>NW_026596131.1:3116428-3198865 GCF_907164565.1 Psammomys obesus | reverse complement strand
ACACACACACACACACACACACACACACACACACACACACACACACAGAATTAAAAAGAATAAAAACAGGTATGTTTTCAAAGAAGTGTTTCTAGCCTCACTGTATACTGCAGTCAAGCTTCTAAACAATCCCTCTGAAAGCCTGCTACTTGAGTTGTTTTAGCTGCGAGTTAAGGTTAGCACCGACTGCTCTTCCAGAGGACCAGCTCCCACCTTGCAATGCCTGTCGCTCTAGTTCTGAGGTGTCTCACGCCCTCTTCTGGCCACTGTGGGAACTGCGTGCATGTGGTATAAAAAACCATATTCAGGGAAAAAAACCTTAAAAAACAAAAACAACACTTATAACTGGGGAGAAAGCCTCTCTGATAGTTTTTGGTTTGTGTGCACAGAGTGTATCTGAGATCTTTTATATTTAGAAATAAAGTCATTTTTAGAAAACAACTAAAATTTAACATTATTGCTTTTACTCAGTAAATAACTTAAGCAGGTATACCCAAATAAAGAAGATAACATAAGACTTAAGAAAGGAAAGGACTTATAATTTGTGAATGTCCGTGAGCATTGGAAATCAAGTGGCCTGAAAGACTGAAATCACACTTTTAAACACTTGTGGATTAATCAATCATACGGTATTGATGACGTTAAATAGTCTCTTAGTGGAACAGCAAGTTTATTCATTTAATTTTGGTTTGGAAATAATGTTTTATGACATTGGATTTAATGTTGGTTTTATAAGCTCTGATCTCTCAGATTTCATGCCTGGTGTATAGGAAAGTACACAAATTAATGATTACTCAAACAAATATGGATCTCTTTTTTGTTTTGAAAAAAAAAAAAAAAAGATGTATTTATTGTTGTCTGTTTGGGTATTTGCCAGTATGTTTATTATGTGTGTGCCTGTTGCCTGAATCGGCCAGATGTGGTTAGGTCCCCTGGGACTAGTGTCTGAGCCGCCCTGTCAGTGTTAGTGGATGCTCGGCAGGTGGCCCTGGTCCTCTTCAAGAGCAGCCCGTGCACCTAACGTACTGAGCTGTCTTTTTAGCTCTTGGTTTGTATTTTTGAAACAGAGTTTTCCTAGGTAGACCAGGCTGGCCTCAAGCTCGCAGAGATCAGCCTGCCTCAGCCTCCCAAGGGCTGGGATCAAAGGCGTGCGCCACCACCGACCTGACTAGCAATATGTTTTAATGCTCTGATGTTTTGAGTATTTTCCGTGTAACATCAGCGAGGAATCTTTAAATGTTAGTAGTTATACAATACCATGTGCCTATGTCAATAATTAGAAGTAGAAATTAGAAATAAGTAGAATTAGAAATCTGAACAGTTTCTATGTCATTTATGAGAGTTAGATTCATATACTTTGAGGTTATGTGTTCCTTGTGGTGGACATATGTAGAAGCTGGGAAGGTTGCAGAGCCTTGTAAACTGTTCAGTCAACTCACTAGAAGTGGAGCTTTGCCACATGTTTTTCCTGGAAGCCTAGAAATTGAAAATGTTGACTCTCAGAGGCCCTGGTGCTCATAGCAGAGGAAGGCCTCAAAACAAAGTCTGCTCATGAGCAGTATTTTAATTATGATGCTAGCAGCTCATAGAAAACTGCCTTTACTAAGTGAGCATTACAGTATGTTAATGCTATAGGTTGGTGACACGTGCAGTAAGAGAGCCATTCTGTATGAATCTATGCCAGCAGATGCCGTGTCTAGACTAGATTCTGGGAAACTTTCCTACCCACCCTCCTGATTCTGTTCTCTGTTAGCTGAAATGCTTTCTAAAGAGTTACTTATTTATTTATATTTTGAGACAGGGTTTCTCTGTTTAACAAAGCCCTAGCTGTCCTGGCCTCATGCTATAGACCATGCCGGCATCAAACTCAGAGAAACCTGCCTGCCTCTGCCTCCCGAGTGCTGGGACTAAAGGTGTGCACCACTATGCCCAGCTTAAAGTAGTCTTTTAAAACTTTTTTTTTTTTTTTGAGACAGTGCCTCTTTTTATCTATCTATCTGTCTGTCTATCTAAATTTTTTGTGCTTTGCTATTTTGCTTGCATGTCTGTGTTGGGGTATTGGATCCCCTTTAACTGGAGTTACAGTCAATTGTGAACTGCCATGTGGGTGCTGGGAATTGAACCTGATTCCTGGAAGACCAGCCACTGCGCTTAACCACTGAGCTGTCTCCCTCTCTAGGTCCCCTCTGTTTCCCCCCCCCCCCTTCTTTTTCAAGACATGGTTTCTCTGTGTAGCTCTGACTGGCCTGGAACTTACTCTGTAGACCAGGCTGGCCTTGAGCCCATAGAGCTCCACTTGCCTCTGCTTTCCAGGATCAAAGGCACGGGCCGCCACTGCTCTGCCCTTTATTTTATTTTGTAAAGTTTGTGTGTGTATGGCTGTAGGTGCCATTGGAGGCCAGAGGCATCTGGATGCTTGGGGCTGGATTTGTGGGCAGTTGTGAGCCATCCGCCATGGGTGCTGGGAAACAGACCCGCACCCTCTGCAAGGCAGCGCGGGCTGCTAACTTCCGAGCCATCTCTCCGGGCCTTCTTTACGTATTTTAGTTCCCGCAGCCCCACAGCAGTAGGTAGCTGAACTGTCAGTGTTTTCAGTGGAGAAGCAGAGAGGGTCAGATCACACAGCTTGTGGTAGAGTCGGATGAATCAAGATGACTGCAGGACAAGTGCTCCTGACTGGCAGGTGCTGAGTTGTTGGTACTGTTAGTAAAGGGTCATCAGGACAAAACTGTCAGGAATGAGGTCAGTCCTGAAGGCCAGAAGTCCAACCTCAAGGTGTCAGCAAGACTCTGGGAAAGAGAATCTGTTGTCTTCTGCTGTTGACAGCTTAACTACTGACTTTGCTTCAAGTCAGTCACGGCTTTTTCTATTAGGTGCTCAAGATTTTCCTTCAGCCTCTTGTCCATACTCAATTCCAAAGCCTCTTCCATAGTTAAGGATGTTTACAGTAGCACTCCACTTCCTGGTTCCAAGATCTGGGCAGCCGCTGGGGCTCCTTTGGTAAAACACTACTAACGGCTCAGAGTCGTGCAGTCCTGACCCTGAGGCCTTGGAAGCCAGACTCTGAGGGCTCTCCGAGGCTGCCCTGGGCCTCTTTAGGTCCTGGACAGGCCTGTCTCTGTAGGGTGGCTGTTCTCTGCACCACCTCCCTTCCTCTTGGGAGGCCGCTGGAGTCTGGGGTGATTTCATTTCAAAGCCTCTGGGTAAATACAAAGCCACACCAAAGGCTTAGGCCTTGAATTTGGGGCCCCTTACAGGCCTTCTTATTCGTCTGTAGATTTGTTGAGAGAAGAAGCTTGAAGCTTCCTGTGAGTTACTTTCAGAGGTCAAACCCACCTCATGTGTGTCCAGGTAGACGTCAAGCTGTGCAGCGCACACTTGGAATATGTGTGTTTGCAGATTTGTTTGTTTCCTTCCCACCCTGTCTGCGCCTGTCACCCTGTGAAGTGGTGGGGGACATTTGGCATTGAGCACTAGAGGGGCAGCTGGGCCAGTTCCAGGGAGCCAGGACTCACAGGCCAAAGCTTCCTCCAAAGCCAGAGAGACGGTCAGCACTCAGTTATTCAGGAGAGAGGCAGCTGTCCTAGTTCAGTTAGGTTGTAGGCTTTGACCAGGTAGACTGGAAATAGCCCCAGAGCGTCAGCGTCAGTGTGACAGACAAGGTGCCCTGGACAGCATCAGCAGCTGTGGTTAGGATTTTGCTACTCTGTTTGTAATGAACTTATTCCACCTCCAGAGAGGAAGCTGTCGGTGGGAATATTACATATTTTTGATGAGCAGAAGAAAAGGCACCTCGTTTTTAGAGAGATGTTAACAAGGGAGTGTGTGGTGTGCGGTCTGTGTGCATGGCGTGTGGTGGAGGTGTTCGAGCATGCGTGCCTGAGAGGAGAGCGTGAGACAGTAGAGTGGCTGCTGGGAGCCATTGGAAGGGTTTGTACGGAGGCGGTGTTAGATGTATTTCACACCCTGCCAGCAGACAGAATCAGAACTAATTGTTGCAGTTACTCCAGGTTTGAGTAATTTCATTACAATAAAAACTTACTGAAAGCAACTGAGTGTAGAATGGGTGCTGCCTGAGGCAGTGAGGTTGTTGTAGAGGGGAAATTCCACAGCGACCACGAGAGTCCATATACCCTTTAGTTGTTAGGGACCCTTTGCGTCATTTGTGGGTTGCTTGAGGAAATCTGCAGATTGGGGACCTGGAGAGATGGCACAGTGGTTAAAAGCTTGCTGCCTGTCTAACAGAGGGCCCAGGCTTGCTTCTGAGCCCCCATCAGGTGCACACAGACTCCCGGAACTCCTCTCCAGGGGATGCCATGCCGTCTCCTGGCCTTCACAGGCATGCTCACAGTGGTAGACATAACGACTACACATTATACATACATAATAAAACAAAATCTAAGAAGTTGGCAGTGTCCACTTAGTTGAATTTGTTCGTATTATAGTATCTTATTTTCAGAATTGTTTACCAGTCTAGTTAGCAGTGTGACTCTGGGTGAATGGAGTCTCAAGTTAAGGCCGACTAAAGTCTCATGCAGTAGCCCACTGTATTCAGGGCAGCAGACGGATTGTACTCCGAGGTTTAAGAGCACACGAGTGAAGCGTCCAGTCACAGGGACAGGCCTCATGTTGTGGGCAAGCTACGCAGAGCAAGAACATGTTTTCCATAGGGGCATGTCAACAAGTAACAAAAACCAGCTGTGAGGACTATTCTCATTCCTATCCACTGCACCTGGAAGGGGCACAAAAGCACCTTCTGAGAACAATTCCCTGGTTTTGAAGGAACTGAGGTCACAGGATCCATCTTGTTTTCTTGGAGTTTTCTCAGCCATTCAGAATTCCCCTTACCCAACTCTGCTCTTGAATGGTGTTTTGACACATAATGAAACCTTATACTCACCAAGTGTCTATCTTGGAACTTTAAACTTTAATTCTTTAAAAAATTATACTTATTTACTTTGTTTGAGTATCTCTACCTGTGGTTTGTATGTATCTGTGTATGGGTATGTGCACAGGAGTGCAGTGTCCATGGAGGCCCCAAGAGGGCATCAGATCCCCTGAAACTGGCAGTACAGGCAGTTGTGAGCCACCTGACGGAGGTGTTGGCAAGTCCTCTACATGAGCAGTATGTGCTCTAACCACTGGGCCATCTCTTCAGCACCATCCCCTAAAATAGTTCTTGTGCAGGATTTTTTTTTCTCAGTTGAAACCTGTAGCTGCAAGCCACATTCCTTGTCAGCTGTGTTTTGAGAAAAGCATCATAGGCAAGCTTATCTTCATTAGTGTGAACCTCATAGAATGTACTTCATAAGCTGACACCACTGGACTGCGTATTTGTCTGGGACCTGAAATGGACTTGAAATGCCACCATGTGGGTGCACTGTGTTTCTGAATAAAGAAGAATGAAAAACTTAAAAAACTAAAGATTTGAGATATAGCTCAGATGGTAAAGGGCATATGCCTGTCATGGATGAAGCCCTGAGTTTCATAAGCCAGACACAGTGGTACTTAAGTGTAATCTCAGCCCTCGGGAGGGGAAGCAGGCAATTCAAGGCCAGCCAGATTACATGACAGGAGGGGAAGAGGAAAGGAGAGGGGGGTAGGGAGGGGTGAGCAGGGGAGAGAGAGCATGAGCGATCTTTATAATGAAAAAGCTGTAAGGTTGAAATTTTAGAAAATAAAAGATGGGATTATTTATATTTTGATGCAATCAGAGTTTAAGTCAGAGCTAAGTGTTTGACACTGTCAATTTTTGACACAGCATTGTGTGTAAGAGCTTTTAATGAATGTTTCTGCTGAGAAGACTGACTTGTTAGTTTTGGAAATTAGGTTAAGATCATTGTCATACTAGTCATAATAAGACGGCAGGGCACAGTGTCACACGCCTGTAATCCCAGCACCTGGGGAGGCGGGGACAGGAGGATCTCTGTGAGTTCTAAGCCAAATTGGTCTATAAAGTGAGTCCAGGACAGCCAAGGCTACAAAGAGAAACCCTGTCTTGAAAAACAAAAACAAACAAAAAACACAACAAGGAAAAAAACCAATTTAGTAGGCTTGCTCTTTGGCCGTCTTGGCAGCTGCTCTTGGTTGGGGTTTGTCCTGCACCTGAAGCAGGAAGATAGTGGCTGCAAAGAAGATGGAAGCCTCTGGAGATAGCACTTCTAATTCAGACGTGCTGTGAAGAGTATGTGCTGGGACAGACATTCTGAAGACGATTGGACAGGGCAAAACAAAGTTGGTTATTCTTGCCGACAAGTGCTCAGCTTGGGAGAAATCTGAAGTAGAACACTATTTGCCATGTTGGCCAAAACTCTTGGCCATCGCTTTCAGGGCAATAATACTGAATTGGTGCAGCATGCAGAAAGACTAGATTATGCACACTGACCCAGGTGATTCTGGTATTACTAGAGTCAGGCCAAAACAGACTGGTTAAAAAGTAAGCCAGGAAAGTTCTTCTTTAATAAAATTTCACTAGAGCTAGTTTAAAAAAAAAAAAAAGAAAAGAAAAGCAACCAACAACTTAGTGGAAATATCTATTAGAGCGAAATGTAGAGCAGATCTTAAAATAATGTTTTAAAAACTTTTATATTTATGGCAAAAACCCCATGTATGGGGTTTGGAAAAAAATGTATGGGTGGGAACTGGGGAGATGGCTCAGTACAAAAGAGCCCTTGTTGCACCAGCCTGAGACCCTGAGTTCAGATCCCGCCCCCCAAAAGCCATGCTTGCCTCTTTGTGCCATAACCTGTATACTCTGGGCAGTAACAAGAAAATGACTAGGGTTCCAGGTTCAGTCGAGGGTTCCTGTCTCCTCAGGTAAGGGAGAGCAGGATGCCTAACATGGCCTCTGTACACATAGGGTACAAATACTAGTATCCATGTTTGCATATGCCAAAAAAGAAAAAAATACTGTGTAAATTTAAAAAAAATTGCTGATTGACGTGTGATTGATATGTTCCCTTTAGAATTACTGATTAATACATTCCTGAAATCCCTCTAAACTTTCACTGCCTCAATAATAATATTTTGTGTCTGTTGCCCACTAAGGAGGTCCCAGTCACTGTGGAGTTGCTCTAACATGTATCTTCAAGTCTTATAGTGGCCTTATGGCAGTGCCCAGTAACTTCACTGTGCAAGGGAGTTGCGGAAGTGGCTTGGAGGAAGCTTGTAATGGCCAGGCTGTCAATATCATGGGACTGAGCCCATTCAGAGCAGACGTTGAGGCTAGAACCCAGGCCTTGAGCATTCTGCACTGATTTTCATTCCTATACCCAGATTGTGTGTGTGTGGCTGCGTGTGTGTGTGTGTGTGTGTGTGTGCGCGTGCGTGCGTGCGCGCGCGCGTGCAGTGTTTTCCATGTGGGTCTGTGCGCATGTTTGTTTCTGTGCTGTCAGATTAGAGGTGCCCTCCTCTGTTGCTTTCTACTTACTTTTTGAGATAAGGGTTACTAACTGAATCTGCCACCTGCTGATGAGTGAGACGGGCTGGCTAGCAAAGTCTAGGTTCCTACTCTCCCCACACCCTCGTCCCTCCATTCTCCAGCCACAGGCCTGGCACACCCCGCCTAGACGCTGGAGCTCTAGACTCAGGGCTTCATGTTCATGGAGCACCGTCTATTTCTTCCACTTAGCACCCTCTACAGGGCACTTCTCTGTGTGCATGTGTGTGTGTGTTTATACACACGTGTACTCACATAGGTGTGTAGAGACCTAAGGGTGATACTGAGCGTAGAGACCTCAGGTGGATGTCTTGATCTCTCTCCACCTCACTCTTTGAAGTACCATCTCAGTGATATCTAGAGGTCAGTGATACAGCTAGCTTCTCTAGCCAGCTTGTGCCAGGGGTGCGTGTATACCAGCTTTTTGGGCCAGAATTCCAGGCAGGGCACCATACACACCTGAAGTCTGGTTTGGGAGTCACGTACTTTAACAAGAATCCATCGTCCCGGCCTCCACGTCTTTTCGTAGAGCTCAGTTCTTTGAGCTCCATCGCTTTGCCATTGACACACAGGAAATGACAGATTCTTAGGTACTTCACAAGACTCTTGAGTTCCTTTTGAATGGGGCGGAGGAGAAACTTCATGAGGTTAATTCCTTTCTGGTGGGGAGGTGTTTGGTTTATAAGGTGTTTTTGTGACATTTTCAAATGGTCCAAGTTGGCCTCAAAGTCATGTAGATAAAGCTGCCTCTACCTCCCAAGTGCTGGTATAACAGGTGTGTAACACCACTCCCAGCATTATGGGATGCATTCTTGAAGTCTTGCTCTTGGTGGTAATCTGCCTTGTTTTATTTTATTTTATTTTTTCAGTTAGTAACTGTCTCCATTAAAGTTTACAGTTTCCTTAGATGTGGATGGAACCTCAGAGTTGACAGGAAAGGAAGCAGTCTCTCTTCTCCAGTTTGAGCTTTGAGTGTCTTTAAGAAGAGAGAAGAGCCAGGTGGTTGTACATACCCTCAATCCCAGCACTAGGAGACAGAGGCAGTGTGTTCAAGGCCAGCCTGAGCTACATGACAAATCTATATCAGCCAGGGATACACAGTGAGACCCTGTTTTAAAAAAATAAATCAGGGGCCTGCGTGGTGGTGGTGCACACCTTTAATCCCAGCACTTGGGGGGCAGAAACAGGTGGATCTCTGAATTCAATGCCAGCCTTGTCTACAGAGCAAGTTCCAGGACAGCTAGGGCTATACAGAGAAATCTTTCTCAAAAAGGAAAACAAAACAACAAGAAAAAAACAATAGGGCTGAAGAGATGGTTTCACTTGCTGTTCTTCCCATGGTTCTCAGCATCCATGTGGCAAGTCACAACCATCTGGAGCCAGCGCCAGTTCCGAGGGATCCAGTGCCCTCTTCTAGCCTCTCTGGACACCACGTGCATGTGGTACAGTTAAACACACATGCAGCTCACATGTAAAATGAAAATCTCCCACCCCCAAAAAATGTAAGAAAGATAAAGGAGATAGATAGGAGATAGATGAGACACTGTTGCCAAGTTAGGTATGACTCCTATAAGGCCCAGGGCCTAGTAAAGCCTCCCAGCACCGTGAGGTCTGTGTAGACTGTGTTAACAGTGGAAGTACGCTCTCTGCTCTGCTGTCCCGAGCTGTGAGACTTCCGGGGCTTTGATTAAGACACTCACTAGGCTGCTGGAGGGGAGGTGCTTGAGGTCCGGCTGCTCTTTGCCAAGCTCTGCAATCATGACTGGGTGTTAAAGTTATGTTTTTGTCACGTTTAGGTATTTGCACATAACCTCACTTCTCATTAATACTGAAACTTATTTTCACCTAAGAATTGTGTACTCAGAAACCCAAGCAGTTAGAGGCAATTGAGCATCGGCGTGTAGTCTTGGCATTACACGGTTGAACTTGGTAGGCAGATGTTTGTTTGGTAAGTGCTACTGTGCCTAATGTTTTCCCCTCCCTGATTTTACCACAGAGAAGAAGACACAGAGAATGAAAATGAAAAGAAAGTTTGGTACTACAGCACAAAGGTCCAGCTCGCAGAATTAATAGACTGTCTAGACAAAGATTACTGGGAAGCAGAACTATGCAAAATTCTAGAAGAAATTCGAGAAGAGATGCATCAGCACATGGACATAACTGAAGACCTGACCAACAAAGCTCGGGGCAGCAACAAATCCTTTCTGGCGGCAGCTAATGGTGAGGGCATTCTTGATTATTCAGTAAGCGCTTAATGTGAGTATTCTGAAACTTGAAAACGTGCTAAGATGTCCAAGTTACATTTGCTTTGCTTTCGCCCTTCATGTCATTGTTTTCTTTTTTTTTTTTCCAGAGCTGAGGACCGAACCCAGGGCCTTGCGCTTGCTAGGCAAGCGCTCTACCACTGAGCTAAATCCCCAACCCCCATGTCATTGTTTTCTACAGAGATCCTGTCTGTGCTAATGCAAATTAGGATGCTGTGCTTTTTAGCATTTTGCTCCTTGCCTTGGTCACTAATAGTATCCCCTACACTCACAAGTCATTTGTTTCTTGTTTGTTTAATGAGAGTCTTTGGGTTGAGGTTGATCTTGAATTCCTCATGATCCCCCTGCCTCAGCCATTTCAGTGTTGGGACTATGAGGGCTATTCTTCCTTGCCTCGTTCATTTGTGTCCTTCTCACTTCATTCATTACATACTGTACATTCAACTTTGTAGAGCATTTACTGATTTCAGCTAGATTTTTCCCACCGCCACACAAAATCGAATGGGCACAGTTCTTGTGACTGGTGCCCTCAGCTTTCAGTAATCCTATTTTAGACAGCTGTCTTGAGTGAGCCAGAGCTGTTCTGCATTGCTTTGTCTTGTTAATGCTGCGGACCAGAGGCTAGACAAGTCTGTCATGAGGTTTACCCTCACTCCCTTACAAAGTTTTTCTAATTCTGGAAAATGGGCTAGATAACTCTCATTAAGAAAGACAACCAAGTCGGGTGCTGCAGCACACCTATAATCCCAGTACTCAGGGGCAGAGGCTTCAAACTTCTATGAGTTCAAAGTCGTCCTGGTCACGGGGTGAACTCCAGGACAGCCAAGGTTACATAGAGAAGTCTGTCTTGAAAAAAAAAACTAACTAAATAAATAAATAAGAAAGGAAAAGAAAAGAAATACAACCAAAATGAAGGTGGAGAACAGTGATGGAAGGAAGCGTAAAGGAGGACTGCAGAACCCCCAGGGGAGTGCCGGGTTTCTTTGTCTTTTTAAACTTTGCACTATAGTGGTAGCCTTGTTGCCCGGGAGGCTTTGGCTTTGTAGTTACGAAGCTGCTTTACCATGGCTGTCCTTCTCCAGCCATTGGATTCTCTGTAGCCAGTTTCTCACTCTGAAGAGTCGTCAGATAAGCCAGGCGACAGTGATGCAATGAACCAAAGACACACACTCTACATAGGTAGATACAGGGATCTTATGCGTATGCATGGGTTAAGAACATTGGAAGGCCAGGGGCTGGAGAGATGGCTCAGCGGTTCAGAGCACAGGTTATTCTTGCCAAGGACCCAGAACCCACACGGTGGTTTACAGCCATTCATGACTCCAGTTCTGCTGCCCTCCTCTGACCTCCAGAGACAGCAAGCACACATGTAGTGCACATGAATGTATGCAGGCCACACACACACACACACACACACACATTTATTTTATTTTTTTACTTTGTTTCTCAAGATAGGATTTTTCTGTATAGTCCTAGCTATCCTGGAACTCACTATGTAGACCAGGCTCGCCTCAAACTCACAGAGATCCACCTGCCTCTGCCTCCCAAGCACCAGGCCTAAAGGCGTGTGCCACTAGTGGTCAGCTTTAAAAAAAAAAAAAAAAAAAAAAAAAAAAAAAAAAAAAAAAAAAAAAAGTTCAAAGCCAGCCTCAGACAGCACTGAATTTGAGTCCAGTCTGAGCCTTGTGACATTCTGCCTCAAGCAGATAACCAAACAGACAAAATAACATGAATAGATGCTTAACTTTGTGGGGGTGATAGCATATCTCAGCTACTCAGGATGCTGAGGCTGGGGGAGTGCAAATTTCAGCCCAGCCTGGACCTCATAATAAGAACCCTCTCAAAGGATGTGTTTTATTATAACCCAAAGAGTCTTTTAGTATCCATGTGTCCATACTGGTTTCCCCTATGCTGGTACCATACCGTGGTATCACCCTGCCCAAATTGAAAGAGGGTACGCCCTTATTTAGGCCCTCAGTGGTTTTCAGAATAGTTTCAGAATAGTTTCAGAATACGAGGCTTCAGAGAGAAGCGTTTCCATACGGGCTTCTCTGCTCATTTCACTCTGGAGGAGGTGGAGCTCTGCAGATCTAGGGAGCTTGCTCAGGCCCAGGGAGCAGATTCCCCTCAGGGGTATACTGGGTTTTAGTTCTGCTTTTGATCCTTGTGCTGTGCTGTATAGGCTGAGCCTATGTCAGTTCGAGTGTCTGTCGCGACAGGGGCATGTGACCGTGATGTGCTTGCAGTCTTTTCAGACTTTTTTCATTGGGCATGTATATTGCTGTGTAGCCCGGGTGTGCCTGGGTTCTGGGTGAGCATTATCATGCTTGCTTTGCTGTCTCATCTTTAAGAAGATAAAGTTGCAGCCAGGTCTAGTGGCGCATGCCGGTGATCCCAGCACTTGGGAGGCAGAGGCAGGAGAACCTCTGTGACTTCTAGGCAGCCTGATCTACAAAGTGTGTCCAGGACAGCCAAGGCTACAAGGAGAAACTCTGTCTTGAAAAGCAACAACAAATTATCTTTGTGTGTGTGTTCACACGCATGTGCGCGTGCCTATAGACCGGAATAGGCCATTAAGACTTGCAGGAGTTACAGCAGTTCTGAGAGCCTTTTGACATGAGTGCTGGGAACTGAATTTGGGTCTTCTGCAAGAGCAGCAGATGCTTTTAACCAGTACGTTGTCTCTCCAGCCCCTTTATTTCTTGAGCAGTCTCTCACTGAGCATGGGACTTGCTGCTCTGCTAGGCTGGTGACCCATGGCTGCAGGGTCCCATTCATGCCCTCAAAGTGAGTTGCTACAGCCAGCTTCTAGTGGGAGCCGAGAGTTCAAGCTCAGGCCTTCTAGCTGGTATAATTTTCTTTCTTCAGACTTAAGAATAGTGGATATTAAATCAATCTCTCTGTCTCTCTCTCTGAGACAAAGTTTCACTGTGTTGCCTCTGGCTGTCCCAGGGTGCGTGGATTAAAGGTGTGCACCACCAAGCCTAGTGAACATTAAAAGTTCCATTTGTTAGTAATTTCATATTTAGTTATAGAAAGAAAATAATCTGCTTTTTTTATTATAGAAGAAATTTTGGACTCCTTAAGAATCAAAAGAGGGGAAGATGTTGACTGTGATCAGAGCCCAGAAGAAACAGAAAAAGACAAGAGTGAGGTCGAGAGTGACAACTCCAAAAATGCGGAGAGGAGCAGAGAGGAGCCAGGAGACCAGTCCCTTGAGAAGGACAGTGATGACAGAGTCTCTAATGAAGAGCCTGGGCAAGGAAAACCTGAGGGTAAAAGAATTACTTGGTTCAAAAGAAATATTCTATTAATGCTATTTGTGAAACCTCTAGTATTACTGGCAGAATGCAAATGGAATTTTACTCCAAACAGCTATTTTTTATTCCTAAAGATATTTAAGATAGTTTCTTCCTTGTAACATCACAGTTGTAATGAGTTTTCTGTATTGATGGATTTGCAATAATATTATACTTATGTCTAAGAAATTGGCATACCTATGATGTTGATGAAAGGTTACTATTTTTTATGCCAGATTATTGGTAAAATATGTTCTTTTAAAAAATTAATTCTAAAACATTCTTAATATCTTACTCTTTATTTTTGGATGACCATTACAAAGCTATCTCGGAGTCTGACTTGCTTTAAAATGGCCATCAAAGAGAAGCAGGATTTTTGGTGACTGATGATATTTAGTAGTTGATTGAATGTGGCCACTTGTCCAAAGCCAGTTTCGAAGCATATCTTTAAAGTTTTGTTGTGCGTTTTGCTGTAGAGCCAGCAGAAGTTGGGGATAGAGGGAACTCTGCGCCAGCAAATCTTGGCGACAACACCACAAATGCTTCTTCAGAAGAGACTAGTCCCTGTGCAGGGAGGAGCCCCGAGGGCTGTCTCTCAGACACCCATGATAGCAGCAGCATGGCAGAGAAGAAGGTGGCATCTGAGCTCCCCCCGGATGTACCAGGTACAGAGGGCAGTGTATCAATGCCTCTGTAATGGGGGGACCCTTCCCTGTGCAGTCAGAGCTGCATGTCACCTAGAACCTGACAGTCTGCATTCCTTCATGCTGCTTGCTCACAGTGCCATTCCTGATTGCTAAACTGTCACCTAACATTGGATGTTTGGCAGTTGTTCTTGCAGTTAGTGCCTGGAACTCCCTCTCAGTCCTCATGCTTGCATTTCTTAGATGGATTTGTGTGCCTGGCCACCAGACCGTCCTGGCAGAGACTTTGATTTGAGTTACTCACATAATAATGTCTGTCTCCATGTTGAGTGACGTAGCCCTTCTGGCTCGTTATATACTAACACATTAATTTTCTGTTTGCATGTGCTCATGTAGTGCTACATGTCAGATCATAATATTAGTTGATAATCCATCATCACCAACATTTTTGCAAGATGCATTGATATGTTAACCAATAATTCCAGTTTTAACCTTTTTAACATTGAAATTTTACTTGGAGTAAATTATCATTACTAAGAATGTGATTATGACTTTTACTTTTCAAAAAATTCAAAGGTATTTTTATTATACTAGACTATATATAATTCAGATGATTAAAATCAGAAAATAAACATCAATAATCTCAGAGTCATGGAGGAAATCTTAAAGGTCCTTTCTGTGAACATACAAATGTTGTCTTCTCAGGCTTTGAGTGTGTGTGAGGGATGCTGGGGTGTGACTGGTGTGTTAGGAGTACTGTTGTGTAGAGCATGTGCATTCTAGGTCTGCTCCTAAATTAACGCCACTCAGCCTTTTATGGGCCTCCGGGTTTCCGATCGGAATGTGGGGGGATTCGGCAACCAGCTCTGAGAATTGCTGAGAACCCCAGTGAAAGCTTAGGTTACATATAGGCTGCAAGTGAGCCCAGCTGTCAGCGGAACCAGTCACACAGCAGGCACCGAGGGCAGCGTGCTCACTCATTAAGATGCAGGAAATCAGGAAACTATGCTGCCGTGAGGCGGAGTGCTGGTGAGGTGGGTCAGCCTGTAGGGTCAGTGCCGGCAAGGCAGTCAGCGACTCGGCCTTGCATGGTGAGCTCCGGGCTCCGCAGGGTTGCACAGGGAGACCCTGTGTCAACACAAAAAGGAAAAAAGACTCATTTAGCCTAGAGAACTCTAGGTTTGGTGGTTGGAAATTTAGTATTTCTCAAGTATTTGGGGTACTGAACTGCGGACAACAAAGAGTAGACTTAGACGTTAAATCACTGTCGTAGGAACTATAGTGGAGTATCCTGACTGAGTGTTAACAACGTTCTTAGAATTGTTTAGCAAGTAGAGCTGTCAGCTAGGCAGTGGTATTTCTCAGGGAATTTTCTCCAGGGGCTGCGGAGACACAGGTCTATAATTTGGTTCTACAACTGACTGAGTACTTTTAGGTTTTGGTCAGTTTTATTCTCATTTTCATGTATTTGGGCTAGAAGTTGAAGGTGGAGTACTGTTGCTGAAATAATGTGGAAAAAGAGCCTTCCATGTTTGTTATTTTTTAAATATAATTTTTACCCTTTTAGGTTGATCAATACTTAATGTTAATCTTAGATGTACTATTGGCTTCAGGTATGACATAACTGACCTGTTTCTAAACCAAACCTGATTGAGTTTGACCTGTTAGGTCCTTAGGTCCTAGCCCTTGTATGCTGTTTTTTTACATGTGTTTATTTTGAGTGGGTAAACACACACACATGCGTGCATATGCCCATGTAACAGCACATGTAGAGATCCAAGGACAACGTGCTGGAGTCAGTTTTCTCCTCCTTGGTGAGGGAGCACAGTTTGTCAGGCTTCGCAGCAAGCACCTTTACCTCCTAAGCCATCTTGCCAGCCTGCATTTGTGTTTTTATCAAGTAGTTAATATAGTAATAAGTGTCAGACTCGGTAGGCTGGTGGGAATATATCCACGACCAAAGTAGAATGTGAGTCCTTGCTGACTGCGCTCTGGCGCGCAGCAGAGAGACATGAGAGTACTGTCCTCTCCCTCAGGGAGGATGCTCTGCTGTCTCCCGTGGCTCTGCTTCTCTGTGTTCTTACTTATCCAAGAACTAATTGTAATTGTTCTGTGACTTGGGAGGGTGCTGTGTGCTTTGTGATGCCCCTGAACCAGTCTCTGTTCTCACTGTTGAATAGCTCCCCCTTAGGTCAGTGGATGAGATGGTTGTTGAGATTTGGAGAGTTAACTCTAGGCGGTTAAAAATAGCATCCATGGTATGGAAGAGCTCACTTGTTTGTTTTGTTTTTTTAACTTAGAGACTATGATGTCTTAGTTGGGGTTTTATTGCTGTGAAGAGACACCATGACCAAGGCAACTATTATAAAGATAAACATTTAATTGGGGCTGGCTTAAAGTTTCAGAGGTTCAGTCCATTATCATCATGGTAGGGAGTATGGCAGCCTGCAGGCAGACATGGTGCTGGGAAAGAGCTAAGAGTTTTACATCTTGATCTGAAGGCAGCCAGAAGGAGACACTGTTCCACACCGGCTGGAGCTTGAGTGCGAGGAGACCTCAGAGCTCATGTCCACAGTGACTCACTTGCTCCAACGAGGCCACACCTTCTAATAGTGCCAGTCCCCATGGGCCAAGCCTTCAAACACATGAGTCTATGAGGGCTAAACATATTCAAACCACAATAGACAATATTTATTAAGTAAAGTCTTTTATAGAATAATACTGTTGGACTGGGTGGGGAGATATTCTGGACTGGTTGTTACTGAGATAGTGTGATGGATGCTTACCAAGTGAACGACCCAGGAGACCAGCCTGTGCAGCTGCCCACCAGAGACCGACTGTTCTGTTTACTTTTCTAAGTTTTAGGTTTTCTTTCATATGAGTGTTTTGCTTGCATGTTTATGTATGTATCATGAGCATGCCTGGTGCCTGAGGAGGTCAGAAGAGGACATCAGACCCCTGGAACTGGAGTTTCAGTTGCTTGTGAACCACCTTGTGGGTATGGGACTCAGACTGTACTCCTTTGCAGGAGGAGCAAATGCTCTTCACTGCTGAGCCACCTTTCCAGCCTCTGATTTTGATTTTAAAGAGAGAAGGGGGGGGTGAATTATAATACAGTATATAATTTTTAATGTCTGTCTGTTTCTTTGAGACAGGATCTTTCTATATAGCCTTTGCTGGCCTGGAACTTGCCATGTGTAGCAGGCTGGTCATGAACTGTCTACCTCTGCTTCCCAAGAGCTAGATTTAAAGGCATGGGTCACCATGTTAAATTCTTTTAACCTTAATAAAATGCCACTAAGAACAAAAATACCAGTGTTGTATAGAGCATCATCCTTTGCTCTCAGTCCATTGTAGAGATGTAGCACAATTGGTTTATCCTTTTTATATGTTGATGATCACCTGACCTTTTTTGTGCTTTTATGTGTATCTCCAAGTGCCTCCAAGTATGTATGTGTACCGTGTGTGTGCCAGAGGCCAGAAGAAGGTATTCAATCTCATGGAGTTGGGGTTACAGTCTGTTGTCAGCCATCATGTAGGTGCTAAGAACCAAACCTGGGTCCTCTGCTGTGCCGTCTCTCCAGCTTCCAGTGGTAGTTATTTAAATAGTTCTCACGGTGGGGGCCATAATGAATAATACTCTTATGATTATTCCTTTATGTATATTTTTACATATGCACATGTATTCTTAGAGGTAGAAATGTAATCATGGATTTCCTGGTCTTTAAGTCTCTGTAAAAAGACTCTGAGGTTCTCCAGAGAGAAGGGGCTTGTGCAAGCTTCCCTCACAGGGTGAGAGCTCTGACCACAGCACACCATTGCCAGCAAGTGGCATCAACACTGTCAAATGGCCTTTCCTTTTCGAACAAAAGTATAGGGATCCTTCAGATAGTCGTGGGGAGGGGGGATTGTGGTGGTTTGTACCTATAGTTACCAGGTGATTTGAGGACATGGAACATCTGTGGTGTGTCTGTCTTTCTGTCTGTCTGTATCTGTGTGTATACAGTTCATTTGATTTTCCTCTTTTATGAAGTGCCTGTCCTTTTCCTTTGTACACTTTCTGTTTTTGAATGTTTTGTTGGGAGTAAGTCTTTTTTCCCTTAAGGGTATCTTAACTATAGCAAATGCCTGTGTTGTTTTTTGAATGTTTCATCTCCCAGTCCTTGATTAAATACAGTTTGGTTATGATTATTTTTCTAATATATTACTGCATCTAATTTCTTAATATTTTGGATGGGATTTTCCATCTACTTTCATAAGTGAGATTAACTTATATTTTCCTCTTATATCCTTATCAGTGTCTAGTGACGAGATTATTTTATCTTTATAAAAATAATCTTGGTGGGGGCTGGCGAGATGGCTCAGGTTAAGAGCACTGGCTGCTCTTCCAAAGGTCCTGAGTTCAATTCCCAGCGACCACATGGTGGCTCACAACCATTTATAAAGAGATCTGGTGCCCTCTTCTGGTGTGCAGGTATACATGCAGACAGATTATTTTATACATAATAAATCTTTAAAAAAACGTTTAAAAAAATAATAATCTAGGTGGCTGGCGAGATGGCTCAGTGTGTAAAAGCACTTGCCGTACAAGCCTCAGCCTGGGAACCCATGGTAGAAAGCAGTCACCAACTCCTGAAGTTGTCATCTGAGCTCCACCTGTGTACTGTGGCACATACATGCCCGCACCCACCACACACACTAATAATAAATACAGTTTAAACACTAACAGTAGTCCTGAGCTGGGGAAATAGTTCACTCATTGATTCTGAGTTTTGCCCCCAGAATCTGCATAAGTCAGGTGTGATGGCTAACAATCTTGCCAGAAGGCTAGTCAGACAGCCAGCCTACTTACTGAGTCCCAGGCCACTGAGAAACTTGTCCTGGATATCGTGCTGGGGCTGGTAAGATGGCTCAGTGGCTCTCACTGGGCAAGGCTGAGTGTATGGGGTTCAGTTTCTAGAACTCACGTCAAGTTTGAGAACTGACTCCATGACTTTATTCTCTGGTCTCTACACCCAGCTCTTGCTTGCTTTTCTCTGGCTTATTTACTTCTGATCTTTCTTCTTTCCTCCTTTTTATTTCCTTTGCTTTTTTTTGGCCCTGTGGCTCAGCTCCTGAAGACCTCTTGTGTAGGCTTTCTTCTGTGCTTGCTGTCAGTGCAGAGTTTCCCTCCGCTCTCCTTTAGTTGAAGCTTATAGTTTGTTTTTCCTGTCATTTTACCTCTGTGATTAGTTAGTTGTGGGTGGTGCTAGATGTGGGTCCCAGGGCCCATGGTCAAGAGGGAAGCGCTCTACCACTGAGTTACATCCCCAGCATCAGCTTGATGTTGATATGTCTCATACATGCTTGGTGAGCATAAAGATGTGCATGCATACGTATGCAGATTCATTGTTGGGTGCGGCGTCAGACAGTTAAGTCAGGTTTTTAAGTTGTATTGTTCTAAGTCTCTTCTTTCCCTTCTTTGCAAGATGCTTAAAAATATTTGCAATTATTTACTAAGAAGATGCTTTTCTTCCTTCTTTGTCTGTTTTGTGGTGCTGGGGATTGAAGCCAGTAGCTTATCGCGTAAGCAGGTGCTCACCACTCAGCTACCTGCAGCCTCTCTACTTTTTAGTTCATTTTCACTAACTGCTTTCAAGTTTTTAATATATTTTTTGAATTAATATTTTAATCATTTTGAAATGTTCATTTATTTAATATTTCCAAGCTTTGCCACCTTCTTTTGGTTGGCATTTATCTTCTATAGTAGAGAAGTTTTTTCAAAGATGTGTGTGTGTGTGTGTGTGTGTGTGTGTGTGTGTGTGTGTGAGAGTGTGTTGATGAGAGTGCAAGTGTTCATAGAGACCAGAAGAGGGCATCAGATCTCTGGAGCCAGAGCCACAGGTAGTTTTGAGCCACCTGATGTGGGTGCTAGGAACTGAGCTCAGGTCCTGTGGAAGAACGGAGTGTGCCCTGAACCTGCCTCCGTAGTAGAAAAGTTGTAACATGAAAGCGTACTTACTTAACTCACTCATTTATTTACCGGGAGGAGGGTGTGCCATGGCGTGTTAGTAGAGCTCAGAGCACAACTTAGTAGGACTTGTGGAGTCAGAGAACTTACTGGGATCACAGGTGTAAGCCAGAGTGCTCACCCTCTATATAGCTTTAGTTTGCATTTCTCTTGGCTTAAAGTAAGCGGTCAGATTTCCATATGTTTAGAGGCAACTTTCATTCTTTTTGTGGTTATTCCTAGAGTCTTCTATATTCTTTATGCTGTGGTAATCATCGTATCGGGTGCAGTCAGAGATCTAAAACATTTCATGCAGACATTGTTTCCCCATTCTTCATGTATTTACTATAGCTGCTGTGACATGGCACCAGTCATGATTTAGTACCTTTTCAGTGACAAAGAGGAATACAAATAGACACTTTCTGAACTCCCACAGCTTTCTCTTTTTCCTAGTACTAATTTCTTTACTGCTGAGGAACTAAACTGCTAGTGATGCTCTGAAATTACCCAGAAAGGTGAGCACACATAGATAGAAGACCCCAGAGGTAAAGAATCCTTTCTAACTCCATTTCTGATAGAGATCTGTGAAGATTCTGGAAACGTGAGGATGTAAGCTACTTGTTTTGGTTGTTTTTCTCAACAGAACCGCCTCTTCCACATCTGATGTGCTCTGAGTTGTGTGCAGTAGTTTTTAAAGTTTTTTTCCATCTCTAGAATGTTGAAAGGTTGCCTGCCTTGCTCCAGATGATGATAAAGAGCCTGTGCGTTGATGGGCACTTACAGTAACTGGTAGGGTACGGCTTACCAACTTCTCACACAGTGCATTCATTCTTCCTCTGTGATTGGCTTTGCTTTCTAACGCTCAGCATCCTGATGAAGTCCTACAACTGTTAACTGCTTCTCTGACATTTAGATTTTTATGTGATTTTCAATGTAAAAATCAGATATTCTATTTTTCTAGAAGACTCTAACAAGACATGTGACAGCAGTAACACTAGTGCTACCACTGCCTCCATCCAGCCTAATCTGGAAAACAGTAGCAGCAGCAGTGAGCTCGGTTCTGCCCAGAGTGACTCTGCTGAGGCAGCGGATGATCCTGAAATTGGAGAAAGAGACTCCCATACACCTGTCTCTGCTCAGGAAGAGATAGGTAAGAGCACGCCCATCCAGTCAAGGGAGATGATTTTTCTTTTTCTCTTTTTCCTTTGAACATTTTTAATTTTTTTAAGTAAAAGTTTAGTGGGTTGGGAAGAATTAGTGATTTTTATTTTTTGTTTTTGTTTTTTAATTAACATGAGCTCACTGTTCTTACTTTACAATAAATAAAAAGAATTCGGTAAGAGGAGAAAAATAGAAACCTTTTTATTCTCCTGAAGTATAACCACCATCAGTATTTTGTATTTTCCATTATGTTCATATCTGTATGTTTACAATTTTTTTGGCTTTTTTGGTTTGTTTTGAATATTAATGGGATCATTCTGCATGTGTTATTCTCCATCTTGTTTTGTATTTTTTCTTTTTGTTTTTCCACTCAGTGGTAGGGACTGTTCATGTTAGAGTTTAATGCAATGTTTTTAGCTGCTGCATGGTATCTGGCTATTATCTTGGTGGTGCTGTCTACCAGCCTCCACACATATCTGTATTCTGCAAGTGTCTCTGGCAGTGTATGAAAGGACTGGCTGGTCAAATGGTAGGTACGTTTTCCAGATAATGGTGGATACTGCCTAATTACTCACTCAGGGGGGCTAATTTCCATACGTGTCTGTTTCCCAATTCATACACTTAAATTTAACACCATGTGTCTTTTTTTGCCAGTGGTAAGAATGTATTTCATGGAAACTTTGCATACTCCTGCTTATGAATCTGGTTGTTTCTTTTCATGTGTTTAATATTCTGTATTTTGATGATTCTTGTTTCTGCTCAATTTTTCCTATAGAATTTTAATATTTAGGATTGCCTTATGTATTATGTTTGTTAATATCTGCTTGACATATGTGCTCATGTATTAGTTTCTTGTCTTTAATTCTCTACTGTCTGAAATTTTTACATTTTTATGCTGTTAAATTTATTCATCTTTTTCTTCAGGGTTTCTCTGAATGTGGTATACTATTAAATAGGAATACAATCTCACAAATATTAATATAGTAAATAGTTTTCTCATAACAAGTCTGTAGCATTGTTTTAAGTTTATCTTGAGGAGAATTTCATATGTGACATATGGTTGACTCTTCAGTTGTAAGTGACCAGACCATCTTAAAATAGTTTAAATGTAGAGGGGATTTAATTAACTTATGCAGTTGGGGAGTTCATGGACTCAGCAGTGAAACAGCTGCTTCTGTCTTCACCCTTCTCCCCACTCACACACGCTCTCTCTCCATCCCTCTCTTCCCACCACCCCTTTTGAACTGACTTATATTTGTGTGACAATTTCATTCTTTCCTTATACAGACAGGCTTTTCCAAGTTGCAGGTAAGATGGCACCAGCAATTTGTTTTCATGTCTTTCCAAGGTCTGTGGCCCAAAGGCAAAGGCCCTACTCCTGCTCCAAATCAAAAGTCTTTGAGGAAGGAATTTGAGTGGCTTATCTTGGATCATATTGTTCCACACCTGTGGCCAGGGCAGGCAAGGTATTATTGATGGCTCCAGCAAAAGTATATGATTGAAATGGGGTAGGAATGATTTTGCGAAGAGCAAGGGCTGCTTCAAAGAAAGGGCCCACAATAACTGCAGTTCCATCCTCAGTAGCTCAGCACAGCATGAGACACACTCCTGTCTGTTCCCATACATCCAGTTCACAATGCCCCTGTCTAATGTGGAGCACAGATCTCACCCTCACCTGACAACTTCCCCTTGGCTCACAAGTGCATCCAACAACTGTAATTATATCTAAGATTTCTATGTGCTGTGTATTAAGTATGACAGATTTGGCTATAGCTTATCGTGTAAGCTTATATATAACCCATATGAAGTTCTGAGTGTAGCTGTTTTTAGCATTACTGTCCTGATAGCAGAGGCTCTACTTTGGTAAACCTGGGGTAATTCAGTGGATAAGAAGTGAGAGGCATGTGAGAAATGTTTTTCTGTTTGGTAGCCTAATTTCTGCTGGCTATTACACGTTATGGGTTGTTGGGAATTGCTGTTGGATGAACAATCATACATACCAGTTTGGCAGATTTGCAGGGTTCCCTGCCTCGCCTTCCCATCATTGTAACATTCCCTTATAGGTTTGTGGGAATTGCCACTAGTACCTAATGCTTAGTAACAGGCCTCAGGCTCCATGGACATGAGCAGCCCTTCTACTTCCTCACTTTGGTTGGTGGGCCTATGCTGGCCTATGCTTGCCTAAGAGGCTGGCATAGAACCACTCCCTGATTGCCACCAGGCTAACTTCAAAGATTGACTTCTCAATGGCAGCAGTGTGGCCCTTGGGTAGAGTGTCTTCTGTGAGGGCCTCTCCTTTCCCTGGGTCTTCAGCTCTGACCCTTGCAGGTGAAGCTGCTCCTTGCTTTTAATTTTACTAAGCCAGCAGATGCAGAGGGTTAATTCTGAGCAGCTGTGAATTGTGGCTGTACGCTGAGGGAGTGTAGCCTAAGCCCAGACTGCATCCATAAAGTCTATTACAGGATGTTATGAGTGGTCCCGAGAGTTCAGCTCCAGCACACATAGAGTCCATGAGAGGATAGCAGTACCCAGGATTACAGCGTGGCATGGCAAGATACTCAGTCCCTGCTCTAGCCTGATTTAACCAGTGGCATGTTTTGTAGACAAGGACTTAAAATACTTTCTGGATTAATTAGTATTTATTGCTGTCAACAGAAATCTGCCTTGTTTAAAACATAAATGAAAATTTGTTAGTGGAGTTTGCAGGATCCTCCAAGGACTGGTGACAGCCTCAGGTGACCCCTCTGGTACAGGAAGCTAAGCAAGGTTATCAGCATCTTCCTCAGAATTTTCCCTTCTTAGGTCTGCTCCAGGGTATTGGGGATTCTTACTCCCCACAAGCTGTAGTCTTTCTGCTGTAGTGGTGCAGGTTACCAGCCTCTAGTCTCACCCTTCCTGCTCACTAACAGAAAAGCAGATGCCTAAGGTGGGGATTCAGCCCAGAGCTAGAGCGCTTGCTCATCACGTGCAAGGCTCTCAGTTCAGTCCCATGAAAGGAAAGGGAGAGGAAATGAAAGGAGAATCCAAATTTGGAAACCAAAACATGGGGGCTAGAGCTGTTAAGAGCATTGGCTGCTCCTCTAGAGGACCCAGGTTCAATTCTCAGCACCCACATGGCAGCTCACAACTGTCTGTAAATCCAGTTTCAGGGGATCCATCCCACAAGGCATGCATGTGGAGCACATATCTCTGCATGTAGGCAAAATACCCATACACATTAAATAAATAAATAAATATTTAAAGACAACGACAATAGCGACAACAGAAAAAAACCTCAGACATGGACTAGGCTGATGCTGGGCTGGGAGGGTTACCTAGTGGGGTGGTGCTGTGTTCTGTCTGGGTGCTGTAGTTTCTTCCAAAGGCAACTTCATATCCCCTCAGAGGGAAGGACAAGGAGGAGACACAGTGAGCTAACTACTGTTCAACAGTCCTCCCTCTGAAACAAAGTTTCCCTCTGTGCATTTGTCTCCACTTGCCGGAGAATAACATATCTGTAGATAGTATGGTAAATTTCCATCAGTGGATTTACCAGGGCTACACTGCTTCTTTTTTTAAGCTTTGAATTAAAAATCAGATCTTGTTCAATTTTCTGGCCATTGGAAAATGCATGGTGATGAATGGCTGGGGTATGTATGTCCATTATCCAATGTGAAATTTGTGCATATAGAAAGCAGAAATTGCTTCTGGGCATTTAAGCTATCACTATCAAAAATGAAGTCATAAAGCAGATGTTGAGAGATCCGTATTATGTTAAAAAATAATTGTTACGAGTTTTCACAGATAATTGTGTAACTTATATAGAAAAATTCATTTGTCACTTATCTTTAATATTTAAGATTATTGTTTCTTAATTGAACTTCAGTGGGCAATCTTTCTAAAATTAACTTTATCCTTTAAATATACAAATCTATATCAGATATAGAAGGCAACATTTTTTTATGCGTTTGAGTTGTTAGGTTTGTTATTTGCAAGTTTTGGGGGGGGCCTCTTCAGTTTCAAAACAGGTACTACTGTTTTCTGTAAAATAATAAATGTATCATGGTATTTTGCTTTTGATGTTTGTTGTGGAAGAGAATATTCAAGAATTGATAAATTTGCTTTGCCTGTGAAAAGACTTCATCTGCTTACTTCTCTTGGACTCTAAATATATGTGTCATGTGGGTGTTGGATAATAAGGCATTCTTAATTATTTTTCCTGTCAGCATCACTTCGTGGCGTTTTTATTTGATAATAGGTGATTTCAGATTGGAGAAGTCTAATGGAGAAATCGCCGAGTCCCCTGGAGCTGGGAAAGGAACATCTGGCTCCACTCGGATCATCACTAGATTGCGGAACCCAGATAGCAAACTCAGTCAGCTGAAGAGCCAGCAGGTGGCAGCTGCAGCCCACGAAGCAAACAAGTTGTTTAAGGAGGGCAAAGAGGTTTGTTCTATTTAAAACAAAATTCTGTGCACTGTGAATAGTTAGAATTGTGGACCAGGAAATGGCCCAGAGGTTAAAATCACTGGCTGCCGTTCCCAACTGTCAGTAACTCCAGCTCCAATCGATCTGATACCTGTGGCCCCCAAGGGCACGTGCGCTCATGTGCCAATACCCACAGGTTGACACACATTAAATAAATATTTAGAATTGGATTGCACCTTAAAATCTTTAAAATAGGTTTAAAAAAATCTTTAAAATTTCCTTTAGGAAGTTTATAGACCTAGTTTTGAATTGTATTTTTTTTTTCTCTTGTGGTTGAGTACCAAGAACAAAACCGTTAGGCTCATATTATGGTAAATACATTTATATACCCAAATTTAGTCTATTTATTAGAAATCCAGTGAGCCCTTGGGAGAGCAGACTGAACTGTTTGCAAGCAATCCTGGCTGATCAGCATGATCAAAACTGACACTGAATGTCTCTCTTCAGCCAGCTGTGGGCAGAGTGGTGACGGCAGTGTCTCTCAGATGGGTTGTTCACAGGGTAGTGAACTGTTAAAGGAGCCCGAAGCCCAGTTTGAGGCAAGCCTGGGCTAGCTACTGTTAAGAAGCAGGCCAGTTGAGCTGTGTACCAAGACCCTGTCTAAACCTGACACCCTTCCCATCACAAGTATTGTTCTTGTGCTCCACTGGAAGATTGAGCCCAAGTTTTTGGAAACCTTTGAAAGACCCCAGGGCCTATGGCAAAACTGGAAATGGAAACAGCAACAGTTGAGGGTTTTCAGTCATTTGTTTTTAGGGCTTGGTGTATGTAATGCTCTCCTAGTTCGTTAAGCTGTGTGTTAGAATCTTCATAGGGTTATAAATAGGCTCATGTAGCTGAGACCCATGAAGTGCACAGTGGTGTCTAACCTCATTTTCTTCTGCAGTGTATTTTCCTTATTTAATTGTAAATGACTAGCTTTCACTTTTCAATTTATTTATTTTGGGGGGTTCTTTTTTTTTTTTTCCCCCTTCAAAATGGGGTTTTTCTGTGTAGCTTTGTCTGGCTTTGAACTCAGAGATCTCCTTGCCTCTGTCTCCTAAGTGCTGGGATTAAAGGCATTTGCCACCACCTCCTGGCTTTACTTTTGTTTTTTTAACTTATATTTTATTAGTGTGTAGGTGTGCACACAGTCACCCAGATTTATGAGGGGCTGTGAAAAGACAACTTTGGAGTTAATTCTCTTTCCACCTTTATGTGTTATTGAGATTAAAGTTGGGTCACCAGACTTATGTGGCAAGTGCATTTACTCACTGAGCCGTTTCTGATCCACAGCCCCTGTGTCCCCTGCCCTGAGTCAGTTTGCTATATGGCTAGGTATGAGTTCATGGTCTTCTCATGTCAGTCTCCTGAGTATTAGGACGAAAGTATGAGACACCCAGCCCTCACTTTAAATTTTGCTTCTTTTTCTTTTTTTAAATCTCCCCCCACCTCCAAATTTAACTTTTAAACTTTAGTCGCTTATTCATAAGGTGTTGCCTGTTTGAAATGATCAATTACAGTTACTGAAAGACAGTTGTCAGACAAAATTTGCATCTTGGCCACAAACAGTGATGTGTTTACTTTTTCATTAGGTGCTGGTAGTTAACTCCCAGGGAGAAGTGTCTCGGCTGAGTGCCAAAAAGGAAGTGGTCATGAAAGGGAACATCAGCAATTATTTTAAGCTGGGACAAGAGGGGAAGTATCGCGTCTACCACAATCAGTATTCGACCAACTCATTTGCTCTGAACAAGCACCAGCACAGGGAAGATCATGATAAGAGGAGGCACCTTGCACATAAGTTCTGTCTCACTCCAGCCGGGGAGTTCAAGTGGAATGGATCTGTCCACGGCTCCAAAGTCCTGACCATATCTACGCTGAGGCTCACCATCACACAGCTAGAAAGCAACATCCCTTCTTCCTTTCTTCACCCCAATTGGGCTTCTCACAGGTAACGGAAACTGCAGTAAATGTGTTGCTGTAAATATGCTAACTATCCATAAATTGATCCTTAGTAGGTGTGCCCCTTAAAATATTATCACCAATGAGTTCAGTGAAGTCACAGTGGGCCAGAAGCTGAAGATATGTGTGTAATTCAGAGGTACCAAAGCAGCACTCATCTTTGGAAAACTTTGGGTATCAGAATTTTATCCCTGGAGTAAGTGGAGACCGAAGTTAAAAGATACTGTAGGTTGAGGAATTGGGAGGATGCCTTGAGTTGCTCCCAGGGTATAAAGTCTCCATTTCTTTGAGCTAGTCATCCTCGCTGTTCTTCTGTGTTTACTCCTGCCATGTAGAACACCTTCTAATTTGAGCTGTAAACCTGAGTCGTGGTAGGCTGTGGCTGTTGTGTTTTCAGTTACTAACAACTGAGTGAGGTGATTTCTTCCTTCTGAAATGCAGGGCCAATTGGATCAAGGCTGTCCAGATGTGCAGTAAACCCAGGGAGTTTGCACTGGCACTTGCAATTTTGGAGTGTGCAGTGAAGCCGGTTGTAATGCTGCCAATATGGCGGGAGTCTTTAGGACATACCAGGTGAGTGACTTCTGAGCCTTGGGAATGGTGAGTATTGGATACTTCTGATGTAATCATGGAAAAGCCCAAGAGATCACAGTAAAGACTGTCTTTTCCTGATGTCCATTAATTTTTAGGATGCAAGACTGTAATGAAGATGAAAAGAGATCAAATATATTTTTATTATTTTAAAATTTTGTGTGTGTGTGTACTTGTGCATGATACGGGTGGGAATAGATGGAGAGAAGTTTATTCTTTTTATATTATTGTTATTATGGCTTTTTGAGACAGTGTTTCTTTCTTGTAGCCGTGGCTTCCCTGAAAGTTACTCTGTAGACCAGGCTGGCCTCAAACTCCCAGAGATCCTCCTGCCTCTGTCTCCCAAATGCTGGGATTAATGGTGGACACGACCACCCGGCCTGAGAAGTTTATTCTTAACAGGTGTCCTTATTCCCTGAGCCATCTTGCCAGTTTCCATACATATTTAAAGACATTACAAGTGAAAAGTATCGTGTGTGTGTGTGTGTGTTTTGCCTACATGTATGTTTGTTCATCATGGTTATTCCTGGTCTCTGCAGAGACCATAAGAGGGTATTAGAACCCCCGGAGCTGGACTTTTAGACAGTTGTTCATTATAGGCTCTAGGACCCAAACCAGGTTAAGAGCAACCACTGTTCTTCATCGTTGAGCTCAAGAAACCACATTTTTAAAGCACTTATTCTAGAATGTTTCTGACACTATGCTGAGGATCAGGCTCATTTTCTTTGTAGCCTTGAATGTCTGGCCAAAGGTCAATGACTACCAAGTAGACTCAGAGCTGTGTACTTGAACAGCAGGATAGAAGCACGTACAAGAGCATTTGCTGTCCTTTCAGAGGAGCAGAGTTCAGTTCCCACCACACACATACCCAGTTGAGGGTAAGCCCATTGCCTGTAAGCTCATTGCCAGGGATCAGATACTTGGGAAATAGACCTATCGTGATGGCTTTCTGAGAAAGTGAGCTCAAGGTTCATTGAGAGGCCCTGCCTTTAAAAAAATAATAATAATGTAATAATAAAAATGTGTAAGATAGCTTGTGTCCACCTCTGGGCTCCAGATGCATGCACATGTGCAAGCATACTTGTGTACCCAGACAAATCTTAGAAAATAAATAAAAATAAAATTATTTTTAAAAATTATTACAAAGAGTGGGCTATAGCTCAGTGACCAAACATTCACCAGATCTGCACAAGACTTTGGATTTCATTCCCGGAACTGCAAGCTGAACAAATAAACATGCTATTTATGTCTTCGCGTAACTTCTGTCCAGTTTCGTTACCCCGTTCTTTACTTCCATCACTGAAGCTGAGGTAAGAGGATCACAGGACCTTGTCTCAACCAAAAGATAAACCACCAAAAGGGATTGGTGTTTATATATTTACTTACTAACATTTAAAGCACAAAGTAAGAGTCAGTTTAATTTATCTGCCTTCCTACTGGGATTGCTGGAATGGATAACCCTCTAACTTTTGAAATAGGCATTTATTTTCCATTTCTTTAAACATATTTTATTTTATAGAATGTTTTAAAGCCAAGTATGGTGGCTCACATCTATAATGGTAGCACTTGGGAGGCTGGGACAGCAGGATCACCTTGAGTTTGAGGCCTGGACTGATAATAGTTCCTGACAGAATAAGTGGGCCTTGGCTACAGAACAATACTGTCCCCAAACTAAGCAATTAAAAGCAAAACACAAAAAGAATAAGTTTCTTAGTGATGTCAGTCTTTCTCCTCTTACTATAAAATTCCACTCATGTGTAGTTGGATTTTTGGAGGGTAGAATTTGGTAAGATAATTGAAAGTTTTATGTAGCAAAAAACAGTAATAAAACTATAAATTAGGCCAGGCAATGGTAGTGCACGCCTTTAATCCCAGCACTCAGGAGGTAGAAGCAGGAGAATCTCTATGAGTTTGAGGCCAGCCTGGTCTACAGAGCAAGTTCCAGACCAGCCAAGGCTACACAGGGAAACTTTGTCGGGGGGGGGGGGGGGAGGGAGGGCTTGAGGTCAGGAGACAGGGAAGAAAAACTGAGAAGAACAAGGTAAGCTGGGTGTAATGATGCTCACCTTTAATCTCGATACTTGAGGGGTGGAGGCAGGAAGAGTTCTGTGAATTTGAGGTTATCCTGGTCTATAATAGCAAGATTTAGGCCAGTGAAGGCAAATTAGTAATATCCTATCTGGACTGCAGGGAAAAGACAAGGCCAGAAGGTCTTGAAATGCTGAAATGTTGTCTGGTTGATGTCATTCAGTTTTCCTCAGCTGCTGTAATTTTGTAAGTGCAGTGGTCCTGCTGTGTCCAGAAGGGTGTGGTCCTCCTCAACCTTCTACTCCTCCTTCGAGATGAGGGGAAGGGAAGTGATACAGATGTTCCATTTGTGACTAAGAAATCCACAGACACTTGCTTTCTCTATGCGATCAGCTGTGATCGCATAGAGAAAGTCTTTCTTGATGAGGTCTACGAGCTCACCCTTCTGGCCTACACACATAGGCATTCACAGTCCAAACACACACAAAACATGTACGCACACACAAGTAAGGATTTTGTTAAAATCTTGTGTCTAGTAGAAGCTCCTGCTGCCAACTCTGAGGACCTGAGCTTGGTGAGATCCTATCTCAGTAACAAGCCAGGACTTGGGACACAGAGGCAGGTGGATCAGGAATTCAAAGCTTAAGGTCATGGAAGGATTCGTGAGATCCTGTCTCAGGAAATAGACAACAACAAAACAAGGGTTTAAGATGCCGCCTCGGTGGTTAAGAGCACTGTCTGCTCTTTCACAAGACCTGAGTTCAGTTTCTAGCACTCAGGTAGTGACTAACAACTAGCCATAACTCCAGTCACAGTCTGGTGCCTTTTTCTGGCCTCCATGGGTCCCTACAAACATGAGGTACACATAAACTCATGCAGGCTCTTACACCTACACATTAAATAATGAATAAATAAATGTTCATTTAAAGAACAGATATTAAATTGAGGTGCACACATCTTTAATTTAACCTTTATGTAGTAGAGAATGGATAATTAAATTTGAAGCCAGCATGAGCTACATATACAGAAACTTGGTCTGTCAAAATACCTTCTGTCCAGAAGAAGCAGAACAGAGCTCTCAGGGAGTCCTTAAATCATCCCTAAAACCCACAGAAGCTCAGCAGTGCAACATTGCATCATTAAGCAAAGGGGACATGTTTCAGGGAAGAGGCCTCATTGATCAAGATTAAAAAACAGAACAAAACCAAACAGACCTTCAGTGCTAATAGAAGAAAGACAAAGCATGAAATAAATTATATTTTTGTTCTGATGCTTTTCTTTTTAAACAAATATAGAATCCAGGTGCCATAGAGGAGAAAACTGGACACATGTATTTAAAATTCTTGAGTGGAAAACCATTATTGTTATCAAATGCAAAAGAGAGATAACAAACTGAGGGAAAATAATTGTACCATAAATGGACATTTCCATGGGTTGGCAGAGACCTTTTGTAAAGGAAAAAGGCTAATAGTCCAGTGAGAGGACAAAGGACCTGGACACGCATTGTACAGGAAATGGATGTGAAAGGCTGGGGACAGAATGGTGACTTCTCTCGTTGGAGATCAGTTTCCCTCCCAGTATGCCCAGCAATTTTGAAGTGTGATACTCAACCTCAAAAAATGGTATGAGGCAGTAGATTGGGTTTGTGGTTTATGGCAGGCCCAGATGCACCTTGATTCGTTCTATCAGCATTTCAAGCACAGGGACTTCTGGTCTCTGCTATCCTGTCACTGAGAGGGCCATAGAGGGCTACCCCCATGTTCAGGATTAAAGACAAACAATGTTGTATGTTGTATCTCTACAATAACAATGCACTCAGGGCACTGCCTGGACCTTAGGTGTAGAGCTGACAGTTCATGCTCCTGGTCTGGGGCTCGGATGAGTATGGAGAATGGAAGGAAAATGTGTCGCCTCTGCACCCCCAGAGTGTTGTTAATGAGAACTGGGTCTGCGTGGTCCTGTCCTGACATGGCTGTCTTGAGCCTCCAGTCGTCAGTAGTGTCCAGGACGTTTTACCCTACAGACATAGCTAAACTACAGATTTCTTTGTCTTGCTGCCTCTCCCCATGAAGACTTTGTTGGTGGCAGCCAGAGCAATAGCATTTTACTCAGCACACGTTACAAGTGAACTATACGAAAGCAAAGCGTAGCTAATGTGAGAAAGGGTCTGTTTCCCTGTAGTCAGAAACCAAGAGCCCAAGCTGGGCATCTGGCCCAGATGCTCTCCTGCTCATTGTCAGCAGAGCAGTCTGCTCCAGCAGCAGTGATGGCTCAGCCTCTGAGCTGGAGCTGGTCCCAGGAGGACAGAAGCCATGGAAGCAGCTGGTGGTGGCACAGCCACACCCAACTCCTGTGCCTGAGGCTGTTAGGTGTGTTGCTGTGTCAATTGCTTGACTCCCTAGTTCTGAGACAGGGACCAGGTATTTCTCTTCACACCTCCCACAGTTGTCATCCGAGTGAGCAGAGGCTGAAGCTGTGTGCTGAAGCTGCGTGAAAGCAGGGCACAGAGCCTCCTCAGTACAGTGGGAAGCAGATGGTCATGACATAGCTTGCTGTGCCCTCAAACTCAAGCATCAAGCCTCTCATGTGCTAAGATGAGGGGCTTTTGCTACCACACCTGAATTTTATTAATTTAACAAATTGTATTGTGCCGGGCTTGGTGGTGAACAACTGTAATCCCAAGCATGTGAGGAGGCAGAGGCAGACAGATCTCTTGTGAGTTTGAGGCCAGCCTAGTCTACAAAGCAAGTCCAGGTCAGCCAAGGCTACACAAAGAAACCCTGTCTTGAAAAGCCAAAAGTTAAAAAATGAAAAGGTGTTGTGATGTGAAAAAGCTTAGTGCTTGCCCAGCATATGCAAGACCCGTGCTTTAATCTGGCATGAAAGGTCTCTGAGTATCTGGTTTTGCAAATTAAAAGCCATAGTCTACGTGGCTTGTGTGGGTTCAGTTCTGTTTGTCATGGCTGCAGTGGACATCCTTAAGTGTTGGCTTGTGCATGGGTCACTACAAGAACAAAGCGCTAATGTTTCTTTTGGCGGGTGTCTGGCAAGGCTGTTCCTCTTCACTGCTCATTTTCTGCTCTCATCTCTCCTAGGGAATGCTCATCTGCCTACTCCTGTCTATTGGAGTGTGTCTGGGATGTAGGGTTGTAACTAAGCACTCTGGGTTTCGTCCTAATTTTCAGTTTTACTTTCGTATCTTTTTTTGTTTATTTTTCAAAATTAAATACAGTTTTTTTAATTAAATAGGTTTTTTAAAATTCATGTATTCTCAGGTTACACAGGATGACATCAATTGAAAGGGAAGAAAAGGAGAAAGTTAAAAAAAAGGAGAAAAAACAAGAGGAGGAGGAAACAATGCAGCAAGCCACATGGGTAAAATACACATTCCCCGTGAAACATCAGGTAATTGTCACTGTGCTCTGCGACAGGATGCCACTTCCGAGTGTTGTCATGGAGATTTGAATGCAGTCATTCTGCATTAGTGAGGTGTCGTGAATACTTGTAATTTTTGTAAGGCATTGTTTTCTTAAAATTTGAGACCAATTTGTTGAAACTAGCAATAAAAATACAAAGTGTTAAGTTCTTTCAAAAACTTTTAGATTCTAAAAAAAATTAGATTCCCACTGAAAATTGATGTAATAATTTTAATTAATTTGCATGCTTCTTTTATTATAATTTTATTTATGTGAATGTGAGAGACAGAGAGAGAGAAAGCATGCACATGTAGAGTCACAGCATAATTTGTAGGGGTTGGTTCTCTTGCTGCCATCGTGTGGGTCCCAAAGATTAGACTCGGGTCATCAGGCATGATGGGCCTTTCGCCCTTCCCCGCTCTGCCATCTCTCTGGTCCAGTTTGCCTGATTCTTAGCTTTGTTTGACAGATACTTCTCTTGCTCTGGGTGGTGTGTAACCATTGTACTTTCATTTTTACCAGGTTTGGAAACAGAAAGGAGAAGAATACAGAGTGACAGGGTATGGCGGCTGGAGCTGGATTAGTAAAACACATGTTTATAGGTTTCTTCCAAAATTACCTGGCAATACTAATGTAAACTACAGGAAGCCCTTTGAAGGAAGTGAGTCATCAACTGTTTTAATAGATCCAGCTTATATGAAATCTTTAATGTTTCCATTGCTGGTGGTTTGGGTTTGTTTGTGTTTTCTCTTTTGATGTTGTTGTAGTTGTTGTTTTAAAGACAGGGTTTCTCTGTATAGTCCTGGCTGTCCTAGACCTCACTCTATAGTGCAGGCTGACCTCAGATTCAACAGACTACCTTCCTGCCCCGCCTCCGCCAGCACTACCACTGCTGCCTTAGTTTTTCTCTTAATAGAACCACTTTTGAGTGGTGTTATTTCTTAGGATTTCATAGTATATGGGAAATTACTGGTTTGGTTTACTGTTAGAAGCTCTAATTTTTGTATTTGAGATTATTTATATTTCGTGTATATGAGTGTTCCACCTTCATGCATCTGTGTGCACCATATGTTTATACCTGGTCCCCATGGAGGCCAGGAATAGAGTATGAAGGCGCCTGGCCCTGGAGTTAGAGATAGCTGTTGGCCACTTTTAGCCATGGTTCTGGGAACTGAACCCAGGTCCTCTGCAAAAATCTCAGGTGCTCTTAACAAGCGGAAAGAAAAGTGAAAGAAAAATGAGAGAGAATAATTTTTAAAAATTCTCAGCCATGAAATTACAATATTATTTTCAAAACCTGTATTTTTTTTTTTTTTTCGGTTCGACCACCCCAATACTAGTTGACATTTTCAGAGTTATTATTCATATAAACTCAGACAGGGAATGAATAGGGGCCCTCTGACGGATGCCAGTATTCTGAGTTGTAAAGCTCAGAGTGTGTGTGTAAAGCTCACCATTGTGTGTGTTGTGTATGCTGAGGTCAGAGGTCATTCTTGAGTGTCATTCCTCAAGAGCTATCTGTATTTTAATTAGAACCAGTGAACTGTACTTATCAGGTAGTACTTGGTGGCTTCACCTGAACTAAATACATTCAGTTCTAATGTCAGGGGCCTGTAGGAGTGGCTCCAAGGTTAAGGGCACTTGTAGAAACTAGAGTTTGGATCCTAGCACCCACATTCAGTAGCTCTAACCCCCTTACCTGTAGGGACTTTGATTTTCTCTTCTGGCCTCTCAGGGCACCTGCGCTCAGATATGTATCCAGACATACAGGCATACACATAAATAAAAAAATCTTTTAAAAACTTACATTCAGAATATCTGTGGCCACACATGTGATTCTTTTCAGCCAAAAATAATACGGATGAAAATAAGGATGAATCAGATAAAAGAAAAAGTCCAAGAAGTCCAAAAAAAATTAAGACAGAGTGTGATTCTGAGAAAGGTGAGGCAAAAGATGGGAATGCTACAGCTGGAGCAGATGATAGTGCAATGGAGTTCTCCAAGGTGCCTGAGAAGAAGGAGCAAGGTAAGCAGGGTCAGGAGGGATGGCAGGGGGAGGAGTGCCCTGGGCCAGCTTCCCAGGCCACGCACCGTGCCCTCTCATGTCAGCATGGTTCATGGGGCGGTTAAATCACCCTGCTAATCTGTAAGTGCTGTAGCTGTTCACAGACTTGTTCAGCGCTGAGGACAATTTGACAACATTTTCATCATGCTAAAGGAAGTTGCTTGCTGGTCCCGCCCCATCCGTCTATTCTCTGTCTATTTGTCTTGTTTTAGACATTTCATTTCAATGTAATCAGGCAATCTGCTTTTCTCCTTTAATCCACTTTGGAGCATATTCCGAAGAATACTGCACTGCGTTGGTAGACCACAACTCATCTGTCTAGTCATTGATCAATGAATAATTGGGACTTTTCTGTTTGTTTGTTTGTTTGTTTGTTTGTGAAAGGGACTCACTGTGTAACTCTTGATTGGGCTGGAACTCACTGTGTGGATCAGCCTGGCCTGGAACGTAGAGCTGTCTACCTGCTTCTGCCTCCTGAGTACTGGGATTAAAGGTGCCACCATAACCAGCTAATGTTTGAGTGTTTTGGTTTTTTTTTTTTTTTTTTTTTTAACATTAAGTTTACTTAATTTTTGTGGGTTCCAGGGATCAAACTCAGATCCTCACACACTTAACAGGAAGCCTTTACCCAGTGACCCATCTTAGCAGCTCTGTGGACAGGTATTTCTGTAGATACAGGTTATATCAAGGAATGGAATTGCTGGATTGAATGGAAACACCATATTTAAGCTTTTGAGAAACTTGAGGACCAGTGAGGTATATATAAATAAAAATGCTTTAAACTTTTTTTTTTTTTTTTTTGCTTTGTTTTGTTTTCTTTCACATAAGCAAACTAGAGAGATGGCATACTGGATCATGTGGTTGGAGCTTAAGTATGAGGATTGGGAGTTTGTATTCCCAGAATCCATGTACATATCACTTTACTTTGGCATTGGTGGCTTGCCTATAATTCTAGCACTTGAAGTCAGAGCCTTGCTACCTAGACTAGTTGTATTGATAAGCTGTGGGTTCAGTTGAGACAGTCAGTCTCAAATAATAAAATAGAGATGATTCTTAGGTTTTTTTGTTTAGATTAGTTTGCTGTGTAGCCCAGCATGTCCTCAAACTCAAGCTACGCCTGCCTCTACCTCTGCAGTGCCGGATAACACACCTCAAGGGCAACACAGTTGATAACTGACCATACCTGCAGACATAATGTCATTTTCCACCATGGAACCCATCAATTTAGGTACCAGAAATCAGAAACATCTGGTATTTGAAGTGTATCTATTTTTAAATTCTATTTACAATTTAACAGTGTCCATGACCTATTTTTAAGTAAAAATAACAAAAGTAGATACTTCTAGAAATGAAAATAGTCTCATGAATTCCTAATTTCAGAGTAAAAATTACGTATTTATCAATGTCTTTAATTTACAGATGTAAAAGAACTTTTAGATTCTGATAATGACAAGTCCTTCAAGGAAGAACCAATGGAGATCGATGATAATGTGAAAACAGAGTCACATGTGGACTGTCAGGAGAGCACGCAAGTGGACGTGGTCAATGTCAGTGAGGGGTTCCATCTAAGGACTAGTTACAAAAAGAAAACAAAATCCTCTAAGTTGGACGGGCTTCTGGAACGGAGGATTCGACAGTTTACACTGGAAGAGAAACAGCGCCTTGAAAAGTTAAAGCTGGAGAACGGCCTGAAGGGGGTAGGCAAGTCCCCCACAGGCGCTCTGAAAAGCTCCTCCGAATCCCCAATATCCACAAAAGCAATTGAAGGATGTCGGGGTGACTTGCTTAGACAGGAACAAACCCCCAGTCCAAGTCAGGCTAGCCCTGCAGACGTGGGCCAGGGTTGCTCACAAAGTGAGTCCTTGGTTCTTGGCATCAGTGGTCCTAGTCTCAGCACAAACAAACTATATTCAAAAGATCAAGTATTAGATGATGTCTCCACTCAGAGTCCAGGGCCAAACTGTCAGAGACAGAACTCTGTTGACAGTGACCTAGATACCAGTCTCTCTGAACCTGCCGGTAAGGGGCTGGAGCTGAGTCAAACTAAAACAAAAGGAAGTGACTCTTTGATTGATGACTCTACACCAACCAGGGCAGATGATGCTGGCAATTTCATCTATCAGAGCAAGAAACCACCCTCACAGGAAGATAGCAGCAGCAGTGTGTCTTCTTCCAAGAGTACATTGCCTGCATCAGTACCTAAAAGTACCATTGACAGAGATGTCCGGTCCTTACCAAAAGCATTGGACTTCGATGGGAAAGTAGGTTGTGACTCTAAATATAATAGCACTTTGGAAAATAGTTCTGATACTATGTGTGTTCAGGGTAGTAATGAAGAAGACATGATTGTTCAGAATAGCAATGAGCAGTTCATAACTCCAGACCAAGGTGTCCATAGTGTAGAGCCATCAAAATGTGAGTTACTTTCTAAATCCACTGAAAATTGTGAAGACAAACTACAGGGTAAGGTAACTGAATCAAATGGTAAAAAAACAGTCCAGAACCAAAAACTGGATGAGAGACCAGTTAACAAATGCACCGACCAAACAAGCCTAAAACATACCACTGACAAAAAGAATAATGAAAATAGAGAGTCTGAAAAGAAAGGACAGAAGGCAAATAAATTTCAAATAAATGGCAAAGAGAGTAAAACTAAAGGGTATCTCAAGGGACAGTGTGTGAAGGATGGCTCTGACAGTAAAGCTGTGAGTGGTACTGCTGAACCAAAGGTCAATAATATCAATAAAGCCATCCCTGGAAATGTCAAGTCACTGGCTGTTAAAGAATCTGCTGTGAAGCCTTTCGTCAATGGTGACGTCATCATGGAAGATTTCAATGAACAGAACAGTTGTTCAGAAACCAACTCACATTCACTGAGTTCTTCAGATGCCAAAGGGAATCACCAAGATGACCTCCATGTCCTACTAGCCACCAAAGCGCCTGACAGTACACAGGTAACCATACCCCCAGCCCCTCATTCAGAACATAGCTCATTAAACCAGGTGGAAGACATGGAAACGGAAGGTCCAGAGGGTAAGAAGGTTACTCCATCCCCCGTTGGGACAGAGGGCTCTACCCTTAGTGAGGACTTGATGGATGAAAATGGTCTGTCGTCCAGCAACGATGAGAGCGTCAGTGGAGAATCCAGAAGGAAAACGGTCATCACAGAAGTCACCACAATGACGTCGACGGTTGCCACAGAATCAAAAACTGTCATTAAGGTAGCAAAAGGGGACAAGCAAACTGTGGTTTCTTCCACAGAGAATTGTGCCAGGTCCACTGTCACAACTACCACTACCACTGTGACAAAGCTCTGCACACCCTCCACAGACAGTGGTGTGGACACCGTCTCTGTAAAGGAGCAGAGCAAAACTGTGGTCACCACGACAGTCACAGACGCCCTGACCACGGCAGGGAGCACACTGGTGACATCTATGACAGTGAGCAAAGAGTACTCCACAAGAGACAGAGTAAAGCTCATGAAGTTCTCAAGACCCAGGAAGACCCGCTCAGGAACAGCCCTGCCGTCCTACAGGAAATTCGTTACCAAGAGCAGCAAAAAGAGCATATTCGTGTTGCCCAGCGATGACTTGAAAAAGCTGGCCAGGAAAGGAGGGATCCGAGAAGTCCCTTACTTTAATTATAATGCAAAACCTGCGCTGGATATATGGCCATATCCTTCTCCTAGACCGACCTTTGGTATCACATGGAGGTATGTCCTTTAAAACATTATTGGGGGGTGGGCTTTGTAAAGAGCATTTTTTGTTTTTGTTTGAATTTCATTTCTAAGTAAAATGAGATGGCGGAAGAGAGGAAGCACATGTGTAATGGCCAGGGTTAGTGATGGAAAGGAGATACAGAAAGTTGCTAGCATGGCCAGCCAGTGGTACGTTGATACTAAAGTTACCCAGAAGCCACGGACTTTCCAGAAATAGACCGGATTCTTTTAACATGCATGTCCATTTTAACTTCCATGAAAGAAAAGGAAATGCCACACTTGTTTTTAGGGTCTAACTTTCCAGGTTATTGCCTATTTTTGCTTAACACCATGGCAACTACTGAATAGGGCTACCAATTCCCGGGATTCATGAAGAAGACCGTCATGTCGTGCCTTCATAGTGAAACTAATTTATCTGATAAATTTGTTTTGAAGTTCTCAGTTATTTATGAAAGAAAAGATAGACTGTAATTTCCTTAGGAATGTCTTAAAATGCCGAAATAGTCTTATTTAGAATCTTAAGTTTAGAGTATTGACAATTGTTAGCCTGTGTTCATTTGTCAGTAGGAAGAGGGCTCAGAAGTTCCTCTATGGACATAGAGTAATTTGTCCATGACCACAGAGGCCAGGTCAAGCACAGCACCTGGTTTTCCTGACCCCAGCTGAGCACTTCATGTGCTTTTCGCTTTCACATGCTTGCTTATCCGTGTTCTGTCCCTTTCATGTCTCTGTCTATCTTTTCACCCTTGTTGAGAGGGATGAATGTAAGCAGTGAGAACAGAGAGCCTGGAAAGCAGTGCTGTAGGCTGCATTGGTTTTATGGTTATTTGTTCCAGCTAGTTACTGAGCAGAGCATCATCTCTCTTAAGACTTCATTTCAGTGTCTTAATATTTCAGCTTCCATTAACATCCTCCTTCTTTATGACCTTTATATTACAGTCAGCTAGCTAGTGTCAGAAAAGACCACAAAAGCCATGTAACTATGAGCCCTCCCTAGAGGAATCATTCAATCTGGTGACCACTCAGTGTTTGTGTGAGCACGTTTTTATACCTCATCATTGGTTTGAAGTAAGATGTCTTCACTTCATGCCCGTACACTAGAGACAGCTGAAAAGTACACTTTCTCTGCAGGGCCTGCAGTGAAGGATTTGCAGAATCCTGCAGGGAATCAAGGAGCTCTTCATTGCAGTTCATGGAATTGTAGGATTGCTCTGCACTTTTTTGCTTTCTTCATTGAGAGCGGTCCCAAAGTGCATCCTTGACTGTCCTGCAGGTAACTTCTTTCCCACTGGAAAAGTTACTGTGTACATACAAGTAGATGAACTAAGATGCCCTGGCAGGCAGGGGCCTGGCCTTTATGCTCCTTGTGTTCCGAAACGAAAGGTAGTTTTGCTGGGAAGTGCTGTTCTCTGAGCCTGGGGAGAAACAGGTCCCAATCCTAATGGGGTGCCAGAGCCCTTGCATGCATGGCTGTAGTGTGGGCGCCTTGACTTACAGTGTTTTTATTTGCGCTGGCATGCATCATATCTGTTTGGTCAGTCATCTTTTTAATGGAAAGAAATACCTTCCTGTACATTCTTAATTGTTGAAGTTGAAATAAACATTTATCTCTTCTGACTAATAGAAGCCTGGGTAAAAACAAAACAAAACAAAACAAAACAAAACAAAAAACCCCGTGTTATTCTTTATTTATTTATTTATTATTACAGAACTATTCATGTAAAGTGTATTTTTATGCTAGCTTTTGAATCTCAGGTGTTTCTAAGACCTGATGTGTGACTTTTTATTTATTTGTTGAACGGTGGTTCTGATGGGTCTAGCTGTGCAGCCCAGGCTGGCCTCAAATTCCTGTCCTCCCACCTCAGCCTCATAAGTAGTCAAGACACATGCAGGCTCAGCATGTGTAGTGCAGATTTTTAAATGTAATGTTAAAGCTGAGCGCTATGTGTCATGGATGCAGTGAAGACTTTTTGACCTCTGTACACACATTTCCTTATACATGTTTTCCTGGGCATAACTATATGTCACTGTCATTTTGAACTGGCAGTTGTTCTCCATAAGGCTGATACTAGAGGGATCCTGCTAACGTGTCTGCTGAGATTATTCTGAGTGATTGAGGGACGTGCTGATGACTACAGGGAAAGGAGGGGGAAGCGTGTCTCACCTGAAAATCAGTAGGAGAGAATGGGAAGCCTTGGTATCTAGTTTCCCACACTTTTCTTTAAGCCTTCTCTCCGGCATAGCTCCTTCTGACTTCTGCTTTCTTCTCTATGCATTACCAACTGTGCCCACCGCCTTCCCTCTGGCCATAACAACACAGGTTGTGGCGTGTGACAAGTGTGTGGCTTTTACACACTGTGTTCCTTCTTGTGTGTGTGCCCCTTGCCTTCAGTCAGCCAGCCATATGTCCGATTAAGATGTGCTTTGCAGACCTATGTACTTAACCTCTCTTACAGCTCTTAACAGGTAGAGTCTAACAAACTTTCTATCCCAGCTTCATTCACAGTCTTGACACACTGACACTCCATTGTTTGAATGAATGAATGTGTGAGTGAATGAATCAGCAGACTCTATGAGATGCGTTTATCCACTGATGTTACCTGCATTTTAAAATAGCGTTGCTCTTTGGGATATTGGTCATTGGTAGAGGCTTGCTGGTATGTACAAGACTCTCGGTTCTGTCCTCAGGAAAGTAGAGGGTGTTATGTGTGAGTCAAGGCCCGTGGAGAGAGGGTTCAAAGTTATTGTTTGACTCTAGAGAACAGTAGAGGGGAAGAGAGAATAGGAAGTACTTGTTCTTGCCAGGCATGGTGGTGTATGCCTTTAGTCTGAGCCAGAGTTCAAGGCCATCCTGGTCTACAAAGCGAGTTCCAGGACAGCCAGAGCTACACAGAGAAATCCTGTGTTGGGGAAAAAGAAAGGAAAGGAATAGCTTGTTCTGGCATACCAAACTTCTACAAAGCTTTCTGTGTGGCATGCCCTGAAAGTGACTATTACTCTCAGGATATCTCTATGCTAGTCAGGATCTTGCTGCTAATTTAAAGGCTCTGCCCAGGTTGTTATGTGAAAAAAACATTTCACAGTTGGAGCTAGGAATCAGCCAGGCACAGTAACCATTTGACTAGAGCTTTACCATCTCACATTCATTTTCTCAAATGATAGTAATAGAGAAAGGACCACCTTTCCCATGCAAGGTTGGCCTAAGACATACTGTCTGCCTGCTAGTGGGGGAAATTATTTTCATTATGTAAGCTTTCTCTATGCTGCATTCAGCCTATAGATTCACTTCATGTAGTGTGAGAATATCCAAAAGGAAATCTGATTATGCAGGTCTTAATAGGGAATTGACAGCTGTTGGCTGCTTTAATTGATGTTACAGTGAATTCCATTTTAGGATAAAATATTCAGTGAAATTGAGTAATTTCATTTTCAGATATGTTTTGAGTATTACTTTTAAAAGGAAAAGTATATTCAGTAACTTCACACTCATGCTTAAGAAAGAACATGAGCCCAGGTTCCCTTCTCTTCATCTGAGTGGCTGGTGCAGGCTGCGGCTTTCTGTAATGGCTTTCTTCCTAGGACTCCAAACTTTGGCAGCATTTTCACTCTTCGTATTATGTGTAGTGCGCATGAGCTCATGTTTGTAAGAGCCACCGTGGGGACAGAATTCCTTCCTGTTGGGAAAGGTGGTCTTGTGTTGGCAGAGTGTTTCAGTTTTGTTTTACTCTTTGACATTCAGATTTTTGTTGTTGTTTTATCAAAAACTATTTCATCATGGTTTTTGTCTCCAAGACTCCTCTATCAAATTTAGTAACACAGTTACTGAATTCTCCAGAATTTGTCATGCAGATATTTTAGTAAATTAATGAAAAGATCTTTATTAATTGTCCATCTTAAGATGAAACAACTTGGTTGGAGAGATGGTCCAGTGCTTAAGAGCACTGTTTGCTCTTCTAGAGGTCCTGAACTCAATCCCCAGCAACCACTTGGTAGCTCCCAACATCTCTGGATCTGATGTCCTCTTTTGGCTTTCAGGTATACGTGTAGATAGAGCACACATATATGAAAAATAAATCAAAAAAAAAAAAAAGATAAAGTGCCTTATATATTTATATTGCACTGGAAGTGAACCTCCATGATTTAAAGTTATTAAATGCACACTATCCTAGTAACTCAAAGGTGTTATTTTAAAGACTCTGTAATATCATAGTGTTACAGAACTGTGTTACAAATGCTGAGTACATAGTGAGTGTCAAAAACATGTCTTTCAGTTTCATAGAGGAAGAGAAGAGAGAGTGAATGGGTATGTGTTTGTATGTCTATATGCAGTTGATCTGGGTTGTTCTTTCAGGTATAGACTTCAGACGGTAAAGTCCTTAGCAGGAGTGAGCCTGATGTTACGGTTACTCTGGGCCAGTTTGAGATGGGATGACATGGCAGCCAAGGCTCCTCCAGGAGGAGGGACTACACGGACAGGTAAGGGAGTCGGACTTTAAGTTTAAAAGGTGTGGACCAATGATGGAGCTTACCTGCTAGAGTGCGTACATATGTTATGTATAGAGCCTGAGGTGCGTTCTTAGCACCGCATAACCAGGTTATGGCGTCGCGTGCTTATAACCTTAACTTGAGAAGCAGGAGGCAGGAGGATCAAAGGTTCAGGGTAATCTTCACCTGTGAGTTCAAGGCCATCCTTGATTTCATGAGACTGTGTACCAAAAAGAGGTAGCCAGACCTGACAGTAAGGCCTATAATGCCAGCTGCTTAAGAGGCTGAGCAAGAGGATCTATTTAAAGACCTGTTGGGCTACTTAGCTCAAAGCCAGCTAGAAGAACTGTTCCCTCCGCTCCCCCCCCCCCCCCCAAAAAAAAAAAAAAAAACAGACAAACAAAAAAGCCAAGAAATTAGAAAGGAGTCTGTGGCTGTAGCCCTTGCCCAGCATGTATAGAAGTGTACTCTCAAGTTTTCAGGTGCCACGCAATCAAGGTTATAGGGCAAGGTTCACATTATAGGTGAGTCAGCACACACAGACCCAACTAAGTTTTCAAATGATAGTTATTATCTTATAGTGTAACCTCAAGCATTGTTTTGATTGAGTGCTGCCTCTGGGGGTTAGCTTGGACCTTTCACACATTTTTTTAATTTTATTTTTGTTTTTCCACTTAATTTTTCTTCTGCTACTCATGCTGAAGCAGAAGCATTGCCACCAGTTTGATGCCAGCCTGGGCTTACACACCAAGTTCTAGGCCACCTTGGGCTGTAGAGTGAAACCTTGTATCAAAAAGGAAAGGAATGAGGAGCCTAGCTGCATCATGAGGACCCTAACTTAAAAACAAACAGCAGCACCTTAGGCTGGAAAGACTATGCTTGAAACTTTCACCAGGAAGAAACTCAGCTAATGTAACCAAGCAGTAACGCTGTGGTTATTAATAAACCAGATGTTCTAAAACATCATTTCGGATTCACATCCTTAAAGACGTATCAACAGCTACATGTTCTAAGTGTCCTCATATTCCAGGTGGTTATTAAATGTGTAAATCATGTTCCCATAGAAACTTCTGAAACTGAAATCACAACCACAGAGATAATTAAGAGGCGTGATGTGGGTCCTTACGGCATTCGTTCTGAGTATTGTATCAGGAAGATCATTTGTCCCATTGGAGTTCCAGAAGCACCGAAAGGTAAGACATAGAAAAATGTCTTGGTTGTTAGTTGAAGTTTGGTAATAGTTGTCTCCTTAAATTCCTTATTGGCACTACAGACTGCTCCTGTATTAAGGAACATAAAAAATAATCACGGAGACAGGAGATTGCTTTGAGTCCCAGGCTAGCCTGGCTTACAGAGTGAGACCTATTTCAAACACCAAGGAGATGAGGGCCTGGAGAGATGGCTCAGCAGTTAAGAGTGCTTGCTGCTCTGGTGGAGGACCCAGGTTCAGTTCCCAGCACCTACACGTTGCAGTTGCAGGGGCTCTGAGACCTTTGTCTGAACTCCATGGGTTCCTGCATGTATGTGCATATTAACTCATGCAGACGCTCACACAAGCACATAAGTATCCATAATATAAGAGACCTGCACATGTGCATAAATATAAAAAAAAAAAAAAAGTAAGTGTGGAAGAGAAAAGGTCTTCACAAAGAAACACTTTAAAAATTATTCTCCCTAGATTATACATCTGTTGATATTAGACTTTATTTTAATGAATGACGCTGGGGAATAACACCCATTTGAAAGAATACTGGTAAGTAGCTTCGGCTCTGGGGATAATGGAATACTGCTATCCAGGCACCAAAGTTGGTAGCTCAGCTGGTAGGCAGAGCGTAGGTTGGAGATGCCTTCCCAGCAGGTCTTCTCCTGGCATACCCCAGCATCTCCTGAGTCACTGTCCTGTACCATTGTGCTCTGTGCAGGCCTGGCTCTACTGCCGCTCTGCTCCCTGAGAACTTACTGCCACTCAGCACTGGACAAGGCTCAGTTCTTATCCCTCTTTAGAGTGGTTTAGATATTGTTGTTTTTCAAGACATGGTTTCTCTGTGTAGCCTTGGCTGTCCTGGACTTACTTTGAAGACCAGGCTGGTCTCTAACAGAGATCTGCCTGCCTCTGCCTCTCTGAATGCTGGATTACAGGTGTGTGCCATGCCCAGCTTGGTGTTTTAAATCTTATTGGAAGGTTTTTGCATGTTCTTCAGCATTTTGGATCCCCTTTTTATGTTGGGTAAATGTCTCCCCAGTGTTGCGCAGGGGAATGGGTACTGCCGTCTTAGCTGTGAAAGACTGTAAGGCTTGCTTTAGTCTTTTGGGGGTACAGAGATCGAGGTCCGCTGTGACCCACAACGTGAGTGCAGCGGTGCATCAGGGGGCTCAATCAGAAAGATGCCATGGCTTGGGTTCCATAGGGAGTTCTCACCATGCCGCAGCGTACATAGAAGGGCAGTGTTGGTGAAGAAGAAGAGGGAGCAGTCAAGCACAGCAGAAAGGGAAGCCCCTTCTTTCCCCCATGGTTATTAGCCTTGCTTCCTGCGAGTCCCTCAAAGATGGTCATCTTCTGTACCCCCGTGTCATAGCTAGAAAAATGGCAGCATACTAAATCTCTCGACAGAAATTGTATTGATGTTGGAGTCTCAACAATGACTTACTCTTAGTTACATGTGGACACAGGATAAGGAGCAGAGTTCCAGGCAGAGAAGGTGATGTAAAGGCACACCAGCCCTTTCCTGTGGCCTGTGAGCCCCGACCACTGCCTGCTGTTCCAAGTGAAGTTTGATTGGAACACGGCTGTATGTAATTCAGACATTGTTTTTCTGCTGATTCTTTTAAAAAATGATTTATCTTTATTTTATGTGTGTTGGTGTTTTGCCTGTGTGTGTGCCTGTGTAAGGGTGTCAGATCCCCTGGAACTGAGGGACAGAGAGTTATGAGCTGTTGCGTTTGGGTACTATGAATTGAACGCAGATCTTCTGGGAGAGCAGCCAGATGGCTTAACCACTGAGCCATCTCTCCTACTACAGGCACTTTGGTCTAGATTTGCAGCGTAGACCTTCTGGTCTGTGTGGTCTCGAGGATTTACAGTATCTTGCCTTTTAAAAAGAAAAGTTTGGCTGTTGGTGGCATCCTGGGCTTATAGCAGACTATGTCTTAAATTAAAAGATGTGGCTTGCCAGCCACCATGCCTCATGATGATGTGAGATGTCAGAAGAACTCCATAGAAACAGTATTGCTGAAAACATTCTGATTTCTCTCACCAAGAAACACCCACACCTCAGCGGAAAGGCCTTCGGTCAAGTGCGCTGCGGCCAAAGAGACCAGAAACACCCAAGCAGACGGGCCCAGTTATCATTGAAACCTGGGTGGCGGAAGAGGAACTGGAACTCTGGGAGATCAGGGCTTTCGCTGAGAGGTAACCAGTTAGCACCCTGTCAGGTGTTTGAAGCTTTTGTAGCTTCAGAACTAGACAATTGTAACAGTAATAGTCTCTTTAATCCATTCTGATTAATTTTTCTCTACCTTTTGATTTACGGGCTAATTCTGGGTAGTTTATTTAAGTCCTGTTTTTAAATCTAGTGTGTTAGTATTATATGTATTTGTTATTTTTAAATCATCTTAAATGTTCATTTAACACAGAAATAGTGTTAAACATATGATGCCTAGTCAGCCAGATGTAATTTATAAACGGTCTGATAGTTGCTCCTTTTCCCCCACAGAGTGGAGAAAGAAAAGGCTCAAGCGGTGGAGCAGCAGGCTAAGGTCAGTGGGCAGCAGGTGGGATTGCTGACGGGGAGAGGGGAGGAGAAATGGATGGGACAGGATGAGATGGGACCGTTTAGCCCAATTGAGGAGACAAAGGCCCAGGAATTATATACTCACTTTTTTGTTTGTTTGTTTGTTTGTTTGCTTTATTTGTTTTCCTGAGACAGGGTTTCTCTGAGTGGCCCTGGCTGTCCTGGACTCACTCTGTAGACCAGGCTGGCCTCAAACTCACAGAGATCCGCCTGCCTCTGCCTCCAGAGTGCTGGGATCACAGGCGTGCACCGCTGCACCCGGCTTTACATGAGGCTTTTAAAAGTGTGCCTCATGTTTCATTTCCTGATAATACCTCTGTGATACAAGAATCTGTGGTTCTGCAAATGGTGCACATGCTTGCAGGGATTGAATCCCTTGATTATTGTTGTTACAATTCTCTGAGTAGTTTCTAGAAAGAATTTCTTTCCTGCTAAACTCTAATGTGGCTGGTGAGGAAGTTCACTGAGGCTTTGAGTTCTTTGCGGTCAATGCTTATTTTTTTAGGTTTCAAGCCATTCTTTTTTCATGTTTTATAAAGCATGTCTTTCAATTTACTATGCATCTTTCTCTTTGCTTAAACTTTGGTTAAATAGCACTTTGGGGTTATGTGTTTAATTCCTCCATGGAAATGTACAGAAAAATCGTAAGCAACTGTTCCTATAGCAACTGGCTACTTGTTCTGTTCTTTGCTTTTATTGGTGTTAAGTTTTGTCATCTCTGCAACACAACCTAATGTGGCACTTCTTAATTTGCTACTTCAAGTTTTTAATGCATTTCTCCTACTGAAATACTCTTAATTACGTGTTCCATTTCTTCTGTTTTCTGTGAACTAATTGGATCAGATGATGTCTCTGAGTATGCAAAACTAAGCTCCTTCACGTCTAATAAATAAGCATTAATATGAAATACTTCAAATTCTCTTCAAGCATATGGTCTGTCTGCAAAAACAATCCAAATAGAAGGGCTGTGACTATAGAGGAGAGGTGAAGCCCTGGGATATGGGTTCAGTAGAGTCTGAAACAGGGTCTCCTGTGGCTCAGGCTCTCCCAGACCTCCAGGTGGCCTCAAACTCATGGGAGTCCTCCTGCCTCTGCCTCCCACCATGTTCAGCTCTTGTCTGTGGTTTTGAGATGGTGTTACTCTGTATCTCAGGCATCCTAAAACTCAAGGCAACCCTCCTGCCTCACCCTTTTGAGTGGATCTTAATGGCTTAATCACAGCTCCGTCATGAGCTGATTGCACAGCCTGTCTGAGCCTGAGTCTCTTCATGTTTGGTGTTCACAGTGCCAGCTTCCTGATTTAGTGAGAAGTATTGCTAAGTGCAGTATTACACATCCAGTTTGTCCTACCTAAATTTTCATACTTGGAAGCCTGTGCTGTTTCTTGTTAGACCACTGTTGATAAACTGTAGATAAATTCCAGCAGTCTTTAATTAAAAACATACAAGTTGGGTGGGCAGGGTGGCGCGTCCCTTTGATCTCAGAGGCAGAGGCAGGTGGATCTCTGTGAGATCAAGGAGAGCCTGGTCTACAAAGTGAGTCCAGGGCAGCCAGGGCTCTATTACATACAAACCCTGTCTCGAAAAAACAAAACAAATAAAAAATCATACAAATTGTCTTTTCCACCTTTTTTGCTTTGATTTTTGTTTGTTTGTTGTTTTAGTTTTTGAGACAGAGCCTGTGTAGCCCTAGCTATTCTGGAACTCTGTGTATAGAGGAGGCGAGCCTCAAGCTTACAAACAACCACCTCCCTCTACCTCACCCTGTTGGGTTTAAAGGCATGTGCCACTAGGCCTAGCCTGGTTTTTGAGAGTGTGTCCTGCTCTTTTGCATTGGCTGGTCTCAATTTTGAAAATGTTCCTGGGAGTGGGGATTACAGATGTGCCCACTGTATGAAATTTTACTCTATGGGCTTTTTGTTTTGTTTTCATTTTTATTTTTTGCAGTGCAGAACAATGAACCCAGAGCCTTGTACATGCCAGGCAAGGACTCTACCAAATAAGCTGTAACCCTAGTAACCCTGGTGTCTGATGATGAGATTTTTCCCTTCTATATAAAGCGTTTATAGTACCTTTCATGTACTTACATAGTCCATGACATATTCCCAGTACTCAGGAGGCTGGAGCAGGAGGATTGCTCCAAGTTCAAGACTACATAGCGTTAGTTCCAGGCTGACTTGAACTACAGAATGAGACCCTGACTCTAAATAAACAGTAACAATGTCTCAAAACTTTAATTTCCATTTAGCTTGATCATAAGTTTGCTGACCTGAATAGTAGTAATAAAAACTACAGTGGGGCACAGTGATGCACGCCTTTAATCCCAGCACTTGGGCAGGCAGAGACCTCAGATCTCTGTGAGTTCAAGGCCACCCTGCTCTACAAACCAAGTCCAGAACAGAGAAGGCTACACAGAGAAACTCTGTATGGAAAAGCCAAAAACAAAAAAACCAAACAAACAAACAAACAAAAAAAACCCCTACCATCATGATCTTTATGATTGGCTAACCTAAGCTACAGCTGCCTTGTCAGGCCCACCCCTTTCTTCCTGCTCACACTGAGTCACGGGGTCCTGTCTCCAGTAAGACTTCCCACTCTTAACACTGGAGCATTTTAATCATTTAACTTTTTTATTTGTGAACAATGTATAATGATGTAGAGGCTTAGAACCTTCGTGAAGGGTTCAGGCTAAGCTTAGCCAGGCATGCTTTCATTTTGGAAGTTCAGTATCCAGACATCCTACAGCATGGGGTTTGTTGTGGAGAACCGGAGCTCACGCTTCCTCTCCTTGACTCTCAGAAACGCTTGGAGCAGCAGAAACCTGCAGTCGTAGCGTCCACCACGTCCCAAACAAACAGCACGAGCAGCACCGTCTCCCCAGCTCAGAAGGTGATGGTGGCTCCCTTGAGTGGCTCAGTCACCCCTGGAACAAAGATGGTGCTAGCCACAAAAGTTGGATCTCCTGCCACAGTCACATTCCAGCAAAACAAGAACTTCCATCAAACTTTTGCCACGTGGGTGAAGCAAGGCCAATCCAATTCAGGTAGAGCCGGGGTGAATGAAACATTGCTCTTCTTCTGGGTTGGGAAAAGCATTTCTAACCTTCATTTCGTGAGAGAGTTGCTCTGCTTCTGCCACTGCTTGACAGGCCAGCTGTGGCAGTCATTTGTCACAGGCGCTCTTTGTGGAGCCCCTCTCTGCAGTCCTTACCTTCAGTACCCACATGGCGCACTCGGAGCAGAGAGGAGGTTTCTATCATTACAGAACGGGCCACATTTCACGCATCGGTGCCCTTCCTAGAAGTCAGTACGCTGCTGGTTATTTAAAAGTCTAAAGCTCATTAAATGTCTTATACCCCATTAGCCACCAGCACAGCTGCCACCTCTGCTACCACCATTGCCAGCACAGGTCAGACGTTCCAAATTACAGGCAGTCCCGTCACTATGGCAGGAAAAGTAATTACCAAATTGCCACTTCCTGCAAACAGCAAGATTGTCGCTGTAAATGTGCCAGCAACACAAGGAGGTAAGGGAACCTCGCAGAGTTTGAGTTCACCCTCGCCAGATCATGCTGTCGCCATCACTCCATTTCCTCCTCACTGGTCTCAGTCGTCAGGTCTCACATTCTGTGTAGCCACTCTGCAACCCACCACACGCAGTTTCTCCTCAGACACCAAGAAGCGCCTCACTCTTTCCGTGGAGGGTAGTGGTTCATGTCTTCTTCGTCTCTCTTGAAGGCGTGGTCCAAGTGCAGCAGAAAGTCCTGGGTATCATTCCATCGACAACAGGTCCAAGTCAGCAGACCTTTACTTCATTCCAGCCCAGGACCGCAACCGTCACAATTAGGCCCAATACCTCAGCCTCTGCAGGAACCACTACCGCGTCACAGGTAAGCCTCTTCCCAGACTCCTCTGTTGAGGAATGTTGGACACGTGAAGGTGACATTCCTGTGGCCTCTTCCAGCGTCAGTTCAGCTCATCTTTCTTTGCCATGATTTCGTCTGTGATAAAGTACCAATTTGGAAATACATACAGAAATTTTTGTATTTTTAGTGAACAAAAACGGTACATGATACGTTAATTTTGGCATTTGATTAATTGCATGTTGGTATTGTTGTAAGTAATTATTATTCGGCAATATTTTCTGGAGAAAGCTGTGTGGCTTGATGGACAGCACCTCCTAACCCTAACCCTCTGGCATCTGCTCCCACTGGCAAGAGTTCTCTCTCACCTGTGCTTGTAATTCATCTGATTTAGCTCATTTCTGATCAAAAAAGAAACAGATTGGAATATACTGTATGTCAACTGTTACATGACATATTAGATACAACATTTCTTTGGCACTAGTGTCATGGAAAAAATTTTAAAGTCAAAATGTTCCGACTCTAATTAGAAAACTGAAGTAAAGTGCTCATTATTGTTGCTTTTTAAACTTTGATTTTTGTTTATTTATTACAGTCTCCGGGTCCTAGGACTCAGCCTGGCCTCATCATTGAGCACTCGTGACCGAGCTGAGCTTTCCTGGTTTTTCCTGCCTATTAGTCTCCCAGGGATTTTTGTCATCAGTGCCAAAGAATTTCATCTCTCATTTGAGTTAAAGTTTCTGTCCTCAGAATTCCACCTTTATACCAACACTGACTGAAATTTCAAATGAATAGTGAGGAGACAGAGGCAGGTGGATTTTTGTGAGTTCCAGGACAGCCAGGGCTGTAAGAGAGAAACCCTGAAGTTCTAAGTCCATTGTGTTTTCGTAATTTTGAAGCAGCTTTAATTCTTTTTTTGGTTTGGTTTGGTTTTGGTTTTCCTGGCTGTCCTGGACCTTACTCTGTAGATCAGGCTGGCCTCAAATGCAAAGATTCACCTGTCTCTGCCTCCCAGTGCTGGGATTAAATGCATGTACCACTACCACCCTGCTGAAGCAATTTTAATTCATTGTACTTTGTTCATCCACAGGTAATCGCAGGGCCTCAGATCCGCCCTGGTATGACTGTGATTAGAACACCACTTCAACAGCCAACACTAGGAAAGGCGATCATTCGAACACCTGTGATGGTGCAGCCAGGTACTCATGCATTGCTGATACTATCAGTGTTTGGGCAGTAAGTCTGGGAAATTGTGACACGCCTCTCTGTATTAGTAAATATTGATCAGAATTAGTGTAAGTGCACATTAAATTTCTAGTTCACAGTGGGGTGGGAACACAATACTGTTTGTTCTTTTTCTCCACCAAAAAGAGACAAAGTAAATTTAAGTTTACTTACAGAGTATAGGAAACCACTAATAAATGTAAAACATAGCATTCGGACCGTTAAAGAAAAGAGCAAAGCTTTTGTATGTGTAAGTTACAAAGGCAGTTGCCAGACCCTCAGTCATTCACAGTTAACGTAAGCAGATTAAAACCACAATATTGAAAGTCAGAGACGGTGGCCTAGGCCTGGCTCTTGATGCTAGAGCTTTTGCTTTGTATGTATAAGGCCCAGTCTCTGGACCTTGCCACCAGGGAGGAAAAAAAAGAACACAGCTGAAGGTAAAAAGATTTAGTGACAATCCAGACACACAGGGCCTACAGGGATGGCTCATCAGTTAAGGGCATGTGGCTTGAAAGTGCATTTTTCAAAGAGAGCATGCATGTATTGCGTTATCTCGGTGATCCTCATGTAACTGACCACAACCAGTCTTTTTTTTCATATTTCTTTCATTTTACACGTATAATGGTTTTGATTGAATGGATGTCTGCATTGTGGACAGGGCCGGTGCCTGCCAAAATGCATCCCTGGAATGGCCTTAGGGGCAGTTGTGAGCACAGGGTGGGCGCTGGGGCTTGTACCTGGTTCTCTAAAAGAACAAGTTCTCCCAGCCACTGAGCCATCTCTCTAGCCCCCAGGACTAGCCTTTTCTCTGTGTTTCTGGTAGTAAGCAGTATGAAATCCTAAAATGCTCACTTCCCATGGATCATTCCCACGTGCAGTGTACAGGATATGGTCCTGGGCTTCGGAAGCACTCACAGCTAAATCTTTGGGGTCATCTTAAGTGGGTGAGAATAACCCAGAAGTTTAGAAGGAGGAACAGTAATGAAAAACTTTTGCAAATTATTAATCATCCCATAAGGTTACCAAACTTAAGAACATTGTTCCCAAGAAAGCAAGCACACAGATAGATGCAGCCCCAAAGCCATTGCATTTGAGAATTTACTGTATGACAGAAAGAATGCCTTTTGTTTTGTTTTGAGATGGGGTCTCATTGTGTAGCCCCAGCTGTTCTGGAACTCACAGAGATCTACCTGTTTCTGCCTCCATTGCTTGGTCTAGACTGTTTCCTGACTCTGTTGATGTCAGTAGGAGGCTTTGGCTATGGTCCTGTTTGAGGTCATCTTGGGTTATTGGCTTCCAAATGTACGTTGGAAGATTGAAATGAGCTGCATTCATCTATTTTCATTCAGAGTGCTAAGAGCATATGAGTGATGGGGTGTCTTGCTTGTGCAGGTGCTCCCCAACAAGTGGTAACTCAGATCATCCGAGGACAGCCTGTTTCCACCGCCATTTCTGCCCCGAGTCCGGCTTCTGCAGCACCTGTGCAAAAAGGCTTACCTCCAGCAGCAGCAGCTGGGACCGCACAGCCTTCACCCCCACACACCCCCCGCCCGCAGCAAGGGCAAGTGAAGCTCACCATGGCGCAGCTCACTCAGCTGACACAGGGCCATGTAAGTACCTTAGCTTTGACTGGGGAGGCAGCCCTGTCTTCGCTGAAGTTTACCTTTGATCTAAGGTAATTTCTTTCAGTAGGTATATGTACTTAAAGAAATCATTGCCTGGGGATGGAAAGATGGCTCAGAGGTTAGAGCTCTGGCTGCTCTCGCAGAGGACACAGGTTGAGTAGCTCCCTGTGACTCAGTTCCTGGGGATACAACACCCTCTTCTGACTTCCATGGACACGAGGCTTGTGCATGGAACACAGATGCACATTCAGGCAAATGCTCACACTCACCATTAAAAATCTTTTCAAACTATACAAAGAGAAGAAATGGCTGCCTCCTGGAGTCAAGCTTATTGACAGCATAATGTCCAGCTGTTTGGATTTCTTCGGTTGGAACCTGTACCAATGAAAGGGATAAGCCTTTCAGTTACCAAAATTTTATTAGTTGGGCAACTTTCATAGGAAAACAAAAAAACAAACAAATTGGGAGCATTAAACTACTTGCCTGGATTATCCAAGATTGTTGTCTACTCTTCTATCAAAACCCAAAGTTCCCAGAAGTCCCTTTTTTGTGGCTCTCCACCAGATGAGCCCTTCTAATGGTGGAAAGATCAGCAAGAGCACTGATGCTGTTGAAGAGTTGGGGAATTCGCTTGTGTGCGACCTCATTTCGAACCTTACTGCAGGGTTGGGAGACAGCTGTGGGCAGAGTGCTCGCTGCACAAGCCTGAGAGCCTGGGGTCCCTCTGCATCACCCACAAGTCAGCTGTGAGGGCCGGAGAGATGGCTCTCCCGCGGAGAGAGCACCCTTCCAGAGGATCCAAGCTCAGCTTCCAGCCCCCATGTCGGTTACCACTTCCAGTAACTCCATCTTCAGAGATTGGCACCTTCTTCTGAACTCTGTGGGCACCCCCACACATATGCAGAGATGCATGCATACACACACACACAATTTAAAAGTAAAGATAAAATTTTAAAGCCACTTTTGTGTCACACAACTGTAGTTATAGAGCTAGGAGGGAGACGGGTTCTTGGGAGCCACTATCAAAACTCCAGCAGTAGGGGACCCAGCATCCTCTTTGGCTTTCCAGGCCCTCCTGCACATACATGGTGCTCAGACACACACACATGACAAAGGAAAACGCCCAGTGTTATCCTCTGACCTCTGTGAGCATGCATAAGCAAGCACACACACCATATACGCACCTGCTAAAACAGACTAGAGCTGCAGAATGGTTGGTAGAGAGCTTATGTAGCACCACAAAGCCCTGGGTTGGATCCACGTCACTGCATAAATGGAGTATACTACCTTGTACCCATAATCCCAGCATTTGAGAAGTAGATATAGGAGGATCGAGAGTTTGGTAAGGTTATCCTTGACAGTTGAGCAAATTTAAGGCCAGCCTGGTTTATGTCAGGCCCTTTCCCAAGAAAGACAATTTTTTTTTTTTAAATCTTACTGCAGTGCTCCTAATACGCTTCACTAGCATGCATCTTGGCCTCCCTGTAGGCAGGTGCCTGTGATACGCTGACGGTGGTAACTTTGCAAGCTACGGAGGAAGGACAGGCTTTTAGTCAGGTGACTGACTGGCCACACAAGCTACAGAGCAATATGTTTTTAAGAATCAGTAACTTAGAGAACCACATGTCTGTGTGTCAGGTGTGGTAATTACTGCAGAATGGAAACCACAGCTATATACAGAAGTGGCTTACAAATAAAATGTTGTGGTCAGGATTTTAAAATAAGTACATACAGTATGGTTGTATAAGATTCAGAAACTGTCAAAACTAAGCCATGCCACCGAGTAGGGTACAGGACTGCTTTATTTTACCTAGAGGGCCATTGTATTCTAAACGAATGTTGCTTCTTTTTAAGGTTTAGTATTTTGTGTGTAGGGGTGTTCTGCTTGCTTGTGCTTAAGTCTACCATGTGCATGCCTGGTGCCGATGGAGGCCAGGAAAGGACATGGGATCGTCTAGGTCTGGAGTTACAGACAGTTGTGAGCCACGTGTGGGTGCTGGAAATTGAACCCAGGTCCTCGAAAGAACAAATGCTTTAAAGTGCTGCACCAACTCTAGACCCCGAACGTTGCTTCTCCTGTGAGGATTCACAGTGGCCATGTAAAGATAAAGGGTAGTGACGCTCTAAAGTAAGAACCGCCCATTCCTCTAGGGAAGAGAGAGCGGCAGCCAGAGCACATCGTGTTCCTTGGTACTGCATGGTCATCACAGCAGTGTTTTAATAGGTGTTTGTTTTGTGATTATTACTTAGATCTGTCATTTGTGTAGTTTTGGTCCTATAAAGAATGTGTATTTCTTAGGAAACAAACAGATGCTGGTTGAGGGAATTCCGAGCTTGTGCAGCCAAGTGCAGACTTCTAGTGTAAAGAACTGTCTGTGCTTCCTAACCCCAACCAACCCAACCCCCAAGTGCGCACACTTGAGGCATCAGGCGTGCTAGACCAATGGGTTTTACACAGAAGCCTGTATGTGACAAGTCCTTGGTGTCTTGTTCCCATTTCAAAACTCCTGGACCTTAGTGGCTCTCCTGACTCTTGTGCTCCCATATTCTGTCTTTGAGACTCTGAGGACACACAGATACAGCTGAGTGGTGGAGTACCTTCCCAGGGAAAAGCCCTGGATTCAGCCATGTTAGTGCACTTAGCAGAGAGCAAAGGTTGATACGTTCATACTGTACAACAACAAAAGCAGAGTGCAGGACACTGCTTTCTGGTTTCACACCTTTGACTCTGGCAAGGAACTTTTCTCCCTTGTGGCTCTGAGGATTGGCTTTAGGACCCAGAGTGCAACAGTAGGCTTGCACTCTGCTGCCAAGACACACTCCAGCCACTGCTGCTTTTGAGTCAGGGTGTTACTATGCGGGTCTGGCCAGCTTTGAATGTGTGCCACCATTCCTAGGTGGACCTTGACGCTTCTGAGTTTCGTAATTGGGAGTAAGTTACTGTGGAATATAGTAAGATTTGTTCTGCCAAGCCGCTGAGCTCACTTGCTGTGTGAGACTAGAATGAAACCACGTATAAAGATGTTTCAAAAGTATAAAATACAGTGAATAAAAGGGGTTTAAAGTAAAAATCAGGTTTGATGGCTTAAGTCATAGTGGATTCCGGGTTATCCTTGGGTATCACTGAGAACCAAACACAAAATTTAATTAGTAAGGTGGTTAATTGACTGAGTGAAATAAGAATTTTGACCTGGGGCTGGAGAGATGGCTCAGCAGTTAAGAGTACTGGCTGCTCTTCCAGAGGTCCTGAGTTCAATTCCCAGCACCCACATAGTGGCTCACAACCATCTATAATGTGATTTGATGCTCTCTTCAGGCATACAGGTGGATAGAGCACACGCATCTACAATAAATAAATCTTTAAAAATAAAAAAGGGATTTTTACCCGAACATGATAGCTCTGACCTATACAATCCAAACTTGAAGAAGTAGTAGTAAGGTTTTTTTGTTTGTTTTTTTTCTGGGTTTCTTGTAGGATTGGGGTGTAACATAAATGATTTTATTAAAACACTTTACAGATTCATGATTTGAAACTGTATATGTTGTCTGCTTTTTCCTTAGGGTGGCAACCAAGGTTTAACAGTAGTAATTCAAGGACAAGGTCAGACTACCGGACAGTTGCAGTTGATACCTCAGGGGATGACGGTTCTTCCAGGGCCAGGACAGCAGCTCATGCAAGCTGCAATGCCAAATGGCACCGTTCAGCGGTTCCTCTTTACCCCACTGACTACAGCAGCTACGGCCGCCAGCAGCAGCAGCAGCACCACCACCAATACCACAGCAGCAGGTAGACACGCGGGGTTGCCCCTTGTTCCTGGGCTTGCACATTGCACAGGGCCCAGCATCACAGCCCCAGACAGCCTCTGCTTCAAGCCTTGTTCCTAGACCCTGTAACAGCAAGGAGGGAGGAAGAGAATAATGGATACCATGGCCCCTGTGCCGGCACTCCTCGTCCAGCCTTGGTGGAGCCCTGGGAATGAGCTTAGGGAGAGTAAACCCACCCAGCTTCCACCCTGTGACTGAGCCCCGCAGGCCCAGGCCTCTCAGTCAGCCTCCTGTAAGCTGTCGGTCACCAGGCATGGCGGCGCGCGCCTGTGACCCCAGCACTCAGGGAAGCAGAGACACGTGGATCTCTGTGAGTTCAAGGCCAGCCTGGTCTACAAAGAGAGTCCTGGAAATAGCCAAAGCTACACAGAGAAACTCTGTCTCAGAAAACAAAAACAAAACAAAAAAAGCTATCAGTGACTGTTACCATGCCATAGCACAAGAGTGACACTTGACAGAGGCTGCCTCAAAATGCCTAGCTGACACATGGAGAGCCTACAGGGAATGGCCCAGCTCTCCGGCCAAGGAGATGCCGAATCTCAGTGCAAGGCTTACATCTTCTGTCCTGAAATACAGACTTCCCGGCTTCAGGAAATCCCCTTCCGATTCTTCTTTCACCATGGTGTTCTGTTCTAACGTCACAGAAATCATTTTGTCTTTCTTTCTTACAGGTTCAGGTGAACAAAAACAAAGTAAATTATTACCCCAGCCCCAGGTACAACCAGCCACAACCCTGGCACCAACTCCATCGCCATCGTCGAGTGTGAGTCCTGCAGAAGCGCAGCCACAGACTACTCAGCCTGCAGCACAGTCACTGCCCCTCCCCCCACCCGCAGCGCAGCCTGAAGTCCAGACCCAGCCTCCTGTCTCGCCCCATGTCCCTTCTGAAGCACAGCCATCCAAACCCCAAGTTGCAGCACAGTGTCCGCCTCAGAGCAGTGTCCAAGGACAGTCTCCTGTTCGTGTCCAGAGCCCGCCACTGACTCGAATACGTCCATCAACTCCATCCCAAGTGACTCCTGGACAGCAGCCCCAGGTTCAGACTCCAGCTTCACAGCCGGTTCCACTTCCATCCCCCACATCTCTGCAGGCACCTTCCCAAGGCCAGCCACAGTCACAGCCCCAGGTACAGTCTTCAGCTCAAACTCTTCCATCAGGACAGACATTAAATCACACTACTGTCTCAGCCCCACCCCGTCCTCAGCCACAAACACAGCAGCCGCAGCCCCAAGTCATTTCTGTGCCTCCGCTCCAGCAAGTCCAGGTTCTCTCTCAGATCCAGCCGCAGGTTGCGGCTCAGATACAGGCTCAGCAAGGTGGTGTGCCCCAGCAAATCAGACTGCAGTTGCCCATTCAAATTCAGCACAACAGTGCTGTGCAGACTCAGCATGTTCAGAGTGTGGTCACAGTGCAGGCAGCCAGTGTGCAAGAGCAGTTGCAGAGGGTTCAGCAACTCAGGGATCAGCAGCAAAAGAAGAAGCAGATAGAAATTGAGCGGGAACACACCCTCCAAGCTTCTAACCAAAGTGAAATCATTCAGAAACAGGTAAAGTTATTAAGTCAAAGCAGCATGTTCGCTAGCGTGAACTACTGTGCTGTGCAGTAGACTTAGTGATTTGGTTGTGTTAGACTCCCTGAATGAGACAGAGCCACTGGTGGGTGACCTTAGGAGAGCAGAAGCACCGCTCGCCGGTTCTGGAGAGGGACTGCCTCCTTGCTGTATGTGTAGCATCTGTGCTTATTAGAAAGCACATTGCCCTGGCAGGTAAGGCCACCTTCACAATGTAGAGATTCATTTGAAGTCATTTGATTTGCAAGTCTCAATCGGTCATTTGCCTATCGACTAAGCAAATTGTGGGCAGGTAGTTCCTTTGCATTACTTGCCGCACCGTTTTCAACCCAGATGCTTGCCCGTAGTGCAGCCGGGGCATCTTGGAGTGTAGTCTGGGTGCAGAAAGTCACTTCAGACGACCGGAACTCTGCCAAAACGAAGCCGGTGACCTGCAGTCGTGCTGAGGACACTGTCAGCGGCCATGTGCCCCCATCAGCACTAGGCAAGAGCTTCAGGTCTTACTGAGCTGCGAAGCACTGTTTCTCCCTGAGCGGTGTCTGAGCTAAAACCCGTCTCTTTGCAGCCACATGAGACTGCTAGGACTAATGCTGTCACGTATGTGATTGTGAAGGTTTAAGCCAATACTTCTAGAACAAGTTCCTCTGACGTGTTCATATCCCAGCTCTTGGACTGTTTCATCTGTAAACTGACGGTTGCTCCAGTACCCGTCTTTCGGATCTTTGTATGGGGCAGGGGACTCTTCAGAATAGACTTTTGTTGCTGGCAGCATGGGTGGAGGGCCGTGGAGCATGAGAGTCGGGTGCAATTTTGGGGCTGTGTTACTTACCATTTAATTGCAGACATGTTGGTTGATTTCTTTGCATCTCCGTGTTTATTTGAAGAACTGCCTCTGCATTTCAGTGTTAGGTTAAAGAAAGAGCAATGTCAAGTGCTTAGCTTAATTGAGTAGCTGCCGCATGGTGAGAACCTGGGACTGCCCCGCACCTTTCATTCTGGTTGTGTCCCTTAAACCGTTCTCGCCAGTTGGAACACTAACGGGGGTTACTTTTAGCTGTGTGCTAACTTAACTCGTTTGTTACAAAATGCGCATTTATTGTGGATTTGTTCTGTTCTTAAGGTGGTGATGAAACATAATGCTGTAATAGAACATTTAAAACAGAAAAAGACCATGACTCCAGCTGAAAGAGAAGAAAATCAAAGGTAGGGAGAGGGCACTCCCAGGGCACCTGCAAGTCTGTATAGCCTGGTGTTGCTTTGGTCTTACCCAGGTTCAATGCAGGAGTGGCTCATGGTCAGCCGCTCCTTGACATTCTGCTCTCAGTTTGCACGTCATCCAGGGATGTAGATAAATGGTGCCTTTCTTTTCAGGGTGAGACAGCCAGCTTTACAGAGGTTGTGTGTTTTTCTCTAGAATGATTGTCTGTAACCAGGTGATGAAGTACATTCTGGATAAGATAGATAAAGAAGAAAAGCAGGCAGCAAAGAAACGCAAGCGAGAGGAGAGTGTGGAGCAGAAGCGGAGCAAACAGAATGCCAGCAAGCTCTCTGCTCTGCTGTTCAAACACAAGGAGCAGCTCAAAGCCGAGATCCTGAAAAAGAGGGCGCTCCTGGACAAAGAGCTGCAGATCCAAGTGCAGGTAGGAGCCTGTTCCAGGGTCCAATATTGACACACCTTTTTGCCTTCTATTTTTTACTAAGCCTAAAATTCCAGCTCGCTCTCTAGAACTTACATTTGTGTGTCTAGAGCATGGAAAGTAGAAATGGCTTCTTGAGATCTGAGAGGGCTAAGCCGTCTTAGCTGTGTTGGGTGTGTTGTGGTTTTTAGTGTCTGTGCCACTCGTCAGGAAACACAGCTCTAAAGAAGACTGCGTGTATGAACGTACGAAACAAGTGCCCTCGTATAAAGACACTTTTTCCTGACCTGAAAGTGATCCCGGAGACTCCGCTAATCCATTCTTGCATAATTTACACAGCTTTCTGAAAAAGAAGCGGGGTATTGGGAGCATTCCTTACGGTGCCTTGTACATTTCAATAAAATACCCATCAGACCAACAGAGGACATTAGATAACCTGGAAGCTTGGCAGTCTTCCCACAGAGAACAAACCAGACAGGTCCAGCAATCAGGGAATTCACTGGAGAGAGACAAGAGAAACAAACTGCAAGAAAAAAGACAGAATTATTATTGCATGTGATGCAGTTGTTACACTGACATTCCCAGGAAAACCATATTACAACTTGTAACAGCATTATAGTCGCCAGTATTAGGATTAACCCTGAGAGAACCTCTGTTGTCACAGTGCCCTTTCACAGCAGAGTCAGAAAGCAAAATACAACCTTCTGCTTTGTGCTGTGACTCAGCTCAGGTAAGAGTTACCACAGAGAATCACATATTCACATGACAGCTTCACACAGGACGTGAAGAGACTATGCAGGGAGCTGGGTGGGGCAGTGCACGCCTTTAATCCAGTGCAAGCATTCAGGGAGGTAGAGGCAGACGGATCTCTGTAAGTTTGAGGCCAGCCTGGTGTGCAGAGTGAGTCCAGAGCAGCCAAGCACACAAAGAAACCTTGTCTTAAAAAACCAGAGAGAGAGAGTAATTCTTGGAATGGTTTTATCCTTTCTTTCCTTTTATCTTTTTATAAACATCTACATAAAGCTGCCTTTGGTTTATGTCAGACTGGATCTCTATTTATCCCAGGTCTGGCCTCAAATTTCTGGCCCTCCCTCTTAAATGCTGGGATTACAGGCCTGAGCCACAGTGCCAGGGAATCTATAAAACTCCTGTAGGTGTGACGATTCCATCCATCCACTTAGCCCCTGCAGCTGCTGGGAACTCTGTGTCTAGAACTGGAGTGAAGGCAGCAGCAGGGTTAGAGGAGGTTAGTGCAGTTGCTCACAGCCCTTCTTAGTACTGGGAGGGCTGGAGAGGTGGCTCAGCAGTCAGAGCTCTGGCTGTTCTTCTAGAGAATTCCCAGCACCCCCCTGGCAGCTCACAACTGCCTGTAACTCCACTTCCAGAGGATCTGATGCCCCCACACCAGTGCACATAAAATAAAGTTTAAAATAATAATAATAATAATAATAATAATAATAATAATAATGGGGTTATAGTGGTGTTGTTTGTTTGTTTGTTTGTTTGTTTGTTTTGAGCCAGGGTAAATTAGAATTTTAAAATGCTGCTTCCAGTCCAGTACAGGTCAGCCAGATGGTTGTTTGGGGAGAAGGAGCCTGCTTAGTCCATCAGGGCAGAGAAGTAAAGCAGCAGTGGCTGGAACAGGTGCTCACTCACATCGTGCTCGCAGTTGGGAAAGTGCAAATGCATGCCTACAGTTTCGTTTTACTTTGGTTTTTTGAATCAGGGTTTCTCTGTATAGCCTTGGCTAGCCTGGAACTCCCTGTGTAGACCAGGCTGGCTTCGAATTCACAGTCTTTTTTTTTTTTTTTTTTTTTTTTTTTGGTTGGTTGGTTGATTTGTTTTCCACTTGGGTTCTCACTGTGTAGCTTTGATTGTCTTGGGACTCAGTGGTTCTCAGTAGTCCTTCCTACTGCTGTGACTCTATTTTTTTTTTTAAAGATTTATTTATTTATCATGTATACAATGTCTGTGTACATATACAGAAGAGGGCACCAGATCTCATTATAGATGGTTGTGAGCCACCATGTGGTTGCTGGGAATTGAACTCGGGACCTTTGGAAGAGCAGACAGTGCTCTTAACCTCTGAGCCATCTCTCCAGCCCCTGCTGTGACTCTTAATACAGTTTCTCATGTTGTGGTGACCCCCCAACCATAAAATTATTTTCATTGCTATTTCATAACTGTAGTTTTGCTACTGTTGTGAATCATAATGTAAATATCTGCTCTGGGACCCATGTGAAAGGGTTGTAACCTAGAGCTTGGGAACCATGGCACTCCATCCACCAGGCTGGCTTCAAACTCACAGAGAGATCCTTCTGCCTCTACCTCCCAAGTGCTGGCATTAAAGTTGTGCACCTTTACACCTGATTTCTTTTTTGTTATTTTAAGGGAAGGAAAATATTGTTAACTGTACTCTAAAAAAGTGTGTGTGTGTGTGAGAGAGAGAGAGAGAGAGAAAGAGGGGGGGTTAAAAGAGAGAGTGTGTGTCTGTCTGTCTGTCCAGGGTAGACTTGAGGTGGTTCTGTCTCTTGTCTTTCATCAGTAGTAATGCTGGGATTACTGATGTAAACTGCTACATTTGCATTGTGCTTTCTGAGCATTGAACTCAAGCCATCAGGCCTCTGTCACAAGCATTTGTATCCACTGAACCGCTCTCTGGAGCCCAGGATTCCAATTTATGGCCAAACCTATATAGAGAAAATAATGTCTTTTAGAGGATGTTGTGTGTGTGAGGGGGGGTGTTTTGTTTTGAGATAGGGTCTGAAACTCACTGTGTTGCAGAAGAGGACCTTTAACTTTTGATCCTCCTGTTTCTATAGTGGGTACTGGGACCGCAGACCCAGTTAGAAAATGTTGTTGCCTGGGTCCCCTGTCTTAAGTCTAAACAATGCTTGGTAAACACAGACAGTCCATTTCTCATGCTGTTTGTTGCTGGCCAGGCCATGTTTTAGGCCTTGTGTTCAGTTCATGTACAGACTGATTCTCTTTGGAGCTACTTGAGCCAGGCAGTAGTGGTGCATACCTTTAGTTTAGGATGTGAGAGGCAGAACCAGGCAGATCTCTGAGTTCGAGGCCACCCTGGTCTATACATCGAATTCTAAGATATCAAAGGAAAACCATATCTTAAAAAAACAAAACAAGCTGGGTGGTGGTGTCTCAAGCCTTTAATCCCAGAACTTGGGAGGCAAAGGCAGATAGATCTCTGTGAGTCCAGGACAGCCAAAGCTACGCAGAGAAGCCCTGTCTTAAAAAACCAAAACAAAACAAAAACCAAAGAGCTGTTTGGCAGGTAAGATAGTGTCTGCTTCCTGTCCAGGATGCTCCTTCATGTAGTAACCCTGATGATCATTTGTTTGTCTTAACTGACCACAGGAAGAGCTGAAGAGAGACATGAAAATAAAGAAGGAGAAAGATATGGCACAGGTGACACACGTCAGTGCTGCCACAGTACCCACACCCCCAGTGCCAGCGTCAGCGCCAGCCCCAGTGCCAGCATCAGCGCCAGCTGCCCCTCCAGCTCCTCCTCCTCCTTCGCCTCCCTCAGCACACGGTCTGCAGCCTGCAGGCCACCCCACAGCCCCACTGCCTGTCGCTTCCCAGAAGAGGAAGCGGGAGGAGGAGAGGGACTCCAAGTCCAAAAAGAAGAAAATGATCTCCACCACCTCCAAGGAGGCCAAAAAGGACACCAGGCTGTACTGCATCTGCAAGACGCCATATGACGAGTCTAAGTACGTGCCTCTCCCCTCAGCTTAGCTGTTGAGTGAGCAGTTGGCAGCACTGGGAGAGGGTGAGCCAGTGTGAGGCTGGGCTTCATCGACTATTTGACTTAACAGCAGTGCAGTGGGGTGCCGTTCCACACGCTTACGGGGCTGGCTTGTCCTCAGCGATGTCCTTTTCTGTCAAAAACAAGCTTGCTGTGGCCTCTTTGCTTTCCCAGTGGTCTTTGTGGACTCGCTCTTAATCTGCCAGCACTGCATCTTGCAGAAGGCCATCACCCCAGCGCGCCCTGGCCTCCTTTCTGTGATGGCCAAAGCCCAGAGTCCATCCCAAAGTGGATGACCCAAAGGCGACATCGGTTCCCTTTTAAAAACGTAGATTGCAAAATAAATAAATAAACAAACAAACAAATAAATAAATAATAAAAAAGAAGTTGCAGCCTAATATTGTTGTCTAAATTTCCACTGTCTTTGGAAAACAAAACCCAAAAAAGTACATAAAGTGTTCCTTTTATATCACACTCAAAAACTGATGAGCGTGGCAATTGGAAGCTGTTTTTGACAGTCATGACTTGCATTTGGTGACATAAGTGAGATGTTAGTGATACTATTCCATAAATATACTTCCCTGTTGTTCTTTTTTTTTTTTTTTTTTTTTTTAATTATTTCTTTTTCTTTTTTTTTTTTTTTTTTTTTTTTTTTTTTTTAATCATTACTATTACTCAGTGATGTATCTAACTTTATCTGGAATATGCAAATACAACGCCAGTATTTATAAACTACCAGGAATCATAGTACTATTTTATAGTACCAAAAAGTTTAACTGTGCTTTACAAAAAAAAAAAAAAAAGATTCAGAATTAAAAATTCTTACTGTCTGTGTATGTGGTGATACGGAAACCTCTCTGTGGTTCCGAAATCACCATCATTTTGCAAATGTCATTGGAATCCCTGCTGGGGCCAAGCTGCCTGTTGAACTCAGCAGAGTGTAGCCGTCTTCACTTCCAATGTATGTCCCTCATTGGTGACTACCCATCATGTAAAGAGTGGCACCCTGTGAACTAATTTGCCCTATAGGCTAGTACAAGTGCATGTGCCTCTCTTTTAGGTAAAACACACCGGAGGATCCCTTAAACATGCCCAGGATGGGGAACATTAGACGCAGGTCAGCCTTGAGCTGACATAGTGTTTGATCCACAGCAGATGATTTTGATGAAACCTTCTTGGGATACTGGCGCTGCTTACAGCGAGGCACATGTGTACCTGTGCTCGATCTATTGAGACTGCCCATTATTTTGTGGCCATTTCACGTTGCTTTGTTTTGGTTTGGTTTGTTTTTTTGTTTGCCATTGACATTTCAATACAGCAGAGTCATTCACCCCTTGTCGTAGCTGGAGGAAGGCGGTATTTTATCAGTGTCCTCTGACATTCAGACCAAACCAGCCTGGTTTGAGCACCGAGTCACTGGCTTCCAATGAGAATTACTAAAAATTGAAACTCGGGCCCTGAAGTCCCTTCCAAACCAAATAGCACCTTAAAGAGGCAACATTTAAAGCACCTCAACAGGTCCTCACCTGAGTCAGTCATGGCTCAGAAGAAAGGTCCCCACAAAGAGGTTGGAGCACCTCACTCCGCCCTACACAGTCATGCAGCGTCCCTCTAGGTGAAATTACCACAAACAGCTTGGCCGACTGGGAGGGCACCAGTTGTCACAAGGCCAGCCTGGCTACCTGTGATTGACGCACAGCTCCCTGCGCAGCAGCTCCCACCAGCACGGATAGAGACGTTTTAAAGAGTGCTGGCGACTTTTCCCCAGAAGCCTGTGTCAAAACCTGGGCTCCTTTACCTTCCTCCCTCCCTCCCTCCCTCCCTCCCTCCCTCCCTCCCTCCCTCCCTCCCTCCCTCCCTCCCCTTGTCAAGCTCAGTGAACAGGAATGCCTACATACATGGACCTCTCCTAGTTTTCCTCATATCACGTTTGACCATTTGTCCTCTACACCTGGCTGGCCTGCATGATCCTTGTACTGTAACTGTCCTTGGTGTGTGCGCTTTGCTCTGTTTCCAATTTTAAATTGTGAGATACATTTTCAAACCTATCTAAGAAATAGCCCTGGTATTGAAATGGCTTCTGTAGAATAGGTTTGACAGATGTAAGTCTTTGATTCTTTGGCTTTTGGTTTCTGTGCCTGTTACAGTTTCACACACATTCATTAAGAGGAAGCCATCACCATCAGTGTGTTGTTAATTTTTTTTCTCAAATTTGAGTGTGTTTTTAAAGACCCATATTTCACTAAACAGTGTGTTCGTTGAAATTGATGTGACGACATGTCCACCCTTGGTACAGTGTCAGATGCTGTAGTTTGGTAGGATGGTTGCATTCAGGGTGTATAGCTGACTCATTGCAGAAATTATTCTGTAAGAAAGTGAACCAGGGTAGAAAAGACAGATTTACATACCGTGCAGCTCAAAATGACAACTACATTGTCATTTTCATTGTGAATACTTTTAGGTTCTATATTGGCTGTGATCTTTGTACTAACTGGTATCATGGAGAATGTGTTGGCATCACAGAAAAGGAGGCTAAGAAAATGGATGTGTACATCTGTAATGATTGTAAGCGGGCACAAGAGGGCAGCAGTGAGGAATTGTACTGTATCTGCAGGACACCTTATGATGAGTCACAGTGAGTTGATAAGAGCATCTGTTTGACAATTCAGGAAGCCGCATTTCTCGATTGGTCACTTACCTGAAAATGAAAGCAGGGCCTCTCTGCTGTGTGTTATACACCTACATTACAAAGCCTTTCCAGTCTTTTTCTCTGTTCCCTCTCTTTCTCTCTCTCCCTTTCTCTCTCTCTCTCTCTCTCTCTCTCTCTCTCTCTCTCTCTCCCCCCTTCAAAATGTATGTTGCTTCCTAGTGAATGATTGAGTTGCCTTGGGGGAAATGTCGTTTCTTCAGTATGTAACAAAGTACTGTGATGAAAAGCCTGTCTGTGACGTGGTGCTCCGTTATAGCTGGGAGAAGCACCCTTTGGGGATGAGCTGTGCCTCTTTACTAGCTCACTGATTTTGTACTCTCATTTGATACGGGACATGTTGAAAGATTTTTTTTTTTTGGCCTTATTTTGAGCTTTAAAAGTCAATCAAATGTTTTGTATTTTTCTGTAGATTGGCTCCCCAGTAGTGCACAGTACTTTAAAATTCATGTTTACGACTGTTCTTAATATCCAAAGTATTTGGTTAACACATTGGGGTGTCAGTCTCGATTAGTAAAACAACCATAATGCTAAAAGCGCTTTATACCCCAGGGGTTAGCCAGTTTTCAGTTGCATGATGGTCTTTAAAGGTAAAGTCTAGGCAGGAGCAGCCTGTTCTGTGTGGCCTCACATTTCCATTTTGGATCTTGCAGATTTTATATTGGCTGTGATCGGTGTCAGAACTGGTACCACGGGCGCTGTGTTGGCATCTTGCAAAGTGAGGCAGAGCTCATTGATGAGTATGTCTGTCCACAGTGCCAGTCAACGGAGGATGCCATGACAGTGCTCACACCACTGACAGAAAAAGACTATGAAGGCTTGAAGAGGGTGCTGCGCTCCTTACAGGTAAGAAGCTGCGGAGCGCTGCGCCTGAGGGAGTCTCCCAGCGCCCAGTGAGAAGAGCTGGGAAAAGTGCGTTCTGCCAGGTGCCAGTGACCTGAGGTCTACCAAAGGTGCCACGCCCGCTGTTGCCTGTCCATCACCCGAGGCACGTTAGGCATTGGTCTTCACTTCTGTTTTGCTTTTGAAGAAAACTGTATCTCATAGGCTTAGATGAGAAAACAGTTTGGTTCTCCATGTATTCTCTCACTAGAAATGAAAGAATAGGGAAGATTGGGAGTATTAGAAACGGGTGTCAAAGCAAGGCATTGTGTTAAATCTCTGCTGCAGTTGCAGTCAAAGTCACGAGACCTGGAAAGTCAGCCACAGTGCCTGGCAGAGTGCTTTTTAGCATCTGACTCCGCCACCTCATTACCCAGCAGGGATAACATCCCAGCATGCTGAAGGGCTTGCCGGTCCAGCATCCCACAGCTGGCAGCTCATCACATAGGAACCAGGGTATAGACGTCATGTGGGCTGGTGCCCCACTCCTGTCACCAAGGTCCTCGGAGCACTGTGACTGTAAATCGTGATCATTTAAGAAAACCTGTGCCTCACTCGAGTCACCTTATGTGACCAACTTCACTTCGAGAATGTGAAGCTCACTTGACTTAGTAGGGTTTATTGACCCCGTGAGGCAGCGGAATAGGATTAGTACGTATGTTACTGCATTCACAGATGGTAATGACACTTGTTGTTTGTTGTAGGCCCATAAGATGGCTTGGCCTTTCCTTGAACCGGTAGACCCCAATGATGCACCAGATTATTACGGTGTTATTAAAGAGCCGATGGGTAAGTGCTTGAGCTGGGTAGGGAGACGCATTTCAGAAGTCTCGGGCCAGTGTTCTGTCATCCATGGTGCTGATGCATCATGGGAGTATCTCGGGCATGCAGGCGACACTGTAACTGTATCAGTCACTTTGAATGCATCCTTGAGGCGTGTTTGGAGGCTGGACTTCATAGGCATTCTTAGCCCAAGCCTGTGCATCCTTGTAGTGCTTCTCCTGCCTGTACCTCCCAAGTGCTTGTTACAGGAAGGCACCACAGCCATCTTGGAACAGCCATTTACGTATGCCTTTGAGCCTGCAGCTTAACATGGGGACAAGGGTATGTTTGTGGCAACAGAGTTTGTGATGGCAAAACACTGGAAATGCAACAAACTGTCAGTCCAGTAGTCACTCAGTAAAACTGTGGGTGAGTAGAGAGTTGTACAGCTGAACAAAAAGTGAGTGCAGTCAGTGAACCCAGCCTGATGGACAAGCAAGTCCAAGGACCACCAGTGGAGAGCCTGCCCCCTGAGAAGTAAGTGCTACTAGTCAAGCTATAACTGAGCAAAGAACAAAGCTATAACAAAGCAAAGAGGGGCAGCTACGTACAGTCACATTTCCGAATAACGTGCCAGCTGGAGAAATTACAAAAGCTGAAGCACAAACGTTTCCCCATAGGTGAAGCATTCCCTCTGGCTGATAGAAGACTTGTGTTTTTAAAGCCAGCAAAGTGTTCTCAGAAGAGAGGAGAACATGAAGAGGTTGGAGGGAGAGTCTGTTAAGTCGGGGGCTGAGTGACCACTCAGTGGTAGAGCATTAGCCTTACAGACTAAGAGGCCCGGGATAGTTGTTGCTTGCGTCCTTTCAGAACAATGATTCTGATGGCTCTGTGTGGTCCACTGGCAGAGCAGCCAGATGCCCTGCCCACTGGGCCATCTCTCAAGCACCAGTAAATTGAGCTTCTAAGCCACATAAAGCCATTAGAATCATCATTCTGAAGAGACCGACAGCTATGTAGAGAGACCCCATCTCTCAAAACAAACAGCAACAAAAAACAAAAAGATAAATAATTTCTCTTATATATTTATGCTTAGATCCAATGGCATGGTTTCCTTTACCTTAAAGAGTGGAATGAATGGAATGAGTGGACCTCTGTTCTGTATAGTTAACTGAGAATGAAAGAACCTCCTTAGCAGCAGCCAGGATTCCAAAGCAGAAGCAGTGTTGAGCAGCACTAAGATGCTCTTTGTGAATCGCAGCCTCCAGACGTGGAGTAGCAGTTTCAGAAGGATTTAAAGTAAACACACATGTTGAGTTCATGGGAGCTGCAAGACAGGGAGGAAAACCTTAAAGCTTGGAAAATATTTTGTTTTGTGTTTTTAAGACCTTGCCACCATGGAAGAGCGAATACAAAAACGGTATTATGAAAAGCTGACAGAGTTCGTGGCAGATATGACCAAAATTTTTGATAACTGCCGTTACTACAATCCCAGTGACTCCCCTTTTTATCAGTGTGCAGAAGTTCTTGAATCATTCTTTGTACAGAAACTAAAAGGATTCAAGGCCAGCAGGTAAGTACGGGTGTTCAGTGTTCTTAACTAAGTCCTTCTTTAAACTCTGCACTTTCCCTACTGATCACCCAGTGTAGTGTCCTTAGTAAGTTTGTTCCTCAGACAGAAAAATACTGTTCCTACAAAGTCAAGATTGACTACGTACGGGATTATGCTGTAGGCATGGCAGTGCACAACTTTAATCCCAGCACACAGAAGTCAGAAGAGTTTGTGAGTTTGAGGCCAGCCTGGTCTGCATAGTGAGTGAGACCCTGTCTCAACTAACAAACAAAAAAAGACCATGGCCTTGTGCTCTGCTCTTCAGAACGGGAGTAGACACAGTAATGAGAAAGGCCTGTGTCTGTTAATGTTGTTAACACGAAGTCACTGTGTGACATGCTGTTGGCAGGAGTCTGTCTGCTAACTCCTGGTAAGCAGGAACAGCTCTGGCTCCCCTCAAGCCACCCAAGGAGAAACCCAGCAAACAGGGCTTAACAGTGCTCTGCTTGGGTTATCTGTGCTGCACCTTAGAAATGGTCAACTGCTGGTTTTCTGGGTGCTTTCTAGAAAAGCACGTAGGCTATGCTAGACTGTAACTCTCAGTTTTTCTAAACCATAAAAACCTTGAGCACCTCTGCATGAAGTCTTCCAGCTGTGACCTTTGTGTCCCTCTGTTTCTCAACTTCACCCCCATCTCAAGCCCATGAAGCTCATCCTCCTTGTCAAGGCTTGGTGCCTCTCAGGTGGTCACAGCCAGTCACTGCTGTCATGCTGCAGCCTTGAGAATCATCATTCACCATACCACACCCACCCACCCGCTCAATCAGTCCTAGACTGTTCAGGTCCTGTCCACCTTGGACAGGTTGGGGCCTGTTCCTCTGTGTTCTCTGGATTCCATACCGAGTACCAGAGTTGGTATTGTGAGCCCAAGGTGAAGCTGGGGGATAGCACTGGTTGAGTTCTCCAGCCCTGGGCTCTCCCACCTCACACACTGGCACCGCCTTTGGTCCATTTTGTCTTTCTTCTCCCATAGGAAGAGCTGTATTTTAGACATAGCGGAGGAGGTTTTTAAAAGATAGGTTCCTAGTAAAGAGCACACTGAATTCTCTTCAATAGTAAGCAGATGGGAAAACATCAGTTCGTGAGTCTACTGCATACCTAATCCAAATTCTTGTGTAGAATTCAGCAGAGGTCCCAGCACTTTGCCTGGAGAACCCCAGATATGGTGATTCCATAGAAAACCACAGAGAAACAAAGAGCTGTTCATCTCTGTTGGAGGTGGTGCTGGTGGCTAGTACTTGGATGCCGGAGAGGATGCTGCTTACCTTACTACAGTGAGCAGGCCAGCCTCCCAGAACAAAAATGAACCATCCCCAGAATGCCACTTGGGACACTAAAAAACTCATTCTTTATATCTAAAGCCAAGCGTAGCTGGAACTCAAGTTCACGACCCAGTAATACCCTGTCTCAAATAGCAGAGGAGTAGCTGCCCTCCAGTAAGCTCTGGGCATGTGGCTGAGCCTGCTGACACCCAGTCTGTACCCTGTTCTTATGAAAAGGATAGCCAGACACCCAGGAAAGCCTGCACCTGCAAAGGGAAGGGCCAGGGTGGGACAGAAAAGTGGAGCCCAGAGAGAACCAAGCTGTTTACAGCCAGGACACATCCCTGAGTTGTGTCCCAGGAAACTGTCTAATGTACTGCACCTGTACCCTGCTGAGTCCATTATTGAGAATAAACAAAACCTGCCCAAAAAGATTAGGAAAAGACAAATGTAAGTGATGAAAGTTCATGTCATGAAGATTATGAAATAAAAATGTTACTATGCCCAACTTAGTGAAATGTCCGGAAGAGCAGAGAAGATGAAGGAAATGATCAAAAGATTACTGGCAGAAATTAAAACATTCAGGACCATTGTTCACTGAGCCCAGCCGTCTAGAACCCTTCTGCACCGCCTTGGGGACACTGAGTAGTGAGGAGGCTTCTCCTCTGCAGTTTGCATCCTTGCAGAGAGAGATCACTGATCGGTACCCAAGGCAAGGGACGGGTGGGAAACAACCACCACACTAAATGGCCAGGCTAAAAGAAGCTTCTGGGAGGTGGAACAGAACACCTGTGAGCAGCAAGGCTAAGACTGCTGGCCGGTCTTTGTGTAAGGGGAGAGAGACTGCATCCAGCTCTTTGGGAAACTTGGTTGTCAGCTTACATGTGTACAGCATGAATGCGGGACACTTTGTGGGTGATGTAAGGAAAGGGCCTTCTCCGGTTGCTGTGACGTGCTTTCCCAGAGATAAGAGCATCAAGGAAACAAGACCTTGAGTGCCTGGCATGGTGGCTCCTGCCTTGGTGGCACACATCTTAATCCAGCTACAGAGTAAGACCCTGTCTCAAAAAACAAAGGAAATGAAAAGAAAACAAGGCCTTTAGTCCAAGAAACAAGAGGTCCCAGCAACCAGTTGAGAATGCCTAGAACCTAAGTGACGTTTGTAGAGCCAGTATGTGCACCACGTGTCCAGGTCGGAAGATGACAGCAGAATAAGAGATAGGAATGTCTCAGGAGAGCAGAGGGTTCAGACATTAGATAATTGGTTAGAGTCCGAAAAGCCTAACACTGAATTACAAAAAGTGAGGATAAGAAAACACTTTCTCAGCAAATGACTAGGTGCTTCATCTTCTCAGAGCAGCCTAAGGAGGTATTGAAGACAGCTGCAAGTTGTAGGGAAATATAGTAGGCTCAGAAAGGGAAGCAGGAGGGCCTCTGTGCCCCGCAGCAGAGGCCACAGCCCCTTCACAGGCCCTTGCGGGCTTCCATTCGCACCTTGTACAGTCCGTGCTGTGGTCAAATCTCTGAAAGTGCCTTTCAGAATTCCAAAAGGCCTTTGGAAGGGCATCTGGAAGCTGGGTGCTTCGAGTCCTGCTCAAGCTGCCAGACTTGCAGGCAGAATGGGGAGGGGGGGGGGGGACAGTCCTGGGACTTGTAGCAAAACAAAAGGATTTGAAGAAGATGGAGGCTTAGCAACCGGAGGGAATAATATCCGATCCCCAGGACATCTTGCCACCAAGTTGCTTCCAGTGGCTCAAGGCTGCTCAATTCTGCTCCAGTGCATTCAACATAAAGACTTGTGTGGAGGCGGCTTATGCTCTCCTGGTTTTATGCTAGCACATCATGGGAGGTCCTTAAGCCCTCCTCCTTTTTTGCTGTTAACCTGCCCACACCTCCCATGTTTAATTTGTGATCTCCAAGATTGTGTGCACATTATTCTCATGACTTTGTTCTGATTCATCATTTATACCACCCATGTTCTTTCTTTTCTTACAGATTGTGATATCTTTAGTCTGAATTTTTAACTGGAATCAGAACTGGATGTTGAGGTCACTGTTTATTGTACCATGTGATTACCTAATTCAAAATTCCCCTCCCAAAAGTTGAAACTAGTTAATATAATTTTTTAATGTTAAATACAGATATGTAGATACATAAAAGTTTTATTCTGGCAGCCATGTTGGACAGTGTGTTTAAAGAATTGTGACTGCTGGGAACTCTGTACTTACTGCTACTGCGATAGAAAGTGCTGAGTTAGTCCTGCTGCCTGTACAGTAGTTTAGTCACTAACAAGTTGTGAATAAAACTGTGAAAAGAGGAAGACTTTCTGGGCTTGAATAGAAAGATGTTAATATTGCCATTGTCTTCTGATAGAGCTTTCCATTTTCTGCATATTGTAAATAGACAGGCACACACACACCTTTTACTACCGTAATGTGTCTATAAATGTTTTATTTGTCCCATTTGTTGAAAATGATGTAATCTTAATATATATTCACTTATATGTACGTATATCTTTAAATGTTGGGTTTTTCCAGTGAGCCACCATGTTTACTGTACAGTGAAAAGTTTTAATACTGTAGCTTAAAGATTTCTTAATTGTCAATTTCCTTATAAATGCTTGCCAAGGACGAGTGAAAGAGCACGCCTGCTTCCCCAGACTGGCCTTGGCATCCACAAAAAGTATCATTGCTTCAAAGTGAAGGGTGCTTAATTGTCCCCTTTTTTCTGTATTCTGTAGGTCTCATAACAACAAGCTGCAGTCTACACCTCCTTAGAGCTCAGCGTGTCACCTAAGCTAGACACAGCGAGAGGCTGGCGCTCTGAACTATAAAGTAAAGCGCCAGATGTTCTCAGTCAGGCTACCCTGACAAGACTTGACCATAACCTCGTTCCTATTGGTCACAACAATCCAGTTGTATTCTTGGCCAATTTTGTCCAACAGACAAAGGAAAAGCAAAGTCAACGACACCGTTACACCGTTGTCTTGTCGAGAGCAAATGGCTTTGCTATTGTGGCAGAAGCAGGAAACTTTGTTTATTGAAAAAAAAAAAAAAAAAAGAAAAAAGAAAGAAAAAAAAGATACTATGGGGTCAAGTGTAACTCCGTGGAAATGCCACGTCTGCTCTTCAGTGAAGAAGCTGCTTAGAGTCTCACAGAAAACTTTGACTGTATTTATTTATTGTTGCAAAAAAGACGCTTTTTTATTGCTGCCCTCATTTGTCAGCTAATTATTTTTTCTTATAAAATCCAGCCCTGGTCACGTGTATCCATCGTGTATCTATCATGATTCCTGTAGGTGACGTACAAGGCGACCTCTAGGTGTCTTTTCTTTCTATGAAAGGAGCTGCTATGTACACAAGTGCACACAACTGGGAATCAACAGTGAGTCTATCGTTCACAGTAGACACAAATGAAGCCTACGGAAAGGCTGGGCTAAGTGGTCCTGGACTACAGACTTCGTTGCCTTGACTACACCAGTACAGACTGTCATTTACTCTGCACCGGGCTAAATGAGCAAAATCTATTTGAAGGTATCTTGTTTGTAAACATTTGTCAGATTCTAATTTTTTTTCTTTTTGTATTAAAATTCAACTATGGATGTATATGAATCGAAATAAATGGAGATCATTTTTCTCCCCCAGATGGAGGTCTCTTTGAATGTGCGCTAATGATTACCTGTAAGCCTTTGTGGGGACAGGGATGGCCGCCAGGAACGACAGGCAGAGGCCTGCGTTTCTCCAGTGTAGCAGAGGCCCTTCCTTTCCTAAACCCGTTGTCACCACATCAGGAAATCTCCAGGGAGCTGACCCCGAGCACCACTTGCTCATGCTGTAATAACTGTAATCACTTGGGAATTGGACACAGTGCAGGTTGCCTTCATCCCCCACCCTCTGTGATTCTAGACAAATTCCCAGTGGCAGACAGCTCCCTGTGAGGGGTGAGGGGTGTTTAGATGACCGTGGCCTCTCTTGTTGGTTGGTTCCTTTGGTTTGGTTTGTTGCGGTAGGGAAGTCACACAAAGCAGGGTGGAGGACAGAGCAGACAGGCGTGATCCGCATGTCCCTCCTGCCCGCGCGCTTACCTTCCCCTCTGCGCTGCTTACTGTGTTGTGCAAATCAGCTGGAGTTGGGCCGTGCAGCCTCGCAGATGTTTTCCTAGATTTTGCACTAGTCTGTATTAGCCTTGTCCTGCTGAGTTCTAGAATCTACTAGTTTTTGTTTTTTAAAAGTCTTCTCTGTTTGTCTGGTGTCGCCCTGCTATGCAAAGCCTTCCCCAGCCCTTAGTTTCTTGAAAGGAAACTGTGGCAACAGTTGGCAACTCTTTCTTATTACAGGCTCAGGTGTACAGGTTCTTCTGGGTTCACGTGCTCTGTTGAAGCCCACTCCCTCACTCCCTCTGTATATAAAATGTCACTTTAGCCTATGCTTACAGCTAAAGAGACTTAACTGCTCAATATGGTAACAAAATTTTTGCTTAAACTATTAAGGTGGAAGTAGTTAAATACAGGCTATTTTGTCCTTTTAGTTTACAAAAAAAAAAAAAAAAAGTTCCATGTTGTAAGCACTGTGCTGATGCAAGAATTCTACATTTAACGATACAAAGTGATTCTGCATCTCGCCATGTCCAGTATTCCTGTACTTTCTATTCATATATCTGAGTATATATGGGCTTAAATCACTTAAGCTTGTTGCAGCAAAAGCTTTCCTACCTGTAGGCAATAGATTGCTATGTTTTTAACAAATTGTAGCAAATTCTAAATAATTCTTTTTGTACGTAATAGGACATTTCATCCTAAAAAAAAAAAAAATAAAAGTAATGTTTTTGACATTGGATTCTGTGCAGTTTCTAATGAAACAATGGTTGGTTGGTTCACTGTTTGATATATTTTCTGGTGTTGCCAAGTTGTACAGAGAAGGGGGCGGGGGTGGGTTGTGGATTTCTGAGACCAGGAAGATGTTAATTTCATATTTGTGTACTTAATGGTATAAAGACTTTTGCAATTTCTATCACCATATAAAGACATTTTATAATTTTATCAGACTTATAGAGCTTTAGTCTTTCAAGAGGAATTTTTGAAAAACGTACATTCTTATTTCAAAAGCTGCTTTTCTACAAATCTTATTTGACAAACTTCTGCTACTCAGTAAAATGTTATGCTGTTTGATTTGGCAGACCAAGTGGTCCGATGCGCATTTGTGAAATGGTTAGGGTGTTTCTGCACAGGCTTTGAGCCTGTAAGTTGTATTTCTTTGCCTTGATAGATTTCTTTGCTAAAAGTATTTTTAGCATTTCTTGTGCTTCATCTCCAAATTCACAATTTGAGACCATTTCTTAAGAGATATTTTTCATCGTGTCTGTAAGGCTTTTTTTTTCTCCTGTGCTAATTCTTCAGGGTTCGTATTTACTGTCCTACAGTAGGTCAAAGAAATTGTGATCTTTTGGAGATGTTTTCTACAGTAAAAAGGACCTTTTTCTACTTGCACTGGCCTGGAGTGCTGTGTAGGGACCCTGACAATGTGTTGCTGTTTGTAACCTTTCCTCTTAAGATCTGCAAATAAAACTTCTTTCCCTGTCTCTGTCCATTTGTGTCAGGTCAGATCTCGGTTCTCTCCTTTCTAATTTAAGACCCAACATGGTGGCTGCATGCTCAGACTAACAGCATTTCCTTTTTTGTTTGTTTTTTTTTTGTTTTGTTTTGTTTTTGTTTTTTTGGTTTGTTTGTTTTTGTGTGTGTGTGAATTTTATGTATTTTTATGTGTATGAGTGTTTTTGCCTGTGTATGTGTGTGCACCACATGTATGCCTGAAGTCCACGGGAGGTCACAAGAAGATGCTGAATCCCCTAGAGATGGAGTCTACTGACTTAAGCCACCATGTGGATGCTGGGAACTGAACCCAGCATCACTAACAACCAATTATTTAATTGCTGAGCTGACTCTCCAGCCGCAAGAGTTCACTCTTTTCCTGTTGGGATCAGGTCCCCAGGCAGTGTCTGGTTTTTCGAGACAGGGTTTCTCTGTGTAGCCTTGGCTGTCTTGGACTTGCTTTGTAGACCAGGCTGGTCTCGAACTCATAGCGATCAGACTACCTCTGCCTCCCTGAGTGCTGGGATTACAGGCGTGCATGTGCCACTTTGCCCAGCCTCAGGCAGTGTCTTTAATTTGGAGTGTTGGTCTTTCCTAAGCAAAGTAATAGCTGATAAATGGTGGGGGGGGTCCCACAAAAAACCTTGGGAGCCCCTGGGGTCTTGTCATGTGGAGTAGTTTGAAGAGTTTTAAGATACACAGAATGAGATTCTGAGAAAGGCGTTTCTGAGAATAGCGTGTCTCTTGTTCAGTGTAAACCAAATTTCAACTAAAAAAAAAAAATGGTGAATTTTCAGACTGGAAGAGACCACAAACAAGTTAAGACAGGGTCCTGCAAGTGGCAGGCAGGAAGTCTTGCATGTACATTCATTTGCTCTCCTTAAAAATGATTTCAGAAGAACACTGCAGAGAACCATGTGATCAGTCTAGAGACAGTTCTTAAAAGCTAGTATCACACACCAAAAAGGGGTGGGAAGGCGTCTTCTAGTCCTTTCCCTACCAAAAACAAAACAAAACAAAAAACAAAAAAAAAAAAACTTCTTTCCCCTCCTTGAACCCTTGAAGTAACAGCTGTAGTTGAAGGACAGATGCTCTTGAATTTGTCCAGAAGGCAATTGAGTATTTTATTGCTGAGGGACTATTGTGTGTATACACGGCCACAAAGGGCCCTTTAGGTTTTGGAGCATGGATCCATGGACGGAGGCAGCAGTTGGCATCTCTCAATGGGACAAAAGGATTAGGGGCAACAATGATTTGCTCATTAAAATTTTTCTATAAAATTAGAAACTCCAACCAAGGTTCTGTGTGAATATTAAAGGCGATTCTTCCAACCCTGGAACCCCCAGGGTTCTTTTCTGTCTCCTTTTCCAGTCTCCAGTCCATTGCTAACCGACCTCAGTGAGCTGCACCAGCCTTGCCTTGCAGACCCAACCTTGAATGATGGCCTTTTTTTTTTTTTTTTTTTTAAATCCAGGCATTCTACAAGTGGCCTGACCTCCAAGTACACTGAGCCAGGGGGTCTGGCATTTGTGGTTTTATGTGTATGTGTCTGTGGGGGGCGGGGTGTGTGTGCAGGTGCCCAAGGGGAGCAGAAGAGGACGTGAAGTGCCCTAGGCTAGAGGTGCAGGGAGTTGAAAGCTACTGAGCAGCACAGATCATAACAGCTGTCATCTCCCAAGCCCCTGCTACCCCCTCTCTAGGACAGGGTCTCATGTAGCCCAAGCTAGCCTCACACACTTGTAGCCAAAGATAACTTTGATCAACCTCTGCCTCTACCTCCTGGGCGCTGGCATTACACAGCCATACTTAGCACTCCAAAGAAAAAGCATTTTAAAGGATTTGGACACGATTCATCTTTGGAAAATTCTCTAAAAGACCTTAAGCTGGGAGTTTGCGATACAGTTCCAGAGAGCTCATCCCGTGAGCTTTGAAAGTATGGGGTCAACCTGGCTTCTGTAGCAAGTACCAGTCAGAGGCTACATGCAACTTTTTTTCTTAAATCAAAAGATAAAAAGCCCCTTAGTAATGCTTTACCACAAAATAGAACTGCTCATGTGTCCCATGTCTGAGGCCAACCACACTGCACATGGCTGTTTTCCCCCTCTCCCCAGACAGGAACCCTGTGTAGCCCTGGCTGTCCTGGAACTCTCTGTGTAGATGAGGCTGGCCTCAAACTCCGATCCACCAGCCTCTGCCTCTTGGGTGCTGGGTGTGTGCCCCCTCGCCCAGCATCTTTTATTTTTGAGACAGGGTTTCATGTAGCGTAGATTGGCCTTGCGCTCTTGACACACTCGCCTCAGATCGCAGGTGCTCATCACCACACCTGGCTATGCCTTGTGTCATAAGCTGTCGCTTCCCAGGCAACTCTCCAGTGTTCCTCTATTCTCACAGTCATCTTCATTCGTTCCATTCTTACTGTGGGTCTGACTGGCCTGGAATTCACAGATATCCACCTGCCTCTACCTCACCAGGGCTGGGACTAAAGGGCCATGCATTCTCAGGGTCTACTCACAGCACTTCAGAATAACAGAAATACAGCTCGAGCATCTGAGAGAGAAAATTTGCTGTGTCCTTGTGGACTCAGGTATAAAATCATGAAGCTAGTGACTGGAGACTTGTCCACACCAAACAAAGCTAGCCCTCGGCCCTTTGGGGAACACTGCTTCCAGGGTTTGGGAAGAAAGTTTGAAAAAGGCTTTTTCTAAAGTCTTTAGGATCATTGAGGCCAAAAAAAAAAAAAAAAAAAAGCCAGGTGCATCCAAGGTCTGATTTCATGGCAAGGTTTACTGCTTTACAAATACGGTTGTGATACTGGGTCTTAACATAAAAATGACATCAGATATACCAGGAAACAGGCTGAAATTGATGCCAGTTTGGCACAAAATAGGTTACAGGGCCAAGGAAGCCTGAGGATACATCATAGGACCTTGTATTTTGGTACATCAGAAACACACTTTGAATGATGTTTTGCTTGAATTCACCCTTGAAATGTCTAATTTTCATCCTTGGCCTGGGCTCCGACCCTAGTGTTTGATGTAAATGACATTTCATATGCAAACAGCTTGACGGGATGCTTATCCTCACGTGTGGAATTTAAACTCTGATGCTTTAAATACAAAATCTAGCTTGACACATGATAGATACTATTCAAAGTTGTATATTTAAAGTCAAGAAATGTTTTGTGAATTGTTTCTACTGGAAAAAAAAAAGCATTAAATTAAAATAACTTAAAAACAATGCAAAGTGGTGTGCTTTGTTGACCTGGGAGGTCAGTGTCCGCCCTCGCTGGGCCGGTCGCTGTCTGTTATTGAGTAACTTTCCCGCTGCTCTGGAGCCTCAGCATGAGCCTCAGTGAACACAGTGACAGCTTTAGAGTGCATATGGTAGCTAGCTGTGGGCCCAGTTTCACAGAAGCCCCCACCCCGCTACGTGAGGGCGGACCTTCCCCGCCTTACTGCGGGATTCCGAGCCTTGAGGAACACGAGTTCCAAGTGGGTCTGTTCAAATGCACTGGGCTTGGGTGGCACCCCGAACTTGCCACTCCCGTTTTCGGTTAAACCTCTTCACGTAGCTGCTGCCACCCGTGAGCAGTCCGTCTCCAGGACGCAGGCGCCCTCGCAGGGCCTGGAGCAGAGCGGTGGGGAGCTGCCGTCTCTTATGGTAGATGTGGCCCATCACGATATACCTGCTCCCTGAACAAAAGAACCGTAAAAAAAAAACGGTGTCATCTAAGCGCCGAGAAACCGTGAGATCTGAGCTTGAACCTCATCTCGCCACGCAGCTATCTAGACTCCTGGCAAACAGGTGAGAAACCCATCGAAAGGATCACCTGCAGACGGCCAACATTTCAGAACAAAGCCAGGGAACATCTCTAGGGAGAAGTGAAAGCAGGCTAACCCCGACGCCGCTCCAACGCGGCCTTTCTCAACTCAGTGCTGTACAGAACCCCTTAGGCACCCCTTTCGAAAGAGGTGTTTTGTCATAAACCTATGTGTCAGCCCGTCGGTGTTCGGGAATGTTCTGGGTTTTTTTTTTTTTTTTTTTTTTTTTTAAGGAGGTCGCTTAGCCGGAGCCGGCCTTGAACATTATGTAGCGGAGGATGAGGAGCTTCTGACCCTCCTGCTTCCAAATCCTGCTGGGTGCTGGAGGGGCAGCACCATTCCTGGCCAGTAGTGTGCCAGTCAACGGTCACACCTTTATGGGAGAGCGGAAGTGGTACTGACTGTCCTCTAAAGCCTATTGTTTAAACTACTGTCTCACAAAGCAGCTGGGACTGAGCCCCACCAGTAACCCAGCATGTCTAAGGCTGAAGCAGGGGGATTGCCGTAAGTTCCAGGTCAGCCCGAGCTCAGAAAAGACAGATCCTGAGAGCGTAGCTGATGGCCTGGCACGGGTGAGGCCCTGCTCAATGCCTGGTCTTTGAAAAGGGGGTTGGGCGCTGGGGTGACCAACAGAGGCCGGGGCTGCAGCGTGCAGGTCCGCTGCAGCAGTCGGTATGAAGGACACGGGTGACCTGCTCTTTTGGGTCAGTTTCGATACCGGGTTTAAATTCCGGACACGGCTTAGAGCAACTGGAGGCGTCCAGGGCTAGTACGTGCACGCGGAAGAAAAAGCCGTCGGGAGTGATGTACAGGCGGCTCATCTTGTACAAGCCGTCGGGGTCCACCAGCAGGGTCACCAGCCGCAGGCCCGCGCCCAGCAGGTCCACGTCGTGCACGATTCCGTTCACGGCTGCTTTGAAAAAGATAAAAACAAACGGGATTTGGAGAAAAGCCTTTCAGGCGGCGCCGGGGTGGGGACGGGCGCGCGGGTTCCCGG
>NW_026596131.1:3114734-3116028 GCF_907164565.1 Psammomys obesus | reverse complement strand
GGGGCTGCGGGAGAGAGCCAGGCGGTGAGCCCGGGGGAGGCGAGCAGTGGAGCAGCGCCTGCAGCAGGAGGCTGGCCGTGAGTTCCAGGTCAACCTGGGCTGCGGCGTCACACTCTCCTAACAACAAACAAATCCATCCAAGAACGGTGCTAAGAGTAGGCCTAGGGCACACTTTTATTAAGGAGCTTTGCTAAATCTATAGCTTTTCAAATTACAGTCTTCTCACTCGTTCTAGAGCCAAACACTTCGAGTAGCGTGGTTTACACTTCTTTACCCCTCGGCACATCGCATACAAACGCGCACTCGCGCGTGCCTTTTTGCTATTTACAGTTTGTTGAAAAAAGTGCCAAGAGCAAGCCCCAAGGGGAAACGTCTAGAGTTACGGGTTTCTCCTAATTGTTTCAGCGCTCCTAACAACAGAACTGTTTGGTTTTCCCATCCGTGTTTACACTGTCATCTTGGTCTCCGCGGCTTTAAGCATTTTTGAGTGGATTTTTATCTGGCTTCTTGGACACCACTTTCTATAAACAGCAGCTTAGAAAGGGCTTTAAGAGCTTGGCTGGGAGGCAGAGGCCCCTGGTTAAGTATAAAAGCATACATTGGCCCTCCCCATCAGAAAGTCTCCCAAATATCAGAAAGACACTTTTCTTAAATTATTAATGATTTTTTTTTCAGCTCTGCCTACAGGTTGGTGCACAGACTTCAACCAGCTTGAAGTCTGGGCAACTTTCCATGTCCAGTTACACAACCTCACCAGCTCCATTGCCCCTCCAGCCAAGCCCAGCCCAGGGCATGCTTTTCTCTCCGTCTTCAACGAGAGCTTGCTCTGCCCCCTCGCAGCTCCGACCACGATTCATTTACAGTGATGCATCTTCCCAAATGAATCCTCTCCCTGAAAAAGCAGCTTTCTCCCGCAGGAATAGCTAGCTACACAGTCCGTGTCTCTGCAAAGCCGTTGGTTCTGACTCCCTCTGTTCAACCAGCGCACCAAGCCAGACAAAGTTCTGGTGGCTCTCCACCTCCTGACTGTCAACAGTTGATCTCAACCGCTTCCCCTCTGATACCACCATCTGTTGGCATAGGAAAGATGGTCTGATACTGGGGTCAAATGCCACTGAAGTCATCCAATTTCCATGTGGGGGGAAATAAAAACAAAACTAACATAAAATAAATCGCCCAGGGAGGCGTGGATGATAGAGATAGTGAAATGAGTAAGCGCCTAACAAAAACACCACCCAGAAGGCCTGGTGTGTGTGTGTGTGTGTGTGTGTGTGTGTGTGTGTGTGTGTGTGTG
>NW_026596131.1:3104480-3114724 GCF_907164565.1 Psammomys obesus | reverse complement strand
GTGTGTGTGTGTGTGTGTGTGTGTGTGTGTGTGTGTGTGTGTGTGTGTGATCAAGGTTCAGGTATACCGGAGGCTATAGCAGAACTGTGAGGAGCAGGATGCCTGGGGCTGTGGCGCCGTAGCTGGCCTGTGTCACCATCCCTAGCCTGGGGGCCTGTCCACAGCTCGCCCCGACCCCTTTAGACACTTTCCCTCCTCCGGGATGCAGCTATTTAACATGCAAAGTTTTCTGCAGCCCGCCGGGCGATCGGTTCAGCAGCTGAACCCGCGCCTTTCCCTCCCGAAAGGCTGCCAGGGGACATGAAATCTTGGGAGACCCTAGGCGCTGCTCCCGGGCTCACGCAGACCCGGAGTCCCCTGTCCCGTAGGCGCTGACCCTTGGCTCGTCCCGCCCTGCCTCTCGCCCTCTTCCCCGTCCCTGGGGCGTTGCGTTTTTAGCGACCTCACCTTTTCTCTCCGCCACAGGGGCTTCGGGGGACCATCCGGCGATCAAACAGAGAAGCCAGAGGGCTCGAGCTGTCATTTTGGTAGACAGGGCTCCCCGGGCTGGAAAACGCAGCGAGGGCTTTGGCTCGCTTCCTCTCCCCCCACCCCTTCTCCACACCCCACACCCCCCGTTCATGCTAATGAGGGGCAGCCTTTGGGGAAACGGGCATCGCTAGCTGCACAGACCATTGAAACAAAACCGAGCGGCGGGGATCTCGCCCTCTTTCCGAGGAGGGTCGGCTGTGTGGTCCGGACTGGGATCTGTGGGCCAGGAGAACATCATGGCCCTGGGCTCCTGCTCTGGGTGTGTGGCGGGCTCGGGGTGAGGTGACAGGGTGTGGGAGGGTGAGGTTGTTGAGGGGGGCCGAAGGACAGGATGAAGAAAAGTGAGTGAGGAAATCAACAACAAATAAATTAGTGCTTAGAATAGCTTGGACTTGCGGAGGGGAGGGGACTCGGATGACAAAAAAAAAAAAAAAAAAAAAACGCATTCCAGAACGTGTGAGGCAATTGCCTGACAAACCAAGTTTGGCAAAGCTGTTTGGCTATATATGCAATCTTGATATTCTAGAACCAGAAACAAGGGGGTGGGGGAACCATAGCAAAAAAAAAAAAAAAAAAAAAAATTGCCAGCCCTCTCCTCCTCCCCTTCTTCTCCTTCCCTCTTTCTCCCCTCCCTCCATCCATTGATAACTGGTATTCAGTTGGCCAGATTCACCAAGTGTATACTGAATGCATAAAGATTGGCAAGCCACCTTTCCAATTCTGGGGGCATCTCGGTGCTGGTGGGGGAGGCAGAGGTTTTATTGTTTCTAAGAAAAACGAACTCCTTTCCCGCTGTGTCCAGCTTCCTGACACAGCATCTTACTTACCTCAATTGGTCTAGGGCAGGGTGAAGAGCCCTTTTCTTTTCCCTCAGATGAAATAAAGCCAGGATTTGCCAAGGGGTGGGGGTGGGGGATGAGGGGATCCCCTCCCCAGAACAAGTCCAGAGCCTGGGGATTACACTCAGTCCACAGCCTCAAACCTAAACCGAAGCAGAATACAGTAAGCCAACTGGCTTGTGTGAGGTTTGCAAAGTTACTGAAGGAAGCCTCAAGGTTTGGTGGCACCGTCCAGGGGCCGGGAACTCCAGGGCTGCTGGACTGAGTAAGTGTTTGAAGCCATGGTCTCAGAAACTACAGAGCCGGAACTCCGGTGCCGAGAGAGCAAGCAGGGTTGTGTCACCTTTGGGTTCTTTTGGAGGGACGAAGGAGAAGCGGTCTGGCTCAATTTTAGCTGCTAAAGAATATCCTAGGGGACATCACTCAGTTAGAAAACTGCCTGCCTAGCATGCATGAAGCACTGGGTTGGGTTGCGTGGGCTTCATAAAGCAAGTGTGGGGCATGCCTGTGACCCCAACCCTCTGAGGGAGAGGCAGGAAGACTAGGGGATTTAAGGCCAGCAGCAGCCGCATAAGGAGTTCAGGCCAGCCTGGGGTACAGGAGACCTTATCTCCAAAGGAGTCCCAGAATGTAATCACAGCTAGTGTCTCCAAAGAGGCTGTTTAAAAACAAAAACAGAAGTAGGGCTGGAGAAACGGCTCATGGGTTAAGAGCGGTCACTGCTCTTGCAGGAACCGGGTTCGGTTTCCCATCACCCACATGGCGACTCACAACTGTCTGTCCCTTCTTCTGACCTTGGGTCCCTGCTCACATGCGTCGCCCTTACATACCCTCGGGCACACACAGCTGCACATAAGCATAAACAAATACTGTAAAACCTAAGCTTAAATACGGAAAGCGGACTGCAGACAGCATGGAGGGTTTTCGACCATGAGCTCCTGGCCAAGGAGGGAGAGAAACTACAGAAGGAGATTCTGGGGTGGTTTGGGGGCTGCAGCAGGGCAAACATGTCAACTTGAGAGGTGGTGGGGGCCAGAGGGGGCAGCACAGCCGTGGGTCGCTTGTCTGACACGCTCAGCAACTGGAAAGCGCTAAACGGATAAAAATAGAGCATGTGACTCCATGCTACCTGACTGAGGCCCAGACTCTCATAAACCAGTCCTCACAGACAGACTCTTCATTCTTATTCGGCAGGGAGAGGCTTCGAGCAAGGTGAGTAGGGGTACGCAGCAATCACAAGGCTACCTGGCTGCCTGGAAAATGAAGCTGAAGGAGGCAGGCTGTCCTTCTCACGGGAAGGAGATGCAGAGAGGGAATTCTCTGTTTCCTTCAAAAGAACAGCCTTTCCAGGGCCACTGAGATGGCTCAGCAGATGAGAGCGTTTGACACCAAGCTGAAAGCCCTGAGTTCGATTCCCAGAACCCTCTGTGGTAAAAGGAAAGAATTGACTTCTGCAAGGTTTTCTCTGCCCTTCACACACATACCAGGGCACGAACACCACTTAGGCACAAGCATGCACACACAAGTAAATAGATAATTCATATATTGGGTTGTAGACGGGATCTGATTCTCCCACATGCTGGTTGTTTTGGTTTTTTGTTTTTGTTTTTTTTTTCCTTATGCTGAGTAGAATTAGGCTTGAGCTTCCTCAGTTACAACCACATCTTAGACAGGCCTTCCCAAGACTACATTCAGTCACACCAAGATCCATTTTGGGGGTGTCTCTGGAATTCTGCTATGTAAGAAATGTTGTGAACGTCCATGGTCCACACCCAGAAATAGAGAAGCAGAGAGCGTGTCCCGATATCTCCCTGTGAGAACTTCCCAGAATCCAAGGCCAGCTCTCAGCCAGTGTCAACTTGACACAAATGAGTTCCCTGAAAAGAGAGAACCTTAGCTAAGGGAGCTGCCTCCTTCAGGTTGACCTGTGGGGACCCACGGGCAATTTCTTAACTAATGATTGCTAATGGAGGGCCCCAGTCATTGGGGGTGGTGCTACCTCAGACAGATGGTCCTGAGTTGGATAAGAAAACAGGCTGAGCAAACTTTGGGGATCAAGACAGTAAGCAGGCTCCTCCATGGCCTCTGCCTCCTCCATTCCTGCATTGAGGTTCCTGCCTTGAGTTTCTGCCCCAACTTCTCTTCATTATGGACGGGTTACCTGAAAATATAAGACGAAACAAGTGCTTCTCACCCTGTGCTGCTTTTTGGTCAGTGTTTTATCAAAAACAAAGGGAACCAAAGTAAAAGCAGGCAGTGTCTACTTTGCAGCCACATAAGCCAGCCAGGGCTGGGGATGCAGCTCAGGGGTAGAGCGCTTCCTAGCAGAGGTAAGGCCCTGGCTCTGAGACCTAACATCATAAAGCAAGTTCTTGCTGGCCTTGGGGAAGGTGCCTATAATCCTAGCACCAGGGACCAGAGGCAGCAGGATTGCTGTAATTCAAGGACAGCCTGCTTTACATAGCGAGTTCCAGGCCAGCACCTGCCAAGGCTACATGGTAAGAATAAGAAACAGAGGAAGAGGAGACAAAGAATTCAAAGGGATTGATCTACTTAAAATGTTTATGAGCTTTGCTTTGTTTTATTTTATGTATACGGGTATTTCACTGCTCTATGTGTACCATATGCATGCCCTGTGCCTGCAGGGTACAGAAAAAGGTGTTGGAGCCTCCTGGAGCTCTCCATACAGCCATAAGGTGCCCTGTAGGCATCTGGGATTCAAACCTCAGTCCTCCAAAAGAGCAGCAGGTGCTCTTAATCACTGGGCCATCTCTCCAGCCCCCAAATATCAGCTTCTTAATTTACAATGAGAAAATGGCTTAAGCCGATTCCTGGTCAGTAAATAAGCCATGGTGCCAGAGGGGGCAAGCGTGTGACTCCAGCACTCAGGAGGCTGAGGAAGGAATAGCCCATGTTCACAGCCAGACAGGGCTACATAAGGGAACCTTGGAATGTGTAACGAGACCCTGCTTCAAAAGAAAACAGTTTTCCTTCCCATTGTCAGCAAGGTGTTTAGTAACGGACAGGGGAGCACCGAGTCACTCCCATGCTTGGAATGTAGGACAGTGTTGGTTTCTCGTGACTTCCTGTGTTCACCCACGTGATAATACTCAGCATCCCCTCCAGCGGGAGGAACCTTATTTGTGTGTACCTCCTGCTTGGCAAATATTTATTGAACGTGTTTTATGTGCTGGAATTTGCCAAGGGATACAAGTGTCTTGGTTCCCAAGAACTTTCTGGATCCCATATGCACGTATAAAATTGAGGCAGCCCTTGGAGGGTCCACAGCCACGCCCATAGCTTCAGGATGAGGCTGAGTCATCGGTGAATCAGAACCTCTGAGGGATGGGGCTTGAGCTATCAGTCTCTAAGGAAAAGGGACCTGGAGATTAAGTAAGGTCATATGGCCAGTGATCTCATTTGTCACACCTTCTGAATGGAACCAATTCTCTTTTCAGGTACCTTCTTTTTGTGTGGTGGTGGTGGTGGTGGTGGTGGTGGTGGTGGTTGGTTAAGTTTGGTTTGTTTATTTTGTTTTTGTTTGTTTTTCTGAGACAGGGTTTCTCTGTATAGCCTTGGCTGGCCTGGAATTCACGATCTAGACAAGACTGGCCTTGAACTCACAGAGGTCCACCTGCCTCTGCCTCCCTGAGTGCTGGACTTTATAGGTCCTTTGTTGGTGTGGAATATGAGTCGATGCTCTTCTATGCCCAGGTGGCTACATACTCCTCAAGTCAGTGCTTGACAAACATCTTCCCATCTTCCTGGCACCACCATCACCTACCAGGACGAGCTTGGGTGAGACTCTCCCTACAAGGCCATCTTGACAATTTTTCCAGAAGAGTTTCTATGTCTATCTGACTGAGTCTCTCTCTCTGTGTTTAAAGACAGATGTTGAGCCTGGTGGTGGTGGCCCAAGCCTTTAATCCCAGCACTTGGGAGGTAGAGGCAGGCAAATCTGTTAGTTCAAAGCCAGTCTGGTCTACATACAGAATGAGTTCTAGGACAGCCAGAGCTACACAGAGATACCCTGTCTCAAAAAAAAATAAAAATAGATAGATAGATAGATAGATAGATAGATAGATAGATAGATAGATAGGATCTCTTATAGCCAGGCTGCTCTCAAACTTGTTATTTAGCCAAGGTTAGCTTTGAACTCCTGATCCTTCTGTTTCTACCGTCTAGGGCTAAGATTGCAGGTATAGGGTGCAAAGTCCAGAGAACGATTTTGTGTGTTGGTTTGGTTTGGTTTTTCTGGTACTGTTAGAGACATTGGCAGCTCCACCCCTTTTCTATGAGTATGAGTATTTTGCCTGCCTGGGTTTTGTTTAGTTGTTTTTGTTTTTTGGCTGATCTTGAACTTGTGAGTACCCACCTGCCGTGGCCTCCCACCACACCCAGCTTGCCTTTAGTTCTGTGTACTGCACAGGCACCGGTGTCCAGGCAGTTGTGTTCTGAGCCATAATGTGGGTGCTGGGGATTGAACCCTGGTCCTCTACAAGATCAGCAAGTGCTCTTAACTGTCAAACCACCTCCCAAGCTTCCTTTGTTAAGTTGAGGCAGGGTCTTACCGTGTAGTCTATTTGCAGGATATTTGATCACACTGAAAACCCCGAGATTGAGTTGTTTACTGGAAAAACCTGTTTTCAGTTGTGTTGTGACTCAGCCTTTGTACACACCTTTAATCCAAGAGCTTTCTGCATGAATATTATAAACAGAATTAAATAAAGTCAACCATGGGTCAAGAGGCAGAGGAAACAACCAGTTATCAGGAAGTGACCATAGGATTATTAAGAAAAAAACATAGAGAGGAAGAGGAAGTCAGGAGGATGGATAGAGAGACGGACAGGAAGTAGAAGGGAGGGACATCCAGCATTCAGTTTGAGGGAGGCTGTTTGAGGCAGTGTGAGAGACGGTCTCCCTTCTGAAAGGATGACAATGACAGCTGAGTGGGGAAGTCAGCTGGGTGCTTTCTCTCCCTCTCTGAGCTAGCAGGTCTTCACCCCAGCATCTGGCTCCCGAGTCAGAACAATTGAGATTTTGTTAAAAACAACAGTAGCCAAAGCTTGCCTCAGATTCACTGTGGTAGCCAGGTGGTGGTTCTGGTTGTCCTGGCACTGGTAGACAAGGCTGGCCTCAAACTCAGAGATTCACCCACCGGCTCCTGCCTCCTGGGTGCTGGGATTAAAGGTGTGGACCACCACCTGGCAGCAACCTGTAACTCCTTTTCAGCAGGAAAAAACAAACACACATATATATGTATATATATTACAGTCACGTTGGTTCCCATGAAGTAAGTCACAGACACTTTCTAGTTCTCTTTGAGCGTTGTCTTCATTGCACCAGGATGTCTCCAAGCTCTTCCGACTTTCAGAGATAGCCCTGCTATTTCTTCACTTGGCATGGGGAGGCTACAAGCAAGGAAAGTCAGGGTATAGTTATTAATCAGAAGGTGGCCTGCATCAGGACCAGGAAATGCAGCTGAAGGAAGTGAGTTATTCTTCCCTAGCTGAAAGGAGGTATGGAGGAGTGAGTTCTCTCTTTCCTTCGAAAGAACAGCCTTTCCAGGGCCACCAACCTGGAAGGCCTGAGTTCAAACACCAGTCCCCACGTGGTTGCAGGGAGAGCAGGCTCCCAAAGGTCATGCTTTGGTATCCACATGGGTGCCATAGCACATACATGCCACCGAACAAATAGATAAAGAAATGTGAATTTAAAAAACTCAAGGCCAACTGGGTTCATAAGAAAAATCCTGGATGAAGGGAGTGAGCAGACAGCTCAGGGATAGAGCATAGAAGGGTCCAGGCCCCTTGGTTCCTCCATCTCCAGCACCATTAAAACAAACAACAAGGGCTGGAGAGATGGCTCGGAGGTTAGGAGGTCCTGAGTTCAATTCCCAGCAACCATATGGTGGCTCACAGCCACCTATAATGAGATCTGGTGCCCTCTTCTGGCATGCAGGTGCACATGCAGGCATACGTAATAAATAAATGAATCTTAAAAAACAACAACAACAACAAAAGGTCACAAAATCCAGTATCTGCTGAAATTTAAAGAATAACAGATATTAAAATTTTAAAGCATGTAATGAAACACATGTTTATCATCATTCCACATTTACATAAATTATGTATATTACACATACACATGCATAGAAAAAAATCTAGAAATTGATATGTCAAAATAGTCCTACTGCAATAGCATTACACTTGGTGGTTTTCTTTTCGCTCAGCCGTAACATCTGAATTTTTTGGTAATATGTATCCCCTGCCCCCAGCTTTACACTCAGAATCCTCCTGCCTTAGCCTTCAGCCTATCAAATTTCAGGTGGGTATCATATCACATCTGGCCCGTCTCTTTGGATAAAGATACTGTCTCAGGAAGGTCCAGTCCTAATCTAAACCTCATGGCCTTCCAAAGTCCCTCCCCCCTAACACTGTCACCTTGAGAGTTAGGCTTCACCTCTGAATTGCAGAAGGCGGGGGGGGGGGGGGGGGGATTCACTCCTTATTCGATGCTCCCCTTCTTTGCCTCAGCATCAATACCAACTCTGAATGACCAGCATAATAGCTTCAGGTTCCAACTGAATGGAGCCAGGACAGTGTTTTCTGGTCTTGGACATCAGGGCCTCGGGACCCACGGAGCTCTGCGTTTCCCGTGGCAAATGAAAACTTTTCTTCTGGCCGTTCATTGTTTAGTTGTTAGAGACATTCCTTGTTGCCTGTCACAGTGTGGCAAGTTATATTAACATCCTGCGGCCTCAGACAGGAAGTCATTTCTAATTCACACTTTTCGGTGGGCCAGCCGACTCATCTTCTCTCCTCTTATCCCCGTGCCCCTCCCAGCATCTTGGCTTTGTTCCACGAACAGCGGCTTGTAGCCCAAGCCCTGCAGGCAAAGAGGATAGGTCCAGCCCCAGCACAGCTCTGCAGAGTGACACACCCCAGCTTGTCCCTGGGCGTAGTTTAGTTTCAGGAGGCGCAGCCTTCGCCTTGGAGGCACGCCCTTTGCCTGCTGTTCCTGAGATCTGCAGCCGTGAGCCTCCTTTCCGAGCAAAATACCCAGATGCATAAAATAAAATAAATAAATCTTTACAAAGATATAACGAGAAAAAGAAACGAAAGTTGTTCTGTGATCTCCATCTTGGCATGCATGTGCCCCACACATCCACAGATAAATGTAAGTTGAGAGAGTGATAAGGACCGCCAGGTAAAGGCACCCACACGGTGGAGGAAGAAAGCCTTTTCCCTTACTTAGGTCATTCTCTGACCACCTCATGCAAGCTCTGGCTCGAGGGTCCCCCCCACACACCTTCAACATGCACTAAATCCTTATTATATCTTTGCAAAAATTTTCCTTGAAAAATTGCAAACACACACATTTATGTATATATGTATGTATGTATGTGAAAGGGTTAGAATAACTTTGTAACCTGTATGTCTTCTAAAGCCTATGGCTTTGAGTTGTAGGTTCAGGTTAAGCTAAAGCCTCTTAGTACCTTTCCAGAGAATGGAAAAATGTGACCCTATCTGTGAGGACAAAAAAAAAAAAAAAAAGGCAAGCAAGCAATGACCTTCACTCAGCAAAAAGAAGGACTAGACCCTTGTCTTTGAGATAGTGTTTCTTAGCAACGAACCCAGACTTCTTCTGAGTAGCTTTTGACCTCCAGCCAAAAGTCTGAAGCCCCTAATCTTCAAGGATGAGCTAACCACCCCCACCTTAAATTGCAGCTGCATCCACACTTGGCAGGACTGGCCAAGCTTGAGCACCTAAGACTAACCAATTATCTTACTTTATAGCTTCCTCATCCAATCCTAAATTGCCAAAACTGCAACTTCAAATCTCCCGCAATTTTTCTTTTAAAAACCTAAAGGCCTTTGTCTCCCGGTGCCACTCTTTGCTGACTGGCAGGGGTGACCCCATTGCGCAATGGTTAATAAACCTCTTGCTTTTGCAACGAGTCTTGGTCTGGGGGAGTTTCTGGGAAGGGCGCGATCTTAAACTCCTGAGCTGTGAGACACCAGGTCTCACATATGTATATGAAATTGGAGGGCTGGAGGGATAAGATCAGTGATTAAGAACACTTAACTGTTCTTGCAGAGGACCCAGATTCAGTTCCCAACACTCCGGATCCCACAACTGTCTGTAATTTCAGTTCCAGGGGATCTGATGCTCTCTTCTGATTCCCTAGGGCACCAGGCACCTGTGTGGTGCACATTCATACAAGCAGGCAAATCAGTTACTCACGTACATTAAAAAGACACATAAGGACTGGCGGGCTGCAGCGGTGCCTGCTAAAAGCCCAGCAAGTAGGAGGGCTCAGTCAGAAGGAGGCTTCTTTGAACATTCCGTCTCTGTGTAGCCCAGGATGCATCCTACTGAAAAAAAGATCATTTTTTCCCTCGAGACAGTGTTTCAGCCAGGTAGGGGATGGTGGCCCACAATTTTAATCCCAATACTTGGTAGGCAGAGATGCTTGGATTTATGAGTTTGAGGACTACCTGGTCTACAGAGCAAGTTTCAGGACAGCCAGAACTACAAAGAGAAACCTTGTTCCAAAATCCCAGAGAGAGGGGGAAAAAAGAAGACAGTGTCTCCTAAAGGCCAGGTTGACCTCTCCAGTTTTTGTGGTTTGTGAGTTTTTGTTTGTTTGTTTTTTGAGACATGTTGTTATAAAAATAAAATGAAAATTCAGAGAGGCAGAGAAAGCTGACCTTCCTCCTCAGCTCAGGTCCTAGAAGGAAAAGGCTAGCTCACCAGACAGACAAGGAGAAAGCCAAAACGTAAAAGCCAAAGAGCTCCAGCTCCAGCTCCAGCTCCAGCTCCAGCTCCTGCTCCTGCTCCTGCTCCTGCTCCTGCTCCTGCTCCTGCTCC
>NW_026596131.1:3088635-3104470 GCF_907164565.1 Psammomys obesus | reverse complement strand
CTCCTGCTCCTGCTCCTGCTCCTGCTCCTGCTCCTGCTCCTGCTCCTCCTCCATGCTGTCTTAAATACTCTTCTCTCAAAGTCCCTCTTTTCTATTTAATCCCTGTCAGCTGGCCTCTTGCTCAGCCTCTTGACCTACAAACAACTTTATTAAACCCTTTGTACAGACAGCTCTAGGATTTAAGGTGTGTGCTAGGGCTGAACCAAGGAGGGGGGATCGAAGTTCAGTTGTGGTAGAGGTGTGTGTTGGGGGGAATGTAGACAAAAGGATGCCATGTAAGAGGTCATGGCTAGCCCAGCGCGTCGGTGCACGCCTGTATCCCAGCACTCTGGGAGGCAGAGGCAGGCGGATCTCGGTGAGTTCAAGGTCATGGCTGAGGAAGACAGTGCCAGGGGGCAGGACACAGGCTATGGGCGCATCCTTGGGGCAGCCTGGCTAGGAAGGCAGAGGACATGCAGTATTCTCGTGTACCGCCATAAAGCCGGAAACAGCTCTTTAGGACTGGGATGCTGCTGAAAGCCTTGGGTCTCAGAGCAAAGAGCAAGCAGAGGGGCCAGTTCCTGACATGGGCATGAGGGGAAATTAAGACCTTGTCCCTGCAGGACGGAGGTGGCAAACCTTGAATCCCAGCACCCGGGAGGCAGGCCTGGTCTACAGAGGGGGTTCCAGGAAAGCCAACGTTACACAAAGAAACCATCTCGAAAAGCAAAAAATAAACAAATAACGATCTTGCCCCTTTCCGAGAGGTATCACTAGGCGCTGGACAGGTTTCCCTAGGAAGAGGGATGAGTTCATTGTAGAGGCCTGACCAGGAAGACTATCCTCTGAGACAGAGAGGGAGGGCCGAGGGTCGTGGAGGTCAGGGGGGAAGAACTGTGGGAGTTTGGCGCTCAATGACCGCAAACTGGGGTCTTCACAGGCACTCAGGGAGGAGTTCAGGGGGAGAGAGGAAGAGGTGGGAGGAGGGGCTGAGCCCTGGGGAGGACCGTGAAGGCCGAGGAATCAGCACCTGTCGCTGCTGGGCACAAGCTTGCGTTTGGGTGACTAGGCCACAGTGTCACGGTTGGCCCCAGTGGCGGACACGAAAGAAATGTCACTTTAAAAAAATATATATTCATTTTTATTCTTTTTTTAATGTGTGTATATGTGTGTGTACTGATGTCTAGAGGCCAGAAGAGGGCGCCAGATCGCCTGAAGCTGGAGTGACAGGCTCTTGTAGGCCGCCCGATGGCTGTTGGGTAGCAAGCGCTCCTAACCACTGGGCCATCTCTCCAGTCCCCGGCTTTGTTTCCCTGTTAAAGTAACAGCTCCATGTTTTAAGACTTAATGCAGTGACCAGCCCTCCCGACTACAGGCGAGGATGATCGCTTTGTCTTCTCAGAGGTGGTTTCAATGTACCTAAGCCATGTATTTGTTTTCTTTTTAATTGTGCGCACTCGCGCACGTAGGGCGCTGGATCCCTCGAGAGCAGGAATTACACAGTTGTGAGCTTCTGGGTGTGGGTTCTGGAAATCAGGCTCGGGTCCTCTTTAAGGGCAGTTACCGATTCCTGGCCTCCGAGCCGCCTCTCCAGCCTGTACAGGTTTTGTTTTCATTTTGGAATAACGACGACACGCAGAACGTTGCAAAGACCTTGCAGAGCGCTCCCGCGGGCTGGCTTTCACGTCGCACCTTGCCCTGGTCCTGTGTCGTGGAGAATCAGCCTTGCGCGCGCTGGGGAACCAGCTTCAGCGTCCTCAGCCTCCACTGCTCCCTGCCCCAGCAGGCCTCCTCTGACACGCCTGCAATCCGAGGACTGGAGAGGTCGGCCCGGCCTGCGGAAGGGCCCGAGTCAAAGCAAGAACAAAACGAGACAAAGGAAAGCCAGACTGGGATCCCGGGGCTCGCGTTTGCCCCAGCGCGGGGATCAGCCGTCCCTGTGTACAGGGCAGCGGGAGGAGCGTCTGTTCCCCTAGAGAAGGGCGGACAGACCTCGAAAGCCCGCGTTTGATTTCTCTTATTTCACCAAACTGTAGGTAACGCACGCCAAGACAACAAAGCCGAAATGGCATCCCAGCTCTGGGGGACCCTGCGCCTCTCCCGGGGAGCAGTAAGAACAAACCCTCCTCCGCTTTCTGAGTCAGGGTTGCTCTGTGTAGCCCTGGCTGGGGTCAGGATGGGGAGGGAGCGGACGCCTACGGGAAGCTCCAAGGGAAACGGCCTCCTGGGCCGTTGTGCTAGGTTGTGTGTGTGTGTGTGTGTGTGTGCGCGCGTGCGCGGGGAGTAATGATTTGTCTTATTATGTTTTTTTTTTCTTTCTTCTTTTTTCCTTCCTTCATGTCTTCCTTTGACCCTGTCTCTCGGTGTAGCCCTGGAACTGGCTTTGCTGACCACGCTGGTCTTGAACCCATGGAGACCAGCCTGACTCTGCTCCCGTGAGTGCTGGGACGAAAGGCGGTGAGCCACTATGCCAAAGAAGAAGTAAAATCTCTTTAAATGTACAGTTTTTGTGAATTATACCTCAAAGGTAGACAAAAATGTTTTCAAAAGAGCGCACGTGTTATTAAAGAACACACTCTTTTATTTAAAAGCTCTGCGTGCCCCGTTATTACGATAAACAGATTCCGAAGTCAAATAAGGCGACGAAATAAGACTTTTAACTTGCCGATCTTTGGTTTCGACAAAACAAACCGCCGTGCGACCCAGATGGGACTCGAACCCACAATCCCCAGCTCCGGAGGCTGATGCCTTATCCATTAGGCCACTGGGTCACCACGGAATCCGTCTCCTCACTCCCTCTCCTTACGTGATGTGGTCATCGCGGCCCCGCCCGCCGCGCAGCGGCCTCGCGCAGGCGGGCCAGCCCTGCCGACTGCGCTTGCGCACTCACCCCCCCGGCGCCCTCGACCCGAGTCTCAGTGCGCCTGCGCCGCGGACAGGTTCGCTGCCTCTTGCGATGGGTCGGTCCGGGGTCCCCGCCGCGCCGTCTGGCTGTCTCAGGGGGTTTTGGGGAAAGCGCGCCACGTTGGCTCGTCAGGCCTCGCAGGGAACCTTTGAAACCGCCCCTGCTGTGCCCTCCTCCTCCGGTCGAACCCCCTGGCCTTGGGCAGGACGCAGCATCTACCTGCATTTTCCAAAGGGCCCTGGACCTTTCCGTCTCGCCCAGCTTAAAACTCCCTGGGCTTTCCGGCCTCAGCCTCGTTTCCCCTTTCTTGCTTTTACTCAACAAACATCGATTTGTTAACCTCTTATGTGCTGTGGGCATAGTGAAGGGTGAACAGGCTTTTCCAGCCCAAAGAATCTTCTAACCTGCCCTCTTTCCAACAGCCACTTCCTACACCCCGCCCCCCACCCCACCCCCAGACTCCCTCACCCCTTAGACTAAAGGGGAAATGAAGACAAGGTCTCTAAACGCAAAAGAATACCTTTTATTTTTCACCCTAAAGCTAGATCTCGGAAAACAACCGACTTCCTGGTTTCATGAAATGTCTTTGCTGCGTGTCAAATGCTGCCTGGTAGGTTAAAAAAATTGAGTTTCAGAGTTGTGGTTGTTTATGGATAGGTAATCCCTGTTCTTTGCCATGTAAGAATACATGTCTGTGGGCAGTGCAGATGTGGTGGTGGTTAGTGTGGTCAGGTTGGAAACACCTGGAAGATGGCCCTCCGAGCACGCTGTGGAGGATTCTCTGGATTACCTAAGTCGGGTAATGGGCAGACTCCCAGGTCCGCTGTGGGCAGGCGCAGCCCAGCAAGGGGCTCAGGAATGGAGCTGCGGGGGTTCCTGAATGTGAAAGCCCCGTGACCAGCTGCCTCATGATCCTGCTGCTATCGCTTCACGGTGATGGACTGACTGTACCTTGAACTGTGAGCTAAAATAAACCCTCTTCCCCTTGATTGCTTTTCTCCTAGTATTTCATCACAGCAGCGGGAAAAGTAAATAAGGCATCACATAGAGAATGAAAAGCTTGGGGCCAGTCAACTAAAAGTCTGTGTGTGCTTTTCCCTTCGTGGGGGATGACAGCCGTCTTCTTTTTCCCTGTGGCCTGTGAGCCACTGTGCACCTAGGAGCGCCCTTCCTAAACACCGAGTTCTTAGTTAGAGGTTGCTGATTTGCGCTGACACCGGGGTGCTTTTTTCTTTCCTCTACGCAGCCCTGAACATGCTGAGGATCAGTATGCAGAGCAGGCCACCCTCAAACTGGCCTCAAACTCTACAATCCTATTGTGCCTCCCCGGTGCTTGGATTTTAAGCCTGTACCATCACACCCGGCTAAGTCTCAACTCTGTTGTTGCTCTGTTTTTAGGAAGGACAGTTGGGCTAGGGTTCTGCCTGCCTAAGCCTCAACTTTTGAATACCTAGTTTTGGTGTTTTCACAACCTGGGAAGTGTCCGTAGGTCACGTCTACCTCCCACCAAAGTGAACCGGTTAAGTGGCTGAGAGCGCTTGTTGCTCTTGCACACAAACTGGGTTTGATGATCCGCCTGGTGGCTCACGACCGCCTGGAACTCTAGTGCAAAGAGATCTGACGCCCTCTTCTGACTTCCGCACCAGGCACAAGCTGATCATCATGCATAGACACGTAGGCCGGCACGCATAAGTTAATAGACCTTTAAAAAAAAAATGAGCGAAGAGTTACAGAATTCTCAGACACATGTTCACCCTCTGGAAGGTCTCCCAGGAACAGCTGCACTAGGCGGTACTTCTGTTAGGACTGATGAACTCGCATTAGTACGTTGTTAACTAAACTTAATAGTTGGCAATTAGAGTTCACACGCACGTTCCGTGGTTGTTGGAGACTTTACACTGTTGTGCAGCCTCTATTTGCAGCATCATACAGGCAAATTTCACAACCTTAATTAATTTTTTAAAAGGTGCCACAAGCCGGGTGCGGTGGTGCACGCCTGTAATCCCAGCACTCAAGGAGGCAGAGGCATATGGATCTCTGTGAGTTCAAGGCCAGCCTGGTCAACAAATCGAGTCCAGGACAGCCAAAGGCTACACAGAGAAACCTTGTCTTGAAAAATAAATAAACAACTAAATAAATAGAAGATGTCATGTTTAGGCAGGGTCAGATGGTTCAGCAGCTAAGAGCCCTTGTTGCACGTGAGTACCCAAATAACAAACAGAATATCCTTGAAAATGCCTATCACCCCAGTTCTGAGGGGAGTGAAGTCAGGAGGGTGGCTGGGACTTGCTGGCTTCCAGCCTCGCTGAGAAAATGTGAACCCTCGGTTCAGGAAGAGACCCTGCCTCAAAGGAACAAAGGGAGCGGTAAAGGGAGACATCCAGCCCTCCTCTGTCTTCCTCTTGTCATCCCACATCCCCTGCCACTGGTGCAGGGCTGAGCACCACGCTGGAAGCACGTTTCTCCAGTGGCACCGTCCGTGTGCTGTCGGCTTCCAGGCAGGAACAGAGGAACCTTGAGATCAAAGGTTCCGCTTCTCTCAGGACCCCATTGGAGCTCTCAGGGCAAGGCCAGTGTGCTAGGCAAGGCTCACTGGGGAAGGTGGAAATGAGTTTTCCACTGGGTGTTAACAGTTATCTCTTTTAGATGAAATTGCCAGTGTCAGACAGCAGTGGAAACTCGGGAGTTCCAAAGCCGGTGATGATACTGCAGTGTTAAAGTGGCTTAACCAAGGATTAACGAAGGGTTAAGCCACTATGCTAACAGGCGGTTGGGGGAGGGGGGAATCCCGTGCCTGGTCAGCAGGCCTGAAGGGAAGGCAGGTCCAGGCCCAGCACCAGGCTCCTGGCAGCCAGGCAGGCTCCATCGGTGACCGGTGACCGAGGCAGGTTTGGCTGGCCTGACTAGCAGCCAAGCCCCTGGGAGTTCAGCGGCAAAATTTCAAGGAGAAGGGGAACCTTTCCTTCCCCAGAATAAATGACAAATCTCAGACAGTTAGTTGTGCTGAAAAGCTGATAGTAGCATGCAGCACTTTTATTTTCTGTGGAATCAGGGACTTATAAACCTTGAGCTGTGGAGGGGCTTTGAGGATGAATGTGTTTGCTTTGCGGGGGGCTAGAGTTGCTAGAAAGACTTGATTTACACACACTCAACAGTTGAGAGGGGAAAGCAGTACTTAATTATTCTATGCGGGGAAGAACTCCAGATAGGGTTAGAAGTCGTTGGTTGAGAGCCTAGGCACCAAGACATCTCATTAGCATTGGGTGGCTGTTCCCAGGGATCCCTAGGTACCCGCTTTAGGGGTGCTTATCAGGAAAGGGTTAGCCTTATAATCTCCTTGAGGGCTATGTGATGCCCCTTAGAAGACTGAGGTTCCCCAGATCAGGTGATGAGGGAACCCAGCTGAGAAAGGGAGTCCATCATCATGTACCAAGCCCAGAGGTTACCTGAAAATGCCCAATATTGACCTTAATAACAGGGTCCCACATCTGCTCATGTGCACACACACAAACACACACATACACACTTGGTTATTTTTTAGATGTTCTTCTATTCTGTGTATGAGTGTTGGTTTCATGAATGTCTGTACCTCATGTGGGGTACCCATGGAGGTCAGAAGAGATGATCAGATCCTCTGGAACTGGAATTAGGGATGGTTGTGAGGCGAACCACGTGGGTGCTGGGAACTGAATCCATGTCATCTTCAAGAGCAACAAGTGCTCTGAGTCACTTAGTCATCTCTCTAACCCAGACAAAATAAAATCTTTTTTTTTTTTTTTTTAATGCCATGCTTTTCTGAGAGTGAATAGATTGCAATGTTGGTAGCAACATTGGAAAGTTGGTGGCTTATTGGAAAGTTAATATGTTCCAATCTAGAATCTGTATCTCTTCTTCCTTCCTTCACAAAGGTAAGAGGGCAGGCAACTGAATGTTCAGGGCATCAAGTCAGCAACAGTTGGATCTACCCGGAGCGGCAGCCAGTCCACCCTCTGTGGCAGAAGCGCATCTGCAGAGCTTAGGTTTAGCCTCTGTCTCTGCTCCCATGGCCAGGCATTTTTTGGTCCTGTTAAACAGGAGGATGGCAGACATCTACTAAATCATCATGGTCAGCTGACCACTAAAACCTATACCACTATGGAGGCCTTTGGGTGTGCAGTCACATGATTAAATTTTCCATAGTCCCTGAGGTCAAGACATACATACAGCTGATAGGACCATGAAGGCTGATCTGACACAATTCCAAACCAAGCTGGCATCTTGCCCCTGTACCCACTTCCTTCTGGCCGCATATATTCCAGTCATCTTGGCTCAGAAAGCGTACCATGAGCCACTTCCTTTAGCAGAAATCACCAACACCAATTTAGAGCCAGCTTTCCTGTTGCCCTCTAAATTCATCCACTGCTTGGCTTGCTGCAGCCGAAAAGTTTCCCTCTCACTGGGTGATACCTCAACCTGGTTGTTTGCACTGAATACCTTCCAGCAACGCACCCTCCTGTATCAGAATATTGAGTAAAACCAACCTCCGTTTTCACTCCATCTCTGCTGCCCACCTAAACAGTTTGCAAAGGCTGTTTCCCTCTGAGTCTACTGCCAGCCTTTAAGTCCCAATGCCAAGTTTTCATTCAGTGTGAGAGGTGGGGTTGATAGTCACAAAAAATAAAAATAAAAAACCCGACCTATTTCTAATAAATTAGGTGGGGTGACAAGTGCTTGTCCCAGCACCCAGAGGTGGAGGCAGAGAAGAGCAAAAGTTCAAGGGTATCCTTTTGTAAATGTAACTTTTATTTGCGTGGTTCAATTGTCACTGCCTCTGTCTGCTAATCTAGGCCTAGAATGTTTTCGACCTCTGAGACTTAACTGCTGAGTAAGTTCACCTTTTCTTTTTCTTACTGAGCTCTGGGCTCCCTGATTCAACTCAGCTCTTCTGGCTCTGCTTGGCCTCAAACCAATTCCAGAAATCTGCTCTGATCTCCTAGCTCCTCCTCATTCTCTGGCTCATTTGGTCTTCACCTGAGTTCTCTCTCTGCAACCCCTCTCTCTATTACTGTCCCTGGAAAACTGCTTCCTCTCTCTCTGCATTGCCACTTAAGTAATTTCCCTTTTCTCTCTCTTCTCTTTGAGAATTGTGTCTATCTTATTCCCTCAAGTCTTTCTCTGGTTCGTCACTGTTTCTGCCATTCAATTAAACATCACTTTCAACACGGGTGTTTCTACAAACTTAACTTTACCTTCATTGCTTGGGATTAAAGGCATGTACCACCATGCCTGGATTTAAGCTTTTCTTTACCTGAAACTGCCTGTATACCAGGCTGCCCTTGAACTCAGATATGCTTGCCTTTGTCTCCTGGATTAAAAGCCTGTTTGTATTCTAGCTGGATCACATAGACCTAGAAGATATTTGGATGTGATCTCTTGTCAGAACAGCCTTGTTCTCAGTTAACATTCCTCTACAATCCTCCTTCCTCCTCCATTTCCATTCAAGTCAAAATTTCTAGCTTAGAATCTGAATGGGTAGGGCTGGAGAGATGGCTCAGAGGTTAAGAGCACTGCTTGCTCTTCCAGAGTTCAATTCCCAGCAACCACATGGTGGCTCAAAACCATCTATACTGGCATCTGATGCCCTCTTCTGTAAATGAGTAAATAAATAAATCAGTCCCTAAAAAAATTAAAAAAAAAAACCACACATCCAATAGTGCATCTCTAGCTGTCCACACTGACCGTGGCTGCCGGGGCCACCGATGCCTGGATCATGGCATTCAACCCGATGACCAGATGCCAAGTCAGCACCACCCAGGGCAATGTGTCTAGACCCGGCACCCACAGTCACTGATGAAGTGTGCAGTGGTATCAAATAGCTGGTCTTTACTACATTGTGGGTTTCTTCTTCCTCCTCCTCGTTGTTTGTTTTTTGAGACAGGGTTTCTCTGTGTAGCCTTGGCTGGCCTGGAACTCACTGTGTAGACCAGGCTGGCCTTGAACTCAGAGATCACCCTGCCTCTGCTTCCCAAGTGCTGGGATTAAAGTTGTTCTCCATCACTTCCCTGCTTGTGAGTTCTTTTCTCACCCATTATCCCCTAGGTTTCACCCCCTATCACTAGTCAGGAGAGAAAGATCCTCGGGTCTAATTTCTTTCCTCTTTGATCACGACTACTAACAGACCTCAAACTACCCCCTCTGAATGACCACCAGCCGCCAACTCTACCTATCAGGGCTCTAGCATTTATGTACCTTCTGAAAAGTTCCCAGAATTCTGAAAGTCACACAATCACAGAGGCTGTCTGCAGCTGGCAAAACCACACCTCTACTAGCGCATGAGGCAAATGATAGTCAGTTGCTGCTTCGGGCAATCTGAAGTGGCCCCATGTCCTCCCCATACCTGGGATTAAGGCAAAAACATAGTCTTAAAAATATTTCTGTGGGTGGTTTTTTTTTTTTTTTTTTGTTTTTTGTTTTTTGTTTTTTTTTGAGACAGGGTTTCTCTGTGTGGCCTTGACTGTCCTGGACTGGAGCTGGCCTTAAGTTCACAGTGATCCACCTGCCTCTGCCTCCTGAATGCTGGGATCAAAGGTGTGCGTCACCACATCCAACTTTTTCTTTCTTTCTTTCTATTTGTTTGTTGTTGTTTGTTTTTTGTTTTGTTTTTGCTCTGTTTTGTTCAGTGGGACTCTAGAGAGCACCACTGACTTTTTTTTAAAGTGCATTGGTGTTCAGTCTGCATGTATGTCTGTGTGAGGGTGTCAGATCTTGGAGTTACAGACAGTTGTGAGCTGCCGTGTGGATGCTGGGAATTGAACCTGGATCCTCTGGAAGAGCAGTCAGTGCTCTCAACCTCTGAGTCATCTCTCCAGCCCTCTCTGTGTTTTTAAAAGAACTAAAATTCCAGAATTGTCACTATAATACCTTCCACCTGAACAGGTTATCACAAACTGGGAAGATGCTGTCAATTATTATTCCTACTGTATTGTGCCTACTGTATTGTAAGGATGTGGCTCCCAAAGATGACGGTGTTGCCATGGCCACCATCAAGACCAAGCGCAGCATCTACTCTGTGCACTGGGGTCCCATTGGCTTCAAGTTGGTGTTATCAGCTTCCACTGTGGTATGTGGTGGAGACCATGGTACAGAGAGCTGAGCACCACAGAGCAGTTGCCCAGGCCTGGTCTCTCCTCGACCACAAGTTTGACATGATGTATGCCAACTGTGCCTTTTTGCATTGGTATGTGGACAAGGACGAGGAGGAAGGAGAGCTTTCTGAGGCTCTAGAGAAGGATTATGAGGGAGCTGGAGCAGATGATGTTGAAGGAGATGATGGGGGAAGATGTCACTGTGTCAGAATTGCCTTGCAATTGTTTCTTGTTTGCTTCCTTGTTTCTTCTTGAGACAGGGTTTCTTTATGTAGCCCCAGATGTCCTAGAACTCACTCTGTAGACCAGGTTGGCCTGGAACTCAAGAGATCCACCTGCCTCTGCCTCTCAAGTGCTGGGACCAAAGGCATGTGCCACCACTGACTGGCTTGAATTTGTTGTTGTTTTGTGGAACTGTCTGTTATAATCCTAAACTATTAGTAAAGGTGATTTTTTCATCTTAAATGGCAAAACAAGGTGACCTGGTTGAGGAACCTTTCCAATTCCAGTGACTCTCTCTACACAATTCCACTATACTTCCTAAAAATGAGCATTTATGGAGCTGCCATCATTGACCTTGGGCTTAAGCCCTTTAAAGCAATTCATCAGGATCTGCCTTTCACTGTTTCTCTGGGGCTGCTCCTTCTCAGGCTCACATCACGACAGCAACACAGACTGGTGGGAGAAAAAGGACTTCTCAGATCCAGAAGCCTCCGCAAACAGTTCTTGGCTTCTTGTGTCTTCATTATGATCTCAGTCCATTTTGGGCCCCTATAACAAATACCTGCTACCAAAATAGGGGTTTATGTGGCTAACAGTTCTGGAGGTCCAAAGAACACAGTGCTGCCAACTGTTCTGTCTTGGCGAGGGCCTGCTTGGCTACATTCTAACAAGGCAAATGGTGTCAGGGCAGGAGTGCTTTTCAAAGCGTGTGGTCACATGTTTAAACAAGCAAAAAAAAAAAAAAATTCAGGTTGGAGCCTGGCCCTAACACCCCACTCTCAGCAACTAGCCAGGGTCTCATATAAAGTATACCAACCCCTCGAGAAGTAAGCCTCCTGTAGTTGTTCCCCTCCCCCAGGCAGGCCCCACACTAAGATTTTACCAACTCTGAACATTGATGCCACACTGGGAACTAAGCCGCCAGCCCTGAACCCTTGCTTAACATACTCAAAACAGAGCAGCCACAACACAGATCTCTCTATCTGGCAGATGGAACATACAGGTTGGATTAGATCAGACAGGGCCCTGAGGCCATCCCCATCCCAATGTGTAACAGAAGCCAGAGGATTAGGGGTGTAAGGTCCGGCTAGGCTTGGCTTGGCTTGAGGCCTTGTCTCAAACAAAAACTAAAGGCTCAAATCCACTGAAATACATAAAGTATGTTGGTTAAGGGCGGTAGAAGTGCCTGGCAATGGTGGGACACTCAGGAGAGAGGCAGGCAGATCTCTGTGAATTCAAGGCCAGCCTGGTCTACACAATGAGATCCTGTCTCAGGACTGGGGTGGGGGATGGGGAGGCGGGGCAAGATAGAAGCATATCTTCCTTGTACATCATGTATCTTTCAATGCAACTGTTTTCTTTTTCAGAGCTTAGGACTGAACCTAGCTACCCCAACTTAATTAGGGACTTAAACAAAATAAAACAGGGTCTCATTATATAACCCTGGTTGGTCTGGAACTTGCCAGAGTGCTGTGATTACAGGCTTCCAGCAAAGATGTATTTATTTATGTATATGTGTATTTTGCCCACATGTATGTCTGTGTACCACATTCATGCCTGGTGCCAGAAGAATCCTAGAAGAGGGAATCTGATCCCCTGGAACTAGAGTTAAAGATGTGAGCCACCATGTGGGTATTGGAACTAAACCTAGGTCTCCTGCAAGAGCAGTAAGTATGACTAAACCATCTCTCTAGCCCTATCAGTTATTTGGTTTGGTTTTTCTGAGACAGGGTTTCTCTGTGTAGTCCTGGCTGTTCTGGAACTCCCTCTGTAAATCAGGCTGGCTTCGAACTCAGAGATCTGCATACCTCTGCCTCCAGAGTGCTAGGATTCAAGGCAAGAAGCGAACCCAGGTCACGCTCTGTGCTGCCGTTGGAGGCCATGCTGATGTCCATGGTCCATGGTGTTGCAACAGGTTGTGTTAATGTCTGTGATCTGTGCTGCTACCAGGGACTAGGGTGATGTCCGTGATCCAAGCTGCCACCCAATGCTATGGGTGGCCATGGGTGGCTTTTGTAGTGGTATCAACCGAGGACTGATAATTGAGAATGAGAGACTTAAGGCTTCTGTGACAAGTCCTCCCCTCCACCCCCCTGAAAAAAAAAGAGAGAAACAGTTCAGATAGGAAGCTAGTGAAGAGTCCTTAAAGAGCCAGGTGGTAGTAGCACACCTGTAATCCCAGCACTTGGGGGGCAGAGGCAGATGGATCTCTGAGTTCAAGGCCAGCCTGGTCTACAGAGTAAGTTCCAGGACAGCCAAGGCTACACAGAGAAACCCTGTCTTGAAAACAACAACTAAAAGAGCTGTGATAGATGCTGAAATGGAGCTCTTCACAGTTGATGGCTTCTGGCTGGAGGGTGCGGAAGGACTCCGTTATCTTTATGGGGCTGGCCACTGGGAGTTTGACCATGCTCCAGTGAGTATGTGGGCAACACAAATTGGACTTGGTGTGTTTCTTTTTGGAGGGGGGCGGCACGAGGCCGGGAGGGTGGGCCCGGAAGGAATATGAAGCGAGTATGATGTACAAAGTTTCCAAATAATTAATAAAAATATTATGTTGGGGGAAAAGATTTACTTTTGTTTATGTGTCTGCGTGGGGGAGGGGCACCTATGCCACCCGAATGCAGGTTCCCTAAGGCATCGGTTCTTGGAGCTGGAGGCACAGGCAGTGTTGTTGAGCCACCCAGTGCAGATGCTGAGAACTGAACCCTGGCCCTCTGAAAGAGCAGCGGGGATGCTTGAACAGCTGAGTGAGCTCTCCGGCTCCTCCACAGAGGCTCACTGTGTAGCCTGGGCTTGCCTGGGACTCACAGAAATCCACTTGTCTCTGTCTCTAGATTGCTGGAGCTAATTGCCCCACCGCACTTGGTTGTCAAGGCAACTTTGGACATTATCCTTGTGTTTCAGTTTCTTTTCGAGTGCTAGTACAGTGGGCTTGACTCCCATCTGTCGTTTGTCGCCCCTGTAAACCTGGAACAAATCACTTAAGAATTTATGATTTCATTCTTTCTCTGACAGTTGACACATGCCTAGCACCGAAACACTTCTGGGAACACAGCCCTCACTGTTTTCAAGGGAAAGAAAGCCCATTTTAACGGTGCAGGTAACACCTGCAGCTTTGAGAAATCAGGCAGGTTGCGGGTCAGAGCCCCCAAATTTTTCTACAAGTTCCTTATTCAGAGTTCTGAGACTAAGTCTCCTTTCAGAAGTCGTTCCAACCTCAAATGACTAAACAAAGCACACAGGCTTCCCAAATGGGATGAATTTAGGTCATGTGCTTGCTCCTGAACCATTCACAGTAGCCAAGAGAATGCCTGGCAGTGATTGGTAGAGAATGGATTCCTTCCACATTCTTGCATTTAGCGGGTCAGATTGGGAGCAACTGCCTGTGAACTTCTCAACACACAAGAGAAAAACTGGCAGGAATGCCTGCAAGAATAGACAAAGCATACTGCTTGCATCTCTTTGTACAAAATAAACTATTACAACTTTCCTAAAATACTCCTTTAAAGGACTCAGAAAAATTACAGGAAGAACACAAAAATCCTGATGCTTATAAACACCTTTGATGTTTGAAACTAATAGACCACAAAAAAATGAATATGCACTGTTAATAAAGTGGAAGTTTAAAATTTGAGGGTTTGCAGTGTGGTTATGTAAGAAAAATGTCCTCCCCCCTCCCTAACAGGGTTTCTCTGTGTAGCTTTGTCTGTCCTGGAAATCACTCGGTAGACCAGGCTGACCTTGAACTCACAGATCTCTGCCTGCCTCTGCCTCCCAAATGCTGGGATTAAAGGGGTATAATACCACTGCTCAGCTTGAAACTTTTTTTTTTTTTTTCTCAGCAGATATATTCTGGAATATTTAGGGCTAAAGAGATAATTTTGTAACTATCAAAAAGCTAAAAGAATAATAGATAACCCACATGTGTACACTTGTATATACGTTAAATATAAAGAAAAATGTGGCAAAATGCTAATTAATGAAGTTTTTTAAAGTATTTGAAGCCTGGTGGTAGTGGTAGTTGGGATCTCTGTGAGGTCAGCCTGGTCTAGAGTGAATTCCAGGACAGCCAAGGCTACACAGTGAAACCCAGTATTGAAAAGAAAAAGTGTTTGGAGCAAATAGGCATTAATAGGCCATTTGTTACCACATTTGCTGCTTCCATTGTCTTTTTATTCTCCAAGTAATCTATAGAAATTTGACACACAATTTACCAAAGTGGAGCATGTCTGCAATCCCAGAACTGATGCTGAGACAGGATGGCAACCATTTCAAGGGGAGCCTCAGCCCTATTGTGAGACCCTACGTCAAACCCACTCCCCATAATAAAAATAACAATGCTAAGTGTAGTGGCGCACGCCTGTAATCCCAGCACTCCGGGAGGCAGAGGCAGGCGGATCTCTGTAAATTTGACGCCAGCCTTATCTACAAAGAAAGTCCAGGACAGGCAAGGCTACACAGAGAAACGGTGTCTCGAAAAAGAAAAAAAATTTAAGAAAAATAACAAATAAGGGCTGGAGAGATGGCTCAGTGGTTAAGAGCACTGTCTGCTCTTCCAAAGGATCGGGGTTCAATTCCCAGCACCCACATGGCAGCTCACAACTGTCTGTAACTCCAAGGGAATCTGACACCTTCACACTAATGCACATAAAATAAAATCAAATAAATTATAAAAAAAAAAAACGGTATAAACAACAACATAGTGGTGTAATTAATGATTATCAAGAGCCACACACACTTTACTTTCTCCCAGTGACCATTTATTGCTAAAAACCTTGTGAGCTGTCATGAAAAAATTTGTATTTGTTTTAAGCTCTATTATTATATTTTTAATTATTATTATTATTTTCTTTTGAGACAGGGTCTCCTTAGGTAGCCCTGGCTGGCTCGCCATTGAAGACCAGGCTCACCTCGAACTCACAGCAATCCTGTCTCTGCCTCCCGAGTGCTTGAATTAAAAGCCTGCGCCAATCACACCAGGCTAACCTTCTGCTCTGTTTCTTTAACGATAACGAGTGTAATAATAATTCCGTGTATTTGCTTAAGGCCAGGACCACAGAAAACAAACAGTACTGCCCGGCGCGCCGGGTACGCGCAGACGGCACCCACCCCCAAGCGCGGGTGTCACCCTTTTGCAAAGCACTCTGGGATTGCCCACCGCGCCCTCATCTCGCGATGCTACCCTCCTCGCCACCCCACCCCCACCTCTTTTTTCCCCCCTAGGCCCAGCGTCCGGGTCCCACCCCCACCCCCGCCTAACGTGTTTTTCAAATCTGCCAATGGGCGCACAGCTTGGGCTCAAACCAGCCAATCAGGAGGCGGCGTCACCGGGAAATTTAAATCGCGCCGGCCGGCAGCACGAGGCACAAAGTCTGAGGGCTGAGACGCGGCGGACGTTTCGAGGGCCGCCGACCCGCAGCCTGAGCGCTCCGCACCGCCTCCCGAGGAAGCCTGAGCCCGCTGTGCAGGTGGGAGCCGAGGCCGGGGCCGCGCGGTAACGGCCGGCGGGAGGGCTGCGCGGCGGACGGAGGCAGCAGGCCGCGCCGGGGCGTGGGCCGGGCCTCCCTCCGCGGGCGAGGCCTCGGGGCGGCGCGGCGTCCCC
>NW_026596131.1:3080059-3088235 GCF_907164565.1 Psammomys obesus | reverse complement strand
AAGAGCAGATGGTGCTCTTAACCACTGAGCCATCTCTCCAGCCCCCCTGTGCCTGAGCTTTATCTCTAGTCTTAGGTATTAAAAAACTTAAAATTGCATTTATTTACTTATTTATTTGTGTATTTATTATTTGTGTGTGTAAACATTTTTGTGTTCACCAGGTGCACATGCAGAGGTGAGGAGACCATTGTACACATTGCTTCCCTCCTCTACATGGCTCTGAAGGATTGAAGTCCTTAGACTTGGTGCAAGTGCCTTTTTTGGATAAACCATCTCTTGTTGGCCTTTGAAGGACTTTAAAAAGAAATCATTTGTCAGTAAAAGCTCATGTGAGAGTTCGGAGAAATAGCTCAGTTGTTAAGAGCACTGGCTGTCCTTCCATAGGACCTGGATTCAATTCCCACCACCCACATGGTAGCTTATTAATGTCTGTAACTCCAGTTCTAGGAGATCTGACCTCACACATGCAGGCAAAGCACCAATGTATATAGGAGAAAAATTAACTTGTAAAGAGCAAAAAATAAAATAAAAATAAGACAAATTGTCTTTTCTTCAGGAAATGCGGCGCCGGCGAATAGAAGTTAATGTGGAACTGAGGAAAGCTAAGAAAGATGACCAGATGCTGAAAAGGAGAAACGTCAGCTCATTTCCGGATGATGCTACTTCTCCACTGCAGGAAAATCGCAACAATCAGGTAAATGCATTTGCACTCATGTACACCTAGAAAACATGAATAAATGTTTCTTAGACATTTAAAGTTTCTGTTCTTTCTCCCCCTTTCCTCCTTCCTGTCCCTCCGTGCGTGTTCCCCTTTCCTCTACCTCTTTCTCACTGATCCCAATAAACCTGCATTTATTATATACACACACTCACACACACACACACATATATGGAATTCAGTTTGTTCCCATTTGTTGTCTTTTGGTTTTTCAAGACAGGGATGATGTGTGTGTCTAGATGCACACATGTCATGGCATGTGTGATGTGGGGTGGGTTTTCCCTGTTCTGCCTATACAGGGTCCTTTGGATCAAATTCAGGCCACCAGACTTGACCTGCTGCGGTCACCTCTCCAGCCCAGTTTGTTATTCCCGCCCCCTATCCCAGACAGGGTTTCTCTGTGTAGCCCTGGCCTTCCTGGAGTTCACTCTGTAGACCAGGCTGGCCTCTGCCCCAACTGCTGGAATTAAAGGCATGTGCCACCAGCGCCCAGCTGTTATTGTGAATTTTTTTTTTTAATGATCAATTTTCTGTGCATGGCATGTATGTCTGTGTGAGGGTATTTGATCCCCTGGAGCTGGAGTTAACAGTTGTGAGCTGCCATGTGGGTGCTGGGTATTGAACCTCTTCTAGAATACCAGTGCTTTTGGCCACTGAGCCATCTCTGGCACCGGTTTGATTTTTGTCAGTGCTGGAGTAAGCCACACACAGACACTCTGGGCAGCTCTACCACGTGGCTGCACTGCAGTGCAGCGTTTCCTAGCTCTGACCTTCCTTCAGGCACCCCTGCCAGGCTGGCCACCTTGACAGGTCAGTTGAAGAGTAAGGAGCTTTTCTAGCTCCTTTTTTTGAGACAGTGTCATCCTTGCTGTATGACCCTGGCTGGTCTGATATTTTCTCTCAAGCCTGTCCTGGTCTGGAACTCTACTTCAGTCCTCCCTTGGCCTTGGGTATGTGGCAGCCGTGGCCGGCTATGACGTGTAAAGCAGTGGTTCTTAGCCCTCCTAGTGCTGCAGCCCTTCAGTACAGATGCTTATGTTGTGGGAAACTCCCCAACCATAAAGCTATTTTCATTACTGCTTTATAACTGTAACTGTAAGCCAGGCATGGTGGCACATGCCTGTAATCCCAGCACTCAGGGAGACAGAGGCTGTGAGATCTCTGAGTTCGAGGCCAGCCTGGACAAAGCCAGTGTTCTCTAAAGCTTGACCTCTCAGCAGGGATTCATGGCCATGGGTGCGGGAACAGGCATGAGACCCCTCCCTGTGGATTAGGTTCTAAATAAAACAGGAAAGCAGTTGGTCACCTCCGTACCATTGGTGTCACTGTTGAGCCAGCAGGATACAGGGGACGTAGCCGGGTATGGTGGTTAAATGCCCCCCACGCCATAGTATCTTGCAACACTATGAAAGTGAGCCAGCAGTTAGGAAAAGCTTAAAGTTTCCAGAGCAGTTCCAACTTGATTTTTTTTTTCACCTCTCATGTCATGTAACCAAAATGTATGGTGTCTTTCATTGGAGTCTTTTTTTTTTTTTTCTCCCCTTTTTTTCCCCCACATTGGCGTTCTGCCTTCATGTACGTCGTATGAGGGTGTCAGATCCCCTGGAGCTGGAATTACAGTTGTGAGCTGCCATGTGGATGCTGGGATTTGAATCTGGGTCCTTTGGAAGAGCAGTCAGTGCTCTTAACTGCGGAGCCATCTCTCCAGTCCCCAGCATTAGAGTCTTAGCATAAAGTTCTGGTGGGCAACCAAGAGCAATGACGATAGCTTATACTGTTTTGAGGTATAAGATTTTTTTTTTTTTTTTAGTGATTCACAGTAGAAAAATAATCTACTATGGGAATTTGTAGATAAAATTCTTAAATAAAAATCCAAGAAATTAGGCCAGGTGGTAGCATAAAACTTTATCCCAGTACTCTGTACTCTGTAGGTAGAAGTAAGTAGAGCTCTGTGAGTTCTAGGCCGGCCTAGTCTACATAATGAGTTCCAGGACAGCCAAGGCTATGTGAAGAGATCCTGTGTCAAAACCAAAACAACAAACAAACAAAAATCCAAGGCATTGTCTGTAGCTCCATATATCTTTGTTGAAAGTATATCTGGGTTCAAGTGATTGCATCTAATTTAAGACTAGCCTTTATGCCAGACGCAAGGGTGCATACCTGTAATCCCAGCACTCACAGAGGCAGAAGCAGCCGGATCTTTGTGTTTGAGGCCAGCCTGGTCTACAAAGGGAGTCCAGGAGAGCCAAGGCTACACGGAGAAACCCTGTTTCAGGGGGGTTTAAAAAGAGGAAAACCTTAAGTTTGCCTTAACAACTACCTTTCTTTAGTGAGAAAAGTGCTCTGACTTGAGAATCCAGTGTCATGGTGCTAAGTTTGAGAACTATACATATAAAACACAATTTAGTAGGCCAAATTAAATGTAAAGTTAATCTTTTAGTAACAGACTAAGAACCTAAAAGTATCCTTACTAGTTTGCTTTCTGTTGCTATGATAAACCTGAAAGCAATGTAGTGGCAGGGAGAGGTTTATTTGGCTTTTCTCTCCAGGTCATAATTTATTAATGGGAAAATCAGGACAGGAACTCAAACAGAAACCACGAAGCAGTAGGCAGGGTGTGTTGCTGTTTACTGACTGGCTGTCTGACTAGGCTAGCTTTCCTATACAGCCCAGACCTGCCTGCCTGGGGGCGGTGCCCACAGTAAGCTGGACTCTCCCACATCAGTCATCAAGATCATTTCAGACATGGGCAGAGGTTAATCTGACCAAAGCAATTCTTCATGTTGATTCTGTCTTCTGGTGACTAGGTTGTGTCAAGTTGACAACAACTAAATAGCATAACAGGTATAAAGTCTATTATATGTATTTAATAAAAATAATTTGTAAAATACTACATTTCTTTTAGGGCACTGTGAATTGGTCTGTTGAGGACATTGTTAAAGGCATAAACAGTAACAATTTGGAAAGCCAGCTCCAAGCTACTCAAGCTGCTCGGTAAGTCTGCAGGCTCTGGCATAGGTAACCTACAAAATTAGCCCTTTGAGATTGTGGTGGGGAGAAACAGGTGGGATGGATAAAGTAAAACCATACAGTCATAAAATTTTACTTTATTTTCAACTTATTTATTTGTTTGTTATGAAAATCAGAGGACAACTTGCAGTTCTCTCCACCATGTGAGTCCTGGGGGTTGAATTTAGGTTGTCAGGCTTGCTCCCTTACCTGCTAAATCATCTCACCATCACCCTTCCCCTTTTCTTTAAACAGGATCTCATGTAGCCTAGACTGACCTTAAGTGCACAGTCCTTTTGCTTCAGCCTTCCCTATGTTGAGTTCATACATGTATCAATTACTTTGTCAAGATTTTTAGATGCCTTTCAAGGCACTGTGGCAATAACTTTAACTTTAATTTTCTTTTTGTTTCCCATAGGAAACTGCTTTCTAGGGAGAAACAGCCTCCCATAGACAATATCATCCGAGCTGGTTTGATCCCCAAATTTGTGTCCTTCTTGGGCAAAACTGATTGCAGTCCCATTCAGTTTGAATCTGCTTGGGCACTCACTAACATTGCTTCTGGAACATCTGAGCAGACCAAAGCTGTGGTGGATGGAGGTGCTATCCCAGCGTTTATTTCTCTCTTGGCATCTCCCCATGCTCACATCAGCGAGCAAGCTGTATGGGCTCTTGGAAACATTGCAGGTACTTGCACTTAAAATTCTTTGGATTGAATGTGTCCAATGTGATTAAAGAAGGACAATGTTAAAGGTCCTAGTGACTTTAGTGCCAAGCTTTGAGTTTGCTTTCAGCCCTTATTAGGAGTGGAAGAAGCATTTAACAGTGCTACTGGAGAAATATTTGTGTTACTGCATGTCTGACAGTGCCTTCAGTAGCTGAACATTGTTGTTCTGGAGAAGTAGATTCTCTAATCTTTTTTACTTTTATGAGGGTCTCACTACGTAGCACTGGCTGTAAACCAGGCTGGCTTGGAACTCACAGATAAATCCTAAGATTAAAGAGATTAAAGGTATTTACCTTTATTTAATCTTGCTTTCTGTTTCAGGTGATGGTTCAGTTTTCCGAGACTTAGTTATCAAATATGGTGCAGTTGACCCACTGTTGGCACTTCTTGCAATTCCTGACCTCTCTTCCTTGGCAGTAAGTTATTACCATAAGTAAAGTCACTTAGTATTTTGTTCTTATTTTCCTCATCTTTTCAGAAATAAGCCTTCTAACTAATTTTTCTTTCCTCCAGTGTGGTTACTTACGTAATCTTACCTGGACCCTTTCAAACCTTTGTCGAAACAAGAATCCCGCACCCCCCTTAGATGCTGTTGAGCAGATTCTTCCTACTTTAGTTCGTCTCCTGCATCACAGTGATCCAGAAGTGTTAGCAGATTCCTGCTGGGCTATTTCCTACCTGACTGATGGTCCAAATGAACGCATTGAGATGGTTGTGAAAACAGGAGTTGTGCCCCAACTTGTGAAGCTTCTAGGAGCTACTGAATTGCCAATTGTGGTGGGTGTTAACCTTTTTATTAATGAGCTTTACGAGTATAGGAGCCATAGTATTGAGATACTGTATGACTTTTGCAGAACTTTTAGAGTAAGAATTTTTTAGTAGTACTGGAAAAAATAGAAAGTAACTAATCAACATCAAAATATTTTTCTTTTTAGACTCCCGCACTAAGAGCCATAGGGAATATTGTCACTGGAACAGATGAACAGACTCAGATTGTGATAGACGCAGGAGCACTTGCAGTGTTTCCCAGCCTGCTAACAAACCCCAAAACTAATATTCAGAAGGAGGCCACATGGACAATGTCAAACATCACAGCTGGACGCCAGGACCAGATACAGCAAGTTGTGAATCATGGCCTTGTCCCATTTCTTGTTGGTGTCCTCTCTAAGGTAATGAGAGTTAAGGGTATGACCGCATGGTTGTTGAGTTTATGCTTTTATTTAATTTATTTATTTTTAAGATTTATTTATTAGGTATACAGTGTGTTTGCATGTACACCTGCATGCCAGAAGAGGGCACCAGATTTCATTTCAGATGGTTATGAGCCACCATATCGTTGCTGGGAGTTGAACTCATGACCTCTGGAAGGGCAGTCCGTGCTCTTAACCTCTGAGCTATCTCTTCAGCCCCCAACCTATGCTTTTTAAGAGTCTTAGAAGAATCTGGGTGTAGTAGCATACACCTTTAATACCCTGAGCTTGGGAGGCAGAGACAGGAAGATCTTTGAATTTGAGGCCAGCCTGATCAAAGCAGCAAGCTTCAGCATAGCCAGGACTACATAGAGAAACCTGTCTTAAACCAATAACAACTACTAAAGAGTCTAAATGACATTGGTGCCAGCTCCCTAAGCCTTTTTGTTAGGTAGGTAGCAGGCAGCACTTCCTAATGCTGGTAGAATCAAGTAGGTAGTTAAGTTAGTGTCTGTACAACACTACCTTTTGGAGTCTTACTGGTAGGACTTCTGAACTAAAACCATTTTCTTGTTTACCAGGCCGACTTTAAGACACAGAAGGAAGCTGTATGGGCTGTAACCAACTATACCAGTGGTGGGACTGTTGAACAGATTGTGTATCTTGTTCATTGTGGCATAATAGAACCTTTGACGAACCTCTTGAGTGCAAAAGACACCAAAATTGTTCTGGTTATTCTTGATGCCATTGCAAATATCTTCCAGGTAAGTCCTAACAAGGCCATGGCTCTGGGTTGACAATCCTAGCTATTCAGGGCTGGAAGATGACAGGGGAGTTTGGTTACTAATGGTCAGGGTCAGAAGGTCGCTTTACATGTGCCTCACTTTTTATAAATCCCAGTGCTCGGGAGGCCAGCCTGGTCTACACGGAGATACCACATATTGAACATAACAGAACAAGAGAACAGAAGGATTCTTTTTTTTTTTTTTAATGTTGGGCTATCAAGTAGCCTAGGCTGTCTTGACCTCCCTATGTAGGGAGCTCATACCTATAATCCTAGCACACAGGACCACCATGACTTGAAGGGCAGTCAACTCATGATTTCCAAGCCAGTTTGGATTATAGGATGAGATCCTTTCAATACATGCAAAAAAAAGTTGAGTCTAGAGTTAAAGGACACTGGTGATTCAATTTTTTTTTTTTTAAGATTTATTTATTATGTATACAATGTTGTGTTTGCATGTACACCTACGTGCCAGAAGAGGGCACCAGATTTCATTATAGATTGTTGTGAGCCACCATGTGGTTGCTGGGAATTGAACTCATGACCTGGAAGAGCAGCCAGTGCTCTTAACTCAGCTATCTTTCCAGCCCGACACTGGTGTTTCTACCCATGCATGTAAATCTGTCTCTGATTGGCCAGGTTTCCTGCTCGTCTTCAGTTAAAACCCTAAGTTTTGAAGCAAATCAGTTATTTAGTCTGTTAAAAGTTTGGAAGGAATCTTTATATAATTCATAGACTAATTGTGTTCTTGTCTTATTTTTGTGTTTATCTGTATAAATGTTATGCCGACATGTACTTAAGTGTCCATGTGCTTGCATGCATGGTCCCTGAGGAGTTTGGGGTAAGGCGTTGAATCCCTGAGATTAAAGTTGTGAACTGTAGTGTGCGCGCTGTTCACAACTGAACCCAGGTCACTCTTCCTGCTGAGCTATTTCTAGAGATACACCTGGATTTAATTCCTGAATTAAAGGAAATCACCCTCATGCCTGGCTGCAGCAATGTTCTTGCAGAGTGAAGCCCTGTCTCGAAACAACAAGACAAAAAAAAGCAGCCGTGTGGTAGTAGCAGCTGTGGTGGCGCACACCTTTAATTCAAGCACTTGGGAGGCAGAGGCAGGCGGATCTCTGAGTTTAAGGCCAGCCTGCTCTACAAGGGGGGATCCAGGAAACTCAGCTACACAGAAAAACACTGTCTCTCAGGGAAAGATAAAAACAAAACAAAAAAAGGTATTTGCTCTACCTGGCAATTCCTGGCAGGCCATGGCTACAGGGAGACACCAAAACTAGACAAATAGATCAAAATAAATACATAAAACAACTAAATTGCTTCTCATAGAAACTGGTATTTATATCTGAAATAGACTAGAGTTAGGATATAAACTTGAATTGTGTTTGTTTTAAGGCTGCTGAGAAGCTGGGTGAGACAGAAAAACTCAGTATAATGATTGAAGAGTGTGGAGGCTTGGACAAAATTGAAGCACTACAGAGCCATGAAAATGAGTCTGTATACAAGGCTTCGTTAAGTTTAATTGAGAAGTACTTCTCAGTGGAGGTAAGTAATGGCCATGTTAACCACTTGGAAAGTATACAAGAATCCACAAGTATCTTCAAGCCTATTAGATTTTGATCCTTTGTGTATGGATCTATTCTTCTATTACCCATGCCCTCACAGAGAGCAAGCATCAGTGCAGCCAGGACTTCCTGTATGTATGTATGTATGTATGTATGTATGTATGTATGTATGTATGT
>NW_026596131.1:3036214-3080049 GCF_907164565.1 Psammomys obesus | reverse complement strand
TGTATGTATGTATGTATGTATGTATGTATGTATGTATGTATGTATGTATGTATGTATGTATGTATGTATTTGCTCCTCTAGTATTGGCTTGATGGTGGTGTATGAATAGCCTGGAACACCTCTGGATAAGTTTGTGGCTGTCCTTGTGGGAGCTTATGGAGAAATGGACCAACTCCAGGACCTTACTCTGCCTCCTATTATACAGTCATTGGTAGATAGACAGATGTCAGTTGCTGTTGATTCCTCAACTCATCCAGAACCTTCTCTCAGCACTAATGAATTAGCCAAGTTCTGTTCTACCAAGTGTAGGCTTTGAGACAGGCTACTGCTAAGGATGTACAGTGTTTACCGTTATATCTTGTTTTGCTATTTCTAGGACGAGGAAGATCAAAATGTGGTGCCAGAAACTACCTCTGAAGGCTTTGCCTTCCAAGTTCAGGATGGAGCTCCCGGCACCTTTAACTTCTAATGTACAGAGGCACAATGTTGTTTCCATGTGCCGTGTTCTTCATAAATTTGTCTTACTGTTTTTCTCTTCTAAGAACTCTTTTTAAATGTGGTTTGTTATTGTAGCACTTTTTACAAAGAAACTATACTTGAACAGTTGTAAACTGTACATACTATATGAAGCTGTCCTCTGAGTTTCTTATTTCTATGTGGAATTTCGTACCCTGCAGTGTCCTGTAAATAAAGATTAAGTTCCACTCTTCTTTACTCTGTGTCTTGCTCGTGGAAATGAAGGGTGACCTAAGTTACTGCAGGGGCTGACCAGAGGTGGCCCTGCTTGCAGACACTTTGTAAAGCCGATGTCACTAAGGATGTGGAGTGCGCCCTCACATCCCCTACAGGACTAGGTAGCCAGCACCACTTGTTCCTGGCTAGCAGATGCTTTCTGAGAAGGCCCACATTCACTCATGAGTCTCTGGAGTCTAAGTGGAATTCACTCCTCAGCTTCCACCTTACTGCATGTTTGCCCCTGGGCAGGTTACCTGAAGTCAGTCAGGAAACCTTTACAGTATGATTTACTGACCATTACTCGAAGCATAAGTATGTTTCTATCAGACAAGAAAAAAAAACCACAATATTAATTTTGAGTCCTTTGCAAGAAGAGTGCCTTATCTTTCTTAGTTGATTTCTCATTTTCTGGGGCGTGGAGAGATGGCTCAGAGGTTAAGAGCACTGGCTGCGCTTCCAGAGGACAATTCCCAGCAATCACATGGTGGCTCAGAACCATATATAATGAGTTCTGGTTCCCTCTTCTGGAGTGCAGATGTACATGCAGACAGAACATTGCATGTATAATAAATCTGCTTACTATGTGAAAAAAATTGTTTTCTGAACCATCTCCCCAGGCTCCCCCTGTGTATGTCTAACTGGAGTTAGAGTTGTAAGCCACCAAACCCAGGTCCTCTGAAGAGCAGCCAGTGCTGAACCATCTCCCCTGGCCTCCTTGTGCTCATGGGAACTGTCTTTGACAGGTTACAGGGCTGAAAGTTCTTTCCAGGTTAGCATGGTTACAGAGCTGGAGGACACAGGCTAATGCTGGAAGCACTGCACAGCCAGGTGCATAAGCTTAGGTACTTGGCTGGAGCCTGGGTCACTAAGCTTGTCCTGTGAGAGGCTGGTGGGTGACATCTGTGAAGACTGCTTTCCTACCTATGCCTGCCCCCTCTCCCTTGTCCCAACTTCCAGAATACTGGGTCCAAAAGTCCTCATCTGGCAAGATATACTTGGGACTAGGTTTTTGCTTTAAGATGGGCAGTTACTGCCTTCAGTGTGAGATCTGGATGTGTTACAGGCAAGACACTATAGAGTGAGGTAATGGACAGAAGATACCTGAGGATTAGGATTAGGGTTACGTTATAGAAGATTGAATTCCTAACGGAGACTTCCTGTGAAGTCCAAAAAACATGTTTAACATCTCTGTGGGGCACATCCTGTGTTAGAATGGTTTTTCCTACCCACTGAGTGTAACTGGAAGCACTCCACAGCCCCTGACTCTCACAGTCAGTTGATGCAGCATTTCTTTGCTACCAATTCCTGTTTTATCCGTGTGTTTGTCTCCGTGTATATCATGTGCACGTATGGTGCTACAGGCCTGAGGAGGTTCTTGGATCCTCTGGAACTGGAGTTGAAAATTAGATTCGCCAGATGTGGGCCCTGGGAATTAACCCTGGTCCTGTGCAAGAAGAGCAAGCGTTCTCAACCATTGAGCCATCTCTCCAGCCCTGGTTTCTTGTATATTTTTTTGTTTGCTTTTTGAAACAGGCTCTGTATGTAGTTGTGGCTGTCTTGGGGCTGGCCTGGTACTTAGATCATTCTGCTTCTGTGTCCCAAGGGTAGGGATTAAAGGTGTGTACATCCATATCTGGCCTTTCTTACAAATCTCTTTTTAAGCTTTGTTTTATGTGTCTGGTGTTTGGCCAGTATGTGTATCTGGGCACCATATATACTGGAGTCACAGAGCGCTGGGAAATAAACCTAGGTCCTCTGCCAGAAAAGCCAGTGTTCTTAGCCACCGAGCCATCTCTCCAGGCCTGTAAATCTTAACCCTTAAGTAAAAAGGATATTGTTCCCAGTACTTGGGAGGCAGAGACAGGTAGATTTCTGAGTTGCAGGCCAGGCAGAGTTACATGGTGTCTCGAAACAAACCAACAGGCTGGGATGTAGCCCAGTTGACTAGTGTGGATAAAGCCCTGGGTTTGATTACCAGTAGGTCTTGTGGTTATCCTGGTGTGATTTTCTGTTGCTGGGATAAAATACCGTGACCAAAGATTTATTAAGCTCAGAGGTTACCGGGAAGCCAGGCTACGAATCTTGAGACAGAACCCGAAGCAGATAGAGGAACCCAGACACTGGCTTGTTCCCCTGGTTTGCTTAACAGCAGCCTTCGTCACACAGGACTATAGTGGGCCGGCCCACCTGTGACAACGGACAAGTGAGGAAATGCCCCACAGACAGAATCTGAGGGAAACAGTTGCTTCACTGTAGACCCACACTGGGGATTGGAGGAGGGAAGATCAAAGAAGCGTTCATGGTCCTCCAGCGATGATTGAGACCTTGCTTCTCTCTCTGTCTCTCTTCTCTCTTAGCCTCCCAGAACCAAGTAAGTTAAAGCTAAAACTATTCACCAAGACGGTATTATGTTTCCAACTTGCCAAGCTCTTAGGTTTTGCTTATACAAAGTCTGGAAACCTAGTGAGCTGTGAAGGAACTAAGTTCAGAGGCCATTAAGGGCTGTGGCTGGCTATTTCCCTCCCTCTGCTCTTGCAGGAGCTTGGGTCATTTGTGGGACCTTCTTTTGAAATTGGGCTGTTGACCTAATTTGTGATGATCAAAAAAACCTGGCCAAATCATGTCATCCTCCTCCCCAACCCCCCTACCCCCAAAGTGTTAGTGAAAAGTTGTAACAACGTCAGGCATTTAACAACTTTGATAACCTCAGTCTAAGAAACACCCAGGCTCTCAAGTAGGCTGTTGAGAGGGCAGCAGTGCAGTTAATTTCGAGCATTTGTGTGCTAAATGCCATGTTGGCATAGTTGGAAAGCGTCATTCTGACGTCTGCAAACCCCCAGCTCCTCCGCCTTCGGGGCGATTTCCTAACAGTGTGAGTTGCGCGCACCAAGCCCACCCTCTGAACTGATGGGTCGATACGTGGCTAACAGGCTGTCAGTGGAAGGTGTCTGCCCCCAGGCAGAGCTGGGAAGCTGTGGTGCTGTGGCGTGGACTGTTTGCTGAGTTCCCGACTCTAATGAGGAAAGTGCCTGTTCCAATGGCTGTGAGGCGCCTGCCAGGTGTGTGTTAGTTTTTAACCCCAGCTCTTGGGAGGCAGAGGCAAGCAGATACCTGAGCTGCAGTCTAGCCTGGTCTACATGACTTCCAGGCCATCCAGGGCTACATAGTGAGACCCCACCTTAATGAAGCAAAACACTCCAAGCCTTCCACCCAAGTCTGGTAGATATTTCCAATATCTTGTCAGGAATGACTTCCTTCTGCTCCTCTGGAGACCCCCATGTCTTGCCTACTAGCCTAAGTTTATTGTTTTTCCTGTTATTTATTGTTAGACAGGCTGGCCTGAACCGAGGGTTTTCCCGTCCCCACCTCTAAGTGCTGGTATTACAGGTGTGTGCCATTTCCCCAAGTCTCTTCTTTCTTGTCAATCACAGATAAAAAAAATCATAGCTAGGTGGAGGTACACATCTTTAATCCCAGCACTCGGGAGGCAGAGGTAGGATGATCCATGTACATTAGAGGCCAGCCTGGTCTACAGAGTGAATTCCAAAACAGCCAGTACACAGAGAAACCCTGTCCCTGGCGGGGGGAGGAGGGGGGGAGGGGGAGGACAACAAAAATAAACCCCACAAAGAACTCAGTGGTAAGGGAACTTGCCTGGTATTCTGGAGACCCTAAATTTGAGACACCAGATTGTATTCTCAGTAGTATTTTACGAAAACAGTGAGTGTTATTCAGCTTTCAGTCCTTTACTCCTGAGCTCTATATCCCCATCCTGAAGTGCTGGGATTATAGGTGTGTGATCACCACACCTGGCTCAGCACAGGGTCCCTTAGCTGAGTTTGAAGCTACCAGTTTAAGCACAGTGGATTCGTCCCAGGCTCTGAATCGCTGTGGGGTCAGAACGTGGGCCAAAGGAACCAACTCGACCTTGGCTTAGTGCCACAACACAGAACTTGAAACCAGACCAGTGGCCACCAGAGGTTACTGACAAACTGTCCATAGTCCCAGGGTGGAAGGCCCACCAGCCCAAATGGCTGGCTGAATTATAGCCTTCGCAGCTGTCCTGTTTCAACACTGCTGGGCAGAATAATTGGAGTTTTTTGTTGATGTTGTTTTTAACCTTGCTGGCCATTAGAACAGTTGCTTGAGATACCCAAGTCCAATTTGGTGATGGTTTGCCTGGCAACTTTTATGGACCTTGATCTCTTTCTGCTGGCTGGCTATGATGTAAGCAGTTTTCTCTGCCACACAATCCCTTTCATTGTCATCCAGCCTTCCTACCAGAAGCCCCAAGCCAAAATAAACCCTTCCTAAGTTAATCATCGCGGCCATTTTGTAAGAGTGACAGCTGACATGCATTCCAAAAGCTTGATGAAACACTAAAACTCTGAGCTGCCTCTGTCTCCCCGGAATGAGGAGGTGCAGGGATTGGCTTCAGGCTCAGTTTACCAGCGGGTCCCAGTGGGCGGGAAGGTCACTGCCTGCGAGGAAAAGGTAGGCCTAGAGCTGTCTCTCTTCTGAGGAAGTGTCTGCTTTCCTGGCCCTGCTCTTTGCCCTGGAAGTAACAACTGCTCCCCTCACCCTCCCTCCAACACACACACACACACACACACCCCTCAGGGTTTCTGTTGTGGTAGTCATACTGGGAAATTTTGTTAGTTAAGGTCACAGCTGGTTTCAAGGTGCCTTACCCCCATGACCCCAACAATGCCCCGGTACAGGTTTGGTTGGGAGGTTCAAACTTGCTGGGGCACAATGCTTGCCAACCCCCACACTGGGAGATTGATAGGCAGGCATGGGGAGAACAAATCTCTAGAGACAGGACAGGGCCTCGAAGTTTCTTCTTGTGATATGTTCTAGAATTCTACCTAAAACAGAACAGGTTAACTTTGTTTTTACCCCACCTGAAGATAGCTCTAACTGGCCCGGGATTCTCTATGTAAACCAGGATGGCCTTGAACCCACAGAGATCCACTTGCCTCGGTCTCTGGGAGGGACAGATCAGAAGTTCAAGGTCATTCTCGATTATACAGTAAGTTTGAAGCTGGCCTGGGCTTCACGATACTGTCTCAGAAACAAATGAACGAAACAAAACAAAAAACCAAAGCAAACAAACAAAAAGCCTTCAGACTGTGTTCTGAACTTTCCACATTGATAATCTATCCTGTCCTTTTCAGGTAAAAATGGGGGAACAGGGCTCAGACAGTTCCGTGGGCAAAGAAACTACTTCCTGGAGCTAATGTGGAGAAAGCTAGCAGGTTTCTAACATACTTCAGCTGCTCAGGAAATACTTTAAATAATTTCCTGCTGCAGAGTCTAGGAGGGACAGCAGACTGGAAAGGGGTATGTGCTCTCTGTCTGTCTTTGTTTCTGTCTGTGCCTCTCTCTAGCCTCAAATGCAATTCACAAGGGCCCTTCACTGTTCATGTACACACTCTGAACAGCCCTTTTATGTGGGAAATTTGTGGGGTTTTGTTTTTTTTGAGACAGAGTTTCTCTGTGTAGACATGGCTGTCCTGGAACTTTGTAGACCAGGCTGGCCTCAAACTCAGAGCACTGGGACTAAAGGTGTGCGCCACCCCTGCCTGCTGAGAATGTTATTTTTAAGAGCGTGGCTTCTCCAGAGTCCTGGTACCTCTGACTTGCACTGTTTCCTGGGCCTCCTAAGGAACCTTACAAGTCTCAGCTAATTAAGCCTGGAAAGTTCTCCCTGCCATTCCTGAAAGGCAGCCAGCTCTGAGATAGACTGGCTGTCCTGCAGAACAATAATTCAAACAGTGGCCAGCTGGGAAGCCGGAGGCCCAAAGCAATTGCAAGGAAGAAGTGAGTTAGGCAATGTGTAATTAATTGCCTCCTTCGCTTGCTCCAGCCTGCAGCGGGCCTCAAATGACTGGCATTTCTAACTGGGTCATTGAAGTTTTGGAGCAAGCTTTCAGGTAATGGCTTAAAGGGAAGCAAACAGACAACAACAAAAAAGACAGGCCTAAGATTTTAGTTTCTTTAAGTTGTTGGTCTAAAGGCAGATTTTGAAATTCTGTTTCCCTCAGGGGACCTGTCACCGTGTGGAGACATTTTTGGTTTGTCACATGGGAGACAGGGCCACTCAGAATGCACAGAAGCCCTCGGTAATGAGCTGTCCAGCATGTAAATGCCAACAGCTTGCAGGTTACAAACACTGTACTAGCTGTATTATCGTTGTTCGTTGTTGAATGTAATTTCTCGCTCTGTAACTCAGTCTTGCCAGAACATCAAAGTGGTCCTCCTGCCTCAGCTTCCCAAGTGCTGGGGTTACAGGAATGAGTCCCCCACATGTGGCCGAGACCCTGGTTTAAAGACCCCTCAAGTTCCCAGGGGTTAAGTCAGAGTCAGCCACTGGGGAACATGGCCCCTAGAGACACCCGGAGACCTGTTTGTTTAGTCCCTCATTTTGTCTGTTTTGAGGCAGGATCTCACGCAGACCTGTGGCTGCGAGGTCTCGGCAAAGGAGGGATTTAAAAGCCGGGAGGGTCTCTTGCAACTGGAAGACTCTCCACAGGGAGGCAGTAGCGTTTAGGACTTGAGCGTTTGGCTCGGGACTCTCACTTTGCAGCGGAGACTGGACACCTGGACGGCTGTGTGGCCTTCAGCAGATCTTTTAACTGCTCTGTGCTTCACGGCTCAGCAGAAACAGAGAGAAAACCAGTACCTACTCCCTAAAGAAGGGACTGTGATGCCAGCTCTCAGTTAGTGTTAGGATAAAAGGGAAAACAAGGTGGGGTGGGGGCTGGGGGTGGTAAGGATTTGAACTCACCATGTAGCTGAGGATAACACTGGATTGCTGACCTTCCTGCTTCCATTTCTGCACAGGTATATACCTGGAGTTAGCTCTTTTTTTTTTTTTTTTTTTTTCCCCTTCCTTTCATTTTCTCTCTCAACAAATCCATTTCTATTAGTTTAAATGCACTGGACTGTGATGTCCCACGGGTCCTGTGCCCAGTGGCCTTTGAAGAGAGGTTTTTTAAGAATTTGGCCCAGACCATGCCATTGTTCCCAAGGGCCCAAGTTACCTTTTTCCAGATTGTAGGCTGGCCTTGAACTCCCAGAGATCCACCTGTCTATGCCTCTGAATGCTAGAATTAAAGGTGTGTGCCACCACTCCTGGCAAATAAATGAGATTTATATTTGTTTAGTTTACTTTAAATCATTGAGCTGTTTGCCTGCATGTATGTATGTGTACCGTGTGTGTGTGTGTGTGTGTGTGTGTGTGTGTATGTTGTGCCTTGTGTCTACAGAGGCCAAAAGAGGACCCCAGATCCCCCTGAACTGGACTTACAGATGATTGTAAGCCACAATATGTGTGCTGGTTTTGCTCCGTTTGCCACCAGGAGTTTCTTTTTAAAGGTTTATTTTTATTATTTTAACAATTATGTGTGTGTTTGTATGTGAGTAGGTGTACATGTATGCGGGGACCTGAGGAGGCCAGGGACATCAGATCTGAGTTAGAGCACCCTATGTGGCTGCTGGGATAACTCAGGTTCTCAGGAAGAACAAGGTACCTTTGACCAAAGCATCTCCATGACACACAAAGCACGATATGCATGCTTTGCTCCCTGCGTGTAAGTACAATCTTTTGTCTAATGGCATGAATACCTTCAATTGTAAGAAGCTGAGTGCTTTCTTTGGTTCTAGGGAGCCATTTATAGCCTGCAGAAGTGGCCTTGTACCATAGCCTTCCAGATATACTTGCCTTTAGAACTCCTGTTCCTGGGCTGGAGAGAGGGCTCAGTAGTCAAGAGCACTGGCTGCTCTTCTAGAGGACCTGAGTTCAATTCCCAGCAACCAATTGGCAGCTCACACATGTCTGTAACTCCAGTTTCACGGGATCCAACACCCTTACGAAGACATACATGGAGGCAGGCAAAACACCAACATGCATGAAATTAAAAAAAAAAAAAGTTTAAAAAATTCCTGTTCCCAGCAGGCCTTCACAGCAACCAAGATGGCAGAAAGAGACATTTATCTTTTCCATACGATCTTAAATATATATATTTAGGATAGGCACGCCTTTAATTCCAGCACTTGGAAGGCAGAACTGGGCAAGTCTCTATGAATTTGAGGTCAACCTGGTCTACATGAGACCCTGTCTGCTAAACTAGATTTTAAAATTTGTATGTATGTTTCTCACGTGCATGCCTGATGCCTACAGATGTTGGCAGAGAGCATTGGATTCCCTGGAACTGGTGTTATCGAGGTTGGGAACTACCACGTGGGTGGTAGGAACTGAGCCATCTCCCTGGCCCCTATTTATCTGTTTATTTTAAGACAGGGTTTCAATATGGCTGGCCTGGAACCTGTTCTGTAGATCAGGCTGGCCTTGAACCAACAGAGTACACCTAGCCTCTGCCTCTACTAAGATTGATACAATTTTTAAAATCTGGAACATTGTGCATGTGTTGGCAGCTGGAAGGTCAGGTGGAAGGAGGTAGATTTAACCACAGTTGCCTGTGGTTCAGCTGTACTGCCCGGTTTGTTCAGAAAAGCTGATTGTGTGTAGGTGGTGAGGGGCCTGCCTATTTTATTCTTTTTGTTTTGTTTTTCTGGAGACAAGGTAGTTAAGGCCAGGCTCAGACTCCACTGAGCCGAGGATGACCTTGAACTCCTGGTTTTCCTGCCTGTATCTTTGGGGCTACCACAGCCAGCCTGTACTCCTACTTTGGGGAACAGAGTGAGTGGTGACTTCTCTCCCTTTTGAACAAGGATAGGTGCATTCACAGAACCCTCCCAGGTACTCTGCAGAGCCCAGGGGAAGCGGAGTGTCATCTGGCCAAAGGGTAGTGACATTGCTCTAATGACAGCAAAAGGAGAGAGAAGACTGGGTGCCTGAGGCGACAGAGGGCCGCCTGCCCGTGGGAACCCAGGGTCTTGTTCTGTCTGCAGAGTCAGCCTCGCTTGCTTCTGTCTGCTCCTGATTCACTGAAGGACCAATGCTGGTTTTAAGGCACGGCCCCACACGCTTCCTTTCACAACAGAGTCTTCAATATGAAGCTGGGAAGAATAGTATTCACCCCAAAACATGACCCTGTCTGGCATGTACTCCCCCTCAACTCCCATGAGCACCTGGGACTCAGGAGCAAGAAGAGACAGGCTCAGAGACGTTAACACCACCTCCTCCTACAACCACACAGCAAGACTGGCAAGATGAGCTATGTGGCCAATGCCCCCCCCCTGCCCCTTTCTGCCAGGGATGGTGCCGATTACCAGGGGGTAATGCTTGGAAGACAAGGACTTTCTTCCGTGCTACTTCTTAAACTTTTTCAGAGCCGGTAGAAAACAACGTAGGGCTGGTACCCAAGTGAGCAGCAGGAATGGCAAACGTGCCGAGAGCGCTCCGATTCGTAGCTGTGCCTGGTGCTCAGGCACGTGGACAAACGTCCATGGCCCTGTAAAGAGGCAGTCATGCCCCTTTATTGCTGGGGAAGTGGGCTCAGAGACCTTGAGATAGCTAATGCCGCCCTACTCCGGGTGGACAAGGGTGGACGGGCTGTGTGTCTTCCCGGCCTCATGTTGAAATGAGTCACCCGCAAGTCCAAGAAGCAGCCCCTCTGGACAGATGACACGTGAAGCTGTTTTGAACATTAGGCGGAGCCGGGTCCAGATAATGTCGCTCTATGCAGAAAAGCGGCCTCCTCTCCATCTGCATTCCCTCTGCAGAGCCCTTGGGAGCCAGCCAGGCCTGGTGACCCATGGAAGAGGTGACGTGCTGTGCCCTGCTGTCCGAGCTACACGGCTTGGCCAAGTCTATTGGGCCTTTTCCAGCTGAGACGCCCATTCGCTGCTTTTACCCTGCAATGTGAACCAGATGTGGGCACCTCGCTCTGCGGGAGGCCCCTGGCCTGACCCTCCGCGCTGACCGCAGGCTCACGGGAGGCGGCGGGGGCTGGCCAGCCTCCCCTGGCCTTCTGCCTGCCTTTCGTCCCCACTGCAGCTCCCCTCTCCCTGATGTGATAGGAAGCTGGAAAGGACACTGGACAAACATCCAAAGTCCATATGTCCTGGATGGTCTATCTAGGAATTTCTGGGATGCTGGCTTGCGCCATGTGTCACGTCCTTTCCACTCATGACATCTGAGGAAAAAAAAAGAAAAGATACTAACTGAAGACCTGAAAACAGATGAGGGCTGGTTGCTTTCTGTGCCGCCCCCTCACCCCGAGCTCTTGGACAAGAGACTTAAGTCTGAGTGGCCTTGTGGATTCCATGGGCTAGAACCCTGTTCCTCCCTCTGTTTACTTTAGCAATTGAGTTCTTTTCTGTTTTGGCCAGTGGAAACCTGTTCAAGCTGGTTGCTAGGCCTGTTTTGCCACAATCCATCATTCCTGGAGCTTTCTAATCCAAGCTGTTCCAGGCTCCTCTGTCCTTTCACTGTCCTAGCGACTGGAAGTGACCAGTTCTCTCCAAGGATCCTGCTTCTGTTTGGTGCAAATGGGGCCTGGGAGTCAGGTCCTGGTCATTGCATATGCTCACAGCTCCTGGGATGAACTGTTCTCTGTCCTCAGCTGCCCAGGTCAGAGCCAACAGATGTGTGGACACATGTGCGTGCACACAGTCCTTCATACATGACACTGGGTGTTATGGGTCACACTAGTAATTCTAGCAGGCTGAGGCAGGGGGATTGCCATGAGTTTGATGTTGTACTGGCCTACATAGAGAATTCCAGGCTGGCAGGGCTACATATAGAGACACGTCAAAAAGAATTTTTTATTTGAACACAGAGTCAGGCCTGCCGGCACCAGCCTGTGATCACAGCATTTGAGAGGCAAAAGCAGGAGGATCTCTGTGAATTCAAGGCCAGCCTGGCCTACCTGGTAAGCGCAGGCTGGCTGGGGCTATATGGTAAGACCCTATTTAGAGAGACGGGTCAGCATTTAAGAGCACTGACTGGGAGCTGGAGAGATGGGTCAGCGGTTAAGAGCACCGACTGTTCAATTCCCAGCACCCACACGGTGGCGACCAAGCATCCGTAACCCCAAGCTCACAAGGAGCCAATGCCACCTTCTGACCTCCTCGGGCATCGGGGACACACATGGTACATGGATGTACGAGTAGGGAAAACACCCATGCACATGATATAAATAAACAACTCCCCCCAAAAAGTTAGCAGGAATAAAGACAAGCAGGATGGTGGTGTCCCATGCCCTTAATCCCAGCACTTAGGAGGCAGAGGCAGGCAGATCTCTGGGTTTGAGGCCAGCCTGGTCTACAGAGTGAGTTCCAGGACAACCAAGGGCTAAACAGAGAAACCCTGTTTTGAAAAACAAACAAGCAAACAAACAAACAAACAAATCAAATACAGAGAATTAGACAGACAGATGACAGATAGAAGGCTTTATTTGCTGTGGTGCATACCTGTATTCCCAGATTCTCAGGAGGCTGAAGCAGGAGGGTTGCAAGTTCAAGATCAGCATGGGAGACCCAGCAAGATTCTATTTCAAAAAAACATGGGTTGCCCTGGGGTGTCTTAGTGGTAGAGTGCATGCTTGGCATCCAAAAGTTCCTGATATCAAAAATGAGTGATTGACTGAGTGTATGTGTGTAAAAAAGGAGTGAGTGATTGTGTGTGTGTGTGTGTGTGTGTGTGTGTGTGTGTGTGTGTGCAGCATGATGTGAACATGGAGGTCAAAGGGCAACTTTTGAGAGAGGTCAGTTCTTTCCCTCTACGGTGGGGTCCACAGATTGAATTCAGGTTGTCAGGTTCTTCAATGGCCCAAATATAGTGAATTTTGATCATATTCACTCTCCAACTGCCTTCTTTGTCTCCCTACTCCTTCATCCCTCTTCTCTCCCCAGTTAGACACCTTTTCTTTCATGCTGTCTTAGGGTTTCATTGCTGTGAAGAGACACCATGACTACGGCAGCTCTTATAAAGGAAAACATTTATTTGGGGCTGGCTTACAGTTTCAGAGGCTTAGTCCATTATTGTCATGGAAGGGAACATGGCGGCGTGCTGGAGAAGGAGCTGAGTTCTACATCTTGATCCACAGGCAGCAGAAGGAGACTGTGTGCCACACTGGGCATAGCTTGAGCATAGGAGATCTCAAAGCCTTCCCCTGCAGTGACACACTTCCTCCAACAAGGCCACACTTCCGAATAGTGCCATTCCCTATGAGCCTATGGAGGCCATTTTATTCAAACCACCACACAAGCCTTTTTTTTTTTAAATCTAGATTCTGCATGTATGAGGAAAAAATGATATTTGTTTTTCTAAAATCTGGATTATTTTGCTTGGCATCGTGAAATCTGGTTTCATTCTTTTCTCTCCCTCTTTCACTCCCCCTTCTTTTCCTCCTTCTCCCTCCCCCTCTCCCTCTGCCTCTGCCTCCGGCTGCTCTTAGCTTATTATGTAGTCAAAAGTGATCTGAATTCTAGATCCCCCTGCCTCCACTTCTCAAGTGCTGGCTTGCAGGTGAGCACCAAAGGCTGTGCTCCCCACAGTGTGTAAACTACACCTCAGACTCTCCTTCAGTCCCCCAGTGCCTTCCTTTCCCACTCCAGCATCCGAGTCAGGACACAGCTACTGTGTTTTATGGTCAGATCTCCTCAGCTTCTGAGTAGGGGTGCTGGTTCTAGAGTCCTCTCATGATTAGACCAGAGAGACAGATTCTTGGGCAAAACACTGAGATGATTCCTACCCACCCCCTTTTCATTGCACAATAGCATCTACTAGCCATGCTTGATGCCAGGGCACATGGGTTTCCAGGGCTGGCACCTGACTGAGATCACAGCAGTGGGAGGAGCTAGATTTGAACCTGGGCCACTCTGAGCTCTGTGCCAATTCTTCAGTTAGAGACACACAACCTTCTGGTGATGAAGGTTTCTGGTGTTGGATTGGAGGATGAAAGGTGGGGACTCCCCCAGCCCCCAGCTGGGGTTTCTCTGTGTAGCCCTGGCTGTCCTGGAACTCCCTCTGTAGACCAGCCTGGCCTCAAACTCACAGAGATCCTCCTGCCTCTGCCTTCCTGCTGGGATTAAAGGTGTGTGCCACCACTTGGAAAACCTCCCTGTTAGGTCCTAGCATGCTATCTCTGACCTCTCTCCTGAGGTCTGTAAGCCTGGTCTTCAATTCGCTCAGTCAGGCACAAGCAGCAATATGGCTTCTTAAATTGGCCTAGCAGGACCTTTGTTTGTTTGTTTGTGTGTTTGTTTGTTTGTTTGTTTTTGCCCAACTAGGGGTTATCTGATCTTTATGCCTCTAGTACCAGCATGGTCATTCAAAAAGAGACACATTTTCCCTGAGTTCTCTATGTCACATCATCAAACCAGCCAGCGGCCCTGCCCTTAATTCTGCCTGCCCTTTGGGGGTCTCTGGATGAGGTCTCTCCAAAGGGAGCATCCAGACAGAGATGGCTCATGGCTGCTGGAGAACCTGGGGCTCCTTCACTTGCTGTGGATGTCCCTGCCTCACAGGTACGAGCAAACCTCTCCATTCCAAAGGTGAAACCCCGGGCCGCTCTTCAGCTTCAGACTTGAAGCTCCAAGCCTTGTCCTCTGAGCGACACTCAGCCAGCATGCGTGTGTTTCATGTGGCCCTCACTTAATGAAAAAAAATGTTTTAAAAAATTAGTTCACAACATGAAAAAAATCAAGCGCTCCTCATAAAGAGCCCAGATTTTGGCTTCCCTGGAAAAATCCGATGTAGCAATCAGTGGCTGAAGAGCGCCTCTCCCCTTAGCTATGACGCATGCATTCATTCTGAGTGAGTCCCCACTGTCCCCACTCGAGTCATATGCCACCCCCCAGTTTCCCCTGCTGTTGTCTGCCTGGCATTTGAAAGTGTTTGAGTCCACACCTGATGTGTATTTATTCATTTAGCAAATATTAAGCCTCTTCCTGGCCAAGTTCTTCTCTAGGCTTCAGATCAACCCCAGATTAATCTAGAGCCCACAGTCCACAACTACCTGTGAAGCTCATGAGAAAGTTGGCCCTGCTAATATGGGACCATGGAAGATGCTCTCAGGCTCTGTCTCAGGTGCTGTTAATGGGACCTCTGGCCCTGGCTGAGCTACCTGGCTGGCATTTGCTCTTCAATGCCTCATCTCTCCTTTCTCTCTCTCTCTCTCCAGCTAGAACCTTGTGTATAGGAGGCAGGAACTCTACCACCAAGTAACATCCCCAGCCCTCCTTCCTAGCTTTATTATTTTGAATCCTATGTGTGTATGTGAGTCTATGTGCACATGAGTGCAGGTGCCCTGGGAGTCTAGAGGCAAAGGATCCCCTGGAGTTGGAATTACAGGTAGTTGTGAGCTGACCAACCTGGGTGCCGGTAACTGAACAGTACAGGCTCTTAACGGCTGAGCCGTCTATCCAGGCTCTACTTCCTCTTCACCTTTTTAAAAATCCTGTTTCCTTTTGTTTTTTTTTTTTTTTTTTTTTTTTCAAGACAGGGTTTCTCTGTGTGGCCTTGGCTGTCCTGGACTCACTTTGTAAACCAGACTGGCCTCGAACTCACAGAGATCCCCCTGCCTCTGCCTCCCCAAGTGCTGACATTACAGGCGTGCACCACCACACTTGGCTTCTATTCTTCTTCCTCCTCCTCCTCCTCCTCCTCCTCCTCCTCCTCCTCTTTTTTTGGGACAAGGTCTTACTACTCGATGCTGGCTGGCCTGTGGCCTGGAACTCACTATCTCGCTCCCTACTTTTTGGGGCAGGGTCTCATGTAATCCAGGGTGGTTCTTCGACAGCCAAAGATGACCTTGAACTCTTGATTCTCCTGCTTCTAAGTGCTGACATGGTGTGCGCTACCACCTTAGCTCATTCTCACCACCTCCTCCAAGGGCAGGCCTTTGTGTTTATCTTGGGCCCTGGGCAGCTGTGAGTGGGTCAGGACGCAGTGGAGGGACACCGGAGGAGGGTCGGCTGTGCTGTGAGGTGACATCAGGGCTGCTGATGGTCTCTCACAGGAAGCATGGAGCCTCCGTTCTTTGCGGTTGGTGACTGTGGTCGGAAGTGAGGTAAGAAAGGGCTGATATCTTGGGGTCAGAGGGATATGGCTGAGTTCCGACATTACTGATTACCAACCCTGTCTGCTTGCTATATTCTGTGAACATTTCTTTGTCTATAAAATGGGGGCAGAATTGGGTATTCACAAGACTACTGTCAATATCATGTGTGATTTGTGTGTCGGTTTTTGTTGCCGTGATGAAAGTCTCACAGCCTGGGTGGTGGTGGCGCTGGTGGCATACGCTTTCAATCTCAGCACTTGAGAGGCAGAGGCAGGTGATCTCTGTGAGTTCGAGGCCAGCCTGGCCTACAGAGTGAGTTGCAGCATAGCCAAGGCCACACTGAGAAACCCTGTTTTGGGAAACCAGAAGGAAAAAAGAAAAAGGAAAAGAACCCATGGACTATTTTCCAGGAGGGCTGTTTCACCGGGAGTAGGGGCACTTGCTTGAAATCACAGCATGATTTCAAGTCTGAGGCAAGAGAATTAGTTCAAAGTCATTATCAGTTATATAACAAGCTTGGGGCCAGCCTAGGCTACATGAGACCCTATCTGAAAAGCCGAGTCGGGGGTTGAGGACAGTGGCACCATTTCCCATTCCCAGCACTTGCCCTCTCTGGTTTGTTTGTTACTTGTCTTGATTACACTGGTTCGTTAACTTAGAATGGGCTGTCATCTGACATGCTGGAGTTGGAGGGGCTGTCCCCTACTCGTCACGCACACATGTTTGTCATTAACTTCCACACGTAGAAGCCGGGTTCTCGTCTGCTGGCTTGGAGATCTGAAATAGACGTGGCTGCCTCTGATTTTCAGGTTGGCATCGCGTCCTGCCAGGCCTTTGAATCAGCTGGGTGCAGGGAAGGGTCACCAGGAAACTCAGGCTGCTTGGGCCCGACAGGAAGCGTGGGACGAAGCCGACGCTGGCTCCTGGTCAGCCAGGCTGGGGCCTAAGGCTTCCAGGCTGGCTGGCCCGGTGTGCACCGCCAGGAAACAGCCCAAGCTCTTTAATCACTCCACCCCTGAAACATAAGTTCAGAAGCGATAGCTCCAAGCTCCTTCCTTTGAGAAGTCCGAGAGCCTGGAGTAAGATTATTTGCAGAGTAACCCTGACCGTGTGTCTTCCTTAGGTCAGACTCCCCCAGTTGTGTTGGCGCCTTTGGGGTGTCTCCCCGGTGAAGACTATTGTAGGTTCTTTCTTTTTTTTCTTTTTTTTTTGGTTTTTTGAGAAAGGGTTTCTCTATGTAGCCTTGGCTGTCCTGGACTCACTTTGTAGACCAGGCTGGCCTCGAACTCACAGAGATCTGCCTGCCTTTGTCTCTCCTGTTGGGATTACAGGCATGTGCCACTGTACCCGATTACATAGTTGTTTATATTACCTTAGAAAAATGTGTTTTTTTTTTCTGTGAGTTCCCTTTATGGATAACACCTATTCAATTTCTCTTCACCATCTTTAAAATATTTTATTTGTTTTTAGTTATTTTAAAGAGAATCTTAGGTTGGCCTAGAACTTGCTATGCAGATGAGGCTGGCTTTGAACTCACGTAGATCTACCTGCCTCTGCCTCCTGAGTGCTGGGATTAAAGGTGTGTTCCATAATATTCAGCGTATTAGTCATGGCTCTCTAGAGTAAGGGAATTTATAAAGTAAATCTCTCAACATATGTATAAAGGGGATTTATAAGAATGACTTACAGGCTGTGGTCCAGCTAAGTCAACAATGTCTGATTGTTGGGGGTGGGGTGGGGTGCATGCCTTTATCCCATCTCTGTGGGGCAGAGGCAGGTGGTGGGTTCAGGGCCAGCCTGGTCTACAAAGTAGAGTCCCGGATAGCCAGGGCTCCTGTTACACAGAGAAACCCTGTCTCAACAAAACCAACCAACCAACCAACCAAACAAACAAACAATCAAAAACCAATGTCTGGCTGTGAACAGAAAAGTCTAAGAATCCAGCAACTGATGCTGGGTCCTGAAGTAGTAGGCTCTCAGGCCAGTAAAGGAATAGAAGTACTAGCAAGGCGAGAACAAGCAGGCAAAAAGCAAAGCTTCCTTTTCCCCCTTTCCCAAGTCCTTACTCAGGCTTCCAGCACAAGGTGTGGCCTAGATTAAAGGCATGTCTTCCCGGCTCAACAGTCCAGATTGGATGTGGCTCTGCCTACTTCAAATGAAGCAAAAACCCCTCCCTGCTGTGCCCTCCAGTTTTGGATTTTAGTTAATTCCAGATGTAGTCAAGTTGACAACCGAGACTAGATACCATAGCCAGCTTTTATTATTATTATTATTATTATTATTATTTCATTTTTATGTGCATATGTGTCTCTCTGTGGGTTTGTGAACACTGCTCCTTGATGACTAAGCATCCAAATGGATGAGCCAGTGGGAGCCATTCTTATTCAAAGCATATTCAGGGTGATTCCTCCCTCCTCTGTTACATTCTGGAAATACCTTCAACACACCCTAAGATGTATCTCCCAGGTGACTCCAAATCTAGTCAAATGGCAGTGGAGATTAACCATTAAAATACCTATTATTGAGGCGGTTGGAGAATGGCTCAGTGGTTAAGAGCACTGGCTCTTCTTCCAAAGGTCCTGGGTTCAATTCCCAGCAACCACATAGTGCCATCTATATTGAGATCCAGTACCCTCTTCTGGTGTGCAGCCAAAATACTGTATAAATAATAAACAAATACATCTTTAAAATAAGGGGGGGGGGGCTGGGGATAAGGCTCAGTGATGGAGTGTTTGCCGAACATGTGCAAGACCCTGGGTTCAACTTCCAGTGTTACCAAGAACGAAACCAAACCAAACCAAACCAAGCCAGGGTCTCATTAATACAGAAAAAAAAAAAAAACCTATTATTGAGATGTAGATTGTCTAATATCATCTATCTTCTCTTTTGTTATACATAACATATGCATCGTATTTAGCATTTTAGCCCTTTTAAGTCTTTTTTTAATAATTTATTTAATTTTATTTTATGGGCATTAGTGTAAAGGTGTCAGAGCCCTTAGAATTGAGGTACAGACAGTTGTGAGCTGCCATGTGGGTGCTGGGAATTGAACCTGGGTCCTTTGGAAGAACAGACAGTGCTGTTAACCACTGAGCCATCTCTCTAGCCCCCCTTTTTAAGTCTTTATGTGTGTCTCTGTGTGTGCGGGTGTGAGACAGGACCTTCTGTTATTAGTTGCTGTGCACCTCAGGCGGGATGGTTCGTCGGCTTGCAGGGGTTCTCCTGTCTTCACCTCCCATGTCATGGCAGGAGCACAGGGGTCAGAGCCGAGTTTTGTGTAGTCCTGGGGAACCCGAGTCAAGTCCTCAAGCTTTTGTGGAAAGCGTTTCACCCTCTAAGCATCTCCCCACCCTATTTTAGCCATCACTACTGTCTGTTTCTAGAGCCTTTTCATCATCCCAGCTAGGAGCTCTGTACTTGTTAAACTATGACTGATGTCTGTCTTATCACCTCTCCCCACTTTCTATTCCATTCTATGTCCCTATGGATTTTCCAGTTCCTCATTTAAACAGGGGTCCTGCAAGAACACCTTTTTGAATCTGGCTCGTTTCACTTAGCATAACGTTTGCTGAGTTCATTTTGCTATAGCCATGTGTCAAAAGCTCATTCCTGGGATAGGGAGATGTAAGAGTGTGCAAGAGTGCTTGCTGTGTAAGCGCAAGGACCTGAGTTCAAATCCTCAGCACCCATGTAAAAAGCTGAGTGTAATTGTGTGCATATTTGTGGTCCAAGCACTGTGAGGGGTAAAGACAGAGGTACTTCCGGCTGCCAGTATAGCTCCAGGTCCAGGGAAGAAGGCTGGAGCGTTAAAGAGAAGGATGTGAAATCCTCCTCTGGCCTCCACATACATCATCATACAGGCCCATAGGTGTGAATACACCACATGGAATCAGCAGTTTCACACACACACACACACACACACGCGCGCGCGCGCGCGCATGAAGAAACCAAGCTTACTCCTGTCTTTGGATGTTTGCATGTGTGTGTTGGTGTCTGCAGGACTGGATGTATCTTCCTCTCCTTTCCTGCCTCCATCAAATCCCTGGACCTCCCTGGATCCTCAGGAAAGCTTCCCATGGATGTCCTACAACAGTAGCTTTCAGCCTTCCCAATGCTGTGACCCTTAATACAGCTCCTCATGTTGTGGTGACTCCCAACCATAAAATTACTTTCATTGTTCCTTCATAACTGTAATTTTGCTACCATTGTAAATTGTGGCTACACAGAAAAACCCTGTGATCCTTCCTTCCTTCCTTCCTTCCTTCCTTCCTTCCTTCCTTCCTTCCTCCCTCCCTCCCTCCCTCCCTCCCTTCCTTCCTTCCTTCCTTCCTTTTTGGTTTTTCAAAATAGGGTTTATGTAGCCTTGGCTGTCCTGAAACTCACTCATTAGACCAGGCTGCCCTCGAACCCAGGGATCCGCCTGCCTCTGCCTCCCGAGTGCTGGGAATAAAGGTGTGCGCCACCACCTGTGGCCTATCTCTGTTTTCTGATGGTCTTAGGTGAACTCTGTGGAAGGGTCATTTGACACCCCCCAAGGGGTCAGGACCCACAGCTTGAGAACTATTGTCCTAGGGGCTATCCAAATACTGATCTATTCATCCAGGTTTCTGCGAACACAGCATTGGCCATCCCCAACCCTTGTTTGCTATCTGCTCTCTCTCTTTTTTTTTTTTTTTTTGGTCCTATTTGAATAAGACTATTTCTGTGAGGGTCTCTGTAAATGCCTTGGCCACCAGAGTAACAATCCATACAATGCAAGAAGGAAATCTGGTTCAAGGGGACTCAGTAGCTAGGGTTGGTTCAAACTTTTACAGTCTGACACCAGGCAGTTTATTTAGGCATATTTAAATATAGTACAATTTAGAAAAAAAAGTTTCCTGGTATAACACAACCCATGTGCAAAAGGAGGCATAACTACACTGAAAATCTTCTCAAAGTACATGTCACTTCTTCCATGAAGATGGGTTTTAAAGGTAGACTACCTGTGTTATGATCAGGGCCTAGGGAAGGATCTGGTGTGGTCTGGCTCATGCAGACAGAGTAGACTTGACTATTAGCAACCTTGGGTCCTGGTGGGGGGACCTGGGAGGAGCCAGGTGTGGCCTTGCCCTGTGGACAGCACAGGGATCACCTAGCCTAGTGGTCACCTCCAGTCCCAGCCTTCTGGGTAGAAGACAGGTTACACATCCTTTGCCTTGAAAAAACAACCCTGCATGTATAGCATTCCTGATTTCTCTAGCACTGTCTATGGGCATAAGGACTTCTGTGCTCCCAACATATTTCTGTCGTGTTCATCTTGTCACAGTGACCAGAATCATGCCTGGCAATCAGAGGGATTCACTCAGGGGTGTCTGTGTGTCAGATAGATAAAACACACACACACACACACACACACACACACACACACAGCCTGTGCATTTTTATTTACAAATTCTCTAGACCCATCAAAAAATGAGCACTTGAAGATTTCTCTGTGTAGCCCCACCTGTCCTAAAACTTGCTCTGTACACACCAGGCGGGCCTCCTGCCCAGAGAGATCCACCTGCCTCTGCCTCCCAAGTGCTGGGCTTAAAGGCCTGTATCACCCACTGCCCATTTATCTAGACATTTTAAATACACACATGAAATCATACACGTGGTCCTTGTGTCTGGTTTTATTTCATTTAGCAGAATGTTTTTAGAGCCCACACAGTAGGACCTGCCCTGGAAATAGACGATGCTCAAATGGGGTGCTCTGGGCTCGTCTTTTGTTTTTATTTTACTTTGAGACAGGGTTTCTCTGTGTAGCCACTGGGCTGTACCCTCACTAACTCTGAAGATCTGGCTGGCCTCAAACTCACTCTTTAGGCCCCAAGCCTGGCTGGTTTGCTGTTTGGTGAATTACTAGGGGTTGGAGGAATCCTTTTGTCTCTTCTCAACCATTCCTATCATCTCCTCACTCCTTGGTTTAGAACACCACCATGGAGAATATTCATATTTGATGAGTTGCTCTCGAAAATTGCCACAAACTTAATAGCTTCAAACGACACATTCATAACAGGCATGATGGTGTTGTGCCGGTAAATCCAGCATTTTGGAAGCAGAGACAGAAGGATTGTAACAATCACTGGTCTGTATATACTGTAGGTTTCAGACCACACACACACACACACACACACACACACACACACACACACACACACACACATGTTTTCTCACAGTTAAGACAATCAGTCTGCAGTGGGACCCACTAAGCTAATCAAAGAATCCATATGGCTGTGTCCCTTCCTGGGGCTGTGGGGAGAAGGCATTTTCTTCTCCAGCTCCTTAGGGGATGCATGTGTTCCTTGGCTCATGCCCCTTCCTCCCGAAGCCAGCCATAACTGTGTGAATCTCTCGTGTGGCTCTCTTTGAACACTGTTCTTCTTTCTTTTGTCTGTGTTTAAGGATACTTACGGGACTAAACGACCCAAGGCTAATCTGTCTATTTTAAGGTAATCTCCTCAGCAAACCTAATTCTGATGGCAACCTTGATTCCTCTTTGCTGCATAGTAGGATGTAGGCACAGGTCCTGAGGGTCAGAACTTGAACACCTGGCATGTAGTGGGCCAACCTAAGCCCACGCAAACCAGTGGGCTCCAGGCTGGGGAATGAGACAGACGGCTGAAGATGGAAACCTCAGCCTAGAGTCACCTGCTGCCTGAAAAGCCTAGGGTCCCCTCTGGCTCACATACGACCCAGTTGCCTCTGGATGTGGCTATTATCTCTACTGTAGCCTGTGAAATTCAAGGGAAAGGATGTATTCACCTCCAGGCCATGCGCTTAAAGGACAGACTGTTTCCCACCGCCCCCTTGCTTTTATCTCCTTCCTTCCGCCTGACATGTGACCCTGGAGGCCTGACCCACGTTGAGGCATACTTTTGGATGGATAATCAATAAAGTAGAAAGATACTGCATTGCCAGCAACTAAGGGCTGATGACAGAGAGACACATAGTTTTGTTGAAGCTAGTTTTGCTTTTGTTTTCTATTTACCAGACAAAACCATTTTCTGTTTAATACTTCAAGTTACTACACAGTGTTTTAGCTTTCTTTCTTTCTTCTCCTCTTCCTCTTCCTTTTTTTTTTTTTTTGTGACAGGGTCTCACTATGTAGCCTTGGCTATCTTGGAACTCACACTATAGACCGGGCTGATCTCAAACTAACAGAGATCCGCTGGTCTTTGCCTCCTAAGTGGTACCACTGCCTGGCTTAGCTTTACTTCTCAAAACACTGTTATTTCTTAAAAAAAAAAAAAAGTTGTATTTATTTTATGTGCCTTGGTGTTTGGCCTGCTTGTATGTCTGGGTGAGAGTGTTGGAATCTCTGGAACTGGAGTCACAGAATGCTGTGAGCTGCCATGTGGGTGTTGGGAATTGAACCTGCATCCTCTGGACGAGCAGCCAGAGCTCTTAACTGCTGAGCCATCTCTCTAGTCCTGATGGCTCAGGCCTTTAGTCCCAGAAATCAGGAGGGAGAGACAGGCAGATCTCTGTGAGTTCAAGACCACCCTGGTCTACAGAGTGAGTTCTAGGACAGCTAGAGCTACACAGAGAAACCCTATCTTGAAAACAACAACCAAAAGGAAAACATTATTTTACATGAATTTTTAGGCCTATGAGACAGGAGACAGGGTCTTGGCAGTAGTCAAGGTTGGCTTCCAACTCACAATCCTCCTGCCTCAGCCTCTGCAGTGGAAGGACATACATTACCATACCCAACTACACGATAATTTTGAGAATTATAGGCAAAGCCTGGGTGTGAGAGTATATGCCTGTAATACCAGCCCTTAGGAGGTGGAGGCAGGGGGCAGGTTTCAAGGTCATCCTGGTCTTTACCAGGAGCTCAGGTGAGTCTGGGCTACATGAGACCCTGTTCAAAAAGAAAGGGCTGGGCAGTAGCTCAGCTGGTAAAGCGCTTGCCTTGCAAACGTGAAATCTTGAGTTTGATCCTCAGAACCCATGCTTACACACAGGCAGAAGTGGGGCATGATTGTAATCAGGGATGGAGGCAGAACCTGGGGCTTGCTGTCTGGCCAGCCAAGGCTACTCTGTGAGTTCTAGGTCAGTGTCTAAAAAAACCAAGGTGGACGGTGCCTGAGGGACCACAGATACGATTGTCGTCTGGATTCTCCATGCACAGATAGCTCTACACACAGACACACACACCCCACACGCACACATATAAAGATACAAATTAAAAAAAAAAAAAAAGAAAAGAAAGTTGCAGACGAAGAAAAGCAGCTACAGGGGCTGGAGCCCTGGCTGCTCTTCCAGAGGACCTGGGTTTGATCCCCCAGCTCTTATATGGAGGCTCACAACTGTCTGTAACTCCAGTTCTCACACCCTCCCCTGGCCTCTGAGGGCCAGACACACATACAGGAAAAACACCCATATACATAAAATACAAGTTAAATTAGAAATGGAAAAACAAAAACAAAACCCTGTGGGTTGGACCAGTTGCCCTGGGGGCTGCCCTGGGTTCTGATTCTGACTCATAAGGATTAGCTAGGATGGGCTGTGGGCTTCCTTCCTTGTGGGAGGTGCTGAGCATGCACGCTAGCATCATTAACTAAATCTTCTAGTAGGCCCTCAAACCGGTCCGGCCTTGTAAACAGGAGCTGGCCAGCCATCTCCCTCTGCTCCGCTGTCCCTCTGCCTTCCCTCTGTCTTCCGCATCAGTGCGCTATTTCTCAGTCTGTTCTTTCGCTTTCTATTTGGCTTGCCCTTAAAAAGCATGACTTGTGTGGCTTTAGGTGTTTTTAATATACAGCTGCCTTCGGGAGACTACCAGGGCTCCATGGGAAACTGACTCTCTCTCCTCCGCCAAATCCTTCTCTGACCTCCAACAATCTTCATGTTTTTTTCTCCTTTGGGGTCAGTGGCTACAGGGACATCTCCACAGGCAGATGACTGTGTCAGACTTCGGTGACCTGCCAGGCTAGCCCTGGGCTGTGCCCAGCCCCTAACCCCATGTCCTTAGGGATAGGGAGCTGCTCCCCCCGCCCCCCGGGGTTCCTGAGCTAGCCAGGACTGTCCAGACCCTTGATAAACGGGCCCACCCAATCTTCTCCGTGTTTCTCTAGGATCTTATCCTTAGGATTTGCAGTACACACTTACTATTCCCTTGAGGAATGTATAGGAAAAAAAAGAGAAAGAGAGAGAGAGAAAAAAAAAAGAAAACCAAGAAAGGAAGCAGGAATTCAAATACCATTTATCCCACGAGGGAGCAGAGACCCAAACTACCAGCCTCTCTTTGAGCAGCCGGGAGCCAGGCTTCCTGGGGTGGGGAGCTCAGGCCTCCATTCTCAGGTCTGGTTCCTCAGGCTTGGGCTCCACCCTGGCTGCGGAGGCCCCAGACCACCTCACCCCACCCTGAGAACTCGACCTCTTGTTCAGCCACATGAAGGTAACCAGCGTCTGGTGGCTCATGGGATAGACTTGTCAGGGACTTCCTGCCTTTGATGCATGCAATTCCCATGCTATGTGCGCTAGGCTGGGCCTCTGAAGACGAGAGGACCCTTAGACTTCCTGAGTGTCTCGGTGTTCAGACTCTTGGGGTTTTGTGGTTAGAGGCGCTGCTGTGAACATTGTGTACCGGAGAGCATGGCCTCTGGGCTGCAAAGAGCTGACAGACAAAGTCAAGCTGATCAGGAGGGCCTAAAAGGCCTTTGGATTTGCTGCTTTTAGCAGAGATTGGATGAAGGGCTGATGGACATGGGTAGGGAAGGGATGGGGGGTGGGAGATGGCCCCAGTGCAGGAAAATGACCACAAATTCTTTCTGCTGGGCTCTTCTTTCCTTCACTCCAGCTCTCCCGAAGGCCGCCGGGGATTTCTCCAGAGCTCACTGTTCCTGAGGCCTGAGAAAGGGTACTGCATTCTAGTCTCCTCGAAGATGAAGGAGAAACTGAGGTTCACTGAGATTTAAGGGACTGCCCCAAGAAGGCACAGAGATAGGACTGGAATATGACTGAGACAGCCCCTTTTTCTGTGCCTTTCTGCAAGACTTCAACAAAGCCTGGGACATGGGATGAACTCGTGTGTGTGTGTGTGTGTGTGTGTGTGTGTGTGACAGAGACGGAGAGCGAGAGAAAGATCCTAGGGGAGCGCATCTATGGAGATCACTCAGAATCCACTTGACCGGGGAGCTTGGTCCTCGGCCTCCCATGTCTTTATCTGTCTGGTCTTGTTTCAATGTTTTATAGGAACCGGGGGCCGGACCTTGTGAGTGTTAAGCATTCTACCATTGAGCTCCATTCTCAGGTCCTCAATCACGTATCTTCTCAAAACATATTCTTTTGGGAGCTGGAGACGGCTCTCGGTGGTTAAGAGCACTGGTTGCTCCCGTCAGTGACCCAGGCTCAGCTCCCAGCACCCACACAGCAGCTCACAACCATCTATAACTCCAGTTTCAGGAAATCCAACCTCCTTTCCAGGCTTCAGAAAGTGCCAGGAACGCAGGGGGTACACAAACATCCCTAGAGACAATCCCCCATAGGTCGAAACTGGATTGATCTTTAAACACCAGTATGGTGGCATGAACTTGGAGTGCAGTTGCTCTTGGAGACCGCAGAGCTGGAGTAACAGGTGACCAGGAGCTGCTTGGTGTGTGCCTGGAAACAGAACTCGGTCCTCTGCAAGAGCAGTCTGAGCTTCTGGCCGTCCCTCCGGTCCTGGAGACAAGCAGGTGAAGGTGTTGCTGCGTGCCATGCATGCCCTGTTGGCTGTGTCTCAGGTCCCCTCAGCGGTGGCTCCCACGGCAGCGGAACGAGGTCTGTGGCCTTTGTCTCTGCCAGCCTGGGCATCAGGCTGGGCACCTCCCTGGGTGGTTCTCTTCTCTCCAAATGGGTCCTCGGAGGATAGCAGCCCTCAGGTGGGAGTGAAAGTGATCCCCGCTCCGACTCCGCAGAGAAGGCCCTGGGAATGTCTTTATTTGAGGATAAGATAGAGAGCTTGCGGCTGCTCTGGGGTTTGGGACAGGTTCACAGAGAGGGAAATACTTGCTGTTCTCAGCTAGCTGTTTTCTGGGCAGATGGGTCTCATTTGCCACCCCACCCCCCAGCTGCCATCCCCTGTCATGCCTTTTGGATGGGCATGAAACTTAAGTAGGCCCAGTCAATGGGAGTCTCTGGAGGTATACATTCTAGAAATTTCCAATCTGACCACGGAGAAACTGAAGAAGGGTTACCTAGAAGTCCAGTCAGGGTCGCCTGTGTTACCCTTTTCTGGCCAGAGAGAAACCAACTGTCCAGGTTTTCCTAACTTGGTTTTCAAACTTGAGGTCCACCTCCTGGGAAAATCTTTAGTCCTGGGAAAATAGGAAGCGTTGACTCTCCAAGGGAGAATGGCTGCTTTGCTTGCATCCTCAGGTTCCAGAGAGTAAGATGTAAGTTGTGGAAGACATGAGGAGAAGTCAGAGTCTCGAGGGAGCTCAAAACACCCAAGGGTTGGCACTCCTTCCCCAACTTTTCTGGGTGTCTCAAAAAAGTACCCCGAGGCAGGATCTGGCCTCCAGATTCATGGTGTAACTGAGGATGACCTTGAACTCCTCATCTTCCTGCCTCTACCTGACAAATGCTGGGACTACAGGTGTGCACCATCACACGAGGTTTATGCAGTGTTGGGGACTGGACCCGGCGCCTCGCGCATGCTAGGCAAGCACTGTGTGGACTGAGCTGGGTTCTGCCACTGTATGATGGATGGTTCAGTTTGTGCTGACTATGAGGCAGGCTGGTTCTGATGGGCTGGCTCAGCAAGTCTAGAGCATAAAGACTGGATGTCTGCTCTGGCCCTAGGGGTCTCTATGGTCACCTCTGGGTCACTTCCACTGCAGAGAAGCTCCTAATTCCCAGACAGGAAGCACACACAAGATACGTAGAGACAAATACCCTGACCACTGCAAGATGTTCAAGACCAGTTGCTTAGGCAAAAAAAAAAACCAGGCTGAGAAACCCTTTGAAATTCTTAATGTATGAATTCCGCTCTGTAAATCAGCAAGTTAGAAGGCACACATGGAAATGACACCTCCTGCTATCTTTAAACTCTTATCAAAGGGCAGGCTTAAAAGATGGCTTGCTTTGGTTTTCAGGGAGGGAGTAAAAACAACTGCAGCTTTTATTAGCACGATTTAAACGCTCATAATAACATTCTCAGCTTTGAGCTGCCCAGGGTGCTTCATCATAAACATAAAACCTGGGGCTTGTCTGTAGGTAGATCAGTGTGGTTACGAGGGGTGGTTTTCTGTTCTTCTGGAGATGAATTGATGTCTCTGCCTATTTCCACTTGAGCACAGTGCTTATAGAGCTATCCTTAAATGGCCAACTTATTTTTTCATCACAGGCTTCCTGGTATGTGTCTAATGACCTTACTGTCCTTTGGCCAACATCCAGTGCTTGAGCTTCAGAGCCCAGTAAGGCAGAGCTACAGAAGAACCCCTGGGATTGGAGCAGGGTGCTAGGAATCAAACCTGAGTCCTCCTCAAGAGCATCAATGGCTGAGCTGTCTCTCTAGCTCCTTGATAATGTTAACTGAGGTAGAAGATCTGCTATGAGTGGAACCATCCCCCAGAGAGGGGAATTCCGAACTGTACAAGAGGAAAAAGCAAGCTGAGCAGAGGTGCACTTGCATTTGCTACTCTGTTCTGACTACAGGTATCTGGCAGTTTCCCAAACTCCTGTAGCTGTGACTTCCCTGATAGGATGGATTGTAGCCTGGAACTGTGAGCTAAAATGAGCCCTTTCTCTCCCAAGTTCCTTTTTTCAGTGTGGTTTCACTCTGTCTCAAAACACATAGCTGAACAAATAGAAAAGAGATTTTCTTTTCTTTTTTGTTTGTTTGTTTTTGTTTTTTTGAGACAGGGTTTCTCTGTGTGTAATTTTGACTGTCCTAGAACTTACTCTGTAGACCAGGCTGGCCTTGAACTCATAGAGATTCACCTGCCTCTGCCTCCCTAGTGCTGGAATAAAGGGCATATGCCACCACTACCCCGTGGAAATATTCAAAGAGACCTTCAGGTAATGGCTTTGTAGGTTGTTTACCTCTGGCCTCAGGTCAAGGAAGACAAGACTGCTGAGGTGACTTGCTTCAGAGCTACCTACCTGCCTTTGATGGGCCCTTAGATCTTAGATCTCCACTGCACTTTCTTGTGTAGCTGTTTCTAGAAGCTGTGGTCAATGCAGCACCAATTCCTGCTGGCCTGTCAAGGTCACACTTTCCACTCTGGGAGGTGCTGGCACAGGCCAATGGTAGCACCCACCTCCCCCTGTTCAGTGCCCAGTCACTCCCCAGCTGGGGACCCCAGCAGAGAAGGCACCTGCTCACCCTGACTTGAAGGTGCAGATTGCTTGCCATCCAGAATGAGTAATGGAGGCACACCGTGGAGCGGATTTTACTCATCCTCCAGGAATGGACTCTTGGAAGGCTCCAGTCTGACTAGCTTCAAGTGTTCTGTCTCAGGCACAGGGCATTTTATCCCTCTCCATGTCTGCAGTTACTTCCTTTCTGGATACTTCCTGTTTCTGGAGCAGGCAGCCTGCCAGGCAGAGCTCAGCCTCCGAGCAGGAGCGGACGGGCGGAGACATCCTTCCTCTTATTTCTAGTACAGAATCCCATCTTCCTTCCCCATCCGAGATATCCATCGCAACTCTCTGCCTTTCCCAGGTCCCTGCATGCCACGGAGGGTGGGAGAGAACACAGAGTAACATATTTTCTTCTTCAACTCTGATCTTTGGCAGGTGCTTAGCAACCATTATTGATCGCTGGCTTCTCGGGCACAGGTAATCAGGAAAAGATCTAGGGCAAGGGTCCATTCATTCACCGACTTAATAAATATTTATTGAACGCCTACTATGTGCCAAGCTCTGTTCAAGATGCTGGGCTAAGGTAATAAACAAAGCCTGGACATCAGTGTCCTCAAAGCAACTATGTTCCACTGGAGGGACAACTGGCAGTTTAGATACAAGTAGAAAACATTATAGCATGTGAGACAGTGACAAATGCTAAGGAGAGAGAACAAAGCTGGGAAAGCAAATATGAATTCTGGGTACAAGGGAAGTGTAAATTATTAATTGAGGTGGCAGGGAGGGAGCCTTTGCTGCAAAAGGGAATTTTGAGCAAACATTTGGAGAAAGAAGAGAGAGGGAGCTGGGGGAGGGGGAGGCCAAGAGCCTTCTGGGAAAAGGGAAGAGTGAAAGCAAAGGTCCTGAGGTTGGATATGCTCATGTGTGGATGGACAGGTTTGTGGATAAGAGAAAGGAGAGTGAGTCAGAATAGAGTAAGCGAGAAGGGTGAAGTTGCAGGAATGAAAACACAGAAAGCCTTCTACATGGTAGTATAGACTTTGATTTTCACTCTACAGTGCACAGGAAGCCACTGGCTCTTAATAGAGAAGGACATGATTTATGTCTTTATAGGAATTCTTGGGAACTGTAGAGACAGTTACCTGAAGAGGGTGAGGATAGGATGTGGAAGCAGGAAGACCACTGAGGAGGGGACTTTAGTAGTTAGGTTGAGATTGGGGGTTTGGGTAGATGGTGGTAGCAGAAGAGACAGGCAAGAGATTGGGTGGAGGGTGGTCAGAGGATCTGCTGATAGGCTCAGGTGTGGATTCTGTGAAAACACAGGGAGACAAAAATAACGCTAATGTTTGGCTGGGTGTGGTGGTACATGCATGTAATCTTAGCATTTGGGAGGCTGATGCAGGAGGATGGCATATTTAAAGCCATTGGAAGCTACACAGTGAGTCCCAGATCAGTTTGGACCCCAGAGTGAGACCCTGTCCCTAAAGACAATAAATAAGGTCAAGTGAGGTGGCTGAGTGAGTAAAATTGCCTGCTTCTAAGCCTGATGACCTGAATTTGAACCCCAGGACCCAAAGGAGAGAACCAGTTCCCCAAAGTGGTCTTCTGACCTCCACATTTACACCGTGACACGCATGCACACACACACACACACACGCACACACACACGCCAATTTATAAATAACAAGAATTAAAAACCAATCAGCAAATAAAATAATATAAACATAAAGAGAGTTGGGAATGTAGCTCAATAGTAGAGCATTTGCCTATCATGCGTGAGTCCCTGGGTCATGTCCCAGTAGTGCAGACAAGAACATCGAACACTCGTCGTCAGCCCTCCATCACTAGAACAAAATACATGGAGTTGGGGCCTGGGGGTGCAGCTCGGCAGGTTAGCTGAGCATACAGAGTCCTAGGTTCAATCCCCAACACCGCATCAGCTTCGTGCATACCTGTCATCCCAGGACCTGAGAAGTAGAGGCAGGGGGATCAGGAATTAAGGGTTGTCTTCAGCTACATTATGAATCTGAGGCCAAGCCCGGACTGCATGAAACTTGATCTCAAAAACCAAAACAAAACCTGAAAGCCAACCAGAGAAAACCACCCATGAGATCAGGTGAGAGAGTAGAAAGAAACAGGAACCCGTAGCTCTACCTCCTGGGAAGCCCTTTGGTTCATTCGAGCAGGAGCGAAAAGGACAGCGCGCTCCTTTTCTATAGCAGCCAGGCATGTAGCAGCAAGATGGAGTGGGGAGGGCCACGAGAGCTGAGCCCTTAAGATAGGACTTCAGAACAAGGGGAAAATGAAGTTAGTGATTGAGGACCGAGGAGGCCGAGTCTTTAGCTTTTAGAGGAAGTAGTTGCTGGGTAGATAATTCCAGGCCTGGGAGTTTCACCTTAATCCTGTCAATGCCATCGCTGCTCCAGTTAAAAACTTCCTCCTCCTCTTCCTCCTCCTCTTGTAATGCTGGAGATGGCACTGGCCCACCCCTGGTGACAGCTGGCTCCTGGATGCCTTAGAGGGTTTCCTGACCGGCAGTGACCTCCTCCAGCGGTTCACATACCTTCCCAGACACTAACCGACTCTCTGCCACTCCAGAGTAGAAGCTGGAGATGTTAGACAGAGTGGCCCTTGTGCAGAGGCAAGAGCACTTTTAGGTGTCTTGGCCCCGAGGGCACGCACAGTGAGTCAGCCCTGTCTCCCAGGAGGAGTCTCCCGTCCTGTCCACAGGCGACACACTTGGCTTTAATCACCACCCCGCCTAGGCTTTTGGTCTCTCCCCTCACAGCTCTGTGGTGCCTGTTACACTCCCCCACCGGCTCCTTCCCTCCCAAAACATTCTGGAATTTTCCAACCATGAGATCTTTTTTTTTTTCTCTGTCCTTCCCCACCTCCACCCCCCCCCCCATATTTGTGGGTTTACAAGCCTTTATTTCTTGACTTTCATTTTCATAAAGTCTCCTGAGGCAGGGAAAGAAAAACACACACGAGCAAAACGCCGTTATTAAAAAAAAAAAAAAAAAAAGCAAAACTTCGAAAATTATGCTGATGTCACCACTTCACAGAGACGCTGGGGAGGGGATTGGAAGGGGGGAGGGATCAGTCATCCCACATTCCAGCAAAATCACTCTGCCTTCTGGGGTCGGGCCATGTGACTCTCCTCTGTGCGTGTTTGCGGAATGTAGTCATAGTGCTGGCTTTTCTGTGAAGCTTCCTTCCTGTTTCACTTGGCAAGTTTCGCTGGAAGCATTTCCTCCCATGTTTTGACAAATTCTTTAAAAACATTCTTCAGACTTATTTATTTTGCGAGGATGAGTAAAACACGTGTGTGTGTGCCCTGGGTACCTAGCTAGTGCTGGAGGAGGTGGACCTGGAACTGGAGTTCTGGATGGTTGTGAACCACTGTGTGGTGGGCGCTGGGAACTGAACCCTGGTCCTCAGTGAGAACAGCCAGGGTGCCTGGCAGCTGAGCTGGCTTCCCAGCCCTGACATAGTCTTCGTAGCTATAGCTTGAAATTTTTAAACTTGCATTTCTTTATTTCCTTACCGTGTGTGTACTGCTGTGGCTGTGCAGGGGTCAAGAGTGGGTTGTCTCTTTCCGTCACGTGGGCCGTAGGGATCCAACCCAGGTCCTGGGCTTGGCGGTAACTATCTTTACTGGCTGAACTGTCTCACCGGCCCTATAATGGTAGCTTTTAATGGGTAATATTCGTCAAGGGAAATCATAAGAGAAGGCTTTAGCCAGAATTGTATAGCGGGCCTCTCTTACCGAATACCCAAAATGTTCCTGGTACTGGCTCATAAATGCAGTGTGGAAAGGGAACGAAATAGAATAACTACACTCAATATTTTGTTTTTGTAAAGAAATGTCATTTGAATGTTGACAGTGAAATTTAAGATATGGTAAGTTAATGGAAAAATATTGATAATTACAAAAATAGTGCAGGGGCAACTGAGTAACTATTTAGGGGAAAAATTTAATTTTTTATTTTGGCATGAATTCCAGATGAATCAGATGTCAAAAGAGAGAAAAGAAAAAGGAAGCCTGTAAAAATCCCTTGAAAAATTCATTGGAGAATATTTTATTATTTAATAAATGGAAATTTCATCCAAGTGTGTAACTAAGGCCAGAATCCATCAAATAAATGGGTAAATAATGATTATATCATTTGGTGGAAATCAAATGAAGTCAGAAGACAATCCAGGGCAATGCATTTTCATTTGAAATACAGAATGGACCCGTTTCCCGACTGTATACAAGGCTCCTATAAACCGAGGAAAGAATGGAGCCAATGGCTTCATGGGAAAAGGGCAAACTATCCCAGCCCAGCCCTGAAGGAAACAAGTGCGTGAGTCTATTATGTGCTTGATGAACTGGCCAAAGACTCAGAAAGGCTGACTAGACCACCCAGGTAGGAGCAGTTCTGGTCAGAGCTGGCCTTTTTCTGAGCAGGTGCTCCACGAAGAGTGAGGCACTCAGCGGAGAGAAGCTGGAGACGGATTCTGGCATCTCTCGGACCCTGCTGGAGCTGGAGCCGAACTGAGATCTCCTGTGCAGCTGAGGGAACTCACCGTCCCCACGGCCACGGCCGTTGAAGCCGGTGGCGGTTGGGACGCTGGCGTTTGCACCAGCTCTTTAGCTGAAAAATGTCCATAAAATCCCAGCTTCGCCAGTTGGTGAGTCGGGGGACAAAGTTTAGTGGGACGGACGTAGCAGTCTTCGCTGCTCAGAGGAGTACTCTGTCTAAGCCAACTCGAAAAACCTGTACCAAACAGAATCAGAAGAGCCCCGGAGGCCACACCCGGACTGACTGTGGTGCTCTGCGGTCCTTGAGAGCAATCGTGGGTGAAGGGATCTGGGTGAAACTGGACGGCAGCCTGCCCATGGAGGTTCATCTAGACAGATCAGCCACTCGCACGCGCGCGCACACACAAACAAATGTATGTATGTAAATACATTTAAAACAAGTTATCCTATACCCCAGCTATATGTTGATGCTTACTCTGTACTGCTCTGAATGACAGCTTAAAAAAAGCAATTAGTGAAAAGATGATGTATTGCTTGTCTCGTTATAGCTATGCTGGCTGGTTCCTAACAATGGGGCTGGGATACAGTTGGGAGCTTCCCTTCTTTCTGTATACCTCCTGTGTTTATTTATTTATTTATGGGTTCCATCAAAACTGATAAAAATCAGGTATGACAGCAGAAGGCCTCCTGAAGATCTTGGCTGCAGACAGAAGGAGAGAAATCAAGAAAATCAAACAGGTCAGGTAATGTAGTTTGCGGAGCCCTCCACATGGGAACCGCTCTGAGACCAACTGAGACAGGAAAAAGTCTGCACCCAGGACTTCAGCTGTGCATAGCCAATAAATCTTTGGCTACAAAATCCCCAGGACTTATCATGCTAGCTTTTTTGTTTTAATGGCATAGAGATAAAAATGTGTATTTTAGTTCAGTTTCTTACCTGCTTGAATAGAGAGCAGAGGATCACCTTTCACTGATCATCTTTAACTCTGTGTATAGTCTGTATGTACATTAACACAAAATGTGTAATGCCTTTGAAAGTTAATATTTTGCAGAGCAAGAGGACCAGACACCAAAAAATAAAAATGAAAAAAAATAAAAATGAAGACAAGTAGCCCAGATGGTCCTTCCTCACAGATGGCCTTAATGACACTGCTTCCTCAAAAATCTGCATCTGGGACAATTTTAAAATGGCTGGCTAGATCATCCAGCATCACAGACGGATGCAGTCAGAACTTTGCATAGCCCTGAACTTTCTCAGCATGCAGAGACCGGTCAGCAAAAGTAACAGCTAGCTTTCTTAAGACTGGACGGTATCCCAATTTTCTTGGATTCCCCAAAGAAAAACTACATCCCAAATCAGCAGGAGTGATTTAAGAAAACTACACCTCATTTCCAAGAGGGGGTGGATGGTTTTTGGTCATTCTATGGGTGATATGTGTTTGTCCTTGTTTAAAGGGGTTGGTTATAGACATGGTAAGTAAAAGGGTAGAGCATTGAATCTACTTTTGGACCAAAGAACATTAATAAGCCAAAAATCTTGCATTGTTGATCTTTGTGTTATATTATATTACAACATACTAAGGTATTGTACCTATGTAATTTTTAGAGCTGCAATGTTAAATTCTAGTCTCTTTTTGAGAGCTTCTATTGCCAACTGTTTAGGATAATTAAATGCAGATTAGCAGTCAAACTCATGGTAATGTCAGATACTAGTTTAGTTAATTACAAAAATATGTTTCTTAGATTGATAAAAATAGCTAAAAACAATTTAGATAAGCTAGATAAATAAATGGTCTTCAAAAACGCCAGAGATCTACAGAATATGGCATTTAAAGATTTTATTAACTTAGGGCTTTTTTTTTTTTTTTTTTTTAAATACAGTCCAGGCCTTTAATTTTTGCACATCAGGCCATGAACTCGTATGGAATGGGCTCCAGCAGCTCTGGATCCTTCCTGTTGGTCCTTACAAAGTGTGCTGCTCTTGGGGGCGCAGGCTGGCGCTTGAGCTTCACCCGGGTGCCCTTCTCTTTGGCCTCCTTCTTCTGGTCGTTCTCCTTCTCAAGCTTCAGGAAGCTATCCCAGCTCTTGGAGTGCCTGATGTGCTCAATGCGCACGTTGATTCTCTTGGCCAGAATCTTGCCCTTAACCTGCTTGCTCACAGTGGTGCTGGGTTCGCAGCATGCTGGGTGACGTTGTAGAGCCGTCCAGTTTTGCCGTGGTAACATGGGGCATTCCTTTTTGAACAGTGCCCATGCCCTTGATGTCTACAGTGTCACCCTTTTGGTAGATTCACATGTATGCGGCCAGAGGAACAATGCCGTGTTTCCTCAAAGGCCTGGAGAACACTACTGAGTGCCCCTCCTCTTCCCTTTATGTTCCTCATCTTGCTGGGTTACTGCAAGGTGGCTCAACTTAGGGCTCTTTTGAGAAGGAGACAGGTCTGTTCCTGCTTCACAAAAAGTCTGTCAATTATTTTGGGCCAGAAGGCTAAAGATGATGCTCCAACGTTACAGAAGAATTTTGGGGAACTGTCCAGGCAGCCAAATATCTCTTGTCATTTCTATACTTGTGGAAGCTACTTGCTTGCCCTTCCTCCATATTAGGTGATATTTATTCCTTCTTAAGTCTCTGATGGGGTTGAAGACTGTATAAACTCTGCTCCCCAATGGTCCCCTGCTACGTCAATAAAGCAGTTTATAGCCAATCACTGAGCAGGGGAGAGACTAGTGCTGGACTTCCTACCAGCCAGGGGAGGAGGAGTTAGAGGATAGGAAGTAGGGGTTCGGGGAGGAGGTTGAGCTGCAGGCAGAGGTTCTGGAAACACCGGTAGATCCCTACAAAGTACAAGTGCCCCGGGATGAATGTTGGGAGAAAACCAGATTTATTTAGAGGGTGAAGAGTGCAGTAATAACTGCTCAGTTCTTGTGCTGTGAAGTATGTTATAAACAGTCTCATTTTATATGATAGCCAGGTTAAGAGTGAGAGTGAGAGAAACAAACACACTTTTATAAAAGTAACTGTATCGATTTGATAATTGTTTTTATTTTTATCTCATGCATTTGAATGTCAGCTCGCATTGATATCTATGCACCACACGAGTGCCTCATGCACCTGCCTTCTTGGGGAAGTGGGTAGAGGTGGCCAGGTGCCTGACAGCCTCCTTTTAACGTGACCTTATGGGAGAGCCACCCAGCAACCGTCTCCCAGCGTGGCCCCATTGAGACTGACTGCTTTTCCCTTGGGAGAAAAGAAAGATAGCAAGGTGTCCTTAGGGAAATTTTAATGATTAAGGAACCTGATCCTTATTTTGTCCCTTTCACTGGAGAAGCTTAGGGGAAAAAAAAGGTGGTGCTTAAATTATATGATTAGCAATGAACAACTGTCTGCTTAATGATTTTTCTGCTTTGTGTATTATTTATTTAAGTCATATTTTGAGAAATGGGATGATGGCGTTAAAGGAAATACGAGGTTTAAAAAATTGCATGTGGCGATTGATGCAATAATTTCAGCATTTGGCAGGTGGAAGCAGGAGGATCAGAAGTTCTCAGTCAGCCTCAGCCACATAATGAGATTAGGGTCATCCTGGGCTAGAGACCTTGTCTCAAAAACAAAAGCCCCAGGAACTGGAGAGATGGGTCAAGCTGGTTTTGTGTCATTTCTGTTTAAGAACATTGGCTGCTCTTCCAGAGGACCTGAGTTTGGTTTCTAACACCTCGATGGTGACTAACAACTGGCTGTAATTCCAGCCCTAAGGGATCTGATGCCCTGTTCTGACCACTGTGGGTACCAAGCACACACATACTTGCACAGGAATATATGTAGGTAAAACATCCATGCACATACAGATAAAATACAACCGAACACGTGTGTCTGTGTATATTGTGTGTTGTTATGTAACAGTTTCCTCTCAGACTGAAACATTCCAGCCCCCAGGGAAGCTCCTTAAACAGGAAAGTAAACAATGAAAGAGCTTCAGGATGTCCCTGAAACTAACTGACTGGATTCATTAGGTCCCTCCCTACCAGACTAAGCAGTAAAAGCGTAGAGTTCTACTCAGAAGAATGAAACCAAGCTGCAAAGAAGACTCAGACCAGACCTGCTGCCTGGAGGAAACGGAAACCAGACGCTGCCTGGAAAAGGTTTAGGCCAGCTGAAGCACCAGCAAAGGACACTCACCAACCTGTTGAGCTGCCTGCAGGCTGTGCGGTTTGCAGGGTCCCCCGCAGCTGTCGTTGGTCATTTCTGCTACTGAAACTCCTCATTCACCAATAAAACTCATGTTTCACCAAGTTAAACTTTGGTCCTATCCACACTTTAGTCTGTCGTGGGTTCTCTCTCTGGGGTGAGTAGATGAGTGTGTTGCGTCTTCCAGGAAAAGTTTTGTCACAGAACAGTTTGTGTGTGTGTGTGTGTGTGTGTGTGTGTGTATACACATGCGAGTTGGAAGAGGCTAGAAATTCAATCCTCAGCACCACAAACAACCTCCAAGTCAAAAGATATGGCTGCCTCTGCCTCCTGAGTTCTGAGATTAAGAAGATTAAAGTGGGTATGTGTGCCCACTATACCCGGTTTCTAATCTTAGATTTGTATCAACCCAGAGAGAGCCCCAGAGTTACATTGATCGGCAAGTCCCCCATTTCCAGCCCAGCTGTAATCACTTAACTCTGTTCTGCCTCCATGGATTTGCTGATTCTGAGCAATGTCTATAAATGGGATCATGCAACATATGGCTGTTTTGTTTGAAGACACAGTGTCACAATGTACCCTGGCCTGGCCTAGAACTTGCAATCTCTCTGCCTCAGCCTTCTAAATGCTGGGATTATAGGCCTGCCTTGCCACATCCAGCCAAGGATGTTTTCAAGGTCCTTCCACGTTCCAGCAGGAATCAGTGTTTCTCTGCTTCTTATGGCTGAGAAGAACATTCTCTTGTCATTCTAATGTAGCTGGCACATTTTGTTTATCAACTCATCAGTTAGTGGATTTGTGAGTTGTTTTGATCTTTGGCTGTTTTGAGTAACGCTGCTATGAACATTGTGTGCGTGCTTTCATGTGGAAGAACGGTTTTACCTGTTGCTGGAAATAGATGTGATTGCAACCCTCGGCAAAGCTGTACGTAAAATGCTCAAATGTTCTTTCTTGTGTGGGGTCCTGGGGATTTGACGTGGGCCTCACCCGTGCGAGGTAATTGCTCTGTCCTATCACTTGACAGCATGTGGAGCTCCATGACAGCCAGAGTTACACAATGAGAGCCTGTTTCAAAATAAATAATTAAACAAATAAGGAAACAGACAAATAAATAAATAAACAGGTAAAATTAGAAAGTGACATGGCTGTATCACTGCAAATGCTAAAACTATGGAATTTTGTGCGTTTCAGTTTATTTTTTTTTTATGTATGGGTGCTTGCTGATGCATGTCTGTGTACCTCGTGCAAGCCAGAAGAATGCGTCAGCTCACCTGGAAATGGAGTTACACCTGGGACTTGAGCCTGTGTCCCCTGGGAGAAGCAGCCGCTGCTCTTAACTGCTGAGCCATCTCTTCAGCCCTTGTATACTTTATTTATCATCGTGTGGAGGAGGAGGATGTAAGTGGAGGTGACACCTGTAGGTCAGAGGGCAACCTTGGGTATCCGTTCTCTCTCTTCACCACCGGCTCCAGTTATTGAACTCCTGTCATCGTGTGGCGAGTTTTTCTGCCCACTCAGCCATCCTGCTGGCACCTATTTATTTATTTACTTCTCTCTTACCTGGAATCGAAGCTGAGCTCTCCCACGTGCTCAGCAAGCACGGTACCATCCAGTCACATCCGTGGCTCTGAACAATGCTGTATGATGGGGTGTGGGATATATCTCAATAAACTGTTACTTTTTCTTTTTAAGTAAAAGGTAATTAATTCTGTGACCCTCTGGCTGATATGAGAAAACTGAGGCAAGAGGATTGCTTGAGTCTAGGAGTTTAGGGCTAACCCGGGCAAGGTCGTGAGAGCTGGCCTTAAGATAAGTAAATATAAAGTAAGAGCATATAAAATACATTTTCAATCTTCTTTTTTTTTAAGAAATGGAAACATTCCTGAAGAAATGGAAAACTTATCCAGGAAAACCTAAATTACCAATGTTTGTCCATGGGGAAGTATAGAAGAAACTGAAGGTGTCTTTCGAAAAATTAGTTCAGAAAAAAAAAAGTCTGCTTCTGCAGAATTCTGTTCTGTCATCTTTGAAGACAACACACCGGGAAGGCTGCAGGGGGCATGTGCTGAGGGAAGGTCCTTCTTTTTCTGAAAAGAAGGTTCCGCTTTGATAGAGTTCATGCCCTTGGCTTCAGGGCAACCCAAGTCCCAGGGCTCAGTCTAACAAATCGAGCAATGGTTCTGAGCAGGAGCAGTCATTGCAGAAAAATGCAGGGGAAAACTTACGAATCAGTAGGAGAATGCACACTTGTAGAATAATGTAGGGCGCAGCGCGCCATTTGCATTTGAGTCCTGCTTAACGCAGCAGGGAGGAGTCTTGTGCTAAATGGGAAAAATCTGGATATTAAACTGATTTTACAGAATAATCATGAACTATGTAATTTTTTTTTTACATGTGATGTCAAAACAAGTTGGATAGAGTGCATGTAGAACAGTGGTCATTTCTGAGCTTTTTCTCCTTTGTAATTTTCTGATTTCCCAAATTTCTATACCGGACATGTATTACTCATTAACCAGAAAAACATTACTTAAAATATGTTTGTATAACCTAAAGTTTAAAACAAAATGTCTTAAAATCATAATGGTAATCATTGGGAATGATAGAAAATACCTTTTTGTTTGGTTTGGTTTCTTTGAAGCAGAATTTCTCTGTGTAGCTCTGGCTGTCCTAGAACTCAACCTATAGACCAGGCTGGTCTCGAACTTAGAGATCTGCCTGCCTCTGCCTCTGCCTTCTGAGTGCTGGGATCAAAGGCATGCATCACCAACACCCAGATAAAAAAAATACATTTTAATGCATTTTGTTCTTTAGATTTATCTATGTGTATGGGTGTCTTGCCTGTATGTGTATCACACGCCCACAGGGTCTAGAGGGCATTGGAGTCCTTGAAAATGAAGCTACAGATGGTTGTGAACCACCGTGTAGGTGCTGGGAACCGAACCCAGTTCCTCTAGAAGAGCAGCCAGTGCTCTTCACCACTGAGCCACGTCTCTAGCCCTCATTTCCTAATTTTATAATGAACAATTATTGCTTTATTTGGCTCTGTTTTATTTTTGAGACAGGGTCTTACTGTTTAGCCCTGGCTGACCTAAAATTTGTTATATAGACCAGACTGGCGCTGAACTCACAGCCATCCACCTGCTTCCCTGCCACGGGAGTGCTAGGAAGGAAGGTGTGCTCTACCATAGCCAGCCCTATTTATGATAAACATGTATAAAAACAATATCCGTTAGCTAGATAACACTTGGTGTTTTTCATTAGTATTATTACTTTTTAATTTACAAATAATAGAGATTTTTTTTTTTGAGACCGTGTCTCTCATCTAAAGCTTTCCAATTTGTCTAGGATGGCTGGCCAGTAAGTCCTGGGCTTACATCTCTGCTCCCTCAGCACTGAGATTACAAGCACACATCTCTGTCCATTTCCACATGGGAACTGGGGCCTGAACTCAGCAAACATTTCACTGGCTAGCTATCTTCTTAGCCTCACCACCTGTTTATTTACGTGTCGTTGCCTGAGTCTGTGTGTCTCTGTGCGTGTCACGTGTGTATGGGGGTTCCCCATGAAGGAGGCAGAAGAAGATGTCAGATCCCCCTGGGGCGGGGTTGTGAGCCGCACAGTGTGGGTGCTGGGAAACCAGCTTCCATCCTGTGCAAGAGAAGAGCTGCAAGTGCTCTTGACCATTGAGCCATTTCTTCATCCCCTCCAGCCTTTTTTAAAAGTCAGTTTTTCAGCTCTCCTGGACGTCACTGTGTAGCTAACAATGAGGATAGCTTTGACATCCAGATCCTCTTGCCTCCACCTCCCTTCCTGGGTGCTGGGATGACAGGTGTGGACCACCACGCTTCTGAGCCTTCATTCTCAGCATCTCCAAACCTTCCAAACAGCACAGCGGACACAAGTTCCTCAGCATCCCGATTTCTTCTGTCTTTTCTAGTACCCAGACCTGCAAGTGTTTTTGTGTTACGAGGCCTGCTACTGCCCTGGTTTGATTCTGCGCCGAACCTGTGAGTCCAGGGGAGCCGTCAGGTCCTTCATCCTCCATGTCATCCCTCTGCTTTCAGCCCATGCCGCTGCAGTGATTCAGACCTGAGCCCTCTGTCAACTAAATGCCTGAGGTCATTTCCACTGTGGCTGCTGTTGGCTCATAGCGAACCCCGTTGATTTTGCTCTGTTAAATTGCCACCGTCGGGTGTAGGGAGAGCAGGAGAGAGGATTTCTTTGACTCACAGAGGCGCGCAGGGAGGTTGTGTGAGTGTGGAGCTAGGGATCTTGCACCTTTTGGACCTTGTCAGAAGGTGTCAGTGGGACTTGGAAATCACACTTTGCAGCTGATGATGTGAATGCTGTTGCTTTTCTCTTCAGCTGGTTCCCACCTCGTTCTGGATGCTGAACTTGGGGCCCTGTGCCTGCTGGGCAACCAAGGACAGAGCTGTGTTGGTGAAATGCTTTGCCTAGCAAGTTTGAAGCCTTGCGTTCCGCTTTTTCCATATAAGCCTGACATGAGGCGCATGCATTTACCTGAAGACCTCAGGAGCTGGAGGCAGGAGAAGCAGTTTCCACACCTCCTTCTATGCCCTTGACTACTGTGCTCCTTGATGGTCCTCTGTTTCTGCTCTGTCTCTGGGTTTATGTTGCCCAGCTTGGCCTTGAATTTGCTGTATAGCTGAAGATGACCTGATGGTCCAGGTAGACCTCCCAAGCAAGTGCTAGGATCATGGTGCTAATTCTGTGTGTGTGTGTGTGTGTGTGTGTGTGTGTGTGTGTGTGTGTGTTGGTTTTTCGAGACAGGGGTTCTCTGTGTAGCCTTGGCTGTTTTGGACTCACTTTGTAAACCAGGCTGCCCCTGAACTCAACAGAAATCCTCCTACCTCTGCCCCTCTGAGTGCTGGGATTATAGGAGTGCGCCACCATGCCTGGCTTGTATGGTGCTAATTCTTTTTTATTTTTCAGCAGAGTCTCATGCAGTCCAGACTGGTTTTAGACTTCCTACGTAGCCAAGTATGACCATAAACTTCTCATCATCCTGCTTCCATCTCCTGAGCGCTGGGACTGTAGGTGTGTGTTGCGATGCCTGGGTTCATGAAGTGTGTGTTAGGCAAGCCTTTTACCAACTAAGCTATATCCCCAGCCCTTGGCATTGATTGTGTGTGTGTGTGTGTGTTATTTGTAATTGTTTGAGTGGATATTACAGTTGTGAGCACATGTATATAGAGACAAGAGGTCCACGTCAGTATCTTCCTTTAATTGTTCAAGCTTAATTCTTTTTGGAACCTGGAGCTCACAGACTGACTAGTTAGTCTGGCTGGCCAATAGGCTCCAGGAACCCATGTATCTCCTACCCTCCCCTACACACCAACAATTACAGCTGTGGGCTACTGGATCTGGCACTTTACATGGTACTGTATCTGGCCTCTTACATGGGTGCTAGGGATTTGAACTCAGGTCTTGTGCAGCAGACTCAGACCACATGAGAAAGTCTGAAGCCCACTAATGCTATTTTTCAAGACGGGGTTTCTCTGTGTAGCCCTGGCTGTCCTGAAACCCACTCTGTAGACCAGGCTGGCCTCGAACTCAGATAACCACCTGCCTCTGCTTCTAGAATGCTGGAACGAAAGGCCTGTGCCACCACTGCCTGGCCAAATGCCAATTCTTAGCAGTTCACCTGTATGGCATTTTTAGCCGCCCCCATGACAATCTGTAAATTAAATACCTTAGAGATTACCTAACTGTAATGTCATTATAGATGTCATATTAGAAACTGTTCTTTTCAACAAAAGAATTTACAGTTGACCGCTAAGCAAGGCAGCTGCTAATTCCTTATTTTATGTTGCATATTTCAGGCATGCCTACACGCATGTGTGTATGCATGTCTGTGTATGGATGTTTCCCCTGCATGTATGTCCGTGCGCCACCTGCATGCCTAGTGCCCATAGAGGCCAGAAGAGTGTGCCAGGTGCCCTAGACCTGGCGCTGCAGACAGTTGTTTGTTGCCATATAGGCGTTCTTAACTTCTGAGCCATCTCTCCAGCTTCTACAGTCTACACATTTTCTATATCTATATCTATATCTATATCTATATCTATATCTATATCTAT
>NW_026596131.1:2834596-3036204 GCF_907164565.1 Psammomys obesus | reverse complement strand
TATATCTATATCTATATCTATATCTATATCTATATCTATATCTATATATACATGCTCTCTATACTCATGCCTCTTCCCAAAAACAAGCCAAGGAAACCCGAAGAACCTCTACCTTTTTGGGGTACTCTGCCCTTTGAGTGGGCAGTCACTTTAGTTTATCCAGAAACATGGAGACCCGGCACAACTTGGCAGGAGAGGAATCCCCTCCAAATTTTTGACTGGATGGACAGCTTTCCACGGCTTTGGTCCTATGGAAAGTGCTCTTTGAGAACACAGGGTGAGCTAACTCTGTATGTTTTCCTGTTGCGAGGGTTTGCTCAGCAAGACTATTATTTCGCCTGTATTTGGAGGGACTTGCTTATTTTGGCAGCCTTCTTTTCTTATGAGAATTCACAGGAAGCAGATTCCACGTTCAGAAATGCTATGGGCCAGGCCTCACACTGTGCAGGCTCAAACCCATGGCGGGTAAATTTCTGAATGGGCTCCTCAGATGAAATGTGGCACAGCTGTGCTTGCTGCCATAGCCATCAGAACCTGAATGTTTTAAACATCTAGATACACAGATGTAAAGTATGAGGGATAGGACTGAATGAGCTTAGGTGAAATCAGAGAGAGACAAAAAGATTCATCATTTTTGTTTATATTTATTAAAGTACATATAATTTTAAAATGCTTTTATTTATTTTATTAATTCATTTATTTTTTGAATGGGGTCTTCCTATGAATCCCTGGCTGGACTGGAACTCACTATGTAAACCAGGCTGTTCGCAAACTCACCTGCCTCTGCCTCCAGAGTTCTGGCTTTATTTTTGTTCTTTTTAACTACTTGTATGTGTGTGTGTGTTTGTGCACATGAGTGCTGTACTCTTGGAGACCAGAAGAGAGCATCAGATTTTTTTTCTAGTATAGATTGTTGTGAGCTGCCCAAAGTGGATGCTGGGAACACACACACACACACACACACACACACACACACACACACACACACACTTTTCTTTTTGAAACAGGTTCTCTGATAGCTCAAACTCAATATGTAGCTGAAGATGAGGAATGGAATTACAGGTGTGTCCTACAATACATAGTCTGTGTGGTTGGTAGTGGACAAAAACTCAGGCCTTCTGATAGGCTAGGGTCAGATAAGGGGAGGAGGGCCTCCCCTATCAGTGAACTAGGGGAGGGACATAGTGGGGGAAGATGGAGGGAGGGTGGGACTGGGAAGAGATGAGGGCAGGGGCTATAGCCAGGATACAAATTTAATAAATTGTAATGATGATGATGATGATGATGATGATGATGAAAACAACAACAAAACCCTCAGGGCTTCTTCAACTGTGCTAAGCAAGCACTCTATCAACTGTGAGTGCTCACTCTATCATCCTCACCCTAGAGACTTGTTTTAACAACTGTGTAAGTAAAGAATTTTTATATTAAAAGAGGACTCTCCCTTGGTCCCTATAAAGATACCATAAATCATTCTGAATATATTTTTTTTTTGAGCAGGCTGGCTTGCAACTTACTAGGTAGCCCAGGATGCCCTTGAATTTCAGATCTTCTGGGCACCACCACCCCCGTGCTTAGATTACAGGACTGTACCACTATGCCCCATTTTCATAGCACTAGGGAATCAAACCCAAGGTTTCCTGTGTACTAGCAGGCACTCTACTAACTGAGCCACATCCCTGGACCCTCTGGAGGGCCTTTTAGCAGAGACCGACTTCATAATTAAGAGGGAATTCAGTGCCTTTGAAGTTTATGGGGTTTGGCCAATAAATATTTGTTGAATGAATGTAGAGCTCGTGTTTATTTTGCCAGCAGAGTAGGAAACATGTTCCTGGTTGGTTGCCATGTGGAGTATGTTTTGAGTCAGGGCGCAAGTAGAGTGGGTGGAATTTTGGTTTTGGTCTTAAATATTTGGTTTCTAGATGCTCGCCTCTGGTGGCTTTGCCCCAGCCTCGGTCTGTTGACCGTGGAGCTGCGTTGTGTAACCCTCTGGGTTGAATCTTTGCTTTACTGCTGCTTGGTGTCATCTGCAGCTCTGGCTAAATGTCCTCATCCTCAAGGGGCCTAGGTGACGTTGAGCATGAACTAGGTTAGCCTGACGACTACCCCTTGAACTGCAAATGTGGGAATGTTTTGTTTTCTTCTTCTTTAAAAAAAAAAAAAATGTGTAGTGTGCGCAAGTGTGTATAAATGTTGTATGTGTGTAGGCATATCTGTGTGTGTGTACATGCAGCGCACGCCAGAGGCTGACATCAGATGCCTTCTTTGATGCCTCTCTACTGTATTTCTTGAGGTAAGGTCTCCGCCTGAACCTGGAAGCTCACTGGTTGTTTTTTCCACTTTGTCGGAGGGTCCGTTGTCTCTGTCTCTCTCCCCAGTGCTGGCATTATAGGAAGGCCTCCACACCACCCTGCTTCTTAAGCTTCTGCGGGTGTGAGCCATGGTCTTCACGTTTGATCCACTGAGACGTCTTCCCGGCCACTGAGGGAGCAGGGCATCTGCTGCTGCGCAGCGGTGTGTCAGAGCCTCAGTTTCTCTGGGAGGTAGAGGAGAGGAGGAAATCTTCATTCAGTTTAATTCTTATGCGGAAAATCATTCTTCTTAGAACCTCACTGAGGCTTAAGAAGTCGAGGGGGATTGTTCCTCCCTCTGTTCTTGGTATCCTGCCCAGGCTGCATGTGGACAAGCCCAGGCTAGCCTGCAAGGGGCTGAGGGACCTCATAGAACAATACGCAGACCATTCCAGACGAGGCCCTCTTAGGCCAGGTAGTCCCCAGTTGACCTTTCAGTTGACCAAAGAGATTTGAGTGTATCCAGCTGAGACTGGAAAGCTCGGCCCAAGTCGCTGACCCATCTAATTGCAAACTAAATAAATTGTTGTGGCTTTTACTCACTGAATTATGAATGTGTTTGCTAAGTGCTATGCCCTTTCGGGAGATCAATTCACATTTGCCCGGCTTCATTTCACTCGACGTCAAGTCTGGAGCTCCTCTGTTCTCGCCAAACATTCTCAGCATCCCCAACGTAGACACCACACTAATGTCGCAGCCGAGGTCTCAGGCGCTGTGGTCATAGAACCGAGCCTGCATCTAGTCTCTTCCATCTGTGAGCTGGGCAACTCCAAGTTTTATTTTTCTCACTCGTGAAACGTGGAAACTAATATCGTTTGAAATAACTTATCCAATATCCGTTCTTAGCCTCCACACTTCCTAACAGACTCTGACTTCACTCGGATATCCACACGTCTTCTACAAGTCAGGTAATCTTAGGGACTCAATCCAACGCTTATCCCCTGGCCATATTTAGAAATGTTACCACCAAGCCCAGCTCATAGCCTGGGCACTGAACTTGGCACCTCATATATGCTAGGCAGGCGGCCTCCCTGTGGAGACACTTCTCCAGCCACTCCCTTACTATTTCTAGGGCTTTAGCGCTAGAAACGTATATAAGTCACAAGAGGGAACGTGTCAGCTTCTAGTGAGCAGAAACAGGTGGCTGTGAAGCCCATTCTGGTAGAGATTTCTTTGTGTCTGAGGAGACAGAGGAAGCCAGCTGCAGGGCATATGCCTGTAACCCTAGCATTGGGAGGCTGAGGCAGGAGGATCAGGATTTCGAGGCCATCTCTGGGTACATAGCAAGCTCATCTGAGGCTAGTCTGCTGTACATAAGTCCCTGTCCCAGAACAAAACAGAACACACCCTGCCCCCCAAATAAACAGAGGAGTAGGCAGTAGAGATGGAGTTGGGTTTTTTCGTTTGTATATGAGGTTTGGTGCTGGAGCCATCGTCCTGTGCTCATGGAGAGAATTGATGGGGGCAAAGCCCCAAAGGGAGATGGAGGCATGAAAAAGATAGAACCAAGGTGCTTGAACAAATTACTGAACTTCTGAAACTCCAACCCTGGAAAAACAAACCCTGTTCAAAACTATCTTGTTACATGAAACGATAAATCTTCTCTTTCCTGTTTCTCACTCAGGATTCCTTTTTCTTCTTTTCCTCTTTTCTTTCCTCCCCTGCCTCCCCCCTTGCTCCCATCTTGTCAGGTCTTTTGCATCCTGGGATTTGCTATAGTGGGGAATGACCTTGAATTCCTGATCCTCTTGCTTCTACAACCCAAATGCTGAGGGTACAGTTGTGAGCCACAATGCCTTCTTTATGTGTTGGCTGGGGATGGAAGCCAGAGCTTTGAGCATGCTAGGTAAGCATGTACCACCTGGGCTATATCCCTTGCCCTAAAAGATGCTCCTCCTTCTCTGTCTGTCTGTCTGTCTGCCTACAGGCATGTCTTTCTCTTTCTCTCTCCCTTTCTCTCTCTCTGTTTTTTGAGACAGGTTTTCTCTGTGTAGCCTTGGCTGTCCTGGAGCTCACCCTGTAGACTAGGCTGACCTTGAACTCAGAGATCCACCCGCCTCTGCCTCCCAAGTGCTAGGCTTAAAGGTGTGAGCCATCACTGCCCGGCATGATTCATCTCTTAATAAACGCTTTTATAATTATATTGAATTCTTTCCTTCAACTATTAACTGGTTTCAGACTTTGCATGTGTTGGGGGAAAATGATTAACTGACCCTCACTGACTCTCTCTGGTTTGGTGCCTGTGTTTTTCTTGCTGTTGGAGTCCTGGTGCAGGGGTTGACGTGATCCCCAGGGAGCCAAATCTAACCTATTGTCCACTTGTGTGAATAGTTTTATTAGTGGGCTAGGGCTGTAGCTCAGTGGCAGCATGCCCGAGGCCCTAGATTCAATCTCCAATACCCCTTTTCTTAAAACACACACAAACACACACACACACACACACACACACACACACACACACTTTATTAGCACACAACCATACCCATCCATACTACTGTAGCACTTGAAATTTTAAACTTAAATTTATTATTTCTGTCTGTTCTTGTATCACAATATGTGTGCAGAGATTAGAGGACATTTTGGGAGGGTTCACTCTCTTATCCCTTATTTTAGTGTAGGGTTTCTCTTGTTTCTGCCATGCTGTGTGCACCCCACGCTAGCTAGCCAGCAAACTTTAGATGATTCTTCCGTCTCCACCTTCCATCTTGCCACAGGAGCGCAGGAATCACAGACGCACGCCACCGAATCTGGGTTTTTACGTCTGGGGATTGAACCCGGTGGTTGCTTTTTGCTCCTGGGCCATCTCACTGGTCTGCGTTTTGCCCCGAGTATTTGCAATGCGGATGCTTACAGCTCCCTCGGTAAGATATTTATCACCTGGCTTTTTACAGGAAAAGTTTACAAACCTCGATTGTTCTGGAGCCAGGGCCTCACCCCCTCAGCGATGATTCACCTGGAACCTACTGACTGATGCTGAAGCGATGTCTGCAGGAAGACCGGGCTTCACTGGGCGGGCAGCCACGGTGTTGAGGGCAGGAGCCTGAGAACCTGACCCACACGTCCTGGTAGTTTTAAGGATGGCCCAGTATAGCGCCTTACATAGGATAATGGAGACCACTTTTTACTCTCTCCATCTTTGGGGTACTCTCTCCCTCTCTCTTTTTTTTTTTTGTAATTACTTCAAAACAATTTACATATTTTAGGTATGGGTATTTTGCCTACATGTATGTCTATGTACCATGTATGTGCCTGGTGCCTGCAGAGGTCAGAAGAGGACTCCGGATCCCCTGGAACTGGAGTTATGGATGGTTGTGAGTCACCCTGTGGGTTCTGGGACTTGAGCTTGGGTCTGTTGCAAGAGTAGCACGTGTTCTAAACCATTGAGCCATCTCTCCAGCCCCTGTTAGCTACTTTTTTATTGCTATGATAAAACACCATGACCAACGCAACCTTGAGAAGAGGGAGTTTATTTGTAATTAATGGTTCCAGGGTGGTTAGAAGCCAGGAGGGTGGAGCGGCGGGAGCAGGCAGCCGGCATGGCGACTGGAGCAGAGGAACGGCAGCATGAAGGAGAGAGAGAGCAGACTATCTCATCGTTTAACTCTCAAAGCCTGCCTGTAGCTACAGGATTTCTCCAACAAGACCACTCCCCCCCACTGCCCTCCCCGCAAGCAGTGCCATGAACAGGGAACCAGGCACTCAAATGCCCCAGGCTATGGGGGACAGTTCTCATTCAAACTATCACACTTTCTCTCTTGTTGATTCTGGAACAATGTCTGAGTACCCAGTAGTGTCTGCTGTTCTGTTTCCAGTGGGAAAGAAGTTGAGGAAAAACCTTCGTTTCAGCATTTTCAGTAAACCTGGAGAACCATGTGATAGTTACTTGGGGGCATTAAAAAGCCATTCTAAGAGGCAATGGACAGCTCTCCTCTTATTCTTTGTTTGGTTTGCTTGTTTGTTTTGATTTTTGAGACAGAATTTTTTTTTTTTTTTTTTTTTTGGTTTTGTTTTCAAGACAGTTTTTCTGTGTAGCCCTGGCTGTCCTGTCCTGGAACTCACTCTGTAGACCAGGCTGGCCTTGAACTCAGAGATCTGCCTGCCTCTGCTTCTCAAGTGCTGGTATTATAGGCATGCATCACCACCGCCCTGCCTGGCTTGAGACATGATCTTAAACAGCCAAGACAGGCCTCTGACTTGTTGGCCAACAGCAGCCTTGAACATCTGATCCTCCTGTCTCTCCTTCTAGAATCCGGGGACCACAGGTGAGCATCACTCTGTATGGTCCTTTGTACATTATTTACAAAAGACACAAGCAGGCCTGGAGGGATGGCTTAGAGGTTAAGATCACGTACTGCTCTTCCAGATGGCTCACAGCCTCTTATAATTCCAGCTCCAGGGGGAGCTGATGCCTTTGGCTTTCTCAGGCACCTGCACTCAGATGCATAGCTCATGCAGAAATCATTGAAAGATATAAACAATGTGCCTCCTTGGCATCCTTTTTGGGTTGTTTTACCTCCCCTACTGATTACATGCTCTTAGAACAGGATCGAGGATCTCATATTCTTAGTAAATATCATTTTGAATGCGAGAACAGAAAGGATATTTGATTAATGATGGGGCTTGGGATTATTCCTCACACATTTTTCTCTTTCTTAACATTTTTTGTATGTTTATATTACAAGTGCATTCCTTTTTTTTTTGTCATTAAATAAAATGAAACATGAAAACCTGTGCAGAAAGATTGCATGCCAAATTCATGATGGCTGTTTCCTCTAGGGAAAAGAGAGAAGGAGGGAGGGGAATTTCATGTTTTTTAAATATAAAAACATCTGAAGAAAAAAAAAAATCTTTGGGAACACGATTTTCCATGGTTGCATAATAGTTTATCATATGACTATACCAATTATTTTTAAACCAATCTCCTTTTGTATATTTGTGTTTTTTTTTTTTCTTCAACTTGTTCTCTTATGTAGTGTTAGGATGAATAACCTTGTTTTATGCATACCTTTGATTGTTTCCTTAGACTTAGATTCCTAGAGTGGAATTATAGGGTATGACATGTGTTTTGATATCTATTTGTAGGTTGCTTTTTCAATAAGGTCCAAACCAATTCAGCAGATAGGATTTTAAAGCCACAATAACAAGTTACAAAAAAGGAATGGCCACTGAGGGTTTAATAACAATTCTTGAAAACAATTCTTGAAAAATTCTAAGCTGGGTGTGGTGCTTCATGCCTGTAATCCCAGCACGCAGGAGGCTAAAGCAGGAGGGTCATTTGGGCCTCCCTGGGATAAGGAGTGAATACCAAACCAGCCTGGGCTTGAGATCCTGTCTTAAAAACAGACAAATCATTCCTCCCCACAAAGCACCTGGACCTAAAGACCCCAAAACAAACAAACAAACCCAAACCAACCAACCAACCACCCAACCAAAGGAACATCTTAATTTTATTCTCCCTCCCCCTTTTTCCTCTCTCTTCTCCCTCCCCCCAACTTCTTCCCTTTCTCTCCGAGGTATGCTCTTACTATAGTGCTCAGGCTAGTCTTGAATTCATAGGCTTAGGTAATCCTCCTGCCTCAGCCTCCCAAGCATCTGGGGCTGTAGGCACATCCCACTGTGGCTTGCATGTTTCAGGGCAGCGGTTCCCACCCTGAGTTTGGCGGTGAGCAACCCTTTGATAGGGGTTGCCTAAGACCATCGGGAAACACAGATGTTCACATATGATTCATGAGTGCAGCACAATCACAGTCATGAAGCAGCAATGAGGATAGCTTTATGTTTGGGGTCACCACAACATGAGGAACTGTATTAAAGAGTTGCAGCCTCAGCCAGGCTTGGTGGCTCAGGCCTCTAATCCCAGCACCTGGGGAGGCAGAGGCAGGCAGATCTCTGTGAGGCCAGCCTGGTCTACAAAGTGAGTCCAGGATAGCCAAGGCTACACGGAGAAACCCTGTCTCAAAAAAACAGGAAAAAAAAAGGCAGCCTTATAAAGGTTGAGAACCATTGTTCTAGGGTCTTAATACCTCTCTGCAAGTAAGGAAATAGCTCCATAGTTACACTGTCTACTGTTTCAAGAAGTAGATACATTCTAGCATTTTCCTCTTTGGAAAAGGCATGATTATATTGTTTTGCAATGATATTAAAAGTCATTGAATTCATTTTCAATAGGGCTCTTTGTTTCTGACTCAACTGGATGTCAGTTGACGTGACTGACTTTCCCCACTAAGGAATTCAGTTTCCCTGGATTCCAGCGGCCTTCGGTACACCTACCCTGTATAGTTTTTCCATGCTGTCAGTCTTACTTTGATAGTCTTCCATGGGGGAGGCACTGCCACAATCCAGCCCTATCTCAAAAAGAAGCCTAAGCTTTTGGTGAGACATTTTAGGCTGCTACCTTGGAGACCAAGGTTTCACTGTGAAGCCCAGGCTGGCCCGGAACTCACCATGCCATGGTCCTAGCCTTCCAAGTGCTGGTGTTGCAGAAGTGTGCCATGACTCCAGGCTTTGACTGTCTTTTAAGATGACAAGGGCTGGGGAGATGGCTCAGTTGGTAAAGAGTTTGCTGAACAAGTGTGAAAACCCAAGTCCAATCCCCCCAGAAGGTATGTAGAAAAGTCAGGCAGGAAGCCTGGTGTGGGTACACAAGCCAGGTGGATCTCTGAGAGTCTGAGTTCAGATCTACCAATCCTGGGGCTCCACATTCAGTGAGAAACCTTGTCTCTAAAGTGAGGTGGCAAGTAATTGAGGAAGACACCTGGGATTAACTCCCACAGACACAGATAACATCTGTTTTTTTCTTTATTTTTATTTTTTTAAATCTAGAAGAATGAAGATGGAAAAGGATCTCTAGTGGTTATCTCAATTAGTTACAATTAACTAAAATGACATACCTCTAAGAAATACATGAACAGACGAATTCACACTAACATATTACCGTCTATGGAGTAGTCAGTTATACTATGTAAAAGATGCTCAAGTTGGTCCTTTTCTGCTTTGACATGGCACACAGGCTGGAAAGCAGATATCAGAAGGTGAACCAAGAATCTGAAAGACAAGTCTTTCAGCAGAGCCAAGGAGAAGGAAATGAAGCTGAAGAGGCAGGCAGAGGCAAGGTAATGCCAGGAATGCCACTCAAAGCAGTTTGGGCTGGATCCAAAAGGCAAGAACAGCCATTGAGGGATTTTTTTTTTTTTTTTTTTAAAGCAGTGGTTTGACATTGACACATGAGCTTAGGAGTCATGTTGATCTCATTCTGGCCCACAGTCTCTGCATTACCCATAAAGACTGCATCGCACAAATATTTCCCCATCTCCTCCCCTGCCCTTGGAGAATGGTGCTGTAGCTACTACAGAGTGTATTTTGAAGATGATTGGAAGCGACTTCCTTTTGGTCCGCTCATGTAGCTCAGTTGTCCAAAGTAGTTGCCTCGGAGTGATGCCTCGCTCCCTCTCCCTGGGGGCTGAGGCTGCTACCTCATCTCCAAAGGACGTGTTGCTTCATGAGATCGGCTTACAGCTCAGCACGCACAGAGAACTCTGCAAACATTTCATTGTAATACTTCCATGCTTAAATCACCAAATTGGCTTTGGAAAATATGCAATCTCTTCAAATTACATTTTCTTTTAGCTCAGAATTCACAGTCTAACAAGAGCTGGTTTGTATACTTTGGACATTTGAAAATAGGTATGCAAAAATAGCCTTGAGTTTCATGATTCTCTGTTTGGGAAAAAAAAACAAAAAGAAAAACCAAAGGACATCGTTTTGGGATTGAGGAAATGGCTCAGTGGATATTGGTGCTTGCTATGCAAGCGTGAGAATCTGAATTCGGGTCTCTAGTACTCTTGAATACTCCCATACTGTAACCTCCTACACTGGGGAAGTGAAGGACCGATCTCAATGGCTTGCTGGCCAGCCAGTCTAGCTGAAAACGTGAGGTCTACGCTCGTCGAGAGGCCTTGTCTCAACAAATATGGTAGAGAGCAAAAGAGCAGGACAACTGATGTCGATCTCTGACTTCCTCCCGTGCACGCATAGAGGCAAGTACATACATGTGAACCACACATGCACACACCACACACACAAATGCAGTCATGCCACAGCAAGGAATAATGACAACAAGCTGCATGGCCTTATCACCCGTCCTGTATCTGAGATGGCACAGAAAGGACTTAGAGCTTGGCTTTGTTCCTCACCACTTTCTTGATCAAGCACTCCAAATCCGATGGCATAAAATAACTGGAGTTTATTCTCACATAGTTCTGTCTCCCCCCCACACCCTCGCCCCAACCCCCCAGTACTTGTGATTCAGCCCAGGGCCCTGAGCATGTGAGGCAACTCCCACAGTTCTGAAGGCAGGAAGTGCAGAGTCAGGGTGTCCTGTGGTGGCTAACCTGGGCCGTTGCCTTGACGCACTTGAGAAGAGGGTCCTCCGCTGAGGAGTCGCCTCCATGAGACTGGCTGGCCTCTGGACATGTCTGTGGAGCAGTTTCTCTATTGCTGATTGTTGCAGGTGGGCCCAGTGCACTGTGGGTGGTACCCTCTGTCAGCAGGTGGGCCTGGGACGCAAAAGGAAGCCAGGAAAACGTGGGCCTCAAAGCAAGCCACTAAGCAGCATTTTTTTTCCTTGTTTTTTGGTCTCAGATCCTGTCCTGACTTTCCTTATTGATGGCCTTTGATCTGGAAGTGTGAGCTGAAATAAACTGTGGCCTCCCCAGTTTGGTTCTGGATAGTTGTTTTATTTATTATTATTATTTTTATTTTTTAAACATTTCTTTATGTTTTATGTGTAGGAGTGTTTGGTCTGAATGTGTCTGTGCACTGAAGAGGTCTTCAGATCCTCCTGAACTGGAGTTATGGACAGTTGTAAACCACTGTGTAGGTGCTGGGAATCAAAGCCAGGTCCTTTCCAAGAGCAGCCAGGTTTTTGTTTTGTTTTGTTTTGTTTTGTGTGTGTGTGTGTGTCTGATTTTGATTTTGTTTTTTTGAGACAGTTCACTGTTGATCCCTGTAGACAGGCTGGCCACATACACACAGAGATCTGCCTGCCCCTATCTCCCAAGTTCTGGGATTAAAGGCGTGGGCCACTACGTCTGGCTAGTAGCCAGTGTTCTTAACCACTGAGCCATCTCTCCAGCCATCGGACAGTGGGTTTTTTATTTTTACTTTTAATTTTTTTGAGTCACAGCAACAGAAAGCACACTGGAACTTGCCCCCTTTGAGACTCTAGCTCCTGGTATGGTCGGCAGTCCTTGGTCTTCCTTGCCATCCGCCTGCATCGCATCAGTCTCTGTCTCTGTCATCACATGGAATTTTCCAGTGTGCATTTTTTTTTTTTTTAGCATATTCAACTTTTTAAAAAGGTACCACTTAAAAACAAACAAGGAAACCACTGCTCACATTGAATTAGGACCCATTCTAATGACCCCACTTTAACCTAGTTGCACTTGTAAAGATCCTGAGGTCATATTCACAGGAGCCCAGGGGCTAGGACTTTGACACATCATTTCTGGGAGCATAGCCCTACCCATAGCGGGGGTTGTCGAGCTCACTTGTCTCACTTGGGCACTACTTTGAAATACAAGATCTGCTCAATTTGAACACTTAGGCGGAGGAGGGTATGACAGTTAATTTAAAGCAAAATGATGTAGGTGTGAGGAGATTGGTAGTGGGTTCTCTGCAGAAGGTTTCTTTTTTCTTTTCTTTTTCCCCTTGTTCTATGGTGAGATGGAACTAAATTAAACCAGCTGTAAAAAGTGGCTGGGGAACTATCTGAATCGGGCAACGTCTTCTAACAGGCTACATAGGCAAGAATCTGACGCTGGGTAGAATTTAGTGGGTGATGAACTTTTTGGAAGTTCATGGGTAACTGGTTATTGTCCCCTGATCAGCAGAGTCCAATATGCACATACCACAAGTGGCATTGGTCATTTCAGAAACTTTTAAAGTATTTGTCCAGCTTGTGTATGTCTCTCTCTCTCTTTCTGTGTATACCACCTGCATCAGAGGTCAGGAGAGGGCATTGGATCCATTGGAGTTAAATGTGATTGTGAGCCACCATGTGGATGCCAGGAAATTGAACCCGGGCTCTCTGCAAGAGCAGGAACCACTCTCCAGGCCTGCAGCTAGTTTTCTCACATAGCACAGGCCCACCTGTCTGGGGACAGTCACCTACAGTGGTCGGAGCCTGTCCACATTAATCATCCACCAAGACTCATAGACTTTGCTACAGGCTGGGCTGACGGAGGCAATTCCCTAACTGCCGTTCTCCCTTCCCAGGTGGCACTGTGTTGTGTCAAGCTGAAGAAAACAAAACTAAAACTAAACAACACAACAGAAAACTAACAAGGACAGATCTTTTGGGGATGAGATATAAGCACTCAGCTGATTAGAAGGACTGGTGGGACTCTCTCACTCTCTCTATCTCCTTCATGAGAGTTCAGAAGTCTGATATCCCCTCTCTGTCTGCCACGGCAGTCTCTTTCCACAGACCTGTCTCCTCTCACCTGTTCAACAGGCATAAGGTTTTACAATTGGCTGCCAGCCCTATGATCTTTCATCTCGGCTCCCCACAGCTAGCTCAGTCTGCCAATGTCCTCATCTCACATTCCAAGGGCAGAAAATGAGATTGGTTTCTGGGTTCACCCTTTCCAAACCAGCGGACACCACATTCACCTCCTGTAAACATGGCTACCTGGATCTTTCCTTATGTGTGTTCTCTGCTCCAGCAGCACTGGAAATGCAAATCCATGGCCCCCAACCCAGGGACTGAATTAGTGTCACTGGCGTGGAGCCCAAGGTACTGTCCTCCAGCCATCAGCTGCGTGGATTTCCTCAGAACAGAACGGGATGTGTTAGGGACTGTCAGTTTGTTATATCAAGACAGAGAGAGCAAGAAACAAATGCATGGCTTGGGGGGCGGTGAGGAGGTGGTGCACAGATCTGGAGAGACATTAGAAGGAGATGGGGCTCCAGTTTCCACCTTGGAGACCAGATCTGCTTTGGGACAAGGTCATCGAACAGTTCAGAATGTGAATTAACCAGAAACCTTGTCAGTCGGACCAGGACTAGCCATGAATGTTCCTTTGAGCTCAAAGGCAGAAGCGAAGAAGAATGAACAGTGATAAAGAGAGGGGTCATGCCAACAACAGTAGCTTCTTGGGGCTGTTTCAGCAGTGCTGAGTGAGTCTGGAAACAACCAGACTAGCTTGGGATTCACCAAGAGCTCAGGTTGGCCTTGAACTTGAGGTAATCCTCTACACTTCAGCCTCATGACTACTTAGATATTATGTGGGTAGTACTGTGCCCAGCGACAGCCGAAAGTTAAGTCGAATTCCTAACGTTTTAAAAATGAAAACAGCTGCTTTTTAAAAAGCGGTGTTAATTGAGTACCTGAAGTCTGCTTTTTTTCATGGCACATATGCTGTATGAAATTAGAAATGCACACTAATATAAAAATAGCTTTGTAGGAGTGCCATTATTAACATAACCTTATTTCAGACTTTTTTTTTTTTTTTTTTTTTAGTGGTGGAGACAATACCTTCATGTAAAAAAAATATATTAATGGCTGGAACAGAAGACATACCAAGTCCAGATGGTAGGCATTTTCTTGCAAGTCACATCAAATTTAACATTAGCCCAGGAAAACAGAAACATATTTTAAACAAAGGATTTTTAAATATTCTTAAAACTGTGCATATATTTGCACTACTGATTTAGGGTTCCATTATAAAGGATGCCATGCTGAGTGATTAGTCAAATGTGCAATAAGATGTACAAATCTTTTGGTTAAAAATGCTCTTTGGCACATGCTGTTATAGTATCCTCATCTTTAAAGATTACATTTATTCATTTGTGTATGTGTATATGTGTGTGGGTGTGTACATGTGAGGCCAGAGAGCCGTGCAACCAGGGAAATCAGCCTGGATAGTGGAGTCAGTCAACTCCAAACACATGTCCAAACCCCCAAAAGTCTCTCTTTGAGACCAGCAGGAGTGGGACCATTCCCTCACTGCCCTGGGCCCTCATGACCCGGTGCAGGTGGCCTTATGGCCCCTAGCTCTTTGGTGGGGTTACAGGGCACAGGTTAAACTTCCTCTTACCTTATAAGGTAATGTCCAGCAGCACCTGAAATTCCTTCTTATGCAAATGAGGCCTCTTCTGCACCTTGCCAATGATGTATACTCTCCCCAGGGCCTCTGTGCACTCCCCAAAGGTTTAAATTACCCTTGTTCTCCACAATTAAACAAGCTAGCTGTCTGCAGAGAAGTCTGTTTCTGCACGGCTCACTGATGTCTGAGGTCTCCAGTCCCCAGCCCCAACCATCCCAGCTCCTAGGATCCACCCATTACACTTTCTGCTCCTGCTTCTGTTGGTTGGGGCCCAGGTTTCCAACGCAGGTCCTAAAGCTTGTAGACAAGTGCTATAACCTTCAGATCTCTCATCCAAGTTACAGCATTTTTACTGGAAGGTTCTGTTAAGCGGGAAAAGTACTTATGGGAAATAACAGTTCTTGTATGTGTATATCTGTGGTATGCACGCATGTGCGTATGTATGTCAGTACGTGTGTTTGCAGGTATGCATGCATGTGCTCATGGGGCCCAGTGTCTGTCTGAGGCAGGGTCTCAGGATGAACCCACAGCTTGTGGATTTGGGTCGTCTACACAACTAGCTTGCCCTGGGGATCTTCTGCTTCTGCTGCCTGAGCGCTGGCGTTACAGGTGGGTACCATACCTTCCTGGCTTTTATGTGGGCTCTGGGTATGAAGATTCCGGCCCTCACACCGGTGTGCTGAGAGCTTTCGCCTCTGGGCCATCACCTCAGCCCCAAGATTGATTTTTAAATTGGTATGAAATTGGTGATGTTAGTGTACTTGAGTCAAATGCTTAAACCAGCCATTCCCTGGAAAGGTTCACCTGCAGAGAGCAAATTAGAAGTCACATTTGGAGATGGGTTTTCAGCTTCAGGGAGGAAGCAAAGAACGATTTCCTCAAGAACTGTTGTTTTTCTTTGTTTACCCTCAAAACCGTGTCTAAATTGTTGCTGTGGTGAGGCACGAGGCGCACCTGACGCTGAAATAGACTCTAATAAGAAGCATGCTTCCCTCGTTTAGATGGGGCGGGCGGGCGCTCTCAAAGCATGGCGCTCTGTCGAGAGGAACCGCCTCACCTGGGCTAGTGCCTCACCGGGACCCGCGGTCTAGAGGCTAGAGTAGCGGGGCTGCAGCGAGTGTGAGGTCCGCCTGGGTTGCTAGTGAGTCCCTAGCAGGGTGATGCCTATCTCAAGGAAACCCCAAATCACAAACCAGGGCTGGACATGATTCAGTGGTAGACTGCCTGCCTAGCAGCCAGAGGGCCCTAGGTTTCATCTCTAGCCAGGGGCAGGGTGGGGCTAGGTGAGGTGGGGGAGGGAACAACAGGGCCTCTGGAGAGAGGCTGAGCAAATAAAAAGCACTTGCCTTGCAAGCCAGATAGTGAATTGAGTGTGGTGCAAGGGTGAAAGGAGAGACTCTAGAAAGTGATCTTTTGACCTACGCAGACACACACACACACACACACACACACCCCACACGGACGCGCTCGCCCTTCTGCTGCCCCATACACACTAACAATGAACGCATAGACAAATAAAAGTAAAAACCGGAGTTCCACTTTAGACTGCCCCGCCCCTCGTCAGCCCCACGCCCAGGTGTGGGGTGCAGCCATGTGTGTTTAACAAGTTCTCCAGGCAATGCTGGTGCAAACTCAAGTTCCAGAAGCAATGGGCTGGTAGCTCCTAAACTTGGTGATGGCTCTGAGTGCCCATGCCTCGTCTTGACCGCAGGAAGTTCTGATTCGGTGGGCCAGGAATGGGCTTTAGGAATGTGCATTTTCACTGTCAGATGACTTTGGGAGATATTAGTTTAAAAGCCCCATTATTTGATGAGTTCTTCTCTTCCTCCTCCTCTCTTTCATCCTCATCCTCATCATCGAGTCTTTTGTAACCCAGTGACCTTGAATTCATTATATAACCAATGATGTCCTGGATTATAAATATGTACCTTATCAGTTTTATGCAAGCTGAGGCTTGAACCCAGGGTGTTGTGCATTCGCGGCAATCACTCTAGCAACTGAGCCACCCCCCTAGCCTTCTCTCTTTCCCCCATTCGAACAGTTTTCTTCCACTAGAATGATGTTTGATTATTATTTTTCTATCTTACTATGGGCCTGTTGCTGTGTCCAGTACATAGAAGAAGTTCAAAATTCATTAGGTAGACGAATGAATCTTATAGTAATATTTTGCTGTGTAGAGAATGCCCATTTCTTCCTGTTCAATGCTATTTTCTTTTATCTGAAAAGTGCATATAACTGATATGATTCTTAATCCATACTTTTCATCTCTGTCTTTGCTGATTTCCAGTTGATAGTGCTGTATGTAGTTTATATATAATGTGTGCTTTCAAAAAATTCAAGGGGATGTGTGCATAAAAACTCTTTTTTACTTAAAGCTTTCTGGCCCAAACATTTCTGTGATTTGTGCCTACACTGGTTGATGCTTCTTGTCAAGAGATGCATTGGAAATGACTTTTCTATTAACACTAGTCCTTTTGATCTTTGCTTCTTTTTCTCTTTCTTTCTTTCTTTCTTTTTTTTTTTTGAGACAGGGTTTCTCTGTATAGCATTGGCTGACCTGGATTCCCTTTGTAGACCAGGCTGGCCTTGAACTCACGGCAATCCACCTGCCTCTGCCTGCCAGAGTGCTGGGATTACAGGCATGTGCCACCTTGCCCAGCTAATTTTACTTTTTTTTATGTTATATAAAAATCTTTATTTCATTTACTAATGAAAGTCAACATTAAACATTTAATGTGTTAAGGAAAACAACAATAATAAAATGAATATCCATGTACTCAGCTTTAAGAAGAATATTACTAGGATAATGGACATGGTGGCACATCTGCATGGATCTCTGAATTTGAGGCCAGCCTGGTCTACATAGTAAGTTCCAGGCCAGGAAGGGTTACACAGTCTATAAAATAAAAACTAAAATAATGGATCAATGATTTTTATAGGGACTCCAGATCTTGCTCAGTGGTAGTATGCTTGCCTATCGTGTGTAAAACACTGGGTTTGAGCCATAACACTACAGAGAGGTCATCAACATACTGCATGGTTTTATTATTTATATTTTGATTTTTTAAAAAATGCTTATTTATGTGTATATGATTGTTTTGCCTGCATCTGTGTGCATCACAAGCACGGTTGGTGCCCATGGGAGTTAGAAAAGTGCATCACATCCCCTGGCACTGGGGTTACAGATGATTGTGAGCTACTATGTGGGTGCTGGGGACTGAACCCAGATCCTCTGCAAGAGCAACAAATGCTCTTAATCACCACACCATTTCTTCAGCCCAGACTGCATGGTTTTAAAGCATTATTCTTAGGGAAGTCAAAACAGAATTATCAGAACGTTATGCCTATACCCATTTTTCTGAGCTGTCACATATTTGAAGGCATTGCTTAAAATTCACAACAGTCAGTCTCCCGCCTCTGCTCCCCATCCCCTTGCCAGGTTCCCCACCATTTTCTCAAATCTTGACTTCCGTTTCCCAATCCAAAGCTACAAATTATGCTGGTGGGCGGTTGGAACAAAGCGTGTGCCATAAGTACCAGGAGAATCTGAATGCATACATCAGCTTGCTCACTTTATTGCCACAACCCAGAGTCTGAAATAGTGATGTGGCCATTGTTCTATTGCTACAGTAACTTTTGTGGGAATTGTTTCCTGAGCCTTCAGTTCTTACATAGCACAAAGAAGTATTTCTTAAGGGCCCCGTTCACTGCTTGGTGAATAATAAGCACTCATTATTTCTTGATTGAATTTCTGGAGCAGTCCCTTGTATTTTAAGTCTTACTGCTAGAACTTATGATTTTGGGATCACTTTAATCCGTAGGAGTGTATTCAGACTGATGAAAACGCTTTTAAATTTCATCTGGAGAATGAAGCGGCTTAACGGACATATTGTAAGCAACCATTTACAATGTTTAGGATTAAAATGTATTAGATTTCAACTGAACAGTTTAAAACAGCATTAATGTTGTAACAGCCTTAAGCAAAATTAACATGGATACAAACCCACACTCTTATCCTTGGTTTTCATTGTTACTTTCGGGTACACATACAAACTTCTGGTCTCCATCTAAACCCTGCATCACATGGTCACCAAGAAGGCTGCATAAAAAAATGCGTTGCAATCCCTGGCCAGTTAGCTCAGTTGGTTAGAGCATGGTGCTAAAAAATGCATTGCGGTTGAAGTAATACAATTCATTATTAGGCTGCACTCTCACCCAGATCTTGCAGAACGAAAACCAAAAACACCTGTATTATTTATTTGCCAAGAATAAGTGCATATTAGGGTAGTTACAGTGTCAGGGTGACAGTCATGTTCGTTCTTTCTTTCCTCCTGGGATAGCAAAATACAGTACTGCGTGAGCTTTTCACACAACGCCCATCTATCCTGCTCACAGTCCTTGGCAGTATTTGTATCATCGCCCTAGCCTTGTCCTTCTGTCGGTAAAAAGAGGAGCCAGAGCAGGTAGGTAACCGGATCTGGTCCGCCAGGTGAGCCTGTGGAGGCGGCAACCACAATGCTAAGAGCTATGCCCTCCTGGGAATTTGCTGGAACGTTCGGTCCCGTCGAATTAATTCTCTTAACTCGGGCCCAACTTTGCTCTCGCCGGCCTCTCACGGCGCGCAGTGGCGTCTGACACGGGCAGCCTGCCCTGTGGGGGGACACAGGCTCTCTGTTAGCGAGCTGCTCCGCAGGCCCCTCGGGTGGCGCAGAGCCGGGGCCGCCCGGCGACGCAGCTCGGAGCTGGGTCTGGGCCGCCGCGCAGGCGCTCCCAGCGCTCGCGCCGCCTTCCTCGGGCGCCGGGAGAGCAGGAGACCTCGCCCCGGCCCCGCCCCCGCAGTAGCCCCGCCCCGCCCCCGCCCCCGCCCCCTCCCCCGCCCCTTCCCCGCCCCCAGGAGCCGACGAGTGGCGGCGGCGGTGGCGGCGGCGGCGGCCCCAGGACGCGGTTCCCTCAGACAAGAGGGCGGGCGGAGGAGGAAGCGGCCGAGCACCCGCCCGCCTCAGCAGACTTCGCGCCGTCGGCTCCCGGGCCTCGCGGCCCCGAGGAGGAGAGAGCGAGGCGGGCCGCGAGGAGAGGAGGCGGCGGGGGCGCGGGGCGGAGGCGGCGCGGCCGGCCGCGGCTGCGGCTTTGTTGTGCGGGCCCGGCCGGGCCGAGGAAGCTGAAGTAGGAGGAGGGGGGAGCTCCGCGTCCCGCTCCCTCCGCGGCTCATGGCGACGGCGCTCGGCACATCCGGGACCCTTCGGCCCTGGCGGACGCGGCGCGGGCTGTTCGGGCCCCGGCCCCGGCCGCTGTGGTGACTCCTCCGCGCCTCGCCGTCGTCCCAGCCCAGCCCAGCCCAGCCCGCCCGCCCGCCGGCCGCGAGCGCCGCCGCCGCCGCCGCCGCCTCCCCCACCGCCGGGGACATGTCTAACCCCGGAGGCCGGAGGAACGGGCCCGTCAAGCTGCGCCTGACAGGTGAGCCGGGCGGGCGGCGGCGGCGCCGGGGCCGGGGTCGCGGGCAGCGGTGCGTTGGAGGGGACTCCGGGCGTGGGGAGGCCTAGCTCAGGGAGTCATTGGAGAACCACTTAGCTGGGGTTGGGAAATCCTTCGCTACGCCGATGGCCCGAGAGTCCCCTGTGGAGGGCGGATTCGAGGTCCCGAAGCCTTGTGTCGTGGGGTCACAGGAGCAGCCCCTGAGCTAGTGCCCAGGTGGGGTCGTGAAGGGGATTTACCGAATCCGGGTGCTGACTGCGCGCAGTAAACACTCCTTAAACCCGGAGCGAGCGCTTAACGGGAGTGTGTGTGTGTTCCCGGGTCGTTAACTTGGACACCCACCTCTGGGCCCGGGTGTGAAACCTTGACTCTCCGGCTGCCAGCCTCTGCGGCCACTGCCACACACCTTAAAACGCAAGGACTCTGGGAGGGACGGAGACTGTGGTTGGCTTTTCCGGTGTGTCTGCCTGATTCCCTGACTCCCGGCTCATTGTACGCTCTGTGTTTTGGAAGTGGTTTGATTGTAGGGTAGCGTGTTTGGGGTTGTTCCTTGTAGGCCGCAGAACTGGCGGCTCACGTCTTAGCTCCAGACCTGGTTTAGAAACACTTGCCTTGGATGTGTTTCTGAGTCTGGGCTCGTACAAACTTTGAAGCGAACTTTTTCTGGTTCTCTCCACACTTCTTGCCCTTTTCTAAATGGAAAAGAATGTTCGGAGGGACTTGTTAAAGAGAGCACGAAACTGTTTATCTTCCCAGGTGCATCGAGTTGTTTAACATATTACAGGTATAATTTGCTTACGCTGTCCCTTGTGATATTCTTCCGTGGGCACATCACCCTCGTTTTAAGGAAAAATTGTATTTGGTTTATGCTGTCTAGTCACATTCTCAGTAAGTAAATTGTCCACATTTCTATTCAGATATGTGGTGAAAAAGATGGCATTCTGTAGAGGGTTCATATGTATTTGTGCCAGTGAAAAATAAACTGTAATTATGTTTGCTCACACTAAACTTTGAAATTTATGTGGATAAATTTTGTAGTTGAGTGCTTGTGTGTTAAATGCCAGTCCATTGGCTGTACTTTCTAGAAAACTTGAAGTGAATTTGGTATTTGAGAATTTAGTTTGAATGTATGTATGTTAGCTACAGCTTAAAAATATTTTATTTTTGAGGCCGTAGAGATGGCTCAGTGGTTAAGAGTGTACACTGTCCTCAGAGAGGACCTGAGTTGTGTTCCCAGCATCCCCACCCCAGTCCTTGGCTCACTACCACCTGTAACTCCAGCACCAGAGGATCTGATGCAGCTGGCCTCCCACAGGCACTCGTCACACATACCACCCCTCTCTCCAGTAATTAAAAATATAGACGTCTTACTGATCTGAAAATGTTTCTTTCCCTAAGGAAAATTACAAGACATTACTAACTTTCTTAGTGGAAAAGCTAGATTGGGGGATGCTTTGCTTGTCATCATTATTGTCTTCATTTGGGAGGAGTCAGTGGAACACAATTATAAAGGATCTTTGTTGCTCTAGTTTATTGATTTCTTTTTAGGCAGGCCAGTGTCAGTAATTATAGAAAGAAATTGAGTGTAGGTGTGCAAAAACCGCCGTAAATAGGCTGTTATTTATTTCCTTCTAGGATATATATACATGGGCGAGAAAGGAGAGATTTTGATTTTTTTTTTTTTTGATAAAATGAGTTTTGAGGTTTTCATTACATTTATGTACTCAATGTATTTATGTGTTACATTTATGTGTGTGTATATGTGTGTGGTCTCATGGCATGTGTGGAGGTCACAGGACAACATGTGGGATCTCCTTCTACCTTGTGAGTCTTTCTGATCAGGTCATCATGCTTCAGAGGAAGCACCTTCCCCCTCTTCAGCCACCTCAGTGTTTTGAGGGTTAGTGTGATTGAGAAGATCTTATATTTACCTGTCATTTCTTTGCTGCAAATGATAGTTCACAGATATTCATTAGTGAAGTTTGTTAGGTGAATGGAGTAGCCACTGCACTGTGGAAACTTCCCATGAGTGAAGTTTGAGAGGAAAAAGATCACAATTTCTGAGCAAGAGGATACTTTAGACTGAATTTATAGAGTAATTTTGTATATTTTACTTTTTCTGAAGAATTTTAAATACTCTTTCCTCTCCTCTTAATTTAAAAAACAGTTTGAGCTACTCTCAATTTCTTAAAACCATTGGGAATTTGCCTGTGAATAGTTTTCTCAAAATCTGACAATATTAAAAACATCATTCCCTCTTTTATTACATATGGGGAATCTCTTGTTTTGCAAGGAACTTTAACTTTTTTCATTTTTGTTCATCATTTGCAGATTAAATAGTATAGATTTTAACAAATAGATCTCAAGAGCTGGATTCAATTAGCAGCTTTTTAGGACACAAACATAAAAGGGTTAGATGGAAAAGATTGTTTTGACTGACTGGATAAATGACAGGGCTGTGTTTGATGTGCGTCCAGGACTTGGTCTGGAGCTGGTGCCCAACTTCTCAGTCCATCTCGAGAAGCCAAATAAAATATTTAACCTAGGCCTCTTTTTGTTTAAAAAAAAAAAAAAAAAAAGTTGATTCTTTGTTAAGACCTTAAGAAATGTTTGGCATACCTTTAGATTAAGTGTTTAACAGTTCATTTAGATCTGAGTTCCCTAATAGAGGAAAAAGCTCACTTAAAAAAAAAAAAAAAGATTCCACAGTGAACTTTTATTTGGTTTATAATACACTTGGGCTGTAAGATGTTTTAAGTTCACTGTTCTTTGCTCTAAGTTAAAGCCATTTAAAAATTTACATTTATGGAATACCTTTGATTCCAAGGTACTTTATGAGCTGTAGTTAATTATATCCTTAATGGAAAATTGCCCATTGCTGAAAGGTGTTAACAATTCTTTCATAGCCAGTCACTGCCAGTCTCTGTCTTAGCCGACAGCACTCCCCATGAGATCTCTGCCCACAATGGATATTTTAGGATTTATTCCTAAAATCCACCCATTAGTAAACTGTGATATTGTTGATGCTAAGATGGTGGGACTAATTTAATATCAGATTTGAGATTCCTTAGGCCATTGGTGAATATATGGTATGTTCTGTCAGGTTACTTTTAGTATTTATGACATGGTAACATTTGGTAATTAAAATGGGCTAGCTGGGAACATTACCAGTTTCAGTTTGTCTATCTAGAGTGGAGAATGGATTGATGATATATTGTATAATTTGTAGTTTGACCCATATCTAATACAGGCCTTCCTACAACAGTAAGAAATGATGTGGGTTGAAAATATTGTACATATTTGCTTATAGTAAAACAATGAAACTCCTGCTCAGATGTAGCCCATAGACTCATTCTCCAAGTGGGTTCCTAGTAAGGGGAACAGGGGATGTCTCTGGCATGAACTCAGTGGCTGGCTCTCTGATCACCTCCCCCTGGTGGGGTGCAGCCTTGCCAGGCCACAGAGGAAGACAGTGCGGCCAGTCCTCGTGAGACCTGATAGGGTCAGATAGAAGGGGAGGAGGACCTCCCCTATCAGTGGACTCGGAGAGGGGCATATGGGGAGAAGAGGGAGTGAAGAAGGGTGATATTGGGAGGAGATGAGGAGAGGGGGCCACAACTGGGATACAAAGTGAATAAATTGTAATAAATAATAAATTAAATTTTAAAAATGAGGTAAATTTTTATACCCTTATTGTTTTTGAAAATCAGAGGCCAGAAAAAGCAGTTTAGTGTGTAGTTTCTGATATTTTAAATTCTTAGGTATGGCGTAATAACAGGTTAGTTATCCAGAACCTTTATTTTAGACCTTTTTGTAAATGCGGTGTTTTTGTATGCTGTTTCTCATTAATTTAAAAAAATTTTGGCAGTCGGGAAGTTGACCTATATATATATATAAGGAAAATTAATTTAAAAAATCTCACTTTAAAGATACTTGTATCTTAATATTATTTCACTGCATGTTTTATTTAATTCAGGACTTTAAAAATATAAACTTCATTGCATCTTTTAGGTTTCCAAGCATGAATATGCCAGTGCACCATAATTACTTCTTGAGGGCTCTTGCTATTTGAGTGTAACAAATTTATTTTATTGGTTTCTGAGGAGGAAACCAAAGTGGCATATAGCTCCCTTTTAAGTGCTCTCTTCTTGCATGCTGACTTTTTTTTTTTTTTAAGAGAGGCAGTAGTTTGGTTTTCTTGAGGTATGTGTGTTTTAATCATGGTTTCTGCCTTTTTCATGTTGATTGATCAATAACGTGTGCTGGCTAGCTTTATGTCAACTTGACACAAGGTAGAGTTATCAGAGGAGAGAATCTCAGTTGAGAAAATGCCTCCTGGCTGTAGGGAAGCCTGTAGGGCATTTCCTTAGTGATAGACATGGGAGGACCCAGCTCATTGTGGATGGTGCCATCCCTGGCCTGGTGGTCCTGGGTTCTATAAGGAAGCAGGCTGAGCAAGTCATGAGGAGCAGCCAGTAAGCACAACCCTCCATGGCCTCTGCATCAGCTCTTGTCTCCAGGTTTCTGCCCTGTGAGTTTCTGTCTGGATTTCTTTTGATGATATACTATGGTGTGGAAGTGTAAGCTAAATAAATTCTTTCTTCCCAGCTTGCTTTTGGTCATGGTGTTTCATCATAGCAATCCTTACAAAGACAATATGCTGACATCTTATTTAGCATGTAACCCAGGTTTTTCCTTTCATATATATATTTTTAGACAGGTAATGTAGTTTACTACATTACAGATAATGTGGTTTCAAACTTACTTGTAGCTGAAGATGACCTTGGGATTCTGATTCCTCTGCCTCCACTTCCTAAGTCCTGTGATTATAGGTGTGTCACCATTCTTGACATAATTCAGTTTTCAAGGTAAATTGAAGGGTCAAACTTAAGGCACATAAAATTTTAATTAATTAACTAACTTTGTATAAATTTAACCTACAGTCTTGTGTATGCCAAGCAATCACTCTACTACTGAGCTATGTCTTGGCCCTAATATATCTTATTCTTTTAAAATAGATCATATTTAACAGAGTGTAAAAGTCCTATTTATGATTCATTATAATTTTTAAATGTAATTTATTGTATTATTGTAATGTGTAGGGTAAAAATTCCATGGTCTGTAGAGAGAATTGTTTGGCCTTGGATAAATGATGATAAATTGTTTAACTTTGTTCCTGTGTTTTTTCCATTGGCCCTCATTTTTGTTCGCTGGTATTTTCATATTTAAGAATACTAGAATCGATGGGTGTAGTGGTGGAATGAATAACTTTAATCACAGCACTTGGGAGACACACACAGGCTGCTCTCTGAGTTTGAGGTGTGCCTGGTCTGAATAGAGAGTTTCAGGCTACACATTGAGACATTATTTATTTATTTATTTTAAAAGTTTTGAAATCAACGTTTTAAAATGTGTATTTTGTGTGTTGGTGTTTTACCTGCGTGTATGTGTATGCATAGTTCTCTCTGAAGTCAGAAGAAAGCATCTGATTTCCTGGAACAGGAGTTACAGGTGATTGTGAGCCACTATGTTGGTGCTTGGAACCAATTCTGGGTCCTTTGCAAGCTCAGCAAGTGCTCTTAACAGCTGAGCCATCTCCCTGGCCCCACAATCACCATTTTTTATTTTGTTTTGTTTTGTGAAGCAGTAGACTTTTAACTCTGTAGACTAGACTGGCCTCGAACTTGCAGTGATCTCTTGCTTTTACTTCTTCTGTGCTGGATTACAGGTGTGTGACACTAATCCTTGCTGTAATCAGCATTATTACATTATTTGTATAATTGACATGTATTAAGCTCTGGACACTTGAGCTAATGAGATGGCGCGGCAGGTAAAGGTTGCCATTGAGCCTGATGGCCTGAGTTCAATCACTGCGATTCACATGGTGGAAGTAGGGAACTGCCTTTTGAAAATTGTCCTCTGATTTCACACTCGTGACCTGGCACACTGTATACATGGGTGCGTACACGCACACGCTCGCACACACACACACACAAAATTAGACACTGTCAAGTTTTTGTCTGTTGTCACTTTCTGTTTGTGTAACAGCTGCTTGAAGTAGGAAGTAAAGTACATTTCAGAACTCAAGTTACCTGACTAGAGAGTGTGTTAAAAACTTATTAAGAGTTGTGTGGAAAATAAATCATTTGGAGTTAATGCTTTCACTTTGTAATCCTAGCATTTTTTCTTTAATGGCTTAGTCAGAGATTACTATTGTTCAAACTTTCCCTGACCTGAATTGATCTTTTCTTTGTGACTTTCAGAGACCCTTTTTCTAGTCTAGTGTCGGATCTAGCACATGGGTGGCATTTATTTCTATTCTGTAAACTTCATGAAGACAAGATCCCCGTGTCAGCAAAAATTGGGAGCTTTTGGACACTTTACTGAATGAGTGTTAGAGACCTATAAGTGATGCTGGGGACCTACAGTCCCACAGGTATTTGTTACCACCGTTGGATTGGGTATGAGTTGGGTATGAGTTGGCAAGAGACAGGACCATTCTATTTATGATCTTGCTGTATTTGCCAAAAAGTTTTGTTTTGGTTTTAAGGTGATGGGAGCCACTGAAATGGCTGAAGCTTTATTACATTTGCTATTAAAAGTAGCCTAGCAGTAATATGGAAGTTGAACAGTGTTTGAAGCTGTAAAGATGGATTTTAGGAGAATCAGGTAAGAGAATTTGATAGCAATCATTGCTGGGCTTCTTTTTGCTATTTGAACATTTCAACCCCAAATTTTATTACTATAAATAATTGCTGTAAGCATCTTGGTATAGGTAACTATGTTTTTTGTCTTTTTGTTTTGGTTGGTTTTGAGAGTCATATTATCCAGGTTGGCCTTGAACTCTCTACATAGTTGAGAATGATGAACCTCTGTTCTTCCTGCCTTCCTGAAGCTAGGATTTTAGGTATGTGCCATCATGCCTAATTTTCCTGTAGTGCTAGGGATTGAACCTAGGGCATCATGAATGCTAAGGAAGCACCCTACCAAGTGAACTACATCCCAAGCCTATAATTTTGAATTGAAAATTGTTTTCTTATGGTATTTCATAAAAATAGCATTGGAGGTTAGTATGGTGATACACACCTGTATCCCAGATTTGTGATGTTGAGGTGGGAGGATCATGAGTTTGAGGCCAGCCTACATAGTTCTAGCCAGCCTGGGTTATAGGAAAAGACTGTGTTTTAAAAAACAAAACAAAACAAAACAAAACAAAAAAAAAAAAAAAAAAAAAAAAAAACGGAACAAAACAAAAAAACAAACAAAAAACAAAAGTATTGTCATGTTCAATTGTGGTGATCCTTTTAAGAATTTTTTTAAAGATTTTGTTTGTGTCTTTATTGGTTTAAAAACTTTTCCATACAATATATTTTCCCCTCCCCAACTCTTCCCAGATCTTCCCACTTCCCTACCCATACCCAACCTTATGTTTTTTTTTCTCGCTCAAAAACAAAGCAAAAAGCCTCAAAGGACAAAACATACAAACACTAAAACACACACACTTGTGTGTGCATGCACACACCATGGAGTCTTTTGTGTTGGTCAGTTACTCCTGAGCATAGGCCTGCCCTGGTTGATGTACCTAATGTTCACTCCACTAGAGAAGACGGACTTCCTCCCTTCCAGCAGGTATCAGTTGCAAATAGCTTCTTGGGTAGGGGTGGGACTTTGTGTCCTCTTTCATGTTTCCGAGCTTCAATTTTTGTCTGTGAAGGTCTTGAATTTGTGCAGGTCTTGTGTATGCTGCCACAGTCCCTGTGAATTCATGCATGCACCAGCTCTTTCTCTGGACTCTCTACCACCTTTGGATCTTACACCCCTACATAGGTCATCCCTGAGCCTTGAGGTGAGGTATTTGATAGACATCTCATTTAGGACTGAGTGCTCTAGAGTCTTTTACTCTCTTCACATTGCTCAGTTGTGGGGGCTGTTAATCCACAGCAAGAGGCTGCTTCTCTGATGAAGGTCAGGGATGCATTGGTGTATGTGTGTAGCAATATGTTCTTAGTCATTTTGTATTTTCTTGCTGTGTTCATTTAGCAGAATGTTAGTAGGTTTTCTCCTACCAGTAGATGGCGCTCTTTCTGCACAGGTAGAAAGCTGTCAAGCTGAAGGCCTGGAAACCAAAGTCAAAATAAATGGGATTGAAGGGATATACACTGGGAAAGGCAACTCCAGCTTCCAGTAAAACTACATGTAACTTAGTTTGTGAGTATAAATTGAAATGCTGCTAACATTAAGTATAGGATCAGAGTCTAATAACTTTTTGTTTTGTTTTGTTTTTGAGATAGGCTTTCTCTTTATCCCTGGCTGACCTGAAACTCTCTTTTTAGGCCAGGCTAACCATGGCCTCACAGAGATATCTGCTTCTATCTCTGAGATTAAAAGAGTACACCTCCACACCTGGCTTTCTGTTGATTTTCCTAGAAACTTTGTAAAGAAAAAAACAAAAACAAAAACATGGATTGGTTAAGTTGATCGTTTTGTGAAGGAAGGATGAAAAAATATTTTAAATTTCTGAAGAAGTCATGAGGCATTCGATACATTCAGAACACTGTATCTAAAATACTTGATACATGGTAGGTACATCAGTTATATATGTTTTTGAATTAAAGATGAGTGGAATTGAAAAAGGTGGAAATGTTCTTTAGGGCTTCATTTGAAACAAAGATTTCTTTCTATAATGTCACTATTAACATCTCAGTAATTTTGACATTGAGCTATGAAGGTATAGGACTGAAGAGTTCTTTTGCTAAGTTTTGACTTGATTGATAGATTGATAGGACTTTTTTTAAAAAAAAATTTATTCATTATGTATACAGTGTTCTGCCTGCCTTCCAGAAAAGGGCACCAGATCTCTTTATAGGTTGTGAGCCACCATGTGGTTGCTGGGAATTGAAATCAGGACCTTCAGAAGAACAGCCACTGCTTTTAACCTCTGAGCCATCTCTCCAGCTCCTGATTGCTAGGACTCGTAACATCTTTTTTACTGCCTGTGTGCGTGCATGCTTGCTTACATGGTGGGTCCTAGGGATTGAACCCAGGTTCCTAGGCTTGATGGCAAGTGGTTTTATCTTCTGAGCTGTCATTGGTCCAGTTGTTAAAGTTCTGCTACCACTCTGCAAATTTTGCTCTATTGCAAAATTAAGATCTAGCTGAGTGTTCACTGAACACAAATTTCTAGAGTATCACTTAAAATTTATATACACAATCTGCCAGAAATAGGAATAATATAATAATATATATTTCAGAGGTTTTTTTTTTTTTTTAGCTGAATGAGTGAAAATGTTTAAAAAGGGTATGTGACAAACATACTTAAAAAGTCTGAGCCCTAGGGTGAAGAGCACCTGCTGCCTGGGTTCAGTTCCCAGAACCCACATGGCAGAACCATCTTTAACTCCAGTTCCAGGGAATCTAACACCCTCTTCTGACCTCAAGAGTACCAGACATGCATGCATACATGCTTATACACATCGAAATAAATCTTAAGAAAAATCTGAGCCAGTACATTGGCATATACTTGTAATCCCAGCTACTTGGGAGGTTGAGGCTGTAGGATCTTACATTCAAAACCAGCCTAGGCAATACAGTGAGACTTAAAAGACAGGGACAGGGAACGGGAAAGGGACTGGGTAAAAGGCACAAGCAGCACAGACTTGATGTCCTTTGGACCCTGTAAAAAGTTGATGCATCTGTATTCCCAACAGTCCTATAGGAAATAGGCGGAGACAGGAGAATCTTTTGGAAACTTGTGGACTAGCTAGTCTCACAGACAAAACAACAAACAAAACAAACCAACCAATTATAAACAGCAATGCTGGGTGGTGGTAGTGCCTGCCTTTATTTAGTGCCAGCACTCAGGAGTCAAAGGCAGGCAAATCTCTTGAGTTTGAGGTCAGCCTGGTCTACAGAGTGAGTTCCAGGACAGCCAGGACTGCACAGAGAAACCCTGTCTGAAAAAAAACCCGAACAACAAACCAAGAGCTCTTACTTCAAAAATGAGGTAGAAAGGGGAAGACTAACTCCTGAAGGTTGCCTTCTGATCGCCGTATACACACTGAGACATGCATCTGCCACTGTTCACACATATATCACACACACATACACATTTTGTATACATGCTATTGCACATACAAAGAAAAAGAAAAAGCATTTTAAAAAGTCAGTCATTATTAGGGGTAATGTAATGATATATTAGTTCCAAAGAGAGTAAATTTAATAACTTTTGCTTTGCTTGGTAATTGATGCCCCTGTAATAAACGGCAGGCTTGTTTTGATTAGGAAAGGTCTAGGGATTACAGTAAGGCTATAACAGATAACCATGTTCAGAGGGTTAGAACACCAGGCTGTGGATTCGCTAGCTGTTCAGTGGCAGGATGAGAGTATTCATTCCCTTCCCTCCTTAGGAGAACCATGGTGAGAAAAAAACAGTCTGTAGAGGCTGGAGGCCAACTGTTCTGATATACCAGAATGTATGTTTGCTTTTTCTATTCTTTCTCTCCTTCCTTCCCTCCCTCCCTCCCTCCCTCCCTCCCTCCCTCCCTCTCTCCCTCCCTCCCTCCCTCCCTCTCTCCCTCCCTCCCTCCTTCCTTCCTTCCTTCCTTCCTTCCTTCCTTCCTTCCTTCCTTCCTTCCTATAGGGTTTGTATTGAAAGACTCTGCACTTTTTTTTTTTTAAATAAAGCTTGTAATTAAAAGATGAGACGACCATTACTGAGGGCAGCACAGATCAGTGGATCTGCCAGTTCAGCTTGAAATAATGAAAATTGTCCTGATTTTAGAAGAAATCCTAGCTTCATTACTAGTACCTGCTTTTTGGACAGGTCATTTAAAGTAGACTCAATGTCTTCTAAAAAATAAGTTTTTATTTGCTTTACTGTTTTTTCTTTTTGTAAGTTAATTTTTAAGTTAGTGTATAAAGTAGGTTTCATTATAGCATTTTCACAAATGAGTTATTATATGTTGTTCTAATTTATCTTCTTTGCCAATACATAGTTGTTTTTTTTTAATTAAAAAATCATTTTAAATTATTCATTGTGTGTGTCTGTGTATGGCTATGTGTGTGTTAGGCAGATGCTGAGGTCAGAGGCATAGCATCTCTCTAAAGCTACAGGTTGTTATGAGCTGCCTGACATGGGTACTGGGTATTGAATTCAGGTCCTCTGCAAGAGCAACACATAACCTGTCCCTGACAGATTTTTCAAATCTCTTAACAATGTATAACAACTAATTTCTATCTGGAAAAAAATCACCCTTTTGCTAGCCAAACAAATTCTTCTCCCAGTTATTTGGAAACAAAAACAAAACAAAAACCCTGAGTGATTTATATGATATGAAGAAAAACAAAGTCTTGAAAAAAGTATTTTTGCTGTTTTTAGTATTTCTTTATAAAAAGTAAACTTTCGAACTTGCCTCCTGCCAATAATTTTATTATCTCATGACTTTTGTGGATCAGGAACTTGGGAAGAGGATCCATGGGCACTTTTGGTTCAGTGTCTGTCATATGCTTATTCAGATGGCAGCTGGAGCTGGAATAGCTGAAGGCTGGCCAGACATTTCTCTCTGCAGGTCATGTCCAAGCTTCCATATGGTTTCTCTTCAAAGATAGGTCATACTGCTAGGCAGCTTCAGGGCAGTTCCGTTGCTAACAAGGGGGCTTGAAGGCACTAGCAAGGAACTCTCCAGGGAACAGGGTGAAAGTTCCATTTTCTCTTCTGATCCAGCTTGGAAAAGGCCTTGCTATATACAGCATTTTAACAATTGTATGTGGCCGTAGTGTCAGCAGCTGCTACTACGTTTTGAGTTTTTAGGTGATGATATATTTATGTGTCTGAGTTGCTAGCATATATGTATGTGTACCACATGTATATGGGAATTAGAAGAGGATGTTGGATACCTTGGAGGTACAGATAGGTGTAAGCCACTATGTACATGCTGGGATTCAACTTGCATGTTCTCCAATAAGTGCACTTAACCTCTGAGTCATCTTTTTACACCTGTGTATGTTTTTGTATAGTAACCTAACAGATACCATTTTCCAGCCTTTTTTTTTTCTTTTCATTTTTTTGTGAACAGATTTCTCTGTATAGCCATTGTTAAACTGGCACTGCTCTTTTAAAAAAAACATTTATATATTTATTATACCTATAGATGTACTTTATCTGTAGGTCACTTAACATGCTAGAAGAGGGCATCATAAGGCAGATGGCGCTTAACCACTGAGCCATCTCTTCAGCCCAGGAACTTGCTTTTTAGATCACACTAGCCTTGAACTCAGATCTGACTGCCTCTGTATCTGGAGTGCTGAGGTTAAGGCATAGGTCACCATGCCTAGCTCATTTTCCAGCTTTTGTTGTCTGTGTTCTACCTCTCAGGTGTCTAGGTATTTTACTGGATCACCTAATGTCAACAGTCTCAAGAATTATAATTTTTATTGACTCTAAAATTTCAAGGGTATTTTGTAAAGGACTGAAAGATACACAAGGGAGAAAGAACCAGATTGGCAAAGAAGGAAGATAGACACGGCTGAGTGGAACAACTTATACAATGCGAGTCTCTTTAGTTCTCTGTTGAATTTTATACTGAAGAAGCTTACACTTCAGGGTTAAGGATCAAAGAATGGAGCTGAGTGGTAGTTGCACACACCTTTAATCCCAAGCACTCAGGAAGCAGAGGCAGGTAGATCTCTGTGAGTTTGAGACTAGCCTGCTCTACAAAATCAGTTCAGGACAGCGGAGACTACACAGAGAAACCGTATCTCGAAAAACCAAAAAGAAAGAAGAAGAGGGGGAGGTGGATGAGGAAAAAGAAGAATCACAGAATGGGACTGAAGAGGTACTGTGAGGTATGAGCCCTGACTGCTCTTGTAGAGGACCTGGCCTTTATTCCCACACCTGTACAATAACTCACAACTATCTATAATGGTTCTGGGCATCCATGGGTACCAGGCACACATGTGGTTCATAGACATGAATGCATGCATGCAAAAACACCCATAGATGTAAAAATAAAAGTAGTAAGAGTCAAAGAACGTTAGTGTCCCCTCAAGTGTGCAGTGTTTTCTTCAGCCATTCTGTAAAACACTCCTTCAGAGCCACTTCATAAAGTAGAAGGGAAAAGTAAGTTTGAATTATTTCTACAATTGCTTTCTGTTATCTTAAAAATGAACTGTAGGAGCTGGAGAGAGGGCTCAATGGTTAAGAGCAGTGACTGTTCTAGAGGACCTGGGTTCAAATCCTAGGACCCATATGACAGCTCACAACCATCTATATTTTGAGTCCAGGAATTTTACACCCCTCTTCTGACCTCTGTGGGCATTGCATGTACATACATGTGGGCAAGACACACATAATTAATTAATTAATTAATTAATTAATTAATTAATTAAAATGTTCTTAAATTGTGAATAGTTTTAAACTTACAGAAAAATTATGACGTTAACTGATAGTTCCTGTATTTCCTAAATCCACTTTTCATTATTTGTCAAGTGTTTTACTACAGTATGTGTAGTTGTTAAAATTTATGAATCAGTCTTGATACAGTATTAATTGAAACCTGAAATCCATGATTGTAAATGGTACAAAGGAAAATAGCAGGTTAGTGCAGTGTGTATCCAGTTCCTGTCATGGCTCTAGAAAGACAGGAGGCAGAGGTGGCGGCCTTCTGAGGGTGTTGGCGAGAGGAAGTCTTGGAAGCGTTCTACACGTTCTCTGGGTCAGGCAGGTGATTGTTTTCTCACCCTGCACAAAGTTTAAGTCTTATTTTGTGAGAAAAGTTAACCCAGCTGCCTCCAGAGTCAGGAATGCATGCACTGTGGATGTAGAAGAGAAATGTTTGTCTGAAAATGAGGGCTTTGACTGCAGCTTAAATGATAAATCTCCAGCCTGTTCAGTTTCCAGAACAGTAGCAGCTAATTATGTGTTTTATACTTTATGAACAAGGCTTTTCTGTTGAAATTAAACAGCCCCAGAGAACACTCTTGTGAATTTTGGAGTCTCCCAATGAAATAACTGTGTTACCTTGCCAGATGCCGTGTAAAGAAAGCCATCAGTTGCCAAGTTGGGGAGGAAGGGCCTTTTCATCCATGCACTTTCACATAAGAGAAGAATTAGAATTTTCAGTAGCAGTGCCATCAGCAAGAAGATGTGAGGAGGGTGCCTTTGGAGTCCTGAAGGAAGATGGTTTCTAGTCAGAACTCATGGTACCCAGTCAAAGGTGACGGCTGAATAAGGGCATTTTGGAACCGTCACTCTCAGAAAAGTTATTTAAACTCCCTGCTGTCTTAGAGAGCTACTGAAAGGGTATGCCCAGTGAGGGTCTTACTCTGAAAGAAGAGTGGAAGGGTGGTTGTAATCACACACAAAAAGGGAGAGACTGAGAGGGGCAGATCGGAGGAAAGTCATGGGATAATTTGTTATCTCTAGTAGGGTAGGAGGACACTGGAGTTTTGTGGAGCCTTGGATCTTTTGTTTTTCCTCCCATTGGTGGAGGGTCTGGAGTAAAATTGTTTACAAATGACCAAAACCCAAACTTTTTAAAAAATTCCTTATGCAAATATTCAACAATGAACAGTATAATTATTTAGTGTATGACAGTTTTGTAGAGCACAGAAACAGTATTTTTAAAAATTGTGACCTTTTAGGCTGGTGTGGTGGCGCAAACCTTTAATAACCTCATTCAGGAGGCAGAAGCATGAAGATCTCTGAGTTCAAGGCCAGCCTGAGCTCCATGATAGCCAGGACTATATACAGAGACTCTGCCCCCCCCCCCCCAAAAAAAAAAAGAGAATTTTTATTTTGTTTTGTTGTCTTACTGGATTGAACCCAGGGTCTTTTGCCTACCAGGCAAGCACTGTACTGCTGAATCTCAACCTTAGAAAAACATGCTTTAATATTAATATTATTTGACAGTTTTTTATGTTTATGCTTACGTGTGTGTGTGTGAGAGAGAGAGAGAGAGTGTGTGTGTGTTAGGGTGATTTGGGGAAGTTGATTCTCCTTACCCATGTGGGTTCTAGGTATCAAACTCAGGTTGTCAGCCTTGGTGGCGAGGTACCTTTATCCACTGAGCCTTCTTGTCTGCCATGGGAAAAAAGGTAAGTTCTCACTCTCTTACACATACATACTGTTTTTGGAGTTGCTGAAAACAAGTTTCAGGAACATTTTGGGCTTGCTTTATTTATTAGGTTAAATATGTTCTCTAAAATGTAAACTTTTCCTGTCTTTGTAATATATTTACTTTCAGGATCTTGCAGTCTTATCATTTATTGAATGGATTTTAGCATCAGAGCCTTATTAATATAGATTGGATATATACCACAAACTTATAAGCTTGAATTTTGGAGATAATTTTTTTTAATGACCTGTCCTTTGAATAACTACTATTTGCAAATGTTATGTTTTTTTTTTTTGTTGTTTGTTTGTTTTTTTCTTGTGCTGAAACTTTGGGAACAGGGGTTTATTTTGTGTGATTTGTACTAATTGTAAAAAGGTAATTCAGTGCTTCATACTAAGTTATGAAATCTGAGTTTCAGAGTTGGGAGTGATGGCTCCTGCTTGTAATCCCAGGGCTAGTAAGGTAGATAGAGGAGCATCAGGAGGTCAAGGTCATATTCAGCTATATAGTGAGTTTGAGGCCAGTCTAGGCTACATGAGACCTTGTCTATAAACAGAAAAACCCCAAACAAACAAACAAACAAACGAACTCCAACCAAGTAGGCAAACAAAGTCAAAACTTGAGTTTGATAGCATTCCCTTAGCGTTTGTGGGAAACTAGTTGATCCATGGATGCTCAAGCCCTTTATTATAAAATTTATTATGTAATATTCACATATAATGTACATATATCTTCTCATATATCATAAACCATCCATACATACTTCCTAATACAGTGTAAATGAATTAAAGAAATAGTTGATGCTTGAATAGTTGATTGCTTGATGTAAATGAATTAAATAGTTGAGTAGTTGATTGATTAATGAAGGAAAAAAGTCTTCATACCTGTTCATTAGAAATTCATTTTTTTCTTGAGTAATTTTTGTTTCTTGGTTGAGTCCATAGATATAAACTTGAGATGGTTTTAAAGTCTGAAATGTTTGTCATTTTTATAGTGTCTCTTAAAAACTGATTATAAAAGTATACATTTAAAATAAGGTTTATATTTACTTATTGTATGTGTATGTGTATATGTATGTGTGTATGCACACATGCACATGCCACAGCCTGCATGTGGCACTGTGGAGGTTTGAATTGGTGCAGCTCCCATCGTCTCATGTGTTTGAATGATTGGCCCATAACGAGTGCACTATTAAGAAGTTTGGCCTTGTTGGAGGAAGCATGTTACTGTGGGGGCAGGCTTTGCGGTCTCAGACGCATGCTATGCCCAGTGTGGCACACAGTCACCTTTTGTTGCCTGTGGGTCTGGGTCAAGATGTAGAATTCTCAGCTCCTTCTCTAGCACCACGTCTGCTTCCATGCCGCCATGTTCCCTTTTGTGGACTAAATCTCTGAAACTGTAAGCCAGCCCCAATGAAATGTTTTTCTTCCCAAGAGTGGTCATGGTGTCTCCTCACAGCAAAAAAACCTTAACTAAGACAGGCAGAGGACATCTTGTGGGAGTTGGTTTTCTCCTCCCACCATGTGGGTCCTGGGAGTCAAGATCAAGTTGTCAGGCTTGGTGCCAAGTGCCTCTACTTACCAAGCCATGAAAATTTATAAAGTACTAGAAAAATCATTACCCAGACAGGAAACACCTTACACCGTAGAATATATTGTCATGTTTTGTTTTTATAAAACAGTTTATGGCCTAGAAATATGCTTTGACAGGGAAATTACTGAATTTAAAAATAAATTTTTATGTGTAATTAAGGAACTTGTGCTCCCCTTCCCCCCCAAAGTATTTCACTTTGTTATTCATTAAGTTGTTTTGGGATAGTGTTGTTTGTCTTGAACTATAGAGGACTCAAGATTTGAATCTTGCTCAGTTGGAGCGTGTTGTTATTGTTGTTTTGTTTTTCAAGGCAAGGTTTCTCCGTATATTAGCTGTGGTTGTCCTGGTCTGTGTAGACCAGGCTGTCCGTCCTTGAATTCATAGAGCTCTGCCTGCCTCTAACTCTCAAGTGCTGGGATCAAAGTGTGTGCCACTACACCTGGCCTTAGAGTGATTTTAAAATGACTTCAAAAGAACATGTTACCCAGTTTTATATGTTAGCTTTTATAAAATTGAATAAGCTAAATATAAATGTAAACATATGGCTAATTTAGTCTGTAGGAAAGATTGTACAGTGAAAAGGTTAACTTTTGTCTGTTCTCTTTTGTGTGTGGTGTGTATGCATTTTACATATATGTGGGCACACATGTGTGGGTGTGTGTGCATGTGGTGGCTTAAGGTTCATGTTGAGATCAACCACCATCATCCATGCTCATTCTTCCACTTTACCCATGGAGGCGGGCTCTGTCAGTCAACTCAGAGCTTGCTGACATGTCTAGTCTCACTAGCAAGCTTGCTCTGGCCATACTTCGCATTTACTTCTGAGGCTAGAATTATAGGATGGCCACTAAATCTGACTGACATTACCCGGGTTTTGATCCAGACTCTTGCAGGGCACGTTTTAACTACCGAGGAATCGTCAGACCTTGTTTTCTATTCTTTTTTTCTACTCTCTCGCTCTCTCTCTTTTTTCTTTTTTTCAAGACAGGGTTTCTCTATTTAGCCCTGGCTGTCCTGGACGTGTTTTGTAGACCAGGCTGGTCTCAGACTTACAGAGATCCATCTACCTCTGCCTACCCGAGTGCTGAAATTAAAGGCGTGTGCCATCATGCTCGACTTGTTTTCTACTTTTTTGGGTTTTCAAGACAGGGTTTCTCTGTATAGCCTTGGCTGTCTTGGATTCACTTTGTAGACCAGGCTGGCCTTGAACTCACAGAGATTCATCTGTTCCTGCCTTCCCGAGTGCTGGGATTACAGGTGTGTGCCACTATGCCCGGCTTGTTTTCTACTTTTTAAAAAAATTATTTCTTTTTATAGCCTTGACTGTTCTGGAACTTCTTAAGTAGACAGTACATTGAACCTGTAGAAATCAGTCTGCCTTTGCCTCCCATGGGCCAGCATTAAAGATGTACATCACCACACCTGCCCTGTTCACTACTTTCCTAATTTGGCCCTCATATAGAAGGGTACTAGTTTCTTCTCTACTTTGCAAATTGCTAGGTGCTTACATAGAGACTGCGTTTGTTTTCTTGCTGGTCTATTCATTTCCTCCTCTTCTGGTATCTTTCACCCTATTTTTCCTTTGGGAACCTCTCTTGTTCTGTTCTTAGTTCAAGTAATGCTTGTGGGTCTCTGATGACTCTGTAGTCTTAAACCCTTAATATTCACAAGTGGAGAGAGAAGCATGGGAAAGACTTGAATATATAAATTGCAGAGTTAAGTTGTGGAGGACAAAGAAAAAGACACCTGAGATGAGATTCTACTTGAATGGTAGAGTGGGGCATCCGGGCGTTACTCTAACGTTTCCAAGCTGGGGAAGAAGCTTGGGTTTATAACTGAGTCACTGTTCTTTCTGTGCACACTAATTGTCAAGATCTAATATTTGTCCTTTCTCTTGCCCCATTCTTTCTTTGCTAGTCTTACTCATTCTTCTATTATAATCCAGTTTTTTGATCGCAGACAGATTGTTCCTGTAATTAACAGACATGGTTTTTCCATTCTCCTGTAGCTCATCCTGGCCATCACTGACAGATTATTTCCTCCAGAACATCACACTGATCATGGCTTCTCCCTACTTGGAAATTGTTAGTGTTCTTTTATGGACAGGATTCATGCTCCTTAGCTTTTCAATAAAGACACTCTAAAAGTTACCATAGTTTGTAAGTTGGGATGGATGCTTCTTTTCACCCTCTCATATTTCACTTACCTTTCCCATCTTTGCTTTTCTTATTCTGAGAAGAACATTTTTTCTGGGTCATTCCAGTTTCATCTATGCTGGTTAAATTATAACCATTCCTATCATTAGAGTTTAGTTAAAAGTCTGCACCCCTGTGCAACATCTGTAGATCATTTAGGTTCTACCTCTCCAGTGCTGGGATTATGGGCTTGCAGCACCACAACTAATTTGTGTAGCGTTGAGAATTTAAACCCAGGGCTTTGGTTATGTTAGGCAAGTATTCTTTTAATTGAGCTACATCCCTAGCTCTAGACATACATATGAAAAAAGTAAGTACAAATACAGCATTTCTAGAGCTTTAAGTTATGTTTTGGAGGAATTAGAGATTCAAGAAGTATTTTTTCTTTTGTACAGAAACATAGTATGAGTTTCACACCCTTTTCTTGCTTTGGTACTAGGAGTAGACTGGGAACCTTGTGCATGCTGTGCAGTTGCTCTGTGTGGCGCTCTACATCCCTCTCCCTCTCCCTCTCCCTCTCCTTTCCTCTTCTTTCTCTCTTTTTCTTTCTCTCTCTCCTCTCTCTCTTTCTTTCTTTCTGTCTGTCTTTCTTTTTCTTGACAGGCTGTCATTAAGTTACCCAGGCAGGCCTTGAACTTGTGCTCCTACATCAGTCTCCAGTATGGCTGTACCGCCTCACATGCCTTTAAGTTTTTTGAGATATGGTCTTGCTATGATGTGTAGGCTAGCCCTGAGCTCCTGGGCTCAGGCAGTCTTGTCTCAGCTTCCTAAGCAGCTCAATATGAGGGCTTTCTAAAGTGATAATATAAAACTCTGCAGTCTTATCTTTCTTTATCTTTTTCTTTTGGTCTAATTGCCTATGTTCTTAAGATTTGTTTGGCCTTTTAGGCATGCTATTATCTCTTAGGCATATTAAGCGAATTAGGCATACTGAAGTCTCAGAATTGTAGGGTAAAAATCTACAATGTAGTGTCATCTACAATGCCTCTAATTGATTGAAGTTGTAAAATCATTCTTTTTTTTCTCATTTATTCATTTTTCTTTCTTTTCTTTTCTAAGACAGGGTTTTACTCTATTGCCCTAGTATCCAGGTACTCACTATGTAAACATACCAAGGTAGCCGAGACAGTGCATAACTAGATTCTGCTTTCTGGATCCTGGGATTAAAGGCATGTGCCACTTCACCTAGGGAAATCATTCATGTTAGTTGCATAATAAATCCATGAAGGTAGTAGAGTCCAGAATTTAAGTTTTCATTAAAGTAAATATGACACATTTAGAACTTATTCTCTTGTATGGTAAATATTTGTTCAATATTATTTTACTGAGCTAATAGGAACATTTTTTTTTGGAATTTGGAATGATACTAGGGTAAATATGAATAAAAAAGGCTAGTAAAAGTTATTTTATTTTTCTGCTTCTATTTCTACACTTTATAAAAACATTGTTTACTTCTTAAATCTTATTATTATTATTTTGAGATCTTATGTACCCTGATCTGGCTTTGTACTGTGTAGCTGAGACGGCATTGAACTTATGATTCTCTACCTCCCAACTGAGATTACAGGTATGCATCACCACTCAGGGTTTTGCTGTCTGTATTAAGGGACCTGATCAACTCCTAGTACTTGAGTGTAGAGGAATTTACTACAAGAAATACTACCTTTTAGTCTGATAATTACTATGTGGGCTGGAGAGATGTCAGCAGTTCTCAACATGGGGGTTGTGACCGCTTTGGGGGTTGAATGACCCTGTCATAAGGGTTGCATATCAGATATCCTGCATATCATATGCTTATATTATGATTCATAAACAGTAGAAAAATTATAGTTATAAAGTAGCAATGAATTAATTTATGGACGAGGGTCACTACATGAGGAGCTGTACTCAAGGGTCAGCATTAGGAATGTTGAGAAGTGCTGTTTTAGCAGGCAAAAGCACTGGTTGCCAAGTCTGAAGACTTGACTTTATTCTGGGGACTTAGGTGGTAGAGAGGGCTGACTGTCTTAAGTTGTTCTTTGGCTGTTTCTCCACCACCAGAATCCAGGGCTTTTCCAGGTGTTTCCTCTTAGCTGCCCTTCTATGTTTTGTTATTTTTCCATATTTTAAGATGTTCTTTAGATAAACTATTTCACGTAACCTTAAATCCATACTGCAAAGCAGATGAATACAAATATTACAAGAAAACACTGATGTGACAGTGATTTGTCCATGGGCACAAGCTCGGTCAGTGCTTGGGAAGCTGGGTTTGAACTGAGGCAGACATTTTACTCCTGTTTCTGAGTTATGTCGGTCTTTCCAAGTTGTTTAGGGCTCCTGATACAGAGGTCTGGCTAACTGAGCAGTTTTTTTTTTTTTTTTTTTTGCTTTAAGAAGTTACTTTGGGTTCATTTTCCCTTGCAGCTGAGGGGAAAAAGAATGGGTAAAGTATTGTAGCTTCTTTTTAAAATCAGATTTTAGGCCAAACAGGTTGAGTGTGTTTGTTTTGGATTAATCAACACCGCTCCCCCCCACCCCTTGCTTCTATTGGCAGCTGCCTAAGTACAGGTCAGTTGGATGCATTTAGCATTTAGTTGAACTGGCACAAGCTCCCTGAGTGGGCTAAGGTTAGGAGAATAATGCTGGGGCTTGGACAGAACTATGTGCTGTGGCTTACACAGGACGCACTGGCTAGTCTAGTTTCAGATATTGGAGCTAATGGAAACGTTTGCGATTAATGTGCCAACACTTGAAGCTTCTGGAGATTAAAAGCTTTGTCTTTTTCCCGTTTTAAAAGAGCAGCTTAGAGTAACCCTGGAGTGATAGAGGTGGCTGACAGGTGAAGAGAGGTAGTGTGTGACAGTCAAGTGTGGGTCCTCCAATCTCTAATTTCCTCTGTAGAGTAGGACTAATGCTCTAAGTTCAGAGATGTGAATGAACTGATCTCTGCAGAGCGCTCCACACAGTGCCTGCGAAGTGCTCTCGCTTACTGAGTGTGGTTGCTCTTCACAAAGCAGAAGAGTAGAAGCAGAATGTGCAGTGTTGTCAGCTTGCTATTTTAATTACTTAAAGGAGGTGGTTAAGTACATTTTATCTTCTGAAAGAGTAGATCCTTAGAGCTGGGTTGGTTTTCAAAGATAAGTCATGGTGTGTTCTTCATCTGTCAGAATTGGTTAATTCTGTCATCTAGGACTTTGCCTAGTACCCTTTTCCTCTTTTGTAATACCTATATATGTCTCTCATTCTAAGAGTCCATATGTAGCCCATACCTGTTAACTCTTTCTTGTAAAACATAGTCTGCTTTCACTTCTGCCTTGTTTTCACTTTTCATTTATGTACAAATTCAGGCTTTGTCAAGTACTCTGTTAAAGCTGCTTTTGCCTAGGGTAGTCTAATAGAGACTCCCTTGTTTACCTGTCTCTCTAAAAAGATTTATCTTTGTGGGAGGGTACTGTGCACAGTATGTTTGAGGTCATCAGACAACTTTCAGGAGTTGGTTTTCTCTTTTTACCATGTGCATTTCAGGGATTGAACTCAGAATATCAGGCCTGGTGTTTTTTGATGACTTTTACCCACTGAGTCATCTCACTGGCCCTGGTTTATCTGTCTCTACCTCACTATAGATTTGGTTTATAGATCCTTTTCAGAGACACCCAAGAACTATTTGAGTGCTGGGCAAAGAAGTTCTCTGGGCTTGTGTTATTAAGTTCTCTCCACCCATGTACAGGAAGTCCTTAGCCAGGGCCTTCAAGAAGCATGTAAAAGGCACTTGCCCAGTTGAGCTAATGAGAGGTAGTTCTTAAAATTTTCTAACATGCTACCCCATGTTCAGAGTTGAGTAAGACTAGTTTAAAATCTTTTATGTTCACGTTGAACATTGAATGAATTGTCTTTTATATCCTTCCCTCCTGCTATAGTCATTCTTTAAATGCGGATATTTAGGTTTGACAATATTAATAGTTCTCTTGCTGTTTGCACCCAACCTGTGAGGTGAGACTGGTTTGGGTGGGACAGAAGGAATTGATTTGCATTTTGGTATAGGTAAGCTCTCTGTATACCCTACAGAGCATCTGGCTCCCTTTCTTCTGTGGCATTTAGTTTGAGCAGGATCACATATTGATAGAAATTCCCAGTTGGTTGATAACCTCTCAAACAAAATTTTCTTCTTGAATCCAGGCATGAAGATTTTAGAAACAAAGCAGTACAACCTCTTCCAGGATTTTACTATTTTATGTACTTTAACTTTAATTCTGCTTAGGGCCAAAACTGGATGCTCTGTCCAGTCAACTCAGGTGACTAGTTTGTCACAGATTGTCCTCTTGTAAACCATTTGTTCTCTGAGGTGCAGTTTACAGATAGTTGTGAGAGGACTCAAGAGTGTAGTTGCAGTGCAGATAGTTTCAGACCTCTTAGCTTTAAACACTTGTTTAAAGAATTTTTTTCTGAGTTTTTTCTGTGTAGCACAGGCTATCTTGGAACTCGTTCTGTAGACCAGGCTGGCCTCAAACTCAGAGATCCATCTGCCTGTCTCTGCCTTCCAGGCCCTGGGACTAAAGATGTATACCACCCCACCTGACACTTGTTTAAAATATTGAACAGCTCTTTCAGGCACGCTGTTACTTCCTTCTTTCATTTCCAAAGTGTTCTGCACTCAGCTGATAATTAGAATTGTTGCTTTTGAGAGTTTTCTCTGTATTTTTCCTTAGACCTAAGTAAACATTTTTTTTTTTCTTGCAGTCACCACATTCATTTTCTACAGTCTAGTTTGCTCTAAGCTCTTCCTGTAGTTGAAATAGGATTTCTTTGATTGTGGAAAGTCATCTTAACTTTTTATTATGAATGCTAGTCCTTGGTTCTCTTAGTCTGCTGTCCTGTTTGCTTTGTGTGTATGTGTATGTATGTGTGTATACCCACACTGGACTACATTGTGGGTGTACAAGTCAGAATCTTGGGTGCAGGTTCTTGCTTTCCACCTTGCTTGAGACAGGATCTCAAAGAGCTAGCTAGTCTGTAACAGGCTTGCTGGTATACAACTTATTAGGGAATTCTCTTTCTACAGAAACACTGGGATTATAGATAGCTTGTGCCTGTCATTGTGTGAGTCTTGGAGATTTGAGCTCAGGTCCTCATGCTTGTGTGACAAGTTCTTTATCTATTGAGCCATCTTTCCTGCTTTCTGTTTCTCTTCAGAGTCTTTTAGCATTGCTTATCTTTTTTTTTTTTTAATCAGTTTATTCTCTTGAGCCTTTCTTCCTACTACAGTTTACTAGGAAGCCATCTTAAAGAGTTTGTCCTTGGATATCCATCTCTTCTCTAAGATCGTTTTTCAGGATTCTTTCTCTGTTGGTCCCTCTGGAAATTTAGTCTCTTTAGAAACTTGTGGCTTAAGCTGGGTGCTTAAGGAGGGTGGGGAGGAGATGACAGAAACTTTGGCTTACCCTGAGCTGGTTCTCTTTAATTCTAGTGCAGTAATAATTGCTTTACTTTGTTATAAGTGTTCTTCTGTACCCTTTATAGTCTTGTTTTGGGGGTAGATGAAACTGCTGTAAGCACAAGAGGGAAGATATTTTCTTGTAGCCCTTGAAGTAAGTAAATAGCAAAATATTATGGAAGGAGCTGCATTTTTTGAATGCATGTGTACATTTTATACATGTATATATTATAGATACATACACATTATATGCATCATATACTCATTTGCTTATTTAAATTTTGTAAAATGCATTGCCAGTTACATCTAAATAAGATTGCATAAATGTAGTAGGGATTATAGATTTTGAGGTGAGAATTTTTATTTTAAATCTCTTCTATTCAGTTTTGATATTTGAGTTTTAGTTTTCTTATGAATAAAACTTTTTATAAAACTAAAAACAATTTATATGAAAGCTATAAAATAAAGATAAAGATTTTGCTTTCCTCTTAAGAAATAGACTTAGTCCATTAAAGCAATTCAAGTCCAAAATACTGAGAGCATCATTCATTCAGTAAAAGAACATTCACTGAGTATGTGATATGTGTCAGCACTAAGGTAGGACAAGAGATGTTAGATAGATATTCAGATAGTTTACAGTGTGGTATTTCAGTGTGCATTGGTAAGTGCTGTGGCAGAGATACACATTGTATCCTGAGAAGACCTAGAAATGAAAACGTAATTTGACCAGGTCCTCTGAACGGATGGTGAGGATCACTCTTGAGTAGCTGGTGAGTGATGCTTGTGCTCCATTTTAAGGATTTACACAGGTATATAAGCTAAGGAATAAGTGAAGGAAGCATTCTGTGTCTGAAGCAGAATGGTATACAAAAGGTTTCCCTGTGGGAATAGTAAAAGATGAGGCTGGAGAAGATGGTGGTCTGAGACCCAGTCATACCGTATGTATTTAGGTGAGTTGGCAAGCCTCAAAGTCTTTAGGCAGGCAAGTGATGCAGTATGGTTTCTGTTTTAGAAAGCTTACTTTAAGAAGTGCATGGATGGTGGGTAGAGATTTGTGTTTTCTTTTTTCTTTTTTTTTTTTGTGTGACTCTGGATTGGTGATGTTGTTAAATTGGAGGAGAGAGAAAAATAGAATTTGATAGTGGAGAAACCTCTTAAAGCAGTTATAAGAAGGGAAGAGGACCTCCCTATCAGTGGACTTAGAGAGGGGCATAGGAGGAGATGAGAGGGAGGGTAGGATTGGGAGGAATTGAGGAAGGGGGCTACAGCTGGGATACAGAGCGAATATGTAAAAAACCAAAAATTTAATTAAATTGGGGAAAAAAAAAGAACTCCTAAAAATTAAAAAAAAAAAAGAGAGAAGAAAAGCAGTTATAAGAAAAAGACAAGACCAAAAATTGAGTGTAGAAAAAAGTTTTACTGCCCTGCAAAAAAACTTGATCCAACACAGAGTTTAGTAGGCTCTGGGGAAAGAAAAATAGAGTTGGTCTTTTAAAGCTAACCAACCACAGAATGTCCCTTGTTTCCTTTTGTAGAAGCAAGATCTCTGATCTGCTGGTGCTACAGAGAAACAGTGGGTTAGCCAGTAAGCATCCTGTGTATGTGTCTTGAAATTATGGTGTGTAACTCTGGGCCAGTGTCCAAACTGTTGTGTGACATGGGTGTACAATCATATTTTAAATCACCAGAAGAATGCTACAACAGTATTTTATTTTTTATTTTTTTTATTTTTGTCATACACAATAATAGGTATTATTCTGATATTTTCAGCCTTGCATACACAGTACATTGACTAAATGCACTACTCCCATTGCCCTTTCCTACCATATTCACTCTGGTTGGGTCATTTCCTCTTCTAAAATAGTCCCCTTTCTACTTTCAAATCATATATATATATAATTATATATATATAATATATATATATATATATATATATATATATATATATTATACTTTATTTACTTTGTATCCCCCTCTAGTTCCCTCCCTCCTCCCCTCCCAATCTCTCCCTTCCTCCCCCTTCTCCACACACTCCCCTCCCCAAGTCCACTGGTAGGGTAGGGTTTCTTTTTCTTCCTTCTGATCCTAGTCTGTTAGGTCTCATCAGGAGTGGCTGCATCTCGAACTCGTGATCCTCCTGCCTCTGCCTCCTTCAGCAAATCCTACCGGTGTGCGCCACAACCGGCTACAACAGTATTTTAAAAGGAACCAATTAATCTGTTTTCCAGTAATATCTTGTGCAGGAGCTGTTTTTATCTGTAGTCATCGGCTTGATCTGGAGTTCTGGGGCAAGTTGTATGTTTCTCTGCTTCTGGAGACTGTTGTTGGATTGAGCTTAAGATTGTTTGAGGACGTAGACATCCATTGGTTAGGACTGGCAACCCAGGTGTATAAAGCCATGCACCAACACCTTGACTGTTGTTGCTGTTGGTAGGAGGACTAGACATGGCCCTTGACCTGTCCTTTTCTTTGAAGGAAGTTTATATACCCTCTGGACATAAGACTGAGAAAAATCAACTGAGGAGTGATTGCATGGCTAGTAATGCTACTAGCAAAACCTGAGGTTAGAAAAACGTAGAATGTTTTGAAACTTCAAGGATAATATGAATAATAGTTTCTATAATGAGGATATTAGAGAAATTCTGTTAAACTCTTTAAGTTACAGAAGAGCACAAGTTGTTATAGGTCGAAGATAGTGCACTAAGTGAAAGGGCTTGGTTGTCAAGCAGAGTGCCTAAGCTCAGGATGGAGAAAGAGGGTAGTCCTTTACAGCCAAGAGTCATATTGGATAAGCCAAATATTTGAGTGGTCTTGTCTAGTGATACCCGGACTTTCTTGTGGGTAAGCTGAGATCTGGCTGGAGCTGGTCTATAGTGTACATATGGTATAACATTAGGATATTTATGGTTTCTAGTTTTATGGTACGTCAGAGTTAGGATTATGTCACCCAGTCAAATTGGCACTGTGGTCAGCAGCTAGGTGGTCTGGGCTAGTAGCATTTAGATTTGAGGATGCAGGTGCTAGAGAGAGGTCAGATTTGCATGGCAAGTACCTTTGCCTGTTGAGTGGTCTTGCTGGCCCTTGTAGTTCTTTTTACATTTGAAGTTTTCTTTACCATGTTTTCTAGTGGCCTGCATTTATCAGTGGAGCCTGTTTGGTGATTTGCTTTATTAGGAAATTATCAGGTATTGAAGAACTAACAGTTTTGTTTTGTTTTTTTGAACTAACAGTCTTTATAGTCAAAAAGTTTATCTTATTTACATTGGTGTAGAAACAAGACTAATGTAGCTAGAGACTGTTAGGCAACAGCATCTCCTTGTGCTGTGCATTAGGGAATAGGCTTAATGAGGACTGTATTCGTAAAGGACTTCAGTAGGTCGTAGGGTTAAAAGAGATGGCTAAACAAATACAAATAATTTTGGGGCCATCTTGATTTGAACAAAAAATTTTTATTAGCTTAAGAATCAAGGAGTGAGTTTCATTATTTGCTTACTAATTTCTTAATCCTAATGCTTTGTCAGTGATTTTCTTAGGGTTTTTATTGATTTGCATATTAAAATTACATCACAACCCATAGGCAATATATGAGTAAGCCACATTAAAAGAAAAAAAAAGAACAGCTTTGTGGGACAGAAGGTAAGGTAAGTTAAAAATGTCACATGAACTACTGATACATTATTATGAGAAGGAGCTTGGGAACAAGTGGAGTCAGAGTGTTCTTAGAGGTTCACAGGAAAAAATCAAACTGAAAAAAAGAATAGAGTCAGCCAGTACTTAAAGAGAATGATATGCTCTTGCAGAGGATCTGAGTTTGGTTCCCAGCACCCATGCCAGTCTTTTCACAACTACCTGTAATTTCCAGCTCTCCTTGCCTCTGTAAGCATCTGTACCCACATGCACAAACCCACACAGACACATGATTAAAATGTTAAAAAAGAAGAGACTTTTCTTAGTTGCACGTTCTCAAAATAGATGCATACTGTTGGCTTGCTGTGATGGTCATGGGCCACCCTTGCTATTCTCTAGGGCACATTGTCTAGGAAGTCACTATGACTTTTGACTAAAAGTTGAAAATTGAACCTAGAATTTGAGGGTGGGGTCAGGAAAGGAGGGGTAGACAGTCATACCCATACATGAAACAGAGACAGCCAGGCAGAAGAGGTCTTACATGTAATTGAAGTTTATTAGAGTGGATACAGTTTTTAGGGTTGGTTGGAATAGTCACATTTGAGGTGGTAGGAGTATCATGTATAAAGAAAAAATAGAAAGATATTTATCTTATTTAGCAGAGACAAAGAAATGAAATTGTCTAATTGAGGAGCTACTATGAGAAAGAAAACTGAAATCACTGACATTTTAAAAGAGATCCAGAGAAAGAAAAGTCGTTTACCCTTCTTACTTCTATATGAGGTGACAGAGTAAGAGAAGTTACAGCTCCCATTATATTTCCTTTTGATCATATTTATTTGCGGGGTTGGTTTGTTTGGTGAGTGTGAGTATGAGGGTGTATGTGTGCCACTTCTCACATGTATTCGTTAGAGGACAACTTGGGGGGTCAGTTCTCTCTACCCACCCCATCCGCCTTGTGGCTTCTGGAGATTGAGTTCAGGTTGCCAGGCCTGGTGACAAGTGTCTTTACCCACCGAAACATCTTGCTCGTCCACAAATCTTGTTTTCCTTTTATGTGTGTATGAGAATGTAGCTCACATGCTTGTAGGGTTCAGTATACTCGGTGGGGAAATTTTTTTGCACACTATAAAATATGCTAGATACGTTACATGTGAACATTGAAAATGGAAATAGATAAGTTATAACCATTTGTCGACTTTTTAAAATAGAGGGTTAGACATTTGCTTTCTTGGTGTTTTAAAACATGTCATGCAATTTATAGAACTAGAAGGTCACAAGGAAGAAGGGGGCTTGCTCACTAGGGAAAAATTCCATCTTGAATAAATAAAATTTGAAGGGCTGGGGAAATGTCAAAGTAAGGAGTGCGTGTTTGCCAGTTGAAATTGACTTGGAGCTTGGTTGAGAAGTGACATATAGGTGGGGATTTACTTGTCAGCATTTACTGGAAAACTTAGTGAGTGCATACACTCTGTTGTGAAGTGTCCTTCCTCCAGGCCAGTTCATATGTCAAAGCTTAATTGCTAAGGGATGGAGGTTGTCTGTAGATGGAGCCTTTGAGAAGGAATTGGGTCAATGAAGGTAGAACATTCATGACTGAATTAGTAATAGATGCAAGAGAAGGCTCCTTTCTTTGCTTTGCCAGGGATATAGCAAGAACATGCTGTCTACAGTCCAGGAAGAAGGTTCTCAACAGACACTCAGTGTGCTGGCACTTGATCTTAGACTTTACATCTCCCAGACTTTTGAGAAATAGTGTTTGTTGTTAAGCCATCTAGGCTACAATGTTTGTTTTGGCAGTGCAAGCTAAGATAAATCTCTTGTCAGATTATGAGAAGACTCCTTCCTTACTAGTAAACATGTATCAACTAGAAATTTCAGAGGAGAAAGAATAAAAATAGCTAATATGTACTGAATACTTGCTATATTATATATTAGGTACTATTCTAACTATTTCATGTACTTTAGTCTTTAAAACAAACAACAGTATGAGATAATGTACAGAAGTCTCATTTTCAGATGAAGTCTTTGGAGCACAGCTTCATTAAATAGTGTTCAGAATTACACACCAGTAAATGGTAGCACTATGCTCAAATGCAGTCATTCTGACCTTGTTTAACCTTTGCGGTACTTAAAGCTTAAACCAAACCACATTCTTTATAGTGTTGCTAGAAATGAAAGGTAAAGGACATTTGGTAGTGGCTAGGAAATAATGCAGACCTGTCTATGTATAATGTTTAGACTTGATTACAATACTGCATACTTTAACCCTACAATAATAACACATCCCACTTGGTATTCTGAGGAAGACTAAATTATTGTGCAGTGTAGCTTAGCTGTATTTAAATATTTTTTGGATTTACTTTTTTTTTATTCTATGTATGTGTATACCAACTGTGTGTCTGGTGCCTGAGGAGACCATAGGAGGGAGTCTGGTCTTCTGGAACTAAAGTTACAAAATGGCTGTTAGCTGCCATGTTGGTGCTACAAATTAATTCCAGGTACTCTGGAAGAATAGCTAGTGTTCTTAGCCACCAAGCCATCTTCTCTAGCCCCTACATATACTACGGATAGTATACTGCATATCCTTTTCCAATTTCTGGGACAGTCATCAGTTATGATTAGGTCTGTTTGAAGGAAGACATCTAGTAGAGGAAGTGGTAATTGAGTTTCAAATAGTGTCTTAGTTAAGGTTACTATTGCTGTGATGAAACATGACCAAAGCAAGTTGGGGAAGAAAGAGTTTATTTGGCTTAAGTTGCCATATCACAGTTCGTCATCAAAGGAAGTCAGGATGGGAATTCAAGCAGGGCAGAAACCTGGAAGCAGGAGCTGATGCAGAGGCCATGAAGAAGTACTGCTTACTACCATGCTCTGCCTGCCTTCTTACAGAACCCAGGACCACCAGCCCAGGGAGAGTACCAGCCACAATGGGCTGGGCCCTCCTCTGTCATTCACTAGTTAAGAAAATGACCTACAGGTTTACCTACAGCTTGTCTTCTGGAGGAATTTTTTAAATTGAGACATGTCTCTCTGATAATTGTAGCTTGTGTCAAGTTAACATAAAACTATCCAGCACATTTCTCAGACAATTAGGAATAGTGCTTCCTCAGGATCCAGCAATACCACTCCTAGGCATATATCCAAAATATGCTCAAGTACACAATAAGGACATTTGCTCAACCATGTTCATAGCAGCTTAATTTGTAATAGCCAGAACCTGGAAACAACCCAGATGTCCTTCAACTGAGGAATGGATACAGAATGGAATACTACTCAGCAATTAGAAACAAGGAAATCATGAAATTTGCCGGCAAATGATGGGAACTAGAAAAGATCATCCCTGATGTCCGTTTCCCAGAAGCAGAAAGACACACATGGTATATACTCACTTATAAGTGGATATTGGGCATATAATATAGGATAAACATACTAAATCTGTACACCTAAAGAAGCTAAGCAAAAAGGAGGACCCTGGGTCAGATGATCAATCCTCACTCAGAAAGGCAAATGTGATAGACATCAGAAGAGGGAGAAAACGGGAGACAGGACAGGAGCCTACCACAGATGGCCTTTGAAATACTCTACCCAGCAGTATATCAAAGCAGATGCTGAGACTCAAAACCAAACTTTGGGCAGAGTGCAGCAAATCTTAGGAAAGAACAGGGAAATAGTAACACCTGAAGAGGACAGGAGCTCCACAGGGAAAACAACAGAACCAAAAAAATCTTGAAAGGGTTGTTTTCTGAGACTGATACTCCAATCAAGGACCATTCATGGATGTTACCTAGAACCCCTGCACAGTTGTAGCCCATGGCACCTCAGTATCCAAGTGGGTACCCTAGTAAGGGGAACAGGGACTATCTCTGACATGAACTCAGTGGCTGGCTCCCTAATCACCTCCCCCAGATGGGGGAGCAGCCTTACTAGGCCACAGAGGAAGACAATGCAGCCAGTCCCGATGAGACCTGATAAGCTAGGGTCAGATATATGGAAGAGGAGGAGGACCTCCCCTATCAATGGACTAGGGGAGGGGCATGGAGGAGACGAGGGAGGGAGGGTGGGATGAGGAAGGAATGAGGGAGGGGGCTACAGCTGGGATACAAAATGAATAAATCGTAATTAATATATAAAAAATAAAAATTTAATTAAGAAAAACTGTCCAGCACAAGTAGCAAACAGATATATGACCTGCAAACAGAGTACAAGGGAATTGATGTATGAAGAACAGTACATTTATGTATTTTCATTCTTAAGTTGGAGAAAATAATTCATCAAAATACTGGTTTTAAATACATAGCCGAGGGGCTGGAGAGATGGCTCAGTGGTTAAGAGCTCTTGCCACTCTTGTAGAGGACTCCAGTGTGGTTCCTAGCATCTAAGTTGGGAGGCTCAAAACTTCCTCTAACTCCATCTCCAGGGGATCCTATCCTGTACTCTCTTCTGTGACTCTGCAAGCACCTGTATGCACACATTTATAGCCCCCGTACATGCAGTGAAAGATAATAAATCTAAAAATTATATGTAGCTGAATGCTTTCATAGTTTTCCAAAATGCATTATTATCATGTGTTTAATTATGCATTTGGTACTTTGCTTATTACAAAGTTCTATGATTACTTTTTGTTTTTGAAATGGGGCCTTATGTAGGCATTCTATCCTAAACTTACTATGTAGACTTGAATTTTGGTTCTTCAGTCTTTGCTTCTCTAGTACTGTGAATAGACACATATTACCAAGCCCAGTCTGTGTGGTGCTGGGGAAGGAATCCAAGGCTCCACATGTGCCACACAGGTGTTCTATCAACAGTTACATCCCCAGCTCTTGTAATGACATACAACAATTACAAGCTGCTGCTCTCATGTGTCGGTGACCAGAAATGGTATGCAGAAGCACATGTCTTTTGAGCATGGGCCAACTTTTTGGGACTCATTTAGAGGTGTTGAACTGGACTTTTGTATGAAGTTTTTTCAGTGTCAGTATAAACTCAAAGAACACAAAGAAAAGGATATTGGTTAAAATAGCCTCCAAACGGGGTTACAGAAGTGGTGTTGTAAAAGTTTGTTTTTGGTAAAGGAGCAAAGAAGAATAGACTATTTGAGTCTTTTCCTCCTTTTCCTGCAAGCAGTTTCATTCTAGTGAGCATTGCAAGTGGAATGCAACTGCAATCTGGAGGAGGAAGGGGAATTTTTAGCAAGGACATAATGACCAGTTGGGAGCTTTATTGAAATTAAGCGTAGACAACCACTCATTATGAGCACTACTTAGTTGGACCAGCAGGGCATTCTGTTACTACAGCTGGGCATTGTGCTGATACTGTTAACAGATGCTTGCTGTACAGGCAACTCCTTTCTAATCAGAAAAGGAAATTATTGACTTAACCCCGAAGTGTGATAGCAGCCCTTCCATGAGTGCCTTTTCCAATTAATTACTACAAAGACAGTACAAAAAGGGTTTTTTGGGGGTAATTTTTTGAAAAATACTTTAGCAAAAATAACAGAAGAGATTTTAGCTAACACAGTGGCATATTCCTATAATCTCAGCACTCAGGAGGGTGTGGCAGATTAATCTTGATTTAGATAAAATTTTTATTGTATTATGTATATGTGTGTGTGCCTGAATGTATGTATATATGTATGTTTGGTGGTTTGGATGAAAATGGCCCCCCATAGGCTCATATGTTTGAATATTTGGTCTCCAGTTGATATATCCAGTTGATATAAGGTTTGGGAAGTATTAGGAAATCTTTACTTGTTGGAGAAGGTGTGGCACTGGTGGCTGGACTTTTGAGCTTTCAAAAGCCACAGCAGTCCCGGTGTGTCTCTCTTCCTGATGCCTGTGGATCAGGATGTAAATCTCTCAGTTACATCATGCCTGTCTGCTTCCCATCGTGATGATAATGGACAGACCTGAAACTGTAAGCAAGCACCTAATGAAATGCTTTTTTAGAGATTTATTGATTTATTATGTATACAGGGTTCTGCCTGCATGTACACCTGTATGCTAGAAGGGGCACCAGATCTCATTATAGATGGTTGTGAGCCACCTTGTGGTTGCTGGGAATTGAACTCAGGACTTTTAGAAGAACAGCCAGTGCTATTAACCTCTGAGCCATCTCTCCAGCCCCACACAAAGATTCTAATTCCCCCTCAAAAAGGGGTATTTATGGCACGATAATTAAGTCATATCTACCTTGTGAGCTCGGGGGCGGGGGGTAAAGGCTGTATCTTTGTGTCTGCAGAACCTATCATAATACTTGGCACAAATGGGAGTACTTAGAAAATGCCAAGTGAAAGAATGAAACTAAGCTTTATGGTACATATGTACCTTTAATGTTATACTTGGGAGGCAGAGGCAGGTGGATCTCTGTGAGTTTGAGGACAGTCTGGTCTATAAAAATAGTGGCCAGCCAGGGCTACAGTAAGTAAGACTATCTCAATAGAAAAAAAAAAATAGTGATTTGTTCTTTTCTCAATAAACATTTCAAGAGGATTATACCTGTATCTATGTGAAGTAAAGAGACATCATCAACATACTAATTGTATTAGTAACTTTTCTCATAGCTGTCATAAAATACATGACAGGGATACCGTAAAGGAGGAAGGATTTACGTTGACTCTTGGTCTCTGAGATGTTAGTTCAACAGGGTAGAGAAGGCCTGGTAGAACAGAGCAGTTCACATCACAGTGGGCCAGGAAGCAAAGCATAGGAACATGAAGTTATGCTGGCTTTTCTTTTATACTTCAGTGTTCTAAGCTCATAGATTGATGCCACCTTGGTTCACTGTTGATCTTCCTCCTTAATGAGGCCTCTCTGGAAACCACTTCACACACACACACACTGCTGAGCCTCACTGATTGGTAAGACAAGGTTTTTCTCTGCAGCCTTGGCTCTCCTGGGCAGACTTTGTAGACCAAGCTAGCCTTGAACTCAGTGATCCACCCGCCTCTGCCTCCCTTAGTGCTGGGATTACAGGTGCGGGCTACCTCGCCCAGTTTCGATTGTTAATTCTAAGCCAAGAAAGCTGAGAGTAGAGATTAGCTACTGTACAAGCTTCCTTAATTTAATTTGATTACATCATCATTTCAAGCCATTTATTTAGAGAAGAGGTAGGTAGACGAGCTGGAACAACTTTGGGAAGTACATATTTAAGAATAAATGCTTGGAGGAATTTGAGACAAATATCTGATCAAAGTAGTATAGCAGATTTAATCTGTGCATCTCTAGCTTAAATACTGTAGTATTAAAATGCTACATTTGTAATCGTCATTGATGAAAATTAGCACATAGTTGCTTAATATCTGAAGCTAGTATAATGTGTTAATAAAAATTAGTGAGAGAATAAAGGTGTCCATCACAATGCCCGGCTATGGGACTCTTATCTTACTGTGCTAACCTCTAGTTATACAGTAAAAGAAGAGGACCTAGGGCAATGCTTTAAAGAAACTCAACTTTCATGGGTGGAATGTAAGATCTGATGAAGTCTTAAAATGAGTTTTATGCCATTTGAGAATATACTGTTAAATTAGAACTGAAGAATAAAGAACTGCCAGAAGAGCAAGTACTCAAGAGTGGCACATTCCCTCGAGGGATCAAATGCAACAAGGAATGACAAGTATCCACTGGCCGGATTTGATTAATTAGGTTCCTGGGCTTTGGATAAGTAATTTAGAGATTATGATGAGGGAAAAAGCTAAATTTCAGGGGGCTGAGGCATTGATGTGGAGTCAGAGAATATAGTTAGTTACTTGAAGTTTCATTATGAAAGAGCAGATTTCTGGAGGGAAGCTTGGATAGGAGTCAGAAGAGACACAGTCCAGGATGCCTTTGATGGCTCTCAAGGTCCACGGGAATATTCTGGAAGTGAGAGCCAGAGCACAGGTGGAAAGTAGTCTGGGACCAGAGAGCAGACTTTGTAAGTGGAGGGCCGAAAGCGTAAGTCTATGTCAGGAAGTTAGAGGGATTCTCAAACTGTCTGTTTCTATGAAGTTGGGATGGGTCATTTGATTTATGAATCATAGCATGAATGGCAGTTAAAAGTCATTGCTTTATTACTATTAAAGGTTATAATTTGAGATGTGCATGTGTTGTATATGTGTTGATCCTAATGCTTGATTTTTGTACTGGTAAAAGTTGGGAAAATTTTTCTAAATCCATTTTATGATTTAGTACTTTCAGATATGGTCTTAGTTTTTTTTAATTATCATTATTATTATTTACAATGTATTCACTTTGTATCCCTGTTGTAGCCCCTCCCTTATCTCCTTCTGGGCCCCACCTGCCCTCCCTCTTCCTCTGCTATATCTCTTCCCTAGTCCACTGAGAGGGGAAGTCCTCCTCCCCTACTTTCTGACTCTAGCTTATCAGGTCCCATCAGGACTGCCTAGATCCTTTTCCTCTGTGGGCTGGCTAGGTTGTTCCACAAGGGAGAAGTGAGCAAAGGAGCAGGCAAACTATGCTCTTAGTTTTTATGATTGAGTTTTTGTTTTTAAAAACAAAACTGCCAGGTTTGGTAGCACATACCTTTGATGCCTCTGAGTTCATTATGAGAGGGATTCATTTTTGAATCCCATATGAAAGTTCATTATGAAAAGTTCATATAACTTGGTCTATATAGCAGGTTACAGGCCATCTGGAGCTACATGGTAAGACCATGTCTCAGAAATCCTCTAATAAAACTTTCTTCTAAGATGTAGCCTAAGGGACTTAGGATCTTGTAATTGTCAGTTTCATGATTGTCAATTTCTGTATTCCTATACTTATGGCATTTATTTCATTCATTCAAAGGTGATTAGTTAGTCTTCTTAAACTTATATTAAATGAATTTTATATGCCAAACTTCAAGAATTTTAATAAATCTCTAAAACTGAATATGTAGAAATATTCATATTTTATATATCTAGTTGTAAGTATATGAAAATTTATAGCTTTCCTTGTTTGAATTAAAGAAGTTTTTGAAGGCTAGAGAGATGGCTCAATGGTTAAGAGCACTGACAATTTTGGTTCCATTCTCAGCACCCACATAGGAGCTTGCAACAATCCATAACTCCTAGGAGTTCTGATGCCCTCTTCTGGCCTCCACGCACATGGGAGATACATGTATGTTTATATATTCATGCATGGAAGCACACATACACATAAAATTAAAATAAGTATATTTTGCTTTTTGAGACAGGGTTTATATGTGTAGCCCTGGCTGTCCTAGACTCACTTTGTAGACCAGGCTGGCCTTGAACTCATAGAAATCCTCCTGCCTCTGCTATCCAGAGTGCTGGGTTTACAGACATGCGCCACAATGCCTGGAGTAAATAAATGCATTTTTTAAGTGTTTAGTTTGGAGATTTTTGGTAGATTCAGAAGGTTGTGTATGTATTCACATTACAAGGTTCTCAGATTTGAGATATCTTTTAATTTTTAGAAAATAGTATTTATTTACTAGTATGTGTGTATATGCAGGTATGGAAGTCAGAGACAACTTTCAGGAATTGGTCCTCTGCTTCTACCATGTTGGTCTTGGGAATCAAACTGAGGTCGTGAGGCTGCAGCAAGCATTTTACTTACTGAGCTATCTATATCGCCAGGATGTGGGAGACCCATCTTGTCACTGAGCCGTTGATTTAGGGAAGGCAGATCTCTCCTGTAAGGTTTCTGTGGCATTTAGATAAGAACACAGAATGTTAGTTTTTAAATATTGCATTCTGTCAGGAAACTTATTTATATGATCCTTTTCTGTAGAAAATTATTTCATCCTTAAATAGATATGCCAGCCAGAATTTATGTATCTTCTTCTTAGAGCCATTTTTTCCCTGTACAACTGGGTTTCTTTAAAAAAAAAAAAAAAAAAAAAAAATCATTTAGCCGGGAGGTGGTGGTGTGCTCCCTTAATCCCGGAATTTGGGAGGCAGAGGCAGGTGGATCTCTGTGAGTCCAGCCTGGTCTATATGACAGCCAGGGTTACACAGAGAAACCCTGTGATTCCCCCCCCACCCCATCACTAAAAAGCCAGAAATAGGTCTTTTGTTTTTTTTAACTCATTTTTATTTGTGTATATGTGTGTGTGTGAGAGAGACAGAAAGTGAGAGTGTGTATGTGCACAAGCATGCATATGTGTTTGCACACTCACCTCTGGAGGTCAGAAAAGGGCATTGGATCCCTTGGATCTGGAGTGGCAGGCAGTTGTGAGCAGTCTGACCTGGATCCTGGGAACTGAACTGTGATCCTCTGAAAGTGTGAATGTTCTTAACCGCTGAGCCATCTCTCTAGTCCTTTATGAAAAGGTTCCCCTCTAAGACTAGATCTTGATGGAATTGGGTCCCGATTGAAATGATCATATTTATAATCATGTTTCTCTACTGTTTCTGGTGATCACTGCTAAAGTTACAGTCATTGATTGATGTAAAGTTGAAGTTTACGCAGCTTCTTTTAATGGCTAGATTCTATTAAAAGTTTATGATTGTATTTCATACTTCACTGTAGTTAGGGTTTAGTTATATACTGCTGTTTTCAATGTTTAAAATGAAGCAATGCAGTCTTACCATTTTAATTTAATTTTCCCATGTATTTGTTTTTGTTTTTTTTTTACAGTACTCTGTGCAAAAAACTTGGTGAAAAAGGATTTTTTCCGTAAGTAAATGAACTTTAATACAAATCTTGTATATCCCGTGTTGGTTTTGGGGAGAGTTGTGTTTTCAGAACTGCCTGGTTTAGGGATTTGCAAGCAGACTGTTACTTTATGAATGCTGCAGTTTCAGAGCATTTGCCTCCTGCTTATCGAGAGGGTTTTGTGGGTTTGCCTTACCCCATTTCTTTACCTGCTTCTACTCATTTATACAGAGTGTTTAGGTGTGTAAATGCAAGTGTTAGATATATAAATGCAAACGATTCTAGAAAAGGTTTAAGAAAAAAAATTAATACACCTTTACTTTTTTAACATTTTAAGGAAAATTCGCTCATACATTCAGGATTTTTTGGGAGGCAGAAAATTGAGTCTGCTTATAGTTTCCAGACTTGTAGGAAAGAAACCACTGCCAGTCTCAGGAGCAGGGGCTGGTTCCCGTACATGTTGTCTATTGGCCAATTGGATGTAATTTTCTTCTAGTTTGGGACAGGGTTTTGCTGTGTGGCCTAAGCTGGCTTTGAATTTATAGTCCTCCTGTCTGTCTTCTCAGTGTTGGGATTACAGGCATTAACAATGTCCAGGAGTTGTGAAAATTTTGTAGCTTCATTTAGGATTAAGTTTTGTGAGAGAGGATTGGGAAATTCTCTTGAATGTACTCTTAATCTGTAATCTTTTTCCCTTTTCCTCACTTTGTGCTTTTCGTTATTGTTTTGAGACAGGGTTTCGTGTAGCCCAGCCTGGCCTTGAATTCTTGAGGCTGCCGAGTAGTCTCTGTCAGCAGACTGCTAGTGTGCACTACCACACCTAACTTTTTTACTGTATAATTTCTTACTTTAAATTATTTAGTAACTGTCACAGGATTGTAAATAAAGACTTCTAGCCAAAAATTTTACATGTAAAATATTTGAAATTAGAAATAACTCTTATTAGATTTTTAAATCTAATAAATCTTAAAATCTAAGTTCTGTCAACTAACAAAAACAGCGTGTTGAGTGTTTAGTATGACATTAGTTAATTTTCAAGTTGGTTAAAAGGGATAGAAATTTTCAGGCCTGGAGAGATGGCTCGGCATTTCTGAGCACTGGCCGCTTATCCAGAGGACCCAGGTTTGATTCACCACACCCACAATGGAGGCTTACAACCATTTGTAACTGCAGTTCTGGAGGACCCAACTCACTGTCCTGGCCTGTGAAGGCGCTGCGTGCATGTGGTGCACATGCAGGCCAAATATTCACACACAACAATAGTAAATTTTTTAAAGGAATAATAATTTTGACACATTTTAAATCCATACTTAGTTCATTTATTAGTTTCCATCTTTCTAGAAATTGACTTTAAGCTTAAAGAATATAATTTTATAAAACTTTAGTCATGAATGCTTGTATCTTTGTATTTACATGGGGAAGTGTGACATAGATTAACTTGAAGCAGAGGAGGGCAGTTGGAAGCAACCTTCCACTTCTGAACCAGATACTGTCTACTTTACAAGCATTTCACAGGAGAGGGCCACCCAAGGGCTGTACAACTCCCCAGTTGTGTCTGCAAGCACTAGTTTTATTCTCTTGTGGTCTGCTGCTTAATTATACTTCCCTATCACTAATAACCTAGAAGCCAAAGTGTAATTAAAAGAAAAAAAATCCTCCTAAGATTGAGCTGTTGGAGGATTTGTCTTGGTGACATTGTAAAGCTGCAGGGAGGCTTGGGTGTGGTTCTGAGCAGCACAGAGGTGAGCACACCCTCAGACATTTGCTTCACAGTTTGGAGGTAAAATCTTCAGTTTTATCCTCCAGTCTTCTTTCCTTTCCAATTCTTTCCATTTCCATATAGCCCCATTCACAGCTTCTCATATAAAGCATCCAGATATTCTTGTCTCAGTGCTCCTCAGAAATCTGGAAGAATCTTTAATTCTCTGTAAGCCTCTAAGAATTGAAAGTGACACCTTATAGAGTCTTTCTGTTCTTGAATAGTAGGTGAAAGGAAAAAAATCCTACTTCGTTGGTGTAGGCAGTAAAAACTGCCAAGAAGAATTTAAGAGTGTGTGAGCTTGCTTCATGCATAAGCTTTAGAGACAGCATAATTATTTTTAAGTCTCAGAATGGAAGATACTTGTAGACTAGAAAGGGGAGCAGCAGCAAGTCAGCCCTTAGGCCTTCCAGAGAAGCCAGCCACAGATGAAAGTTACTTGAGGCCTATCCTGACCAATGTTCAGATTTCTGCTGGTTTAGGTTTATACTTGCACTTCAGGGCGGTTTTGGCCTGTTTATAGTTTTGTCCATCCACATTAATCTCAGTGGAGTGTAAGTACAGCTTGCATCCCTGGTGCCCTTGGAGAGGGTACTGGCTTCCTTGAAAGTTTAATTATGGACAGTTGAAAACCATTATATGGGTGCTAGGAAATGAACCTAGTTTCTCTATAAGAGTAACAAGTGCTTTTAACCACTGAGCCTTCTTTGCAGTTCCCAGAGTACAATTATTAATAGTAAACATAGTTAAGTTTTTGTTTGTGATTTAAATTGTATTAAATAATTAAAGACCATTTTAAGGTGGAACATGAGTATAAGTTAAGGAAATTCATATATATTTTACTTCAGGGAAAATGTGTTGTGTGACTTTATATGCTAATTTATATGTGAGATGGTACTGTTTATTTCAACCCTGGCTAAGAATATCTGAGTTTTCTTTAAAGAATGTTTCCACTGGAGTCAGTTTTTAAAAACATTAGTATGAGCTGGCTGTTGGCTTGTGCCATAACCCTAGCATTTGAGAGAGAGAGGAGGTGGAGGATCAGGAGTTCTAGACTAATGAGTTTCAGGCCAGCTTGAACTATGTTGTAAGACCCTGTCTCTTTTGGGGGGCTGAGAGAGGATATTTACCTGTAAGGTAATCCATTAGGTTTTTGTTTGTTTTTTGAGACGGGTTTCTCTGTATAGTCCTGGGTATCCTGGAACACGCCTTTTAGATCAGGCCAACCTTGAACTCAGAGATCTGCCTGCCTCCTCTTCCCATGTGGGTCCTGGAAATTGTCCTCAGGTTTTCAACTTGTCAGCAGAAAATAAATCAAAAGAGACTGACTCAGACTTAACTTAAATTCTGGAAACCATACTGGAAAGGTTTTGTGGAAAATGTTATTTTCTTTTTCTTAAAAAATTTTCTGAACATTGATTTATTTTGTAATTATGTTTCATACACATACAAACAGGCATACATTGTGGCTCATGTGTGGAAATCAGGACAACTTGTGAGTTAGTTTTCTTACGCCACCATATTGCTTCCAAGAATCTAACTCAGATTGTCAGACTTGATGGCAAGTGCCTTACCTGCTGAGGCATCTTGCTAGCCTAGCATTTGTTCTTATGTTTTTCCTGCATGTATGTATGTATGTATGTATGTATGTATGTGTGCTACCTTTGTGTCTAGTATCCATTGGAGGCTAGGTAAGAAAGAGATCTCCTCAAACAGGAGATACCGACAGTTGTGAGCTATCATATTGGGAACCGAACCTGGATCCCCTGCAAGAACAGCGAGTGCTCTAAATTGCTGAGCCATCGATCAGCCCCCTTAATTATTTTAATTTATTATTATTATTAATTTGTGTGTATGTGTACTTGTGTGTATATGGGTGCATGTGCCATGACATACATGTGAAGATCATAGGACAACTTTTGGGAGCTTCTTCTCTTCTTCCACCTTGAAGTAGATCTTTTTGTTTCTCCCATGCTGTATACTCCAGGTTAGCTAGCAGGCCTAGCAGCTTCTGGATGATTCTCTTGTCCCCATCTCTCCTCTTCTCATAGAAGTGCTGGGATTGCAAATATGTGCTGTTCACTGAGGTTCTTTTTGTGTGTTTTGGTCATTGAACACAGGCTATCAGGTTTGTGTGACAATCACTTTCACCAGTGAGCTAACTTGCTGGTTATCAAGCCTCTTTTAACAATTCTTTTTTTTTTTATTTTGTTTATTCACCTATTTATCTGTCTGTCTGTCTATCTATCTATCTATCTATCTATCTATCCATCCATCCATCTATCCATCCATCCGTCTATCCATCTATCTATTTTGTTTTAGAGACAAAGTCTCAATCTGTAGTCCTACATGTGTTGAATCTTTCTATGTAGCCCAAGTTAGGCTTTAACTAACAGAGATCTGTCTGCCTGCCTCTTCATCCTAACTGCTGGGATTAAACTCGTGTTTTGTCTCTTCAGTAATAGTTTATTTTTTAAATATTGGTTTTAAAAGGTTTATTGTTTCTTATTGATGTGTACGCCTGAGTGAGTTTATCTGCAAATTGTGTGCAGAAGCCCTCGGGAGCCAGAAGGGTCAGCCACCTGGAGCTGAAGTGACTCAGTTGTAAACACAGTGAACACGCAAACCATCCTAACCACCAAGCCACCTCTTCAGCCCACAACACTAGGTTTATACCTTAGTACCAATGCTTGGTTGGACTCTTTAGAACCCTTTACAAAGAAAGAGAAGAAAGTTTTCCAGGTACAGTTCTCTCTTCAAAGCTCTGGGTTTATTTGAAAAGGCCTCTCTCCCCTGTGTGTGCTTTGCTTTCATTGCTTGTTCTTCCTTTTCACATTTGGTCTGTTCTGGCTTTTTGAGTGTTTCCTTCACCCACTCTTGAACCAAATAGTAAGTGGGTGGTATGCTGATTTTCCATTGTGGACAGAATATCTGAAAGAATCAACTTAAAGGAGGAACTGGGTTTCTTGTTTGTTTGTTTGTTTGTTTTTGGTTTTGGCCCACTGTTGTAGAGGTTTCTAGCTCATGTTTAACTGGCTCTGTTTCTGTTGGCCTATGGTAAGGCAGAGCATTGTGGCAGGGAGGACATGGTGAAGCTGCTCACTTCACCATGGCTGGAAAGCAGAGATAAGAGAAATGAAGAGGAGTAGGGTAGGAACAAGATTTAGTACCCAAAGGTATATATACCTCAAGGACACAGTTCCGTCAGGAGGGTCTTATCTCCTCTCAGAATAGCCCATCATGTTTTGAATGCAGCAGTGGCCTACTTTGTTGGTAAGGTCAGAGCCCTCATAACTCAGTCCTTTCCCAGCCACCTCTGAGTATTGCCATATTAGGGACCAAACCTTCAATGAAGCCTTTGGCTACATTCCAGATCCAAATGATAACTATAACATAGTGGTTGAGAATCAGCCTTGTGTGTGCATGGGTTCAGAGTCTAAACTTAGAGTGGTTCTCAACCTTCCTAATGCTGTGAACCTTTAATACAGTTCCTCATGTTGTGGTGACCCCCATCCATAAAATTATTTTCATTATTACTTCATGACTGTAATTTTGGTACTCTTATGAATCGCGATGTAAATACCTTGTTTTCCAACGCTTTTAACTCTCCTAAGAAAGAGTCCTTTGACACCCCTCACCAAGGAGTCTCAGCTCACAGGTTGAGAACCCACTGTTTTAGACTCTGTCCATATTTCTCACTGTTATGTATGTTGAGCTACTTATTTAATCTTTTTGTTCTTCACTAGTAAAATAGGGTAACATTCATCTCTCTCAATGGATTATTGTAAAGATTTAAGATGAAGCATTTTGGGTAATTCCCATTGTGTTTGCTATTTTAGTCAACACAGCCAAGCATTTACTTACTGTCAGTCCCCTCCCTGTTTGCTAGTTTCAGTTCTTTTTTGTAGAGTCTCTTATTACTTGTAATCATTACTCAATAGCAGTTTTTTTTAATAGCTAGTTTGACTTTTCTGTAGTCAATATTCTATATGATAGCTATGTTTAACAAGTTCTTCAGATGGGTTATGAAGACAGGTGTGTAGAAAGAGGAGTGGGAATGTTTGAGCATTCACTTTCTCAGGGTTAACTGGCTGCCCACAGTCCTCAGGCACCATCTAGACCCCAGTAGTGTCTACAGTACTTCAAGTTGAGAACAAATGAAAAAAAATACAGTTGTGCTATCCAATTTGGAAGTGACTTCAATCATTGGTTTAAAATAGGTCTCTGTGTGTGTGTGTGTGTGTGTATTAGAATGGAAAAATCTTGTATAGCAAATGGTAATCCTATGTAATTAATCTTTTATCTTACATGTCAAAGTATTTTTTTAGTTTAAAATACTTCCCTTTTTTCCACAGGACTCCCTGATCCATTTGCTAAGGTGGTAGTTGATGGTTCTGGGCAGTGCCATTCTACAGATACTGTGAAGAACACACTTGATCCAAAGTGGAATCAGCACTATGACCTGTAGGTGTAAATGAATGAAACACAAAGTTAATGTAAATGTAATATAATCTTTGAAAAGAATCCTGGGAAATGGTGTCAGTTTATGTGTAATACACTGTGGTCTTTTTCTTTCCCTTTTCAAAGTAGTACTAAGGCTTGAGCCTTGGGTCTCACATTGTAGGCACGGAGTCTGCCCCTGAGCTTGGCCCCACCACCCTTTAACTTGTATTTATCTGAGATGCATCTCACTAAGGTGCTCAGGTAGGCTTTGAACTGGAATCATCCTACTTTACCCTTCTAAATAGCTAGGATCGCACGCCTGCCAATAACACAGTCTCAGCCTTTTGAGTTGACATTTATAAAAGAGGAGGCACATCCAGTGGAAAAGTGCTTTCAATTATTGATAGACACCACACACACACGCCATGTACGCACACACACACACACGCAAGTACAAAGTAAAAAGAAAGAAAACATATCTTGAAAAAGTTACAGCCATACTTGATGGTAGGATGGAAGACTGGTGATGTTGCACATCTTTTCTTGTGCTTGATGGGACGTACTTTATAGTTAGTATTAACTGGCTATTTAGGGAGGTCTCTTACGTTTTTTCAAGTGCAGTGGAGGGGAAGAGATCAGAGTAACACTTGGGATCATTTTGTTAAATCCTTTCATTAGGCTGACAGTCCTATAAAGGATAATAAGTATGTTTTAACCCAAACCTTGACTGCCATATATAATATTGTATTTTACATGATAACATTGTGCTCTTTTATGGAGATATTCCTTATGTTAGAGCCTCTTAAGTTTTATTTATAAATCTTATACTTGTTAGGGAAGTTGAGGTTCTAATAGAATGAAATAAAAGATTTTTATTTAAATTTAATGCTGAGTGCAGTGGTGTGTGCCTGTTATACTATCTGTTCAGGAGGACTGTATATTCTCAGCCAGCCCCTCTGGACAAGATAGCAAGACCCTTTCTTAAAAATAACAACAGTAACAAAAAGTGTTTAGTGTATAGGTTTAAAAGAATTCATTTTTTTCTAGCCATGTGTATTAAATTATACAAGTTTTCCATAAAATGAAAGCAGAGACCGCCTAAATGCAATTTCTGATTAGTTTCTGACCCTGAAATATTTTGACAGAATGTTTTTGACTTGTAAAACTTAAGTGCTTACTGTTATTTTAAATAATTCATAGCTATTTTCAGAAGGCCCATACTTAGGGAATTATTGTAGTTTAGAATTTAAATCTTTTTGTATTATAGTATGTATAAAGACTATGCTGGTACATTGCCCTAAATAGAGTTCCTTAGGCCAGTAGTGACCTACTGAGGCCTCAAGAGTCAATATTTCAGAATAGCTGCAAACCAGTTAGGAAACATTAATTTGTGTGTCTGTGTGTGTGTTTGTGTGCGTGTGCGTGTGCGTGCACATGTGCATGTGTTTGCTCTGGGGTTGTTACTTGTTACTATGTAACAAGTATATATATATGTACTATATATCTGGTAGACACATTTGAAAATTGATGCATTGCATACTAAATGATAGTTTAGAGCAGCTCATTTGTAAGCAATAGACCCAATACAAACTAGCTTCATTTTAGAGCCAAGTCTGATGGCACACACATTTAATCCATGACATGGGAGGCAGAGGCAGGAGGCAGCAGGTTAAAGGTAACCTGGTCTAAACAAACAACAGTAAAACAAAGGGCTAGGCATGTAGCTTAGTTGGTAGAGTACTTGTCAAGTATGCATGGAACCTTGGGCTTGATTCTAGCGTTACATAAAACTTGATGTGCTAACACATGCCTATAATCCCAGCAAGATTAGGGGTGAAAGCAAGATCAGAAGTTCAAGCTTATCCTAGTCTACATATAGAGAGTTCAAGGCCAGCCTGGGCTGCGTGAGACCATGCCTCAAAGCAATCATATCCACCAAAGCAAAGGGAAAAACCTTAGTTTTTATAAAGTGGATGTATTGACTTGCCTCACAAAAACTTCAGGGGCGATCATTCTTTAGATACAACTGGATCCAGGGCTCAAGTGAATCTTCCACGTTCCTTGTTTTGTTTTATTAAATGATAGCATAAGATCAAGGTTGCTGGACCAAAAATTTGACCTCTTAGAATCACTGAAAGAAAGTTAGGTTCTACTCACACGATTATGTTATTAACCATGTTTTTGCATGACTGAATGCCATGTTAATAATTGGCCATGATAGAGTTTTTACATACTTGCAGGCATATGCACAGGCAAGTACAGTAACGCTTTTCCCTGCTCTGCTTGTCTGCAGGCAGTGAAGTGAAATCTACAAGAGTCCTGCTCGCTCAAGGCCTGCATATAGGAAAGAAGCAGGGGAAAAGCGTTACAAACAACTTTTGTTCTGCAGCATTTAAAAATATAACAGGTAGGTCAGATTTTTGGTCTATCAGCCTTGACAGTGCCTCTTGAAGGTGAACTAAGTATCTGAGGTAATAATTAAAATATATCTAAAATGTGATTGTTTTATAAATATTATACATGTCTTAGTGTTATGAAATAGTAGACACTAATTTTTGTGTTCTTTTTCTTTTGGCTCTGCTGGGATCCAAACCCTGGGCCTTGCACATGCTAGAGGAGTGCTCTTTCTGTATCTCAGTGACATTCCCAAACCCTAAAAGAGCTTTTTTTTTTTTTTTTTTAAGTTTTTGCCCAAAATGAGATTGTGAAAAAGGGATTATATTAAAATGGTTTAAAATGTTTTTAAAATTTAAGTTCAGTACTTTGGATTGATTGAATTCAAACATATTTTGCTTCTTTTGGCCATGCTCTGAAATATACTTAGGACTTGAGGATATTAAAATGTTAAATTTTATACCACTTTAACTACCAAGTTATTCATGTATCTGTTTTGTCTTTTAGGTATATTGGAAAGTCTGATTCAGTTACGATCAGCGTTTGGAATCATAAGAAGATCCATAAGAAGCAAGGTGCTGGATTTCTTGGTTGTGTTCGTCTTCTGTCCAATGCCATCAACCTCCTCAAAGACACTGGTTGTGAGTCATTTCTTTTTGATTAGGAAATATGTATGAGAACTTTTATGTAGTAGGTGTCCAAGAACTTAAGTTCCCACGTATATTTGAAACATTGGTAAAAATTTCTGGTCTGATACCAGGCATAGTGGTACACACCTGTAATCTTAACACTCAGGGAAGCAGAGACAGAGGCAGGTGGATCTCTGTGAATTCAAGGCCAGCCTGGTCTACAGAGTGAGTCCAGGACAGAGAAACCCTGTCCTGAAAAAACAAACAAATGAATGAATGAATGAATAAATAAATAAATAAATGGAAAAGAAGGAAAGGGAAGAAGAAAATTTCTGGTCTGGATTTGTTTAATGGACACAAAAATTGAAACATTTTGGGATGGCAAAATGGTTTGGTGGGTAAACCAGCAATCAAGGCTGATAGTACTTTCTCTTCCCTCCTACCTCCCTTTTTTCTCTCTCTTCTCTCTCTTTCTCCTCCCCCGACACACAACAAATAATTAAATGAAATTTAAAAAAAATGAAACATTTTAAGGAAGTGATACAAGAGGTGAATCAGAGAGGATGCTTAGAGGAATTTGTGGTATTCAGAAGTGATTGACATTGGGGCTTGTCTCGGACCAGATATAGGCAGCTCTTATCCTTAAACAGAGAAGCCTCTCCTTACATAAACGGAGTTATTTGTAAGCACCCATGGAAGCACAAGACACCGAGAATGAAGGATGGTTCAATCCTGACCTCTAGACAAGAGATTTGCCCATCTTTTCAAGGCTCAGGGAACATTGAGGAAGAAGGGTAGTATGAGGCACAGGATGGGAAGAGAGCCTCCAAAATGTCATCTGCTATGCACATCATAGCCATAGCAACCATGACCTCACAGCACTGGAGGCACAGAAGTCCAGCCCTCCTAACATTCACCTGTGGAGGCAGAAGAGACTTGTAAGCCCTACCATTCAGTGCTCATCTGTTTGGTAAGTAACAGATCCTAGGGGAGAATGAAGGATAGTACCCAGTTGTGTACACTGATGAACCCAGCAAACTCTCTCATAGTTAGCTCTGAACTTGGACACAACTTTAATTAAACTATGTAAGACACTTAAAAATAACAAAGCAAAACAAAACCACAAATTTGTTTAATAAGCAAAAGAGATTTGTAGGGAAGAGAGGAAGAGGGGATTGTAGAGGTGGGAAGGAAATAGAGTGGCCAGAATATATCACATACATGTAAGAAATTGTAGAACAAGAGTTACTAATGAGAAAGAGAGGAAAGGGAGGGGGTGATTGATATCCAGAAGGTTAGAAAGGTACCAATATACATGCTTTTAAAAACAGTTTTTAAAAGAAAAATCTTTTTAATGATCGCGTACATCAGTCTCAAACTCACACAGATTTGCCTGCCTCAGACCCCCTGAGTGCTGGGATTAAAGGTATGAGCCACCACCACCCAGTAGGAGGGTACAGCCAGAGGCATCTAGAAGAGTCCAGAGCAGAGAGAGAAAGTAGTGGGTTAAACATGCCTGGCAGATTTAACCTGGCCATGAGAGAAGAGGGGGTTGATAGGCAAGAGTGGAGGACCACTAAGGTAGGAAGATGAGAGAGAGAAGAGAGAGCACATGGCTCGAAGGTTTTGTGGGTGGGTTGGTGTTTCCCATTCCACTGGAATTCCTGACTGGCTAGGAGGTGGCTACTTCAGTCTCCATTTTCCCTGCTGCTAGGAATCTCAGCTACAGTCACCCCCATATCCTCCCAGGAGCCTACCCTGTCACGGTCTCTAGCTTGTTCCAGAGATGCCCTTCCAGTGGTTTCCCTTCTCTCTCCCTGCCTTCTCACCTCCCACCCCTGCTCTCCTCATACCTGATCCCCTATCTTGTTCCTCTCCTCCAACCCTCTCCTACCGGTTTCTTCTCTTCATACACTTCTGATGTCTATTTTATTTCCCCTTCTGAGTGAGATTCAAGCGTTCTCCTTTCGGCCCTCCTTGTTATCTTCTTTGGGTCTGTGGATTGTAGTATAGTTATCCTGTACTATATGGGTAATATCCACTTCAAGTGAGTACATACCATGTTTGTCTTTCTGGGTCTGGGTTACCTCACTACCCTGCCTACAAGAGGTGCAGGGATAAAGATGGAGCAGAGATTGAGGGAATGGCCAACCAATGAGTGGCTCAACCTGAGACCCACCCCATGGGAGAGAGCCAACTCCTGACACTATTAATGGTAACTCTGCTGTGCTTGCAGACAGGAGCCTAACATAAATGTTCTCTGAGAGGTTCCACCCAGCAGCGAATCGAAACAGATATTGAGACCTGGATACTCAGGGAGTCTTGTGGAAGAGTAGGGGGAAGGATGGAGGGACTTAGAAGGGTCAAGAACTCCACTAACCTACACCCATGGGGCCTTATAAAGACTGAAGCCCTAAACACCTATGTAACAAATGTGCCTTTCCGTTGGCACATAGTTGGAAATATCTTCTTCAGCAGATGTTTTGTTTGTATGTTTCTACAGAATTTTTTAGTTACTGTCATGAATGCATGAGCTAATAAAGAAATTCACGTGAATTTTATCTAAGGAAATTGGTAAACAAAACTTCTAAGTTTAGCTTTGAATGCTAGGTGTATTAAGGGGTGATTTTAAAATCTTAACAATGATCCTACAGTGAGATGTATAAATATTGGCCTGTTAAAAAGGGAGAGGACTGAGTTATGGTTTCTGATCAGGAACTTCAGCTCTTAAACAGCTGATGTTTGTATAATCTTGTGGAATGGATACAATTTACCCTTGTCCATTCAAATGCTGATTTCTCAACCCCACTATCTGGTTTCAATCCGGACATTGCATTGTGATGCTTTTTCTGAGCATCACCTGTCTCAAGTTTGTGTAAACGTGCCACCATTTGTTCTCTATATTTTCAGTTAAACGACCAGCCAATGCTGTGCAATGGAGAGAATAGGGTGGGGCATCCTGGTCTAGAGGGGAGGAAAAGGAAGCAAGTAGGAGGGAGAAGGGAGCTGGGCAGGACAGGACTTCAAACCAAGAGGAAAGATGAACCGGACCTAAGATATGACTAAAAGCAAGTATATGGGTGAAATCTGAATGGTAGGAAAATGTGTGGACTTGGATGTTTAGGATGGAGTAACTATTGCCCAGCATTGTGCCCTAGCTTAATTAAATAAATCCTAGTCTCTGTGTGGTGATTTGGATATACAGCTGGTTTAGGAATAACTGCTGCTTAACTAAAAGATAAATCAATAATAAATATTAATAACTCACAACAAGGTGAGAAAAATCTTAGCTCCTGGGTTGTTAGGGTATGAGCAATAGAAGAGAGATACTCGGTTGACAAGATTATTCTACATGTGGATACAAACTGCTAACAGTGTCCAATTTAGCAGGAAGACTTAACATTTATAAACCAAGCCAATGTGCTGTGGGGACATTGTACCTTATAACTTTTGGGGGCAGGGCAATGTTATATTAATTTTTACAGATGAGGCATCTGAAAGAGCCATCACCCTAAATGATTACTTCAAGCCTAGAGCTTATAAGATTTTTCTTTGTCTTCTCTAGTTTTTGTTTTTTGTTCTTTGTTTTTTCAAGACAGGGTTTCTCTGCATAGCCCTGACTGTCCTGGAACTTGCTCTGTAGACTAGGCTGACATGCCCCACACCACCACCCAGACCTCCTTGGCTTGATACTTATTTTGTGTTCTTTTGGAATGGTTATATTAAAAAATAGTAATAACAGATAACATTATTCAGCACTTACGTACAAAGTGCTATACTGAGAGTTCTGTAAAAATAATCTGACTTAGTCCTTGAAAAATAATTAGGTAGGTTTTGTTATATATGAGAGAGCCAGGGCTCAGGTACAGTTTGCTTAGGATCAACAACGATCGAGAGGTAAGCCAAGGCTCAGACTGAAGTGGTCTGAAAGCTTTGGAGAGTATGCCTGTCACTAACATAGTGTACCAGTGTTTCCTAATTTTTGAATCTGAACTTGTCAAAACTTGCTGAGATGTTTAAACTACATGTGCAGTTTTAACTACATATGCCGTTACAGAATTTTAAATATTTGTTTTATACGTAAAATGATTTAAACAAAAGACAGGTCTGATTTTAGTGGCCTGTGAAAATTACCACTTATAGATTATAGATGTTGGAATTTCTGATACTAGCTTTTTATTTTTATTTGAATAGATCAGAGGTTGGATCTATGCAAACTGGGGCCAAATGACAATGATACAGTTCGAGGACAGATTGTAGGTAAGTGTGGAATTTAAAATTCTGAGTTTTAGCTTCACTCAAACTGCCATAGGTAGAAATACTTGTTTTGTTTTTTTCATTTTAAGACAGAGTCTCATGTAGCCCAGGCTGTTCTTGAACTTGCTATGTAGCCAAAGGTGACCTTAAAAATTTGAGCCTCCTGCCTTTATCTTCTGAGTGTGCAGGTTTTGTGAAGTGGTGTGAATCAAATCTAGGGCTTTCTATATAGTAGGCAGGTGCTCTGCCAACTGAGCCCCATTCTCAAGCCTCTAAATACCTCTGAATAACTTGTGTTGGCATGACTTAAATATGAATTACGTAAGATGCTACAATGGGTCCAGAATGTAGCCTAACTTAGTTAAAAAATATATGTATATATAAAATAGAGAGATGGAGAGATGACTTAATTGCTAAGAGCATTTGCTTTGCAGGCATGAGAAACAGAGTTCAGATCCCAATATCCATGTAACAAAAACAAGTCCAGCACGGTACAGTGCAGCCTATAACTCTAGTGTTGAGAGGAGCAGAGAGAGACAGGTGGCTCTCTGGGGCTTGCTGGCCACCAGCCTTGCTAAAAAACTTGAGTTCCATGTTCAGGAAGGGACTCTATCTCAAAGGAATAATGTGCAGGGTGAGAGAGGAAGACATAGTGCCCTTCTTGGATCTCCATGTGTACATCCCCCAACCCCAGCTTCACAGTCAAACATAAACATAGACCACAATAAATACAGATATGACACACACTAAATGTAATGTAAAAATGAAAAAAGCAGCACTTGTTATTGTTAAGAATTATTGATTCTTAACAATAGAAATGGTAGAAATGGTTTAATAGGCCATCTTCAACTGGCCTAGAGGAAATAGCTCAGCCTTAGGTTGATGACCGTGCATTGTGCACTAGGACTCTAAGGCAAACAGCTTTGGGGATTTTTAAATTAGAGGGACAAATTACTGTTTCCCTACTTGAGGTAGAGCAGGATTTAAACTAAAATAACTTCACTGTGAGTCCATCAGAAAAGTTTTAATTCCCAAAGGTACAGCAAGAATTTGAATTCATAGATGGAAAAATTCCAGAATAGCCATATAACAAAAGACTGTGGCAGTTATCCTTGGAAGTATCTGTGAAACAAGATTACTGATAATTTCTGTTTTTAAACTGAGAAAAGGGAAAATATCTCATATAAATCCTTTTACACACCTTTTAAATGTAATTTGCCTGCTGATTTGGTATTCTATGTAATGCTTGGCAGTTAATGGTTACAGGTATCAGAATAGTTTCACCAGCTGTACATTTGCATTTATAAAAATCGCAAGCCAGACACAGTGCCACATGCTTATAATTCCAGCATTTGGGAGGCCGAGGCAGGTGGGTCACAGGTTGGAGGCTATTCACACCACTTACCTCAATGTTGCAGGCTTGCCTTTGTCACATATTAAAAACGGAATTATTAGAATTCACTACATTCAGAACTAACACTTGGATTTATGTGTATATATATTTAATGTAAAAATCTTGTGTGAATCTGGTTTTCATAGTAGAACCATTAAGAGTGATGTAAGCTGTATTAAAATTTCTTGACGTTATGTCATTGTAAAACATAGAAAGTTCATGGACTTATATGGACCTAGATACATAATTCATAACATACCTGGAAAAATTTTATGTATATGATGTCTTTCTGTGATTTATTTGAAACAGTTTCATTCTGTAACTCAGGTTGGTCTGGCACTCACAGTGATGGAGCTGCCTCAGCCTCCTGCGTGTTTGGATTATAGGCATGAGCTTCCATGCCTAGCTAAGATACCCTTAGGGGGAAAAAAAAACAAAAACACTAGAAAACTAACATTTTTAGTTGGCTTTGAAGGTACATGCCTGCTACTGCAGTATTCAGGAGGAAGAAGGAGGAGGATCTCAAGTTGAAGCATAGTTTGGGCTGTGTACCAAGAAATTTTCTTCTGGGGCTGGAGAGATGGTTCAGCAGTTAAGGGCACTTGTTGCTCTTTCAGAGGAGACCCAGGTTTGGTTCCCACTACCCATATCAGGTAGCTTACAACCATCTGCAACTTGAGTTCCAGAGAATTTGATGCCCTCTTCTGGCCTCATTAGCCACCTGCATGCTCATGGTGTACATACATACACTGTGGTCTACACACAGACACATAAAATAAGAAAATAGCATTAAAAATAACATAAAAAAACTTAAAACCGAAACACATAATTAAATACCCAATGAACCCAAGCACAATGGGAGGTAGAAGCAGGAAGATCAGGTGTTTGAGGTTCTCTTTAGCCATGTAGTGGATTTGAGGCCAGGCTGAACTATATGAAACCATGCCTAAAAACATTCCTGTGGGTTGGTGGTGGCACACAACTTTAATCCCACTACTCAAGAGGCAAAAGTGGGTGGATCTCTGAGTTAAGGCTCTCTTGCTCTACAGAGTGCATTCTAGGACAGCCAGGGCTACACAGAGAAACTCTGTCTTGGGGAAACAAACAACCAGACAAAGAAATAAGCAAGCAAGAACCAAACATTCTGGAAATTTCACCTATTTTTATCTATTTGAAAACTGACCAACTTAATGGTTTTTTTTTTTTTTTTAAATAAAACATAAATTTACTGAAGATTAGTATATTACAATTCTCTCCTCTAAGTTCTCATATAAATTCTCTCACATATAAGTTCTCTCACATATAAATATGGGATCAATCTTGAAATTACTTTTATTTTTTCCAGAGTTTCAACCAGGTGTGGTGGCTCATGCATATAATTCCCTCATTAAAAAAGCTGAAGAAATAGGATTTTCATGAGTTTGAGGGCTGGATGGACACCATAGTGAATTCAAGGCTACTGTTTATACATAATGAGGTCTTGTGTCAAAGAGTGCCACAGAGTGTCAAAGAATGAGAGGCAGCTCCATAACTAAGAGCACTTGCTGCTCTTGGAGTGGCCTGACCAGGTTTGGTTCTCAGCACCCACACATTAAGTTCCAAAGACCTCATCTCCTCCTCTAACTAGGCCTACATGGTGCACATACACACATGTAGGCAAAACACTTAGACCCATAAAATAAATACATCTTTTTAAAAAGCCCCCAAAAAACAGTGTTCCCTCTCCAAATTCAAAGAGCAGAATTTTGAAGTCTTTCTCTGAAAGAAGAGTCCTTGGATGTCATATTTTATGTTGTAACTTACTAATTCTGTAAAATGTCAGGGTACAGTCAAATTTGGCTGTATGTTTTTTGTTTTATTTTTTTAGCTTTTGGGATGATGCCAAAAATAGAATTAAGAACTAATAGAACAAGGAAGAACTTCAGAGCTATCAGAGTAACCTAACTTCCTCATTATTTAGTCCGGGATTATGAAAACTTGCACTGAATTGAATGTTATGGTGCTGTCAAGTTGGTGGAGCCTACTTTAGAGCCTGTATGCCCTGCTTCCAGCTTGTTAGTCGTGATTTTATACTATATTTCATACTGCCATGCTGCCAAAACCATGTGACCCAAGCTTTGCCCCTGTGCCAGGATTCAGGATATTTTTTATAGCTGTTCAGATTTTCAAGAATGCAACCCAAATTCATGGAAAGTTTTAGCCTTAATGTGTTTTCAGACCTTCTTAATGTCCTGTCTCTTAAGTGCAGTGAGTGGCTGTACATTGCTCCATTCTGACGTCGGAAGGCACTAGACTACCCCAAAAGCATGGCAGAGTAGAGAAAACGTGGATTTTTAATACACCTCTAAAGGAAGATCTATGGGAAAAGAAGTTACAGATCTTAATAGAAACCAAGGAATTCATTGTAAACTTGGTTACTCTTGTTTTTGCAGTGCTGGGAACTAAACCCAGAGCCTTATGCATGCTAGGCAAGAACGCTGTCAGCTGAGCTACCTCTTCAGCTCAGTTATTCTGAAGTATTCAGATAATCTGCATTTCATTTTACTTGGTTTTCTGAGACAAGGGCTTCTTAATATGTACAATTTGGCTTTAAACTTGCTATGTGCCTAGGCTAATGTCAAACTTCCAGCAATCCTTCTGCCCCATCCTTCTGAGTGCTGGGATTGCAGACAAATACTACCACACTTGGCTTAGGGTGGCCATTTAACATAACAGAACCAGAAAGCACTGTCATAGTCTTAATAATGTTTTTGTTTTTTTAATAGTAAGTCTTCAGTCCAGAGACCGAATAGGCACTGGAGGACAAGTTGTGGATTGCAGTCGTTTGTTTGATAATGATTTACCAGATGGGTAAGTGACATCATCAGAGCCATTAGAGAAATGCAGCAGTGCTGCTCTCAAGCTAATACTGAGGGAGTTGGTGTTTGTGAGGCACCATGGAAATTTCTCCGGTCACTTCCAGAAAATAGTTTTCCTCCGCTTGGAAAACTAGAAGGACCTGCCACAAGTGGTGTTAAATTTTGTTTTATAAAGAGTTTTGAGGACTGGAGAGATGGCTCAGAGGTAAGAGCACTCTCTGCTCTTCCAGAGGTCCTGAGTTCAATTCCCAGCAACCAAATGGTAGCTCACAACCATTTGTAGTGAGGTTCTGATGCCCTCTTCTGGTGTGCAGGTGTACATGCAAGCAGAATACTGTATGCTTAATAAATAAATCCTTTTTAAAAAGTTTTGAAAAGGAAACAAAGGAATTTTTTTTCAGATATTACTCTTCCTGAAATTTTATTTAAAGAAAAATATATTTTCCTTAATTATCTAAAACAGGGCATACAAGTACTGAATTTGAACATTGCTTTATTTTTAGAGGTGAGGCAAAGAGAATGGGTAATAATTGTAACATTGTGACATTTAGGGAAGTATATTTGTGAATAACTTGGCCAAGCAGTTCATGTGTATGATCTCATTTAATTCTTGTGGCAGTAAAGGCAGTATACAATAATAACTGGGTTCTAGTCCTCATTCTTCTGCTAACTGATGTTGTGACCTTGAGGTATTAACTTTTGTGAACTTTAACAAGATGATTGATAAGAGTCCATATGCCATAAATTGGTACAAGGGTTACATAAATTCATTCACATAAAGCAGGTCAGTATCTTGTATATCACAAGTGCTTGATAAGCCAGGCATGTAGTGGTATACACCTTTAATTTTAGCACTGGGATGCAGAGGCAGGCAGATCTCTGAGTCTGAAGCCAGCTGGTTTATTTAGTGAGTTCCAAGACAGCCAGAGCTATATAGTGAGACCCTGTCTCAAAAACAAACAAAAAAGACAAAACCAAAAAACAAGTACTTAATGATTAGCTACTATTTTTTCTGTTGTTACTAATACTGTTATTCCCATTTTACAAGAAAAAAAATAGAGACCAATATAAATTATTTTCCTAAGGTCATATAATAAGCAGGGGGCTGGATCTTATGCTTAAGTCTTAATTCCCAAGCTTATGAATTTTATCAGTATTACCCACTTTTTATACTAAGTTTGATACTTCACTGATTTTTTATTACAAAGTATTTTTAGTTAACTTCAATGAATTATAACTTAACTACTTACAGTAGATATAGTTATTGGTTGACTTTTAGCTCAATTTATTATTCTAAAATTTTATCATATTTACTTGTGTGAATTTGTGTGCGTGTATTGAGCTAGTGTGTGTGTGTATGGAGGTCAGAAGACAACTCTGGGGTTGGTTTTCTCTTCCTACCACATGGATCCTCTGAATCAAAGATAGCAAGTACCTTTATCCACTCAGCCATCTTGCTAGCCTTCTTACTTTGACATAGAATTTTATATACAAGTTCTGTCAATATACAAGTTTTGTTTAAACTGTTAAATTTCTAAAATTTGCTAGGCATAGTGACCATTCCTGTAAATCTCACTAATTGGGACATTGAGGTAGGAGGATCATGAGTTTAAGGTCAGCTTTGCGTGCATAGGGCATTCCAAAGTAGTGTGAGTTACATAATGAGATCCTGTCTCAAAAAAACAAAACAAAACAAAAAAAAAAATCTCATGTTAGGGGCTGGTGAGGATGCTCACCAGTTAAAAGAGCTTTTTCCTCTTACAGAGGATTGTAGTTCAGTTCCCAGTACACACAGTGGGTGGGTGGCTCACAACCATCCTTAACTCTACTTCCAGGAGATCCAACAAATCATCTCACCTCCTTGGGTACTTAAACACACATGAACATGCACAGGTACAGATGCACACAGGTACACAAAATAAATCTTCAAAAAACAAATCAATTGATGCTGCAGAGGTGGGTCAGTTGTTGCTCTTGGAAGGAGCTCTCGGAGTGCTGTTCTTGGAGAGAACATGAATTCAGTTCTCAACACCCAAGTCAGGCAGCTTACAAACCATTTCTAACCCCAGCTCCAGGAGATCTGATGCCCTCTTCTGGTCTTTTTGGGCACTGCATGGAAATAAAAATAAGCCATATAATCAATTTAAAAATTAGTATAGGGCTTAGGAGGTAAAAGTTCTTGCCACCATGCCCAACAGTGTGAATTTCACCTCAGACCCACATGGGAAGGAGAGAGTAGCTCCTGCCGCTTCTCTCTGACCTGCATACGTGTGCCGTGGCATGTGCACTCACACATTCAGGGAAATGTGTACATACAATAAGTAAATGTATGCAGTTTAGGTGGTAAAGATGACTTTATAGATTCTTTCGGCTTTTAAAAACGTTTTGAAGTATGTGCAGATGGGGATGTCTGTGGGTGTTTGTGTGCCCCTTGGAGCTGGACCCATGGGTGGTTGTGAGACTCCTGGTGCTGGCAATTGAGCCTGGGTCTCCAGAAGAGCAGCAAGTGCTCGTAACCACTGAGCCGTTTCTCCAGCCCTCTGTTTAGCTTTGTGAGAAGCCTGTTAGTTTTGTTTTGGAAATGAAGTTTGTGATGTTTTTCACAGGGAAGTTAAGGATGAAGTAATCGATATTCAGAGAATATACCAATATGAGACCTAAATCTGTTCTTGCACATTATTATTGTACTATAATTGTTACCGGAGGAGGAATATAACCACATTTGGATGTTCACTAGATGAAATGTCAGAGAGTTCAGGGACAAATGCTATCTTTATTTTTAAAAATTAATTTAGAGGCTGGAGAGATGGCTCAGCAGTTCAGAGCACTGGCTGCTTTTCCAGGGGACTCGGCTTCAATTCTCAGCACCCACATGGTAGCTTCCAAGTATCTGCACTTCCAGTTCCAGGAAAGAGGATACTTTCTTCTGGGCTGAAGGCACCAGGCATGAACATGGTGCACATTCATACATACATACATTCATTCATACGCTGCATCCATGCACATAGAATAAATAGGTAAAAGTTTTTAAAATGTGTTTTGATAGGCTAATTACTTTCAAGAGCCTTTATATGCTTTTCCTGGTTAAAAAAAAAATTTAAATCATGAGGGATTTAACATTTTTTTAGATTGATTGGATTCTAATCCTTCATTATTTGCTTAATTGCTGTAAAATTTTGATAAAATTTGGTTTAAATTATGGTTATTAACCATAACACATCTATGGTTAATGTGTTAGTACAGGCATTTACCATAAAATTCTTGGAAAATTATTGTGAGTTTAAGTGTTATTAAAGTTTTTAACAGTTCTCAGTTTGGCTGATAGAAAAATAGGACCTCAGCAAAAATAGCTCAGAGTTCTGTAAACATTGTTATTCAGTTCTCATGTAAGTTGAAAAAGTCTCTTTTTGAACTTACCTTTTAGATTGTCTTCCATGGTTTGTGATAGGAAGAGCTTTTCTGGCTTAGCGGTTGTACACAGAAAACATTCCAAGTCTCACTTCTGGCTAACACCCATTAATGCCTTGTTTCTTAATGTTTTTACTGCAGTTGGGAAGAAAGGCGGACTGCTTCTGGACGAATCCAGTATCTAAACCACATAACAAGAACTACACAGTGGGAACGCCCCACACGGTAAAATCTTACATGTATTTTATATTGTCTGTCCTAACCTTTCCTGTATTTCTGTCTGTTATCTATCACCTTTATTTGATTTCCTCCATTGTTTTATACTGGTGTAAACCATTAAGTCTTAGAGGGAGCACTGTCATTATTTTTAAAATATTTGTACTTAACTTTTATTTTATAATGTAATTACAATGGTTATATTTGAATTACAATTACTTCTTTTAGTTTTTGAGACAGTGTCTTTTTACATAGCCTTGGCTGTTCTGGAACTCACAATTGTAGACCAGGCTAGCCTCAAACTCAGAGTGATCCCCATGCCTCTGCCTCCTAGGTGCTACGATTAAGTGTGTGTGCCACAGCCACTCAGCTGAAGAACCAGTTTTTATTATAAGAGCAAAAATGAATTTATACTTCTGTCAGTGTTTAAGTGAAGTCTGCTTTCTTCTAACTTATCTTTAATTTCCACATTTATGTCAAGCTTTTTTTTTTTTTTTTTTCCTTAATAAATGTTAGCTTGAAAATGAGCTTTGGGGCCTGGAGAGTTGTTTTAATAGGAGCACTGGCTGGTCTTCCAGAGGACTTAGATACAATTCCCAGCCACCCACATGGTGACTCATGATTTGTCTGTATCTTCAGTCCCAGGAAATCTGAAGCCTTTTGGCCTTTATGGGCACCAGGCACTCAAGTGATACACACATAAAATAAAATAATTTAAAAAGAGAGCTCTTAGTGTGGGTATAGTGGCTTATACCTCTAATCCCATTGGCCAGGAGGCTGTAGCAGGAGAATTGTTATGAAGTGTAGGCCAGCCTTGGCTCACATGAGACCCTCCCTCAAGAAAAGCAAATGAATTCTTGGGCTGGAAATCCAGCTCAGTGGTAGAGAACTTGCTTAGCCTGTGTGATGGCCTCTGTTCTCTACATAGTGCTAACCAAACAGGAGCAAGCCAGTGAAAATTAACTCTTGATTATCCTTTGTTTAAAGGTTACTTTTAGACTAGAAGTTCCTTGATGAGACAAACTAACTTCTTTATTCGATAACTTTTATCAAGCTACTACTCTTGCTTATACGTTAATGACAGAGTGACAGGGCTATTTATAATAGGGAATAACCCACCTAAACTTCCCTCCTTCCAATTCTAAAGGACAATGAACAAAATCAGAGTTTCAAATAAATAAGGACATACCAGAGATAACTAATTGCTGTGCTGGGGAACTAAGGCAGCACACAGTGCTTCTTGACTTGATTGGGATTCTGTCCAGTGAAGTTGAAAGTACTATTAAGTCAAAAATGTATGTTTAATATGCATTTTTTTTTTTATCACGTGCCACTTAACAATGAGGTGTGCTGTGTAGGAGCCTTGTGTACCCTCCTGATGAGCTACATGACTGGGCGCTGCAGCTCGCTGCTGTTACCCAGCAGTTTGAAGGTCTCTACGCTATGTGTATCATCACTAGCCCAGAAAAAAAAAAGAGAAAGTTTAATGCACACTTTTGACTGATTGCTGATAGCTTTTGACTATTGTTAAGTTCAAGAAGTGACAGGTTGAGCTGTATGTAGTGGCTCATGCCTGTAATCCGAATTCTCAGGAGGCTAAGGCAAATGGATTGCTGTGACTCATGGCCAGCCTGATTCACAGCAATACAGATCTTGTCCCAAAAAAAACAAAACTTCTAAGTTGTACTATCATAAGTTGGGAGCTATATGTCCATCAAATTGTAGGGTGAATTCTTTACGTTAGAAGATCTCCCAGGGGCTGGAGAGATGGCTCAGAGGTTAAGAACACTGGCTGTTCTTCCTAAAGGTCCTGAGTTCAATTCCCAGTAACCACATGGTGACTCACAACCATCTATAATGAGATCTGGTGCCTTCTGCTGGTATGCAGGCAGAACACTGCATATGTAATAATAAAAAAAAAATCTCAAAAAAAAAAAAAATCTCCCAGGAGGCGATGTTTAAGCATTAACAATGTTTTGAGCGACAAAGAGCCGTACCTAGATAGAGTAAGAGGTACTGTTTCCAAGAACTAAAGGTCAGGTGACTTGTCAAAAGCCACGTGGGAAGGAGAATGATGGAAGGTCTAAGAGGCCTGCTTTATCCAAGTCCTTGTGTTTTGTGACCCAGCAGTAGTGACCGACAAGTATGTATAGATATTTTTAAAAATTTAATTGAAACAGTCCTTGAAGTTTCTTTGGTCTATAAGGAACTTAGGCTTGCTCTTACAAAGGTTCTTAAATTCATCATGTTTGTTTTAGTCATATCATTTTCTTGCCTGATTTACTGTATTGTTATTTATAGTGTGTGTTGTCTAGAAAACTCTATTCTCGCTGTCTAAATTGGTAACCTTTTTTTCCCTTTTGTCACTTTTCAATAGACCTGCGTCAGAATATTCTAGTCCTGGCAGACCTCTTAGCTGTTTTGTGGATGAGAACACTCCAGTTACTGGAACAAATGGTGCAACATGTGGGCAGTCTTCAGACCCCAGGCTAGCAGAGAGAAGAGTCAGGTCCCAGCGGCATAGAAATTACATGAGCAGGACACACTTACATACTCCTCCAGACCTACCAGAAGGCTATGGTATGATAACAGCAAAAGGATCATTCAGCTTGCTTTAAGAAAGCCAGAGAACTTTTTGTTTTTGTTTTTTTAAGACAAGGTTTCTCTGTGTAGCCCTGGCTGTCCTGGAACTCATTCTGTAGACCAGGCTAACCTCCAACTCAGATATCTGCTTGTCTCTGCTTCCCAAGTGCTGGGATTAAAGTCATGAGCCACCCCTGCTCAGCCAGAAAACTAACTTTTAAAAAAATTGTTATTGTCTGTTTTGATATAGGATCTCATACAGCCCAGGCTGGTCTCAAACTCAGTGTACCCATACTGCCCTTGTACTCCTGATATTCCTCTGTCCACTCAGCACACTGGGTCATAGGTATGTACCACCACACTGGACTTTAAAATATTGCCACCTGAAAGGTAATAAGGGCTAGGGATGCTAGCGTGCTCAGGGCCCTGTGTTCATTTTGAGTGTATATGTGGAATGGTCACAGAAGACACATATTACACTGGATATAGAGATGAGAGAGAGAGAGAGTTACTACCCAGGGTTTAGGGATTCTGTGTGAAAAGAAAAGTAAATATAACTCCAATCTTTAAAAGTCTGTAGTGGTTAGAAGACTATGTAAGCAACAGTTGGCAGTTGGCCATAGCTAGTCATTTCCGAACCTTAGCTTTATGCTCATTTATAATAAAATGTGATAAATACTAATCACAGTTATTGCAGAAAGATAATGGAATGAAATTAGACCACTTTTCAGGTAGACACTATATAAAGGTATGGCAATATTATTGTACAGGCTCACCTTAGCTTGGACCAGCACTATGACTTTTGGGATAGATACTGACTTCCTTTATTGCTTAACACTGTAGCTGCTGGCTGATGATGACACCTAATGACCAAAATTGGGAATTACATTTTCTAATTTTATAAAAACTATTTTGCAAATAAATAATTATAATTTTATCTTAAATTATAGACTCTTATTTTGGGGGAAAAAAAAAGTTCATCCAACTGCCATGTCCCACAGTTGGCTTCCCATGCAGTGAGCGATTCCAGAATGGGAAACATACTGGCTTTGTTGTTTTACCAATCACATTATTTCACTTCTGAGAGCCTACATTTCTGGGTTCTGTAAAATGAGAGGAACAATAGCAACAACTATGTAGATTTGTTGCAAGAAATAAATGACATATGACCTCCAGTAAATTATCTAACCATGTGTAGCGTAAAAAGCAACAGATACCATATTGTATCTCTTGTTACTAACATTCACATTAACTCCCGTGGAGGCTATCAGCCCGGTTCTTTTGGAGTAAAGATGAATTATATTTTTACAATGTATGTGTGATTTGAGTTGAGATGTTCTTTTTTAAGAATAAAGCAGGGGAATAAAGTAGCTGCCAAGGCTGAAATTATTATAGATGTCGTCAATATTGGTTTTTTTTTTTTTTTTCTCTTGGTGTTTGGGATTGAATGCAGGCAGATATGCCCAGTGAGCTTTCTTTGGGTCCTTGCAGCTGTCCTTAAGGTTAAGTTGTTGATTGACTTCATTATAGATCTGTAGATAGAGTGTGCTCTGGTACCAGCAGAAGTTTTATTATCTTACACATTGACATTTCTCACTGTGTTTTGTTAAAATGAGTTTCCATACAAAAGACAACAATTAAAACATAACACTTGAAGAAACTCTCTTACAGATTCTTTTTACCTTGGCTTCTCTACTCCCAGGCTTTGAACGCATACATTTTTTTTTCTCCTCACCATGCACTCTTTTTTCCCATTGTCGTTTTTTTTTTTTTTTAACATATAATTTTATTTTATTTTATGTACATTAGTATGAAGGTGTCAGATCCCTTGGAATTGGAGTTATAGACAGTTGTGAGCTACCATGTAGGTGCTGGGAATTGAACCTGGTCCTTTGGAAGAGCAGACGGTACTCTTAACCACTGAGCCATCTCTCCAGCCACCCCCATTGTGTGTGTGTGTGTGTTTTAAGTCAGTTTTGGTTTTGGTTTTTCCAGGCAGGATTCTCTGTATAACAAACCCTGGCTGTCCTAGACTCCCTTTATAGACCAGACTGGTCTTGAATTCACAAAGATCCTTCTGCCTCTGCCTCCCAAGTGCTGGGACTAAAGGCATGTAGTACCACTGCCCGGCTTCACTATGGCGATTTTATACCCAAATTTGTGATTTCCCTTTTCTTAACAGAGATATATAAAGATTCTTCCTGGACTGGGAGTCTTTCAAAGATCTAAAAAGTTCTGTTGAAACTTTTTTAAGTTGGCTGACCTCTTCCTCTGAGTTGTCTGCTTGCTTTTGGGTTCCTGTTTCTACCTTACCACCATTCATAAAATTGTTTTCAGAGATCAGACAAATGATTTGTTTTGTTTTCAGACAGTTCTCACTGTGTGGACCAGGCTGGCCTCAACACATAAATCTTCTTGCTTCTGCCTCCTGAGTGTTGGGATTCACCTTCCCTGACCAAATAGTTTGTGAAGATTTTTTCCCCCCCCAAGAAAATGAACTGGCAATTGGGAGATTTTTATCCTGTTATGAGTATTATCCAGTGTAATCTTCTTTGATTGAATATGAAAAACTAAGTATGTTTTCATTTTTTTTTTTATTTTACAGAACAGAGGACAACACAGCAGGGTCAGGTATATTTCTTACATACTCAGACTGGTGTGAGCACGTGGCATGATCCACGAGTGCCTAGGTAAGAATATATCTTAAGTATTCTTGGTTTTGTTTTGTTTTTGTCTTTTGAGACTGGGTCTTACTATGTAGCTCTGATTGTCCTGGACTCACTATGTAGACCACACTGGCATTGAACTCACAAAGATCCACCTTTCTCTGCTTTCCAAGTGCTGGGATTAAAGGTGTGAGCTTCTAACCATGAGCATCCATTTCACCCAGGATTTCCTGATAAAGAAAATTAATATCTAAACACAGTTTATATAAAAGTTTGGTTCTTTCTGATAGTGTCTCACCTTGACACTGAATAGAAAGTCTACATATTGTAGTCTCACCTCAGCTTCCTGCTAGTCTCAGACTCCTTTCCCTTGGGCACCCCTGCTAAAACTTGGAGGTAAAATACATGTTTTTAGGAGTTTGAGAAGTGATTTTAGGAAAAACATACAGGCATATCCTTTAAAAAAGCAGTGGAAGGGGGGAAGTAGTAGATGCTCCACATCATTGTTCACAGTGCAGTCTCGGCACGTGAGAGGCTGAGGCCAGGCAGGACAAGGAGGAAGGGAGGGTGATGCACAAGTCATGCCATCTGACAACTTTGTTTGTTTTGAGATGTAGTTTTTGGTTTTGTTTAGGCTAGTCATGAACTCCTCTACTGAAGTGCTTCTCCCTCAGCTTTCTGAATGCCCATCCTGCCCAGTGATTTATTATAATTTTGAGTGTATTTATATTGCAAATAATGAGGTTTTCAGACATTATTTATTTTGAGTTACTTTTTGAGCCATATACAAAACACCAAGTAGTCTATTGAAGCTGCAAAAAAGACTTGAATTCTAATTGGAATCAACTCCGTAGTGCACATTCATATTTATATAATGAGGAGGTTTTATATATGAAATACCAGTCTGATCCAAAAAACAAGCCAGGCCATTTGTCGGGGAAAGGGGGAGACCAAGATCTTTATTCCTAAATTTTATATCCAAACTTCCATTATGTGGTTGAATCAAAAACAGATGGGACTGGCTGATCTAGGGTTGCTTTCATACTGTGTCTTATAAACAAAATGACTGTAATGAAAATATTTTACTTTGTTACAGAGTTTAGAATTAGAACTTTTGGGGTGACAACCCAAAAAATGCGCTATCATTAATTAGTCTGTCAAGTTTGCCATTTCTGTGTCTCCACAATGGTAGTTTTCTTTCTTCCTCTTTTCCCTATCTTAAATGAATAGTTTTTAAAAAGTAGTAGAGGGGGAGTATATATATGTGTGTGTGTGTGTGTGTGTTTAAGTATGTCGTATATTATATATTAAGTTCACTGAAAGAAACCTAAGGTCCTAAAGTTTAGAATTCAGTGTTTTGTTAAATTGATTGCTCTCCCACAGTAAATTATAAAATGTAAACAAAAGTCTGGCATGGTAGGGTATACCTTTAATCCTATCACTCAGAAAGCAGAAGCAGCAGATCCAGATCTCTAAGTTCAAGACCAGCGTGGTCTACATGGCAAGTTCCAGCCCAGACAGAGCTACATAATGAGACCTTGTATAAAAAATAAAAAAAGAAAAATGAAAAATGTTGTATGTTAAATTGAGTTGTGATGTACATACATAATCCTAGCACTCAAGAAGCAGAAGCAGGAGCTTCACAAGCTTCAGGCCAGCCTAGAGTACAGGTACAGAGTGTGAGTCTGTCTAAACTAAGAGCAGGAAACATCTTATGTGGCCTAGTAACAGCTATATGTGAATAAGACTGAATGAATAGTGCCCTGTGTTATTTTTTCTTTGTCTTTGTGCCCCAATTGTCTTTAAAAGTTTGTTTGTTTGTTTTTTTGTTTTTTTTTTTTTTTTTTTTTTTTTTTTTTTTTTTTTTGTCGTGGAGCATCCTTTAGCCAATGTGTCTTTTGTATGGGAAGTCATATCAGTCTTTACTGAATGCTTAAATCAGGCTTTAAAAGCCTAGATAAGTCTACTGAGACTCTGTGAAGAAGTATACTGGGCTTCTCTAAAGAGCTTGTCTGTGGAGGATCTCTGTGAGCTCGAGGCTAGATCTACAGTTCCAGGACAGTTCCACGGCTACACAGAGAAACCCTGTCTCAGTAAAACAAAAGGAAAAACAATACAAAAAAGCTTGTCTGTATCCAGCTTAACTCTGCATAAAGATGCCCACAGTACTCCAACACTAGTGTCTTAGCCGTCCCGCGTGGCAAGCGTGTGCGTTTCTCTTTAATTCCTGTAATTCTTTCTGTTGCATACTGACTAGAAATGCAGACTTGTATAACTTAGCCAGGCAAGGTGGCACACACCTGTAATCCCAGCACTCAGGGCGGCAGAGGCAGGTCGATCTCTGTTTGTTCAAGGTCAGCCTGCTCTACAAAGTGAGGCTACACAGAGATATCCTGTCTCCTGTATCAAAAAACCAAACTAAAACAAAAAAACTGTCTAACATTTTATTGATTTTTGCTTCCCTCTTCTAAAGTTTGATCTAAGAAAACCTGCCTGTTCCTTTCAAATAAACTTTCCTCAATAACTCATCTTTGCAAATGTATGCTTCTATTTACTATTTTTTATATTTCTTTTATATCTGCAATGCTGGGATTCAAACATCACTTTTATGCCATATAGTTTATAATTGTTTTAGTTTTTTATTTATTTTGTGTATATGGATTTTTTTTTTCACCTGCATGTTTATCTATGTACCACATGTTTGTTTGCCTGGTGTCCATGGAGGCCAGAAAAGGGTACTGGATCTCCTAGAACTGGCCTTACAGATGATGTGAGCCACCATGTAGGTGCTGGGAATGAAACCCAGGTCCACTGGGAGAGCAGCCAGTGCTCTTAACCACTAAGCCATCTCTTCAGCCCTAGTTTAAACTTCTTATGTTAAACATCACATCCCAACTATTCTCTTTTTGGTCTCTTATACTTGGAGATCTAATTCTGTGGCTTTCTGTTTGCACTAGCTGTCACGGTGGTGGTCACTTTTAAAGTCTTTATTGATCTGAGACTGTGAGGTTCTTACTTGAATTTGGTGTGCTGTGGTGTGGTGTGGTTTGGTTTTTCTTTGTTTGCTTTTGAAGTAGGATATCACTATGTGGCCCTGGCTATCCTAGAACACAGAGATTCACCTGCTTCTGCTGGAATTAAAAGTGTGTGTGGTTTTGCTTTGCTTTGTTTCTTCCTAGTTCCTCAGCCTCTCAGTGTTAGGCTTACTGTTATATGCCACCATGTCTGGTGTGTTACTTGATCTTTATTAGTTGGCATTCTCTGGACCTGTGATAGGAGTTTTGGAAGTTTTTCTTGAAGTGCTTCACTCCTTTGAGCTCTCAGCTTGAGAAGTTCCAGGTCTCCCCTCCCAACCTTGGTCCTGACTTACACCTCCCCAGCTGCTACTCAGGTCTAGCCTCAAGTCAGTTCTTTTTGTTGCTGTGAATTTAAGGGGTCTCCGAGCTTTGCTTTGCTTTTTCTGTGGTGTTTTCTAAGCTTTAATTGTTCTGTAGCAGAGGAGCCTCTGGTTCATATTAAGCAGAGGGCAGAATCATTGAAGAAATCTCTGAGACCTAGAAATGGCCTCAATGGATGCTGAACATCTTCACATGCAGCTATGAGTAACCTGAACACTCTGGGATGGTTTCTCTCTGTGGAAGGTGTTGCTCTAGCAGAACAGAGGATGAAAACTTGCAGTGCTGTTGCCGACTTATGAACAGCCAGAAGGAAGCAGTACATATAGGATAAGGTTGGAGAGGGCTAGGAAGTTAAGTTCCATGCTTCTGGGCACACCACTCCACCCGCCACCTCAGCATGTTCAGCTGTGGTGTTCTTTATGGTCCTGTACATCCTTACAGTGTGTGATGCAGTAACAGTGGCCCGTGCCTGTACTTGAGCTTGTCTTTGTTCCTTCAGTAAGCCGTAAAACATTCTTTTTAAGTAGCCTTACCAGGTTTTTCTTTATGAAGTTTATAGACTATTAAAATTCAAAACAGTGTAGTTATTTTGTTTAAAAAATACACTGTGATTATTTCCAGGATCAGGATTTTAGTAATGCTTCCAGTTTTGCTGAATCGGAGAGCATTCTGTCACTTATGGCACGTATATTTGTTTACACCGACTTAATGATATAGTAATGAAAGAAAATATTAAAGAGAAATTATTTCTATCATTGATACTTATAAAACAATATTTCTGTCAGATAAATATTGAAGTATAGTTTATGTTGGCAGGTAGTATGATTGCTCTGTATGAATTTAAAATGTGTATTTCATTAAAGCCTAAGAACTTACTAAAATCCAGACTATGTAATAAGTTCTGAGCCATTTAGGGATTGGATGTTGAATGTGCAAGTTTGGGAAACCATTGGGAATTAAATATTCCAGCTCAGCATCTCAAGTTTCTGAAACAATGCATTTTTTCAGACTTTATGGAATCACTCTGTGTCATATACACTTGCTTGGCTCAGCAGGCCCAGCAATGAGGTATTTCTATTGTATGTTTGTTTTGCAGGGATCTTAGCAACATCAATTGTGAAGAGCTCGGTCCTTTGCCTCCTGGATGGGAGATCCGCAATACTGCAACAGGAAGAGTTTATTTTGTTGACCATAACAACAGAACAACACAATTTACAGATCCCAGGCTCTCTGCTAACTTGCATTTAGTTTTAAAGTAAGTTTTGAAGCAGTATATGTGAAAATACTAGTTTAAACAAAAGGACGTATATGTATTTTTTATAATAAGTATTAAATAATATCTGCTCTGTTCAGTTTATAATATTTATTTTTATGATGAGTTTTCAAGGAATGGCCTAGGCTGGCCTTGAATTAGTGGTGTAACCTGGCAGACCTTCCTGCCACTAGTTAGTTGTTCAGTGCTGGGATTATAGACACAAGTCGCCATGCTATAATTTACTTGTACTGACCGGAGTATATGAAAGAGAATGAGAGAGTTTACTCTGAAATAACACATATCTTACTGTCACTCCGCTTAAAGAGGAACCAGCACTACAACATCAGGAAGATGTGTGCATGCGAAGAGCTCGGGCTAGAATGCTGTTTACAGAGACCATAGCTTGACCAGAAGTTGAGGCTGAGCTTTTGTGTTGCCATCCTATTACAACTGATAATAGTGACTGACAGATGTCTCAGTAGCACTTGCTGTGTAGAAAGTATTGTTCCTTGTTCCTTGCATGTATTAACAGTTTCTTCCTGGTAGAGAATCCATGTCTGCAGATGAGGGAACAAGCAGAAGTTAACTTTCTGTAAGTTTCCCAACATGGAATGTTTATACTAGATTCAGACCTATCAGACCTATCAGTCCTTTGGTCTCTGTGCACTTGTACACTGCATATTTTGTTGTGCCACATTTGCATCCTTTGCTTTGCTCTTCTCTCTCTGGTTGCCTGTTTTCCCCTAACCTTATTCCTTACTGACGTTGCCTTCTGAGGAAGCAAGGGAGTAAGGAAAAGAGAAAAGGGAGATTTATCATGAGAAAACTAGCAGTGTGTCTTTGTCACCAGTTCTGGCAAAGACGCTTGGGTAGAACAAGCCATGGCTTGTTTGTCGTAGAAGCTCGAGAACAAGGTTCTTTGTATCCATAGAGTAACTCACTTTAGTGTCTCTAAATAAATATTACCTGCTCTGTTTTCTTCATTCATTTAATGTATGCAAATAAATACTTAGTATGTTAAATGTTAGAACAAAATAAAACAAATAAAGGTCAAGGTGACTTTGGAAAATATTCTTGCTTCATTAATCTTTTTAGGGTTAGACTCAGTGAGATAAATGTAAATGAGAACTGGCTACCACTTGTTTAGAATAGAATAATACAAAAAAAATTTAACATGTATGTTTGTGTGCTTTTTTGAATGTTTATAATTACCCTGTCAGACTAATTATGTCAATAGAACTTTCTTATTGGGGCTAGATGCTAGAATCTTGTTATAAATGAAATTCACAAGTATTTGTAAGGATTTGAAGAAACGATAGGAAATCACGGGCTGTTAATCTGTTCATGAAGATCTGCGCCTAAGTAGCGAAGTAGTACAGTGTGCACTATTTTCTTTGAGTAGCACTGCTCTGGAGCATGAACATACTGGTAGAATCAAAGCATCATAAGATGTTTTTAGGACCATGAGCTGGGACAGTGGGTGATATTTGCCACCAGGCCTGAGTTCATTACCTGAGACTCACAAGATAGAAGGGGTGAGCCAACTCTTGCAGGTTGTCCTCTGACTTCCCCTTGGGTATGTTGGGATAGCCGTGCCCTAAATATATGTAAGGGCAGCTTTTCCTGAGTAGTAAGTCACTTCTGTCTTTTGCTAACACTATGTCATCTCTGCCAAGTCCTTGGTACTACTGACTTTGTTTACTGATCTGTTCACCCTCCCTGGCCTTGCCTTTCTCATGGTGTACCCTAGTAAAGGCATGGGCCCAAAACGTCTTGGTTTTGTGTCTGAACACCCTGATCTTTCCCATGTGGTTCTGTGTGGTGTGGTATGCTATGCATCTTGTTTCTCAGGAAACTATATTTTAAAAACTTTCAGTAGCTTTAAAAAAAATCAAAATTGCAAATTTGATATTTTTTGTTTGGGGTTGTGTTTTTGTTTTGCTTTCAGACAAGGTTTTACTATATGTAGTCCTGGCCGACCCGAAACTTACTGGGTAGACCAGGCTGGCCTTGAACACATAAAGATCTGCCTGTCTCTGCCTCCTGAATGCTGGCATCAAAGGCATATGTCACCACGATAGGCCTATGATGGTATTTTAAATTGTATTTTGTTGTGATATTTGTTCGGAGATGAGGTTTATCTTTGTTGCTCAGGCTTCCTGGAACTGGTTTTATAATCTAGGTTGGCTTTGAACTTTTTATTCTCCTGCCTCAGCTTCCCAAGTGCTGGGAATCTTTAATTTTTATTTTCCTAACTATTCATATGGTAAGCTTATTTGTGTGTGTGTGTGTGTGTGTGTGTGTGTGTGTGTGTGTGTGTGTGTGATTTTGAGACAGAGTATCACTGAGTTGCCAGGCTGGTCCTGAAGTCATTCTGTGGCCTTAGTCCTTGAACTTGGAATCCTGTGCTAAAATTCCTGAGTAGCTAACCCTCACCGCCAGGCCTGGCTAGATGCATTGTTACCTTATTTGATAGCTCTAGCATGTGTGTTTGTTTCAAAACAGGGTCTCAGTGTATCTCAGTATGGCCTTGAACTTACTATGTGGCAGAGAATGATCTGGCTTCTAATATGGGTTACCATGCCTGGCTTATAATGTGGTTTTTATTCCTTTGTATAATTTTAAAAGCCCATATAGTCAGAGAGAGAAGGAGGGAAAGAAAGAGAGAGGGAAGAAGGAAAAGAGGAAAGGGAGGGTGGGTGAGTGTCTGTGTCTGTGGCAAAATAAATTCTTGGAGTTAAGACTTTGGCCGTCAGCTAAATAATAAAATAATGAAGTTGGTTTAACTATTAGTCTGAATTTTAGGGAACTGTTTTATATGGATTATATGTAACCTTAACAAACATTTATAGATTACTTTGATTTTTAAGAGGTTTTTTTCCCTGTTTCAGTATTTTAAGATGCAAAATGTAGATTGCTATGCAAATCATGTAGAAGGTAATTACTTAAGCTAGAAAAATATAGAGTGTGCAAGTTAGATTTTAGAGTGGAATCTTGAATTTAAACTAAGAAGAGTCAGGAATTCCTTTTTTTTTGGGGGGGGGTGAGAAGTTGTTAGAAGTCTTCAGCAGGTTTGTTGTGTAATGTGCACATGCCTGTAGCTGTGCTTTGGGTGCCTGGACCCCCCTCAGTTCTCCCCTGAGATGCTGTGGATACTCCCTACAGAGGGATGTTTCTGATGTTAAGCAGTGCCTGTGTTTGAGGCCTCTGCATATCATCTTTATTAAACTATTGCAAAGTATTGGCACTAGGGCTCAGTAAATCACCTGGCCAAGGACGCAGATCCTTCTCAGAAATCCCCTTTTGGAAGAAGGTTCTTGTTTGAAAAGTACACTTTGTACAATTAAAACAAACAACAAACAAAAAAGCAAGTAACTATCAGTCATAGTGGTTAAAATAACTAACATTGACTATGTGTGTTGTGTCCAGCACTGGATAAGCATGTTTTCTGCCACCCACATTCAGTCCTATCTTCATCAGTGAGAAAATGGGTCTTTGGGGCTGGAGAGATGGCTCAGTGGTTAAGAGCACTGTCTGTTCTTCCAAAGGGCATGAGTTCAATTCCCAGCAACCACTGATTCCCTCTTCTGGCAGGTGTAAATGCAGATAGAACACTCATATATAAAATAAATAAAATCTTAAAAAAAATAAAAAGGAAAAAGAAAATGGGTCTCAGTCAGTTTCACAGCTTTCCAGAGCTACAGAGAAAGTGCTGGAGCTGGGATTTGAACTCAGCCTGACTGTGGAGGATCTTTCCCCCTTCCTCTCTCTGTTCCCATCCTTTAACACTATTCCTGCTGTTTTCAATGCTATCACTGAAATTCTACCTCATAATTAAAAGGAAACCTTTAAAAATACTATGAACAAAGATTACAACTTACTTGAATCTTTTCTGTTTGTCAGGCTCACTTATTTCAAGAAAATAATTTGACTGCTTAGTAAGGTCCCTGGACATTGCCAGAGGCCTTACAGGCAGCAGATTGGCATCCCCACTGTTTGACTAGTGCTGACATCATAACTTCCATAACTCTCACACGCCTTAGTGCGGCTGAGGAACAGGCTCCTTCACTGTTTTTTTGTTTTTGTTTTTTTCATTCTTGTGGCTTAGACTGAAACAGGTATAGGAGGAAGGGTCTCTATGGAGCTGCCAGTTTAGATTCTTATTTGGTTCTTTCAGAAAAATAGACTGTAGATACAAGGAGTGCTTGGCACCTGCCTGAATTTTAAATTGGATGATGGATGATGTGGAGGAAATGGTATCTGAACAATTGTTCTTAGCATCTGCATAAGGCTTTATGAATAAGAGGCTCGGTAATCAGTTTGATCAGGCTGATGATATGCCCCTATAAGGCTTAGAAATTGATAATTTCCTGTATAGGCTCATACTGATTTAAATGTAGAATTGCAATCTCTTATGTTCTAAAGTACTTTGATAATATTTCTGTTTCCTTCCAGTCGTCAGAACCAGTTGAAAGACCAGCAACAACAAGTAGTGTCCTTGTGTCCTGATGACACTGAGTGCCTGACAGTGCCACGGTACAAGCGAGACTTGGTTCAGAAACTAAAAATCTTGCGGCAAGAACTTTCCCAACAACAGCCTCAAGCTGGCCACTGCCGCATTGAGGTGTCTAGGGAAGAGATTTTTGAGGTAAATATATGAGCTTCAGTATCAATTAGAAGAAAATTTAGTGTTTTGCTCTTTCTTAGTTTTTACTCTTGTACTTAGAAAGTCTCACTGTGTAGCTGTGGCTAGCCTGAAACTCTGTGTTGACCATGTTGTTCTCAAAACAATCTGTTTCTGACTCCCTCCTTAAGTACTGGGATTAAAGTCTTGCACCATTATGCTTTGAGTTTGTTTTGCTCTTAAGGATACATTGTTGGAACTCATGATTAGAATGAAAGCATTCTCATTAATTTCTCCTTTTTTTTTTTTTTTTTTTTTTTTCTTCGAGACAGGGTTTCTCTTTGTGGTCTTGGCTATCCTGAAATTCACTCTATAGACCAGGCTGGCTGCCAGTTCACAGAGATCTGCCTCCAGATGAGCTTTTTGTCTCTCAGAACAGTCTCTCTGGCCTTGGTTATAATTGTCATTTGTATTGCAAAATGATGTCTTCCCACTTGGAAAATACTGTTGCACTGGCCAGGTTCCCAGTCTTGGGAGGCAGAGGCAGCTTCCTTAGAGGCTCTCTGTAGATAACACTCGGGCCAGGATCATAGTCATGGCCAATGTTGGAGTCTTGGAGCTTGATGAGGGAAGCAAGGCTTGAGACGACCAGTACATCCTGCCATTCTGGGCTGTGTGGTTAAGAACATAAGGATTAGGGGTTAGAGAAACAGCTCAGCAGTTAAAAGTACTTGTTCTTCCAGAGGACTTGAGTTCAGTTACAGCATCTATGTTGGAGGCTCACAACCATCTATAACTCAAGATTTAGGGGATGCAGTGGCCTCCGTGGACACCCACACATGCACATGAATAAAAATAAATTAAAAAAAAAGTCCCTAGCCAGAGTTTTTCTTTTTTTCCTTGTCCATCAGCATCTAAAAAATAACTTCTTAGGGTATCCTTCATGGTTAAGGTTGTGAAGATTAAGGCAATTTAAAAAGCAGACTTGCATTGGCCAGTAGAACAGGTTCAAGGCATTGTTGGCCATTGGAGACTACAATGGGCACATTGCTATTAGTGCTAAGTACACCAGTAAGATAGCTACCAGCATTCAAGCACCCATCATCTTAAACTCTCCATTGTCTTGGTACAGAGAGGCTACCAAGGGAGTTAGATAAATCATACTGTCCCAAGCAAGGTAATAGGCCATTGGCTCAGTGGCACTGCCATTATCTTAGCACTTGTGTCCAAGAAGCTGCTGTTGATGGCCAGTATTGGCTGTGGTTACCCTGGGCAGCTTTACAAGGGCTGCCTTTGATTGCCATCTCCAAGACCTACAGCCACCCCAGACCTCTAGAAACAGATATGTTCACCAAGTCTTCCTGATTATCTTATAAAACTCACACGAGGGTCTTTGTACAGAAGAGCCAGGATCTAGCTGTTGGCTACCGTAAAGGGATTTTATATAAGGAAAAAAAATAAGGCATGTGCCACCATATCTAGCTATATAGTCCAAGTACTCAGGAGTTGGAGGCAGGTGGGTCTCTGCAAGATCAAGGCCAGACTAGTCTATATAGCAAACTCCAGGCTATCCAGAGGCCAACATTGTCTACATAGGGAGTTCAAGGCCAGCCTGGGCTTTGTGAGAGTCTGTGTTGACCATGTCCTCCAGTTATAAAGTTGTCTGTCTAATTAATATCATGCTAATTATTTTACTTGTGTTCTTTTAGAACTGTGCTTTTATTACATTTAGTTTCTACTTATGTCTCTGATTTAAATTAGTTCTATAGATTGGAGGGAAAGAAAAATTAAAATTAGAGGCTAAAGTACCTGATGATAATAGTATATTAAAATTATTTTTCAGGAATCATATCGACAGGTCATGAAAATGAGACCAAAAGATCTCTGGAAGCGATTAATGATAAAATTTCGTGGAGAAGAAGGCCTTGACTATGGAGGAGTTGCCAGGTAAAGACATGAGAGTAAACGATACATGGATTTACTTACTTAATCTATCTGTCCGCCTGTTTATCTGTGTATCTATTTATCTATTTACCTGTCTACCTACTATTGATCTGTGTATTTTGCCTGTGGGTATGAATGTGTACCATGTGCTTGCGTATTTATTTGATTGCTTTTTTATGGATCTGTGTATCTCTCCTGTGTGTGTGAATGTGTACCATGTGTGTGCAGTGCCCAAGGAGGCCAGAAAAGGCTACTGGGTTCCCTGGAACTGGAGTTACAGTTGTGAACCACTCTGTATGCTGGAGCACAGCCTGGGTCCTCTGCAAAAGTAGACAGTGCTCTTAACTGGTGAACCATCTGTTCAGCCCCTATATGGATCTTTTTACTAAACAAAACTAAGATATGTCTGTACCTTGTAACTGTCATGAGCATTTCAAGTGTAAAGCTCCCCAGTGTTTGCAGTTCAGATGAATCCTAGTGCATTTATTCACCATGGTGTTAGAGTGTCGAAAGGTGGTTCATATTTACAGCCGTGGGAGCCCGTGGAACTCTGGGTAGGACTGGCTGGCCTGCATTTCACATCTCCCATCTTCAACACATCTTATTTCCTCTGCCTCACACTGCCAGTTTTAAACTGAATGCTGTTTCCCTTGCCATGTTCTTTTGTTTTATTTTGCTAAACAAGGACATATTATATTTGCTCACTTGTACATTGTTTCACAATGGTCCTTAGAATATTTTAATAGAGGAAGTATTGTATGCTGTTTCTGCTACATTCTTAATCATACATTGAATCTAACTTATTTGTGATAGTGCGTATGCTGTCAGAATTTTTCCAGTGTGACATTCACCTTATATAAATGTTGAAGCACAGCCCTGAACTGAGCTGTTGTAAGGACCGCTGAGTAGTCTTGGTTCTCATATTTTAAATCCAACCGAAGTAAAGTGTGTTTTCACCAAGTCCTGTAATTTGTTAGTGCCGTGTGTTTATCAGCCTTCCACCTAAAAATATGCACTTTATTTAGAGTTTTATATGTGCATTGGTTTTTTGCTTTCATGTATGTTGTAGAAGGGTGTCGGATCCCCTGTAACTGTTACAGACAGTTCTGAGATGCCATGTGGTTGCTGGAGATTGAACCCAGGACCTCTGGAAGAGCAGGTGGTGCTCTTAACCACTGAGCCATCTCTCCAGCCCTAGTTTATAGGTTGTTTTTGTTTTTGTTTTTTTTTTCTTAAATAACTGTTCTATGCATTTTTATTGAATTTTAATATTTTTTCCTGTTTAGGTTATTTCTTTTATTACAAATTTTAAATTCAAATATAATTGCGTTACTTTCCTCCTCTTTCCCTCTCATCCGTCTAATGCCCCCTCAAATTGATAGCCTCTTTTATTATTATTATTATTATTATTATTATGTATTTATATAAATGCAAAACTCAGCATGCTGAGTTTGTTTAGTGTGGCTTGGGTGTATATGATTTCAGGCCTGACCGTCTGTACTGGATAACCAGTTGGGCTCATCCCTAGAAAAGGCTAATTCTCCCTCTCTCAGCAGTCATTAGTTACTTTAGCCCTTTGTTGAGGGCCAGGCTCCCATGAGAGTTCCCCCTTCCACGTTAGTGTGTCTGTTGACATTATCATTCAGGTCTTGTTTAGGCAGTCATATTGTTACAGTATCATGGCTGTAGCTTCCTTGTCTTTTCTAGGAGGCACATTCCTGGTCCTCTGGCTCTTGCAGTCTTCCTGCCATCCCTTCTGAAATCGTCTTTGAGCCTCAGGTGTAGGATGTATTGTAGATGTATCCATTGGGGTTGGGTTCCCCATGTCCATTTATCTGCATTGTGACCAGTTGTGCTTTTCTACAGTTGTCTCAATTTGCTCTAAAGAGAAGCTTCTTTGATGAGGGATGAGAGTTTTGGATGAATAGATAAGTTTTAGAAATTGGGAATTCTGCTGATCTAGCAATGTGGTGGTTCTCTTTTAAGATCATGACTTCATTGGCCTCTGGTAGTTGGCTAGGTTTTTGAGACCAGGCATGAGTTTCCTCTCATCGAGTGGGCCTACTGTCCAGTTATGCAGCTGTTAGTTATCACTAAGGCACCTTTATGTATGTCTTGACATGCTAGTCATTGTTACAGTTCATGGGTGTCACACCTGGATAAGACTACTGGTCACATCCCTTCCATGACAGTTTACATAGTACTTATGGTACTATGAAGGCAGGACTGCAGAGCAGAGGCTTTGGGTTAGATCCATCCCCGATCCTGCGTCCTGTGTCTGAAGGGTGCAGTGTCTTCAGCTGTAGGGGCTTACCTTCAACCTCTGAGAGGCAACCAAGGGCAACAGCAGTCGCCTCTGTTACTTTGAGAGCCACTTAGCCTATGCTGACCAACAGCTCCAACAGAAAATTTGAATGCCTGGTACTGGGGTTTCTGTGAGTTACTCTGGCTCTTGTGGGGAACATTGTCAGCCCAAGTGGCATAACTTTGTCTGTCTACTCATGTATGCTTAGATGCATTATTTATAATTTTAGGTAAATATAAAATAATATGATTTCTTGAGTGTTGTTGTAAATAAAAAATATTAGAAGTGTTGGGCTATAAAATGTTTATTATCACAGTGGTATTATTTAACCTGCTATCACAAATAATAAGACACAGACACCTGTTAGATTTATAATTGCCTTATTTACCTTGGGCCAGGCAGATATTTTCCTTACACTGTCTCGATATCTTCACCATCCATCTCTCAGCCCCAATTCAGTTCTATCCACTTAATCCTCCTCATCTGTTCCACCTTCCACACATAATCCCATGGTACTTGCTTGTATCCTTCATTTGGACCTATTTATACCATTATTGGAGTCCTTCCTCCAGGCCCACGTGATTTCTTCTCCAGGTTAACTCATCATGGCATCCTCCTCCTCTCCATCTGTCCTCTCAGAGCCCAGGAACCTTAGCCACGCCCCCCAATTTTGCCTGCCAAGGTATAGGCTGTTTAATCAACCAGTCAGATATGTCTTAGGCAGGTTTACAAAACGAAGAGGGGTGTAAGCAGATCTTAAGGGCCAGTAACCAACCACCAACACTTGAGGCTTTATCAGACATCCTTGGTGTTAGTTATCCCAACTTTCTTTCCAATTAGACCCCCACCCCATGTCTCCCATTCCCCCCTTCATCCTGCTACCTTTCTCTCACGCCCTCCTCCAACCTGCTTGGCCCCTTTTACTTTCCTACTTTCTGCAATTACTCCAGGTTATATACTTACATCTGAAAATTTGGAGCTAGGAATCACAGAATGTGCAGTGTTTGTCTGTCTGGGTCTGGGTCACCTTATGCCATAAAATCATTTCTAGTTTCATCCATTTACCTGTATAGTTTAGATTAAAAAAATCATCTCTTGCATATATATTTTAGGACTTTAATTTTTGTGGGATTATTTACTCAAAAAACAGAATTGGAGGGAGGGTGCGACCAAAAGGAGAGCAGGAATGAGGCTATGAGAGGGATGTAAAGTTAATAAATTAATTAATTTTTTAAAATAAGATGACCTTAAAAAAAGTAGAATTTGAATGTAAGGAAACCATTTATCTGCTGGTGACAGTTATGTAGATCAGGTGAATAATCTCTTTAAAATTAACCTCATTACTATAGAAGTGTAGGCAGATAAATGGGATGTGGAAATGAATGAGTGAATTGTATTGTGTGAATTTCGTTCTGTAGTTTGACCTAAAAATGATCATTTTTGTCCCTATCCGTAATCTAAAAACTTGGGAAAAAAAAAAAAAAACAAAAGTTGGATTTTCTTTAAAAAAAAAAAAAATAGCTGCACACATACACACAAGCAGAGCATACCAGACTCATCAGATATGTGGTATGTGCATTGGAGGCTGCGTATGTAGAGACTTCCATCCTGGTTTTGCTCTTCGGTCCTCTTTTTCTGTCACATAATAGTAATTTGATTACATTTTCTTTTAATTTGTTAACAGTATTAAGTCCTAGACTAGTTACTTCATTTTCACCAAGATGACAGGTATCTTTTATACTTTGAAAATTGTGGAGAGTTTGATAACTTGGCAGTAGTGCTGTTTTAAAGCATTGACACACACTTGAAAGCCACAGGGGTCTGAAAAAGGGTAAGATATGGAATCGGGCGTCAGTGGTACTCTGACTCTGCTTGAGAGGCTGAGATAGGAGAATCACAAGTCTAAGACTTACTGGGCTACAGAGTAAATCAGTGCCAGCCTAGGCAAACAAGACCTATTTCAAAGTAAAAGAGGACTGGGGAGATAACTCAGTGGAAAGTACTTGCCTAGCATATACAGAGCTCCGTGCTCTATGTCCAGTACAACAGGAAGGAAGAAGTGGTGTGGGGCATGCCCAGAGAATGCCGGCTGGCCTTTGTGTCCACCTGCACCAAGAGCTGTAGAATAGCTGGGTGTGCTTCAGGGTTTGCTTTAGGCTTTATACAATAAAAGGTAATGAAATAGGCATTGACCCATCTTTACTAAAACAGTACTGCAGTGTAAAATGAACTTTTATTCTCCTGTTTCAGTTGTTGTTTCAGAGGCTTACTGCTAGCCCAGGCCTAGTCTTGGAAGCTTCTTGCCTCCATACAATTTAATCTAGGCCTTAAGTGTTTTCAACCTCTGAGACTTACTGCTGAATAAGCTCACCCTTTCCTGTTCTTTCTGAGCTCTGGGCTGGCAGGTTCAATTCAGCTGTTTTGGCTCAGACTCCTCTCCCAGCTGACTTATTCAATATGGCTTTTCTCTCAGCCTCTGAATTGCCCTGCTTGGCATCAACCTAATTCCAGCAATCTAATCTTCTGGCTCCTTCTCATCTCTGGCTCATTCAGTCTTTACCTGAGTTCTCTGCAACCTGTCTCTCTATTACTGTCCTGGTAAAACTTCCTCCTCTCTTCTCTGCACTACAAAACATTTCCACTGCCCAAAAAGTAAGAATAAATTCATGCTGTATTGTGTGTCTTTTTTGAGTCAGGGTCTCTCCATACACCCTGACCTTTTTAGAATTCAATAGGTACACCAGGCTGGCCTTGAACTCACAGGAATCTGCCTACTGTTTGTATTAGGTAAACTTATAACTAGTATAAATCTTTTCTGATAAAAATAGACATTTAGATGATTTATCATGGGTTATAAATCTTACTTAGCATTCAGAGTGCTATACTACAGGGCCACAGCATCTCATGAGCAGCTTACGTAGTACTCTTAGGTAGTACCTTTATACTTGCTGATGCATGAGCAGCTTAGGTAGTACTCTTAGGTAGTACCTTTATACTTGCTGATGCTAAAGTATAATAAAATTGCTTCAAATTACGAACAATAACTGTGTTAATATTATTTGCTTTTAAACATTCGTTTTCTGTAGTGATTTTGTAGAACCACAGTTAGTACTGTATTTTCTTTTAACTTGAACTGTGGAAACTGGGCATAACGGAGCTTGCCTTTCATCCCAGCACTTGAGGCAGAAGCAGGTGGATCTCTGTGAGTTTGAGGCCAGCCTGGGTAAAGTCCAACATGTTAAAGCATTTGCTATGCAGTCTATTTGGTCCCCAAGCCCACTTGAAAGGGAAAGGAGAAAACCAACTTCACAAAGTTGTCATCACACCTACACATGAATGCTGTGACACACGTGTTCACATGCATCATGCACATTCATGATAGTAATAAATTTAAAAATCAATATGTATTTCCTAGAGTGACTGATGGCATATCTTAATTAACAGATTACTTTGTTTGTTTTCTAGGGAATGGTTGTATCTCCTGTCGCATGAAATGTTGAATCCTTACTATGGTCTCTTCCAGTATTCCAGAGATGATATCTACACATTACAGATCAACCCCGACTCTGCAGTTAATCCGGTATGAGCTGTGCTCACAGCGGTGGGAATCTGTGGGATCCTCTCTGCTTTCATCTTAAATGTCAGTGTGATTGCTTATCACAGAGGAATCACATGGCTGAAGTGGTCACACCCTTGGATTCAGCAATTCCTTTTTTTGAAAGTTGTCCCAGAAATGATTACAGCTGTGTGCTACATTGGACCACTAGGCTATCTGCTATTGATTATCCCTCATTGGATACAACACAGTTGTCCATATAAAATTATGACCTAAAACTGTGTAAATGGTTGTTCTTGATCTGGGTCCAGTGGTGTATGCTTGTAATCACATCACTTGAAAGGCTGAGGCCAGATTGGCCTACATAGTGAGACCTGGTTTCGAAGTAAAAGAAAGAAACCAAACAAAGAACATAGATTCTGAAATTAGAAAGACACGGAATCTCTGGGTGTGCAGGCTTACACCTGAGATTTCAGTGCTTTCCAGGCGAAGGTAGCAGGTCATGCCGCTCTAGGCCAACCTGCTTCTTACTGAGCAGCTTGGGCTATGTTATGAGACCCTGTCCCTAAAATCAAAACAAAAAGATACAGAATCATACTCTTGTTATGTAAGTTAATATCTTTGTGACTGTGGGATAATTTATTGCCTTAAACTTCAGTTATTAATAAAAAAAAATAATAGGAAGAGTTTGCACCTTAGAAAAGGGTTGTAAGAGTTACATGAGACCCTGTATATTAAGTATTTAATTATGCTTTTTAAATCCTTAAACACTTAAAAGTTAAGGCTGGGGCTGTTGCTCAGTAGTAGTGTTCTTGACTAGCATTTGTGAGGCCCGAGGTTTGATCCCTACCACCAGCTTCCTTCCAAATGTTAGTAGTTACCGCTAATTTAATCTGTTATGTTTTCATACAGGGGTATACTATGAGATTAAAGAGTATGAGATAAAAATGATGTGTGATGAAGATGTGTGTTCATTATATGTTAAGTGATATTAAGGGAATGATCATGTAATAATGTGGTACAGCTTTGATAGATATATGTAAGAGAAAACAGTAAAAGCTCTACAACAAGAAAGTGATAATCATTTCCTCTGGGTGTTAGATAATGGGTGACATAACATCCTCTTTGCTTGTATATGTTTTATCTAAATATTTTGAAATAACCGTGTGTTTCTTTAAAAAATAGATATTTTTAAGATAAAATAAGTTTTAAGGTGAGATTAAAGACTACTTATTAAGTGGAAAAGCAAAAGAATTAAAAAATACAGATAATGCAACCAATCAAACAATATGGTGAATGAATAGTTGTATCTACGTGTGGTGGCATGGGCTCATCAGGCAATTCTTTGTCAAGGTGAAGCTGCTTCTTGGAGAGCTCACTTCTGCCCATCTGCTTGTCATCTGACCTTTGCTGGGTGCTTCCCAAGAGTGGACCTGGACCCCTGGGTCTTGTCACCTTGCTGTCCTCTCTGTATACTGTCCTTATGTCCAAATGTGGACTAGTCCTACAGGGACTAATTAATTTTTATATGAACAGTAGTTGGTGGACTAATCCAAACATGATACCAAATTCATGTCTTAAATCCATGGAGTCCTGAAGTTCAGTCTTTGCCTGGTCAAGGAAGCAAGGATGTTAGGATTAAAAGTTTTCTTTCTTGACAAAGCACTCAGAGAACAGGACATGCAAGTAGCTTCATACAGGTTTATAAAGGAATTGTTTTTTAAAGGGCCTTTGCCCTGGGAGAGAGATATGGGCATGGTGGCTTATACCTGTCATCTCAGCAACGGGAAAATGAGACAGGAGAACCATGAGTTCAGGGCCAGCCTGGGCTACAAGTGAAGCCCTGTCTCAAACAAAACCAAGAAGGAGGGGAGGAAGAGAAACGAAGGAAAAAACGTTGTGTAAATATTTACTTTTTATTAAGACAGATTCCCAGACAGTTTCTAACTTGTGTATTTATATCATGTTGTGTTGTTTTGTTTTTTTTTTCTTCTTCTTCTTCTTCTTCCTCTTCCTCTTCTTCATTTCAGGAACATTTATCCTATTTCCACTTTGTGGGGCGAATAATGGGAATGGCTGTATTCCATGGACATTATATTGATGGTGGTTTCACATTGCCTTTTTATAAACAGTTGCTCGGGAAGTCAATTACTTTGGACGACATGGAGTTAGTTGATCCAGACCTTCATAATAGTTTGGTGTGGATACTGTACGTATTGACTCTTACATCTGTTTATCATAGTTAGCATCTGAGCCTTTAAAAAGATACAAGCTAGGAGCTGGAGAGATGGCTCAGTGGGTAAGAGCACTTACTGCTCTTGTAGCGGACCCAAGTTCATTTCCCAGGACTCTTCATGAGGCAGATCATGAAATTTTCAGGGGATCTGATGCCCTCATCAGCTTTCACGATCACCTGCACACATACAGTATATGAAAAGTCACACAGGCACGCACTGAGGAGAGTCAAGAAGTCAAGGCCAGCCTCCACAACATACTGACACCTTGTCTCAAAAGAGAAAGCTGAAGAGAGGCCTCAGTGGCTAGGAACACTGACTGTTCTTCTAGAAGTTCTGGGTTCAATTCCCAGCTCCCACTTGGTAACTTACACCTGTGTGTAACCCTAGTTCCAGGGGATCTATTGCCCTTTTCTGGCCTCTTCAAGCTCTAGGCACACACGGTGTATGGACATAATGTGGGCAGAATACACATACATACAGAGGTAAAATAATAGTAACATATTTTTAAAAGTAGACAGTAAAACAAGAAAATACATTTCAAAACTAAGTACTTATTTTTTTAATTTGAAATAGGCACAGAAGATGCGTGGTTTATGATAAAACACTGTAAAACTGCCCCCACCCTGCCCCTGGTCTGCTGTTCCCTGCACATCTGAGATTTCTAAAAGTTAGGGAGACTCGGCCACGTGAGCACGAGGCAGGGACGTCACCACTGAGACAGAGCTCCAGCCTACGGTATTATTTCAGAAGGTTTTTAATACTCATTTGAAGCTGTGTGTGGTGGTGCACCTTTATCCCCGCACTTGGGAAGGCAGAGGCAGGTAGAACTCTGTGAGTTCGAGGCTACACGAAGAAAACCTGTCTTTAAAAACAAACAAGAAAATTTATTTTTTGTGTGCTGTTGTTGCCAGCATACATATGTGTGCACAGTGTCTAAGGAGGCCAGCAGAGAGTGTCAGATACCCTGGAACTGAAGTTACACACATAATTATGTGTGCATGTGTGTGTGTACACCCGCGGTGAGTCCATTTAGTGTTGCCAGTGTGTCTGTGTGTAGGGTGTATTAGCTGGGATTAGCTAACCCATCTGGAGACTCATCCCTGAAGAAAACTGATTCTCCTTCCCTCAGTAGCTATCAACTGCCTGTAGCTCTTCTAGGCGGGAGCCTTTAGAGTTTCTCCATCTGTGTTGGCATAACAACTGCTGTTGTCAGTCTGCAGGTCTTGTTTAGGCAGCCATATTGTGGAAATTTCCTGGGTGCCACGTTCCTATCATGTCTAGGAGACACTGTCTCATAGCAGGTCTCCTGGTCCTGTGGCTCTTGGAATCCTTTTTTTGTTTGTTTGTTTTTGTTTTTGTTTTTTGTTTTTGCTCTTGGAATCTTTCTGCTCTCTTCTGACATCTTCCTGAGCTGTGTGTGAAGATCACACTGTAGATTATCAAGTAGGATTAGGCAGCCCGTGACCACTTACTATCTGCATTATGACCAGTTGTAAGTCTGATAATTTCCATTTGCAGCAAAAAGAAGCTTCTTTAGTGAAAGGGAGAGCTACACTTACCAGACTTGGCTGGTTCACAGGCTTTGAGACCGGATCTAGGCCTTCTCCCATGTTATCACTTTGTAAAGGAAAATAAATCTAGTACAGATTGATAACCCTTTATTGGAAGTCCTTGGGACTAGAAGTGTTTCTAGATTTTAATCCCCTCACCTGTTTTAGAATATTTGCTTATGTTTGAGATATTTGGGGGGCTGGACCCTAGTGTAAACACAATTCATTTCATACACATTTTACATACATAGCCTAAAGGTAATTTCCTAAGTGTTTCTCGGAACATTTGCATTTCAGATTTTCAGACCGAGGGTGCTTAAACTGTGCACTGTTTTAAGCTAACACACTATTTGTCATAGTGTCCTAAGACTAATGCAGAGTCTGTCTCAGCCAGCGTGTGGCAGTATAGTAAATTCCAAGTGCTAGTAAATAGTGATTTTTAAAATATATTTTTGAATATTTTATTTATTTATGTGTATGGGTGTTTTGCCTCTGTGTGCCATATGTCAGCATATGCCATGCCCACAGAGACCAGAAGAAGAGGGCATAGGATCCCCTGGGACTGGAGTTACAGATGCTTGTGATATACTGTCTGTGTGCTGGGACTAGAACCTGGATCCACTGCGGCATCTCTCCAGCCTCTACCATTGGTTTAAAAAATATATATATTGTGTATTTGTGTATTGTGTGTATGGGATGGGCACAGAAGCACACGAGCATATCACAGCATGCATGTTCAAGTCAGATGACAGCTTGTGGAAGTAAGTGCTTTCATCAAGTAGGTCCCGGGGACCGCGGTGAGGTTTGGTCATGTACTGAGCACTTGTCCACAAAGTCATCTGGCCTGTCCTACTCTTTCATCTCAATGAAGACAGTGATTATTAGAACCAGACTTTACAAAGTAAGAACTGCTAGCTGATTCTGTGTGGGAAGGCACTCAGGCAGTGCTAGGTCTGTGCAGTTCACAGATTGCTTTCTCACTGACAATGCTCATGGGTTTGGTCTCGAGGTGCCTATGTTCAGAAGAGCATTTTATCTAGACACCAAAATCCATGTTTGTAGTTGAAAAGAGTCGGTATGTGGCACAGCCCATTCTCGTTGCTCCGGAAGTAGAATGTTGTCTATATTTATACGGAGATAGCTCTTTGACTTTTCTATGGAAGAAAAGATAGCATGATAGCATAAGAATTGATGGCTCAAGGTTGGCCCTGTATCTGCTATATCATAGTACTGTCTTAGCTGAACAGCCTCACCAGTGAACACACTGTAGCAGATTTGAGGGAGGTTTCCCAGTTAACATGTCTTTTTTGTTTCTTACCTAGTGAAAATGATATCACGGGTGTTCTGGACCATACCTTCTGTGTTGAACATAATGCATATGGCGAAATTATTCAGCATGAACTCAAACCAAATGGCAAAAGTATCCCTGTTAGTGAAGAAAATAAGAAAGAATATGTCAGGTAAATGCTTGAATTTAATAATACTAATTAAAAATTTAATAGGAAAAAAAAGATTCCTGGACATGAATATAGAAAAAAATTTAAGTGCTTAGGAGATATTACTGCTGTAACATACTTCCATAGAATTAAATAACTTAAAAACTCCCACCCTAGTTGGGTGGTAGTGACTTTTAATCCCAGCACTCAGGAGGCAAAGACAGCAAGACCTGTGAGTTCAAGGCTAGCCTTGTCTATATATAGAGAGAAACCCTGTCTTGAAAAACAAACAAACAAACAAACAAAAAATATATATATATACCTGCCCTTCACTAGTTTTTCATAAGCCCTGGGACTGGTAATTGGGCAGAGAATAATGCATACAGTGCACTGCTAACCCAAAAGCTGTCAGCTGGTGTCGAAAGGCCTAGGTAGGCCTGCTGACTCTTAAAGACTACAACCAAGATGGCGCAGAGGAAGCTACCAGCCCCCGCAACAGTTTTAGGTAGCCCATACTAGCCTCTAATTTGCTGTGTAGCTGAGAATGACCTTGAATTCCTGATTCTCTTGCCTCTACCTCCCAAGTCCTGGAATTGTAGGTCTGGGTGTTTTTCCCTCATATGTGTCTATGCAGCATATTCATGCCTGGTGCTCATGGAGGCCAAAACAGGGTGTCAGAGTCCCTGTTACTAGAGTTACATATGATTGTGAGCTGCCATGTGGGCACTAGGAATCAAACTCAGGTCCTCTGGAAGGACAACCAGTGCTCTTAACTGCTGAGCCATCTCTCCAGCCTGTGCCTGATCTTTATTCTTTATAAGGTCTACATACACTTTTGGCCAACATGATTTTCACTGTATGCTTTTGATTGAAGTGACACAGTGGGCAGCCCAGGTTCATAATGAACATGAACATATCCTCCACCAAGCAACCCCATTTTTAGGATGCTTTTACAGAAATGCACATGTAGCTACGTATGAATAAGGATGTTCAGTTAAAAGTTAACTCAGAAATGCTCTTAGGCTGGGTATATTAATGCACACCTGTGATCTCCGGAGGCAGGAGGATCTGGAGTACAGTTATCTTTGGCTGTCTTGTGGCCAGCCTGGGAAACCCAAATAATAACTCATATTTCTACACCACACACATCACATATAGCATGTATTACTAAGAACCTATCTCAAAAACAAACTTTAAGAGGTATAGGGAAAGGCTTCACAAAAGTTGTATTTTAATGCATTTTTGTTGGTAACTTGACATCTTGCAAGGTTTTATAGCCTCTCTGGAGCAATGAGCATTATTCTAATAGCATCTTCTCTAGGTTTTTTTGGTTCCCACCCTGCCTTGTTTGCTGTTCTCTTCCTCTTGGATAAACAGACAGAGCTGCTCACATTCTCTGACAGCACTCTCAAGTAACCCCTGCCCCAGGAATGGTCAGTCTTATTTGGCTCTTTATTCTGCTTTTTGACAGAATAAATTAAGAAATGTTGGGGTTGGAGAGATGGCTTTGCAATAAAGAACACTGGCTGCTCTTCCAGGGTACCTGGGTTCAATTCCCAGTACCTAGAAGGCACCTCACAACTGTCTGTAACTTCAGGGGATCTGACATTCTCATAGACATGTAAATCTAGGCAAAACACCAATACATACAATATTTTTTTTACAATTTTTAAATTTTTAATAATTATACCATTTTTAATTATTAAAAATTAGAAATATTAAAGTTATTACCAGTAATTACTAAAGTAGATAGTTATGGTAATTACCAAATCTGAACAAAAATTGAACCTCAGACTCTGAGTTCTAGGAGGTTTTTCTGATTTGAAGAGTTGCTTTTTTATTTAGTCAACAGTGGTGGGACTGAATGCAAGGCTTCGTGTATGTCAGTAAGGTTCTGCCACTGAGCTGCACCTCCTCCTCTTTAGTATTTAATTTTAAGACAAAGTCTTACTGAGTGCCCAGGCTACCTTGAACTCACTTGGTATCCCAACAGGGCTTTAACTTTTGATCCTCCTGCCTCAGCTCTGAGTGACTGGGATAACAAGTCTGCTGTACTGGGACCTGGTTCGAGGCATCGCTCATCGATGCTGTACTTAGTGACAGAAGGTTACTGTCTTTTAGTACATCAAATTGTCTCAGCACCTAAGAGCTATTTGTTCCCTAATTTTTAGACATTACACTAAATTGTTTTATTTTTTAGTTTCCTTTTTCTTTTGGGCTGAAGGTTGAACCCAGAGTCTTGTGCCTATGAGCAGGACCCTACAGCTCCCCTGTATCTCATCCTACTAGACTAAAATTTTTTGGATGATAGGCTCTTTAAAGTGTGAAGTTGCCAAAGGAGGAACTTACGTTAATTACCAAATCTGAGTCTGTACTGTCACATGACACCTTGCCGAATGTTTGCAGGCTTTATGTAAACTGGAGGTTTCTCCGAGGCATTGAAGCGCAGTTTCTGGCACTGCAGAAAGGATTCAATGAAGTCATCCCGCAGCATCTGCTGAAGACCTTTGATGAGAAGGAGCTGGAGGTGAGTGTGTAACAGTGATGGCACATGTGTGGCTAGTGTGATACTGTTCTGAGGTCACGTGTGTGATCAGTGTGCCACTGTTCTGAGGTCACGTGTGTGACTAGTCTGGGCTTTTCTGCTGTCTTTAGAGGAAAGTGGAGCTTTCTGACACTTACGGTTTCATGGCTCAGCGCCCTAAAACTCTCACAGGAAATATTGTGTACTTTGGGATTTCTGTGAGTAAGGATTCTCTTACTTATGTGTATATGAGGGGGTGTGTGTATTGAGTGTGTATGTATGGGGATGGTGTGTGTGCACATTGGTGCAGGTACCCTTAGAGACCAGAGAGGTCAGATAGATCCCTAGGAGCTAGAGTTACAGGTGATTGTCAGTTGCCTGATGTGTGTGCTAGGAACCAAACATGATCTGGTGCAGCAAGCCCTCTACCCCTGAGGCATTTCTCCACCCCCGCATGGAGACATTATTAGTATATATCCTTTTCCTTCTTTGTAACTAGTCTGGGGCTAACTATGTGGATGAGGATGACCTTTAACTTGTGGCTCTCTGCTCCCTCCTCAGTGCTGGGATTAAGCCCAGAGATGTATGCAGTCCACCAGCTAAGCTACTTCTCAAGTCCCTTTCTTTTCATGCCACATAGAATTCTTCCTAATTAAAATTCTTCCCATGGTACACATGTGGAGGTCGGAGGACTCTTTGTGAGGTCAGCTCTCTCATTCCACCCTTATGGCATGTGGGTTCTGGAGGTTGAACTTAGGTTGTCCTGCTTGCTTGACAAGTATTTTTATCCACTGGGCCATCTTGCTGTCGGCCCTTTTTCCAATTTTTTTGGTCATTTCTTGATTTAATTGGCTTATTTAAATTTAGTCCCCTTACTTTGTCTCTAACATAGTGAAATTTATATGAATAAAATGCTAATCTCAACTGTGCTCATCTTTGCTAGAAAGCATTTAGAAGAAATGAAGCAGTATAAATTATGTGGTATTTAACCATCCCTGGGCCTTCGCAAACACTCACAGTAACAGTAATCAGCTCTGTGTTGAACAGTTAGCGTTCCCTTCTGTGTGAAGCTGACCCTCAGAGTACCACAGTAAACACATCGATTTAATACTCAGCTACTATGAAGGAAACTGAGGTTTGCTGGGTGTGGTGGTGATGGCTGCAATACAGCACTTGGGCTGAGACGTAAAAATTGAAACTTTAAGGCCAGCCTGGGCTACATAGCAAGTCTCTGTCTCTAGAGAAGTAAGTACATTAAAAAGGTTTTATTCTACCAATTTATCTGGTGGTTAGGAAATAACATAAGTGTTTGAAGTCTAAAAATCACTTTAAAATAATTTTATTTAGCCAGGTGTGGCGATGCATGCCTTTAATCCCAGCACTCAGGAGGCAGGGGCGGGTGGATCTTTGTGAGTTCAAGGCCAGCCTGGTTGACAGAGAGTTCTAGGACAGTGACAGCTGTAACACAGAGAAACCCTGTAAAATAAAGATTTTATTTACTACTGTTGTTGGCTTTTTCTTACTGGTCTTTTTTAACTGTTTTTATTATTTTCAAATTATATGTAGATGTGTGTATGCATAGGCCAGAGATTTTAGATTCCTTGGACCTGCAGTTAAGGTGGTTTATAGCTACCCAGCATAGTAAACTAAGTTCCTCTGGAAGAGCAGCAAGTACTCTTAACCACTGAACCATCTCTCCAGGCCTGCTGGTTAATAGACCTGATTGCAAACAATTGGTTGAGTCTGTATTATCCCCATCCCTTCTGTGACTGAATGATGAGGTGGCCAACGGGAAGACAGGAACTATACAGCTAAGTGGCTAAAGTGGAGTGGGTCTGAGAAACAGGACCCTTTTAATCTGACTATGCTGTGAATCAGGAGTTTGCACTGTCTCTAACAGGCCCTACTCTGAAGAACAGGATTTAGAAGGCATCTTCAGTGGTGTGACTTCATTAGTTTAGAAACACATGGAAGCTTTTTGGGGCCAGATTTTATTTGGTAGGGTAAGATTTACAGTGTAGTTTTATCATTATTGAAATAATTAAATTTTTAGAAAAATATGTCCAGTTTTAATGTTATGCTAGATTATCGAAATATTAAGTATATGAAAACTAGAGTAAGCTGAGTGTGGTGGCACACGCCGTTGACCATAGCACTCAGGGAGGCAAAGACATGGTTTCTCTGTGTAGCCTGGCTGTCCTGGAGCTCACTTTTTAGACCAGGCTGGTCTCTAACTCAAGAGATCTGCCTGCCTCTGCCCCCTAAATGCTGGGATTAAAAGTGTGTGATACAATGCTGGCCCTTGTGTATTTTATATTTTACTGTAACTTCAGGATTGTTAAATGGATTATATTAATTTTCTAACACATTTCTTGCCATACCCTATGGGCCATTTTCACAGGTAAAGTGAGGTAGCGGTGACTGCGGTATTAGAGCAAAGAACAATGCTGTCTACTGACAAAATTGAGTTTGCCTCAAATTGCAAAGCTAATAGTATTAGAACTAATGTAAATCGATGCAGCCTAAGAAAGGCACAGATAAACTGTAGTAGTATTCTCATTTTCGTAGCTCAGGTTAGTCTCAAACTCATGGTGATCTTCCTGCTTCAGCTTCTGAAGTGCTGGGATTATAGACATAGGGTGCTACATCCATCTTATCTTTACTGAATCTTGATTTCAGTCAAATCTTTTAAAATTTTAGGATTCTATTTAGAAACTAAGGAATGTTTACAAATCTTTCATGTCATCATGTCAGTGTCCATCATAGTGCTTGTCATACACTGGGAACGAGACTTATACAAATGAGTAGATACTTCTAGAAATATAGATACAGATCCTTGATGGATGGTGGTACACATCTTTAATCCCAGCACTTGGGAGGCAGAAGCAGGCAGGTCCCTGAGTTTGAGGCCAGCCTGGTCTGCAGAATGGTTACACAAAGAAACCCTGTCTTGAAAGAGGGGGGGCAAGTGAGGGAGTGAGGAAAAGGATGAGGAGGAATAAGAAAAGATGATGATACAGACCCTGACTGCCACCAAACACACAGAGTTAGAATCTCTGCAGCATAGGGTCTGTTGGGTAGATTTTGAAAGGCTTTCCAGATAATACTGCTGTGTGCCCCTTGAGTGGGAGTCATCACTGCAAATCTGAAAGGACTTGGGATACCCGGCTTTGGTGTCCACTGGCTCACCACTCCTGCAAATATTTCAACAGCTCATTATTTGTGGACTTGGCAAAATTGACGTGAGTGACTGGAAAGTCAACACCCGGTTAAAACACTGTACACCGGACAGCAATGTTGTCAAGTGGTTCTGGAAAGCTGTGGAGTTCTTTGATGAAGAGCGACGAGCGCGTCTACTCCAGTTTGTGACAGGGTCCTCCCGAGTGCCTCTGCAGGGCTTCAAAGCACTACAGGGTAAGATGTGGAGGGTGGGCACACAGGTGCCTGGCACCCACTCTTTCATGGGAGCGATGGAGTATATATTACTGTTTGATAAGCCCAGTGGTTGTAAAGATTTTCTTTCCTGTCTCTTACCTGTAATTCCCATCCCAGTTCCTTCCAGAGAGGCGTTTCTGGCAGGCTTCTCTGTGCTTATAGTGGGTGTGGGATGGAGGTAGAATGTACTAATGCTCTGCTTCTCACTTTCTGATCACCTGGCTTTAATTCTGTAGGGAAGGTCATCCAGCTCTGTGTTCACATCTCAGGTTGGCAAACTTTCCCACTAGGATGGCCCCTCTGTCTTTCTTTTAATAGAGGGAGGCAATATGAATTGTGAAAGCCAACTGTTTGGTCAGAGCACTTTATTACATGACTTCAGACCATTGATTTACAGCCATCTTCAATTTTTTTAAGTATTTTTTTTTTTTTTTTTTATGGAATAAGCTGGTTGAGTTTGGTTGAGTTGGTAACATTGCTAAGGATTGTGGTGCATCATTCAGTGGACATTGCTTCCTTTAAACTCCTCATTTTCAAAGCTGCTGGTGAGGAGGGAGAGTCTGCAGAGTGAGACTGGTATGTAATTCATCAGCAGCCCCCTCAGGGCACTCAGAAAGCCTGGGCAGAGCCACCTCAAGTTGTGTTTCCCCTCCCTGTTTGGGGAGCTTGGTGTTGTCTTCTCTTGGGTATTTGTATGGGGTATGTGTGTTAACTGAAATGTGTTCTGTAAACTGCTAATCTTTGTTCAGCTCAGCTTGAGTCATAAAGCCTACATTTACATTAGGTTGTCATCTTTTTAAGTGACTCAAATATGTATGTTAGCCGTAATTGCACCCGACTGTAATCCTAGCCCTGTAGAGGATCTTGAATTTAAGACCATCTTGAACTATACAGCAAGACCATATTTAAAAAAATTAGTAAAATAAAGTCAGCCAGGTGGTGGTGGTGGTTGTGCACCCCTTTAATCACAGCATTCTGGAGGCAGAGGCAGGTGGATATCTATGAGTTTGAGGCCAGCCTAGTCTACAGAGGGAGTTCCAGGACAGCCAGGTTCTGTTATACAAAGAAACCCCGTCTCAGAAAAGCAAAAGAAACCAAAACAAAGTAATCCAAATCTATTCTGTATTGCACTGCCCAAGTAGTCTCCTTATTGTCTGGGATGCAGATGCTCTCTGGCACACAGCTGGCAGAGGTCCTCAGTTAAGTCTTTTTTTCAGACTGGGATGCTGATGTCATGGCACCTGGCATCACTGGCATCACTCACAACCTCCCAACAGGCTGCTTTTCCTATAAGCCCCAAGTTAGTGTGCTTCCCAGCTCCCCAGATCCGTGGTTTATGTTCCCGTTTGTTCTGAGGCTTTGGAGATAGATGCATGTACCTGCTGTGATCTGACCCACATTCCTTCACTGGCAGGTGCTGCAGGCCCACGGCTCTTTACCATACACCAGATTGATGCCTGCACGAACAACTTGCCAAAAGCCCACACTTGGTGAGTTATTTTTGTAGCTTTTCCTCTGTCAAGGTCGGTAGGTGTTGGTTTAAAAGAAATGATGAGCATCTCTTGTAAGTGGTTTAAAATTTTAAATTATTCAGAATTCAGTAGGCAAACCCCAAAGTGGTGCTCTCTGTTTAGAGGACTGCCAGCTTCTAACTTTCTGTATGACATAAAGACCGCTGTGGCTGTGTAATGCTCGCTTACTGCACCTGTTGAGTAGTTCTGAGCAAATGATAAAGTCTGATTTGCTTATTCACAGCTTCAATCGAATAGACATTCCACCCTATGAAAGCTATGAAAAGCTCTATGAAAAGCTGCTAACAGCCATCGAAGAAACATGTGGATTTGCTGTGGAATGATGGGCCCAGGACTAGAGCTCTTGTTTACCCTGGCCGACAGCCCCTTCAGCAGCGCTTCAGAGAATGCTGGAGTACAGGACGGTTCTCCCCAGCCCCTCACGTTCTAGGACACTGGGAGGGAAAGGACAATTTTGAAATTCCTTTTCAAGGAAAAATAAAGGTCTTTATGCTTTGCCATGAGGACACACTCAGCTGCTATCTAAAACTTAATACCTTGAACCTAGAGAATGCTGACCCCTGCATCTCCAGTTAGGCAGTGTTCTACACTTACAGACTACTACTATTTTTATAAAAGGTTATCTATCCAGATCGCGTCACAGACTCGCGTCTCCACAGCAAGACAACTCCAACAGTCGGTACAAGTCACATTTCATTTTGATTGAATATATGATTTCTGAACAGCTCTTATACTTGCTCTTTGTAAAAAAACTAAATAAAGTTATTTTGAACTGTTCCACCTTTGTAAACAATTGGCTAAAGGGATCACTACCTTTATGAAATTAAGCCATTTACATGTTTAGTTGTGTTTTTCTATAGCAGAGCATTATATTTTGCATTATGTGGGTCACCGTAGCTTAAATGGGGTTTTTATATTTTTCAAGTGTGACTTTCCTGGTAATTCCTAAAGCAAACCATTTAATTTGAGTTTATTTGCTATCCTCCCTGTTTTTAAGATGACTTTGAAAAAAAAAAACAAAACAAAAAAACACCTCATGTTCTTGAATCAAGAGGATCAGGTATTTTGGATTTACTTTCATCTTAAATTGAAATACTGCATTTTTTATAGCTTCTCAGTATGTGATGGGGTGGGATTTTCATTCTTTGCTAAGTCAGCTTGTCTTTTATATGCTATTTCTATAAACCAAAGTCTCTAATAAGTACATTAACTTATATTTTAATTAAGTTTCTAAAAGGAAAATTTTTTGCTCTAAAGATTGTTTAGCAAGCTTACGGAGCCCTGCTTTTACCTCACTGGATAAACTGGAGGTGGTACTGGGCACGGTGGGCAGGGAATGTCATACATCAGTGAGGTCAGATGTGCTGACCATGCCTGTGATCCCTGCTCCTGGGAGGCTGAGGCAGGGCGAGCAGTCCCAAGTTCAAGGCCAGTCTGAGCTACATAGCAGATCTTGCCTCAGATAAGATGACTCTTAAGTCTATTGTACATTTCACTCTAAAACTGAAGAGTTCATTTAAAAGCAAGGGAGTAAAGTCCTGGCTGCCACATTGCTGACTTCCAAGTGTGTTAAGGTTGAGCTTTCAAAGTGTGTGGCTCATCCCATGATCCAGGAGGTAACAAAAATTCTGGGGTGAGAGATTGCAACCATCAAAAATTACATTGGATTTTTAAAATTCAACCATCAGAACAACGTACTATTATCTTTTAACGTTGATGTGAAGTAAGAATAGCAAATTTTGATGAGCTTGGCACAAGGACATGAGGCACTCGTGACAGAAATTGTAACTAAGCCTGGTGGCTGACACCTGTAATCCCATCATTGGGGAGGCAGAGGCAGGAGGATCAAGGAGGTCAAGACCAACCTCAGCTACTTAGAGGGTTTGAGGCTACTTGAGGCCCTGTCTCCAGGGGCGTGAGGACCATAACTGACAGGGATGCAGTGATGAGATGCTACTTTTCAGTGGTTCTCCGTGCAGTGGAAAGCAGGCAAATCCCATCGCTTTGAGTGCCTTTCAACTTTATAATAATGACTTGACAGAGCTTTAATGGACATCGCCCTTTGTAACAGTCTGCAGTAGCACATGACATCCAAAAACATGATTTAGATTTCAATTTCCAAATTATATTTACAGATTTCTTCCAAATAGGTGCTAAGCAAACAACCCCCCCAACTGTCGTTGAACCTGGACTTGCCGTGCATTTAATGTGAATATTTCTATCTGTTTCCACATCTCCTCTAGTTGCGCTGTTCCACCCCCCCCTTTCCATCAGGAAAGCTTAATTCTGACCAGTGGTTACCTTGTAGTGCTCTCACATGCAGTAAGAGGCCACTATTTCTCGGCAGAGTTTTCAAGTAGTGCTGTGTCTTGTACATTTTGCTTTGCAGTCTGTTGCTCTGTTTTTACAGTGCTCTCCCACCCCCACCCACACTTACAGGCCGGAGCACAGATCTCTCTTCTCCTGAATCCATTGTAATTTACTTTGACAACACTAAATCTGCTCTGAACTTGCGGTGCGATGGACAGATTGCACTGATGGGTGTTTGACACGTCCGGTGCCTGCAGGGTTGGCAGCACAGCACCTTGTCTTTCAGCTGCAGCTTACATCGGGGCCACGTGTGGTGGTTAATGATCTCATACTAGGATGATGATTGTACCAAATGCTGAGTTGCTTATTCTAGATGTAATTAGTTCACTTTATGTAATATTCTTCCTTTTTTCCAAACTGACTTTAAAAACAAAGTTTTATCATTTCCATTGTATTTATTACAGAATGTTTTAGCTTTGATATTCTTTGTATTTTCACTCGTTTGTTACATGAGCTTTATCAATAACATCTGTATAAATGGTTTTTAAAAATTAACTATGTATGTATGTATGTATGTGCCCATGCCGAAGTTGAGCAATAAAATGAATGCTGTTTGCACTGTCACAGCAGGGAAGTTTTTAAGAATATTGAGTTTTACTTGTTTTGAAAAACACATCTGGCTTTTCACAGGTGATAGCATGGAGTCTTGAAATGAAAAGAATGCTGCTTGCTTTCAGGGCTTTGGAGAGTCTGGGATCCAGCTGCCCTGAGGTGGAGCAGGAAGGTGAGTGTTCCCCTGCCGTGGCAGCTGAGAAGTTTCCAGTGGTTAGTGGAGGGGAATATGTTTATCTACAACCAGGTCTGTTTGGGGTCTGGCAGGGCAGTGGTTGGTAGATGGTCTAACCTTTGACAGCATGCCTTGGTGTTGAACAGTAAAATATTCCAAATGAAAGGGAGAGATGAGTTAATAACTCTTTGAATGCCACTTGATGAAAGTACAACTAAATACATAGGTAGAAAAGAAATTCATTTTGGTTTCACCTAGAATGTGAAACAGAATGGCTGCAACAGAATGGGACATCTGGAAAACGGTAAACAGCAGTGATGTGTGACACGGTGTTGTGTGGCTACTTCCTCCAGTTCTTTCCTCGAGGAAGGAGGGAGGCTCCCAGGGCTAGGGAAGCCCACAAGATCCTCGTGCAGGCTTGAAAGGTTACGGCAGTGGTAAAGAACTGGTGCAGAGACTGTTTTCAGGGGAGCTGCACTCCAGTGATGCCCTCCTTGTGTCAGAACCCAGCTGGGGGCTTTTCAATAGGACGCTCCTGTCAATAGCCCCAGTAAACTCACTGGCTCATCACATTAGATTTTGGTGGAATTGTTTCTTTGTTGCCAGTGTCCTGAGGTAAAGGAATGTTTGTTCTTTTCTCCCCAGTAGATGAACATGCTGTACTTTAACATTCGCTTCCCACTGCTGTTTACTGGCTCTATCTAAAACAAGGTTACAGTACATTAAAGGAAGATCTTTGTATTCAATAGTATATAAATCAAACTAGTTTTGAGATGCCTGCTTTGTTGGAAAATATTTCTGGTTTTGGTAACCAGTAGTTCTCCCTGTCGTAACAAAGGGTAAACATATTCCCCGTGTTCGGGTTTTCTATCCAGATATAATTACAACAGGATAACATGAGGTCTGAGACTAGTTACAGGGGAGATGGAGGCTGTTACACAGGAAGGCTATTGCCCTTTTATGTTAATACTCTAAGCTGGTTTGTCTAGTTATAGTTAAAAGTTGTTTTATTTAAAAGGTAATTTCCCTGATGGGCATGATGGTGCAAGCGTATAATCCCAGCACTCAGAAGCCTACTGGAGGGCTGAGAAGTTTGAGGCCAACCTCAATTGCACTAGGAAGTCAGGCCTGTGTCAGAACAAAACTTTCCGTGCTCTGTTCATCACATTCACGTTCTGTGATTTTCCAGCCTGCTCGGCTAAGCTGATGGATGTCAGTTGGGTGGTTTTTGTTTGTGCTGCGACCGGTTTACCAGCAGCCAGGGGTGACACAGAACTTCACGGGTTAGTAAGAAGCCAGGCACCCCCGAGTGGAGACTACCTCTTCCAGCCAGGACATAGATGAGGCTCAGGGAAGTCAGCTCTCTCCAGCAGAAGAGGATTTAAGGCTGCATAGCTCCTAAGTCCCCCAAACAGCAGCCATTATTGGCCTTATCCACAGCCGGTAGGTGCTGTCCTTGGTCCTGGATGGTTTCTTTTGTTGACCTCCGTCAACAGGCTTCAGGAGTGCTGACAGGACTTGCTAACTGCTTTAGCATAAAATGTCTTTATTTCCTTTACTCGGGTTTTAGGTTAAAAATCCAAAGGCAGTAAGCTTTAAGAAAAAGTTTATTTTTAAGAAACTAAGTTTTAGCATGAATACATAAATAAGGCATATTCTGGTTTAGACTGTTTACTGGCTCAGGTCTGGCTCTGTTCGTACTATTAAGGGCTCTATGAAGTTTGGCCTCTTGAGAAAGGATTTTTACTGTACTGGAAGGAAGCCATCTGCAGCCGAGCTCTGAAGCGCTCAGCTTCTAGTTCCCGGAAGAAAGCGTCGTCGTCGTTCTGGGTCAGTATATGCTGCAATTGCTGAATTTCCTTCTCCATCTTAGCTCTCAGGTCCCTCTTCACCTTATGTAACATCTGGAAGAGAGCCCAGTCAGTCTGCAGCTCTCTACTCGTATCCAGGACCCTCTATTCTGCCCCCTCCCCCACCCCCGCCTGCCTGCACTTAGCAAGTTCCTCTGGAGGGTTTAGTCATTTACCGGCTCCCTTCTAGACCACAGCAGGCAACATTAGAGCCTGTCAGGTATTTGGGAGCAGAGATGGATTCTCTTATTTGTATTCTTTCCATTCTTTTAAAGTTACAGTAACAGTTTCTATTTACTTTTAGGAGTAATTCCTAATTCCTGTCCTGTTAATGTATTACCTGAGCCTGAGATTTCTCCCTGGCTTTGAGTTTGTGATGTTCCTGTGATATGGCTTCTGCCAGCAATGAAAACTGTAGGGAAGGAAAAAAACAAATCTTCCATCACAATGCAATTATTCTTAATACCACATCTTAAATTTTAATGGAAATGGGGCAACATACATGCCAAGGACTAGCTTAGTTTGTCTTTAAATTTGCCTTAGAAATAATCACTATAGCCTGCACAAGGCTGCGAAGCTCTGCGCTAATTTGCGTATGACCCAGCAATGAACTAAGCCGGCCTGAAAGGAGGCTGGGATCAAGCATACTAGTGGCAGCGCAGGCCCACCTGGTCTCTGTAGTAGTTTTCCATGGAGTCCAGCTCATTCTGGTACTGTCTCTTTTCTTCATTGCGTTTCTCTTTGGCGTAGTTCCTTAGGTCTCGTAGTCTTTGCTTCTGAATTTGTAAACCTTCTTCAAACAGTTTCTTAAAGATCTGTTGGTTATTTAATCATAAATTACAATGCATTTCGTGAAGTCTTTTCAAAATAACTTAAAATGTATATACATAATAAATAGGTTTTAGTCGACTCAAAATTGTGTAACCAGCACTAGGTTTCAGACATTTGCATCAGCTCAGGCATGAAGCCCATGCTTGCCCTCCCCCCACTTCCTTTTCTGTGAATTTGCCTATTCTGAGCACAGCCTTAACCTGACATGCTCTGAAGGTCACAATCTTTACAGACATTTAGTGTGTCATTTTTTATTTTTATTTTTTGTCACTCTACTGTGTGAATATAAACTTTGTTCACAAATTGTTAAGCCAGCAGGCTTAACAATTTTTTGGCTGTTTTGGCTGCTGTGTGGACATGCACACACATATATCCATTTAAAAGTATTAAGCCTATACAGCATCTGGTGACCTTTTAGTAGTAGTGCCAGACTTTCCAAAAGCAATCACACCGTCATATGACCCCACCAGCCCTGCATGAGTATTCCATCTTCTCCATGTCTTCACCAATTCTTCATTTCAGCCATCCTAGTAAGTGTGAGCGGTGTCTGCTGTGATTTTAATTTGTGTTTCCCTACTGGTGAATGGTGCTCAATACCTTCTCGTGGACCAATATTTTTTACTGCTTTCAGAAAAGAATTCTCAAGCATCCATGCATGTAATACAAGATGGAACATCTTACCATGTACTTAGTTGAAAGTGAAGGGTCAGCATTTGGGCAGCCACCATAGAACTACTGCTCAAGGATTTTGGACAGGCCCAGTTGTCTTCCCTTCATAAGAACTCTTGATAAAGACTACTGCTGACTGCACACATTTGCTATCATATTACCTTAGGCAAGTTACTGCTATGGCTTTGGGAGGTTAAGTGTCTTCTCAACAAATCCTTTGGTTTGTATTTAATCCAGCTTAACTACGATCAAGTTCTACTATAGAAATAAAACTTTCCAGTAATTTGGGATCCCCAAACATTGATTAGGATAGGACTATCACTATATCTTACGAGAATAGCTCACACCATGGCAGTTCCTTGCATGTCCTTCTGCACCAATGCAAGCATACCTCAATTTCTGTCGTTTGCAGTGTGCTTCCTAAGTCCCTAGAGCAGCTGTACGGAAGAGTGTATATGTAGGAGGTCAGAGGAAATCAAGGCTGCATATTAGGGGAAGCATGAAGAGTAGATGGTGATGCACAGTTGGGCCGTGGCCTGTGGTCACACACAAGCTCTCCTGGCTTCATTTGGAACTTGGATTTGGATTTGGATCCAAATTGAGGTAAGAGTTGTAGACAAACTGGTCTTGAAACGTAACACAAATTCACCTTAGCAGAACTAGATAGACGGAAAGGTGTACATACCATTTCTTCCCGGGTTCTCATCCTCATCATTTTTGCACGTAACTGAACTCTGTAATCATCATAATATTTCCGGGCACGAACAGTTTGCTGATGATTTTCTTTTATCTTTGATTGGGTCAACTTTTGTCTATGAATTCGATCCTTGAAGTCTTGCTAGGGAAGAGTAAGACAAGCAGAAAGCCAGTTTGAGCATTCATTTTCATCCCCTCAGCTCCCCACCACAAAGGATACCTTCTAGCTATAAGCTGGGCATGCAGGAAAGACACTAGCCTACACAGGCTCTTCAGCCTTTGTAGCTTCATTGCCTCAGTCTGCAGAGCAGCACTGACAGGCCCCACTGTGCAGAGTAAAAGGGCCCTGAGTGCTTCTGAGCCACAGCTTGCACCTTTTTCTCTATTGGGTCAGATGTCCTTGATCCACAGTGAAGATCTACAGGCAATTTTGGAGATGGCCTTTTAAAAACTAATTAAGATTAGCGTTTCCATGACTTAGCCTGTCTCCAGACCCAACTAAGGATTTTAAAGTATCTTTCTTTGGCACACTGGCCTCTGCCATGTCCCTTCACTGTATTAACTGGAGATGGCGTTAAGTATGACTTCCAACCAAATTATAACAAAACTGGCTCTCTACCCAGGATCTGAGAAGACAGGAGACCAGAAGGCACTGAGCATTTACAGACTGTGGAGGTACAGAGACAGAAATGGGATAAAATTTCAACTGTGCTTTTTGCTCATCAAAGAGAAAGCCAGGCAATTCACGTCACATCTGAAAGCTTAGGTTTTTCATCTCAGAAAATGCCATCTCTAATTTGTTACTATAAAGAAGTAAAAACCAGCCGTATGGCAAGGATAAAAAGTGTTCTACAGCCAACTGGTTGATGTGTTTTCAGTGTTGTGTCCATGGAATGTGGCATATATTTTCCCCGTCATCAGTTCTGAGTTAAAGCCCTAGATTCCTTCTTCCACAGCCAGGTGCTGGAAGAGTCTGTTGCCTAGTTGGTACTGATGATGAAAAGATTACACTATGAGTTTGTTCTTGACATACCAGTCTCTTGTTATGTTCATACTCTTTCTTGACAAGAGCAGTAAGGAGGTCATGCCTTCTCAGGGCTTCCTCTATCTAGAAGGTGAACACAAGGAAGGAAGTTCAGGGTACCGCTCATGGAAAAGCATTCCCTGTGTGTACTCGTATGCTCATGCTTCAAATGCCCAGGAGCTTACTTCGTCCTGGAGTTTCTTCTTTGATCGGTTTTCTCTCTGTGCTTCCCTTTTGAGTTGTTCAACCTGTGCAATTTGTTGCTTCCACATTTTGGTCAGTGTTGGATCAGAAACATAGAGAAATGGAAACTGTTCCAGCATCAGGGGCAAGAGACTGTATTCATTTACTTTCACTGTGAGGAAATGAGAGATGCTGCTAATGTGACCAAGCTGCTAAAAGAACTCTTATCCCCACTTGCCTGCTAAACCAAGCTAATCTCTGGGCTATGGTGCTGGTCCTAGAAAGAACCATCTGGAGTGTGCTTGCTACTTTAGCTTTCCTACTAATGAGGACAAAAAGCTCAAAAGTGCTGACTACAGTGCTCAGGATCTATCCTAACTCATGAGCAGCCTCGGGGCCTGTGGGCAGATGCTTCCTGTGCGTGAAAACGGAAGACACCTCAGCTTCCTGGTAGGCATATGGTTAGAAGAAAAAGGTCTCTGACAGGATAGTTAGAAGCCTGGCATTTCCCCTGACCTTGTTTCCTTGCAAGAAGGCTCTAACTCAGGAGCACCAACTGTCAGCCTACGGAGGCTCAACAGGCCATCTGCTTGCCTTGGAGCATTACTTGCTTTCTACCAGCTTCCAAAAACAATTGGAGCAACCAACAAAGCAACTAGAATGAGGGAAGTGAGGCTCCCACTGGAGCAGCAGTGCCCTGGCAATTCTTTTGTGTCCATACATGACTCCATAAGACACCTCATTTAGGAGTCTGGTTCTGGTTACAGAAACCCAGCCATACGGCAGTAATACATGAGGGCCTTTCTGCAGCTAACTGGTGGGTGTTAGTTTCCAACAGACTCTGGAACGGCAGTTGTGTCCAGAGGCTGCCAGTTGGCATGCAGGACGTCAGAGGCTCTTACTTGGAGCTGCCTTGCTTGACTTCAGTAAACCACCTTTTGGACTTGGAGCTGCAGATTTTCTGGAGTAAATCTTCTGGACCTGACTGTGTTTTGGAGTTCCTTTAGAAATGGCTTCTCTGTATGTTTTTTCCTTAGAGACAGATGAAAAAGGACAGAAGTAAGAAGGGGGTCCAAAAACTTTTCTACAGCCATCTCAAACAGTTCACTGACAAGGCAGCTGACTAACTCTTAGCCACCTACTTTCTCAATCTGTTTTCTCTCCCCCCCACACAAACTGGCCTTTCTTCCAGCTTTAGTAAACATAGCCCCACACCCTGAAAACAAACTGCTATTGAAATTTTTATGTGCTGGTTTCTCTGACGTTTTCTCTGTACATTAAAAAACGCAAGCAATTGCAGTATCCTTTTAAGTCTCTTCTGCAATTTCACTGTGCTTTAATTAGTGCAAGAACTTTTAAGGCCAAACAAAGTTTAGGCAGAAGGAAAAAGCACTAGTCTCTTTGGTCCTCTTGTATCTCAGCAAGCTCAGTATTCCAAGAATTGAAGGAAACACTACATCATGAAATGAAATCCTGCCGTCTCCTAAGAGCTAACGACTACTTTTCACTGTCTTTGGCATTTATCAAAGAGAGACTTTTACCCACTGTTTCCTCCTCATCACTGTCACTTATCCCTCGAAGTCTAATGTTCTCTTGAACTTTGTTTTTTCTGAGTTCCCGTTCAAATGCTTCATTTAACACCTAGAAAGAATAAAGTCATATAATGCAGTTTTTGGATACGTGCAAATATAAATGAAAAGGAGGTAATCTGAATTCCTATTCTAAAAATACCAAGTTTATTCACATTTTCCTAAGTTCCTTTCAGGCTGGTTCATAAAAACACACTGTGCTAACAGACACAAAATCAGTATATAAAATGAAGCTGGATGCACTGGTTTTTATTTTTAATATTTTCACAGGTTTTATAATTATTATGCTACTCCTCGGAGTGGAGGTAACATCCAGAGAGCATAACTGTGTGCTGGTGTGACTGGTTCCTCAGTCACCCCCCACCTAGTTTTTGATACAGGGTCTCTTATTGAACCTGAGGATCAGACTCCAGTCCCTGTGCTTGCACAGCCCCTGGGTATAACAGTTTTAAGGCATCTGAATATTGTTCAGTTTCCGCCATTTTAAGTACAGCTACTTTATAAAGCTCACTATGCCACATGGAGGTGCCACACATCTTTGACCCCAGTGCACGGGAGCCAGAGGCTCACAGATCTCTGAAGCCAGGGCCAGCCAGGGCTACAGAGAAACCCTGTCAGAAAACCAAAACACTAATAACCAACAAACAAGGAAGGGTTCTAAATCCATGCATTTCAAAATCTCTTTTAGCTGAGCATGGTGGTGTATGCACGTAACCCCAGCACTCAAGAGGCAGGGATCTCTGTGAGTTCAAGCCCAGCCTGGTCTACAAAGTGAGTCCAGGACAGCCAAGGTTACACAGAGAAACCTGTCTCCAAAAAACCAAAATAAATAAAGCAAAATCTCTGTTTCACAATACATCTTCCCCCTTGGTAACGACACCAGGAATAATGAAGCCCTTTAATTAAAAAATACATATCTTTTTCATTTTTGTGTAAAATTGTCTTGCCTGCACGTATATCTGTGCACTGTAACTGCCTGCCTGTGGAGGCCAGAATAGGGCACTGGATCCACTGGAACTGGGGTAATGGACAATTGTGAGCTACCATATGGGTGTGGGGAATTATATCTAGGTCCTCTGGAAGAGCAGCAAGTGCTCTTAAAAGCTGAGCTCCTACTGGGCATGGTGGTGCAGGTCTTTAATCCCAGCACTGAGGAGGCAGAGGCAGGTGGACTGCTGTGAGTTCGAGGCCACTCTGACCTCTTTCTTCCCCCACTGAACACTTACCAGGTTATTTTCTTGCTGATTTCATGACTGTATCTCTAGTGAGGACATCTGCTACCCATTCAACTCAAGCATAGTGAATGTACTATGATGTGTGTTCATTGTAACATCCAGCTGCGGGGAGATGGTACTTGCCAGATGCCCAGTAGCCATCAAGGAAGCGGGGCCTACCTTTGCTTGGTGTTGGTGGGTGTCTGTCCCTTTAGACGTGTGCTGCTTTCTTCTCTCTTTTTCTAATTGTTTGTGTTTGTTTACGGAACATGGCGACAGTGAATGGGATCTGTAGGGTGCCTTTCTATACGTGGAAAATCCTGCAACACAGAAAAGTCATTCACCATTAGTTCCTGGCAGTCAGAAATGTTAAGTTGGAAATCAAAACCAAACAACTGCTTCTTAACAAATCTTAAAAAAAAGGAATGACAAACTAATGTGCTAGTCTTCTAATATGTAGCTGTGTGTTCAGTCATGCCGTCAAAACAAGAGTTAGGGACGGGGAGGAAGAGAGTGCTTGCTGTCTACGTGATCTAGATCCCCAGCATGCGTGAAGCAGCTGCATGTGACAGAGCGCCTGGAACTCCAGCTCAGTGGCCAGCCAACCTTGCTAAATCTGTGGGTTCCTGGCTCAGTAGAGCCAGTCTCAAAATACAACACAAAGAGCAACTGAGGAAGAAAACTGATGTAGGCCTCTGGCATGCACATCCATGTCCACTCAAACATGTGCACATGGCCACATGCCCCCCCAAACACACACACATGTACACACGTGCTCTCAAGTACATCGGCATTGCATGTCCAACTTTGAGTTAAATTCAGCATGTGGAATGTGTGCTGTACATAAAGTGCTATGGAAAGGAAGAGCCCCTGGCTGCGAGGCAAGTAACTGTGGCCTGTGTCTTTTCCCGGCCTAGGTCTGAGGATGGAATGTAAACACATACATAGCGGCATGCTTACAAGCGAAAGGTGACATGGCCTAACACTGAGTGCTCCTCTAATGAGCAGGAATACTCATGTTACCCTAATGGGGCACACTGGATTCCGCTATACAGCAGCTCAAATCAATGAACTGGCTCTCAAAATATCAACAAACGTTTGGTTTTTCAAGACAGAGTTTCTCTGTGTAGCCTTGGCTGTCCTGGAACTTTCTTTGTACACCAGGCTGGCTTCAAACTCAGGGATCCGCCTGCCTCTGCCTCCCAGAGTGCTGGGATTACAGGTGTGCACCACCATGCTTGGCTTCAACAAACATTTAAATAGTGTTAACAGAATAAAGCAAATTGCAGGATATATATATAGCGCTAGTGTAAACTTAAATAGAAATCAATAGTGTATATTTAGACAAGTAATATATAAGTTGTGACAGTATAAAAACAGCAGTAAGAAGCTGGGTGGTGGTGACACACACCTTTAGACTCAGCACTTGGGAGGCTAAGTCAGGTGGATCTCTGTGAGTTCGAGGCCAGCTTGGTCTACAGAGCAAGCTCCAGCACAGCCAGGGCTGTTATACAGAGAAATCCTGTCTCAAAAAAAAAAAACAAAAAACAAACAAAACAAAACAAAAAAAAAAGAAATGTAAGAAACAATACCAGCTTGAGTTTGCTATTATTTTTGATCCTTATGTAAAATGCAACTACCATTAACACATGGAGCTACCTAAAAAGTTAGGCCTCATAGGGTTAAGTACCTGGCCTAGGCTTCTTTGGTCCATACTCCATAATGCTGTCACTATGCTGCGAGAGTATCTCCTCATTTCCACTGGGCACCTCTTCATCTTCAGGACCGTCATCTTTGCCATCAGTCTTGTCTGTTGTTTGATCACTCAGGGCATTTTTTAACATCTATTGAGAAAATCCTTTCAACATCTATCCTTGACTTCACCGGAAGTGGTAGAGAACAAGCCTTCTAAAAGTTGTCTTTGGTCACTAACACCAAGCTTCTAGATACTTACATATGCATCTTATATACACTTATAGCTTTTACTTCATTTCCTTTATGTATTTATTTTGAGATAAGATTTCATTTCATAAACCAAGCGGGCCTGGAACTCAAGTCTCCTCAGTGCTGGGATTAGAGGTATGGCAATGGCCAGCTTTATATTTAACATTGAAAGCATGGGCAGACACACTTTTAATCTCAGAGGCAGGAGAATCTCAGCAAGTTCAAGACCAGCCTGGCTGTGTAGAAAGTTCTAGACCATCTACAGCTACACACTGAGACTCAGACCTTTTATTTTATTTTATTTTTTGAGACAATCAGTGCTATAGACCACTCCAGTAAATTTTACAGAAAGTCCTACATGGATTTAATGCAATCATTCAATGTTAGTTACTACCCCAAATATAAACTAAGGTTTACACTGAGAGCCTTTGATCCAATTTTATACCACATCCGTCTTTGGTAACAAAGGTGTATAGATGTTAACTAAAAATAAATGATTTAACATAATTAAAGTGATTCCATTTTTATAAGAATTAATAAAATTTAGATAAATCTATACCATATCTGGTTATATAAGGAAGGCGAGGTGCCTTTGTTTATGTCCTTCCTGCTTGACTTGTGGAACTTTTTTTTGGATTTGAGATGGTTTCTTTGTGTAGCCTTGGCTGTCCTAGAACTCACTCTGTAGCCCAGGCTGGCCTCAAACTCAAGAGACCCAACTGCATCTGCCTCCAGAGTGCTGGGATGAGAAGTATGTTCCACTACTCTTCTCCCAGTACCTAATCCTAAGATTCATCTTTTGCTGGGAGATCAGTATCTTCCACTGAAAGGCTAACTACAGAAATCTCAAACCAGATGAAAGGACAAGACTTGCCCAGTCTAGTTCAAAGAGCCGCCGAGAGAGCTTCTCTGACATTGCATGCAGTTCTTGTTCTGTTAGATGCGTCCTGAACTCCCGAGGTACAGGCGGGGACTCTGGGGAGGCCACAGCTCTGGTCTCGTTTCTGTAATGAAGTGGCCACAAGGCAATTAACTCGCCAAGGACACACTACTTATTTCAAAATGACTACAATATGCACTTTAACAAATATTTCACTCTGGTTCCCCAAAACTAAATTTGTAAAGTATACTCTTGGCTTTAAAATAAAAAACTTAGTATTGTTGGGGAGTGACTTGCCTCAAGCATGTCTCCATCCACCTTTACATGGTTCCAAGGATTGAGCTCGGGTCCCCAGGCTTGGGCAAGCACCTTCACTGTGAGCTATCTTAGCAGCCCCTTCACTTTTCAGATCCCATTACAACAAGACCAAAAGCGTTAAAGCCCACAGCAACGATACCTTTTTCCTTCAGGAAGCATCCTTGTCCTGGGGCTTTGAGTCAAAGATAGACATGTTTCCTGTTTATCATCTTTAGAGAATGTTGAAGTTAAGAAAGTTTTATCATCTGGTTCCTATTCAAACAGAAAAAGGTTGTTTGAGAAACAGGAGATGCTACACGGAGCCTGAGCTCAGTCTCCAGCACCAAGAAGCCAACGGAAACTGTCCAGAAACACAGACGAAATCCTCCAAAACATAAACGCTTGCATTTTTAATAACATTACTTAACCTTTGAGGGAACCATCTAGAAAATACTGATTTTGTTGTTTTTTCCTTTGGAGAGAGGGCATCATAGTCTGTCTGGAACTCACTAGGCAGCCCAGGGTTTAGCACTCACAATCCTGTTCTCGGCCTCTCAAGTGCTGGGACTGCAGGCTTGTGTCACTACATCTGGCTAGAAAATACTCTTTGTAGTTAAAGCAGAGTTCATCTGGTATTTGACATCTTCAATAATTTCACTTCAGTCTCTGGCTCGTAAATTGGTTGCTTTCTTTTTTGTTCAAGACAGGGTTTCTCTGTGTAGCTTGGGCTGTCCTGGACTTGCTTTGTAGACCAGGATGGCCTGGAACTCACAAAGATTGGCCTGCCTCTGCCTCTCTGAGTGCTGGGATTACAGGCATGCAACACCGTGCCCAGCTAAATTGGTTATTTTCTAGGTAAATATACTCATATTTATTTTTGTTTTTTGCTATAAAGTCTTGCTCTGTAGCCTTAGTTGGCCTGGGATTCACTGTGTAGACCAGGCTGGCCCCATACAGATCCCTCTCTTCCAAGCATTGGGATAAGGATGTTTGTTACCATACCCAGGCTTTACTTTAAAAATAACCCTATTAAAAAAAAAAAAAAAAAAAAAAAACCTTTATTAAAGTGAAGTGTCTCACATTCACCATCACCCATGGAAGCAGCAGCGTATTACCAAACACTCGGACTCCATCCCACCAATTCCTAAGATTTCCAAAGTCTTCCTACCCCTGCTCCTTTCTTCCATCTGAACAGAAGCAAGGTGAAGACTGATGAGCCCATACGATGCTATCTTTCCTTGTACTTCTGCATTCCTCACCTTCCCCTCCCCTTTGTTGAGACAGGGTCTCAAGGTTGCACTCTAGGCCCTGGCTGGCCTAGAACTCATTATGTAGACTGTAGTGGTCTCAAACTCCCAGAGATCTGCTTGTTTATGGCCTCCTAAGCACTGGAATTGAAGGTGTGCGTGCGATACCACACCTAGCACCTTTTTTGCATTTTTTTTTTTTTTTTAAATAATGAGATCATTCCTTATAGCTCTACCCCAGCCCAAATATGCCTGGTTTTTCCAGGAAGTTAGAGACAAAATGACAGTATAAAAGAATAATCCTTTTTTCAAGGTGAGAAGAAACAGCTAGGACAAGATATTAAGTGCTTTATGCTAAACATTTGTTCTTTTCTTTATAGTTTGTAAGTATTTAATTACGGATATATAGCTCAGGGCCAGACAGGTATGCCTGAGTCCAAATTCTGATCTTCAATTGAGGTATAGCCTCACGTGAGGCATTAACTTCTCTAGTTAGCTTTCCCACAGAGGGCAGTCCCTGCTACACAGCTGTTTTGAGGAATAAATTACCTAATACCTATAAAGTACCCAGAACCGTGCTTGGCAAAAAATAAACGTTCTGTATGTGTTGGCTCTAGTTTATCTTATGCTTTTCTTGTCCCTATCTTCCTAGGATAAGAGAGAGATACAGAGGTCAACTTTTTTTTTTTAATTTGAAAATTAATTTTATCACTGGGCGGTGGTGGTGCACAGCTTTAATCTCAGCACTGGGGAGGCAAAGGCAAGTAGATCTCTAAGTTCAAGGCCAACCTGGTCTATAAAGTGAGATCCAGGACAGCCAGGGTTACACAAAGAAATCCCATCTTGGAAAAAACAAAAACAAAATAAATAATTTTTATTATTGTAGTTCATCATTTTGTGTATATAGGTGCTTTGCCAGTGTGTATGTCTGTGCAACACATGTGGCGGTCAGAAGGGCAGTCTGATGCCCTGGAAGTTAAGTTACGGAAAGTTCTGAACTGCTTTGTGGGTGCTGGGAATCAATCTGGGTCCCCTGGAAGAGTAGCCAGGGCTCTTAACCACTGAGCCATCTCTCCAGCCCCAACTTTTTTTTTTTTAAGACAGGGTTTCTTGTAGCTGAGGACAAGTGTGACTTTCTAGTATCCTTGCCTCAACACCAGAGGATTATAGGCATGCACCACCACACTGGGTTTAGGAAGAGTTGGGGAGTTGTGAATTCTAGGTGGGCATTCTACCAATTAAGCCCATCAAGGCAGATTTAAGCATGATGTACCTTTATTCCCAGCACTGGAGAGGCTGAAGCAGGCAGATCTCTGAGTTCAAGGCCAGCTTAGTCTACAAAGCAAGTTCCTGGCTGACTGGTCAGGACTACACACAGTAAGATCCTGTCTCAAAAAAAGAAGATACTTTGATCTCCCTCCTCGCCTCTATTTGGGAGCAAGGGTCTCAGTGTACAGCCTGACCTGGCCTCAGATCCCCAATGATCCTCCTCTTATCTGCCCAAGTACTCTTATTACAGGTGTGTGTCATCATGCCTGGCACATACTTTGATTAATGTAATGTATTTGACAACCATCCTAGCCAAGACCTCTTTGAATAGATGGACTTGCAGGGCTGGGAATTGTGTGTGCTCAGCATACCTAAGTCTCTAGGTTCAATCGCTAGCAATAAAAATAAGTAATATATGGGCTTCTAGCCAGTTACAAGAAAACCTTTCCACTTACCACAGAAAGTGCCGCAGACTCTCCAGAAGTCACTGCAGCCCAGCAGTGACCTGAACGGAGGAATTCCTTCCCTATGGGACAAGGTGCTCGAGGCTCAGAAGGATGGTAGGGGGGCTGTAACGGAATGGCAGCTCGGATCGGCTCACCTAACTTCCTGGCACTTGTAAGCATTCTCTCAGAAGGAATGTCTGCTGCTAAGAGAAATTAAAGTGGATCTTACAATGGAGTCCTTGAATATGAACACGCATATAAACATATTCATGCATAAGCAAGCTCTTCCACTGAGCTACAGCCCCAAGCCAGGAATGACTATAATTTGTGTTGTTTTTGAAAGAGGGTCTCACTCTACAACAGTCTTACTGTCCTAGAATTCACACTATATTCCAGCCTATCCTTATATTTTGCACAGAAATCCACCTGCCTTAGCTTCCCAAGTGCTGAGATTACAGGCATCGGCCACCAGGCTCAGTGTAGAAATATATTTGTAGCCGGGTGTGGTGCCACCATCCGGCTCAAGAAATACATTTTTTAATTTAATTACAACAGAGCACATAAACTGGCAAGATGGTTCAACAGGGTGCTCACTGCCAGTCCAAATGATCTGAGTTCAAGCCCCAGAAGACACGTAACTTCTACTGGCCCTGTGACCTACAGACGGGCATTGCAACATACACACACACACACTGCTGCAGGACTGCAAGGAGCTCGACTTCTATTACAACTCACCTTCTTCGGAAGATGTCCCATTTTCAGGTACAAGACCTGATGAACCAGGGTCCAGCACTTCCTCCCACTGTTTAGTGCTTGGCGACGCCAGGGCTTTTCTAGACTGTAAGTCCATAGAATTTTGAGCACCTGGGAAAGAAAATATTAAGGCTAAAGTTTTAAACTATCAAAGAAATTTGCTAAATATATTAAAAGAGGAACATGTTCAAAGAATATATTGTCCCAAATGCTCATGATACCAACTACCCGTAACAACTATTACACAGTAAGAGGCAGCGTGCTGCAGCCTGAGTGCGGTTTTATCAGTGTTGAATTACTTTGCTTTAGAAAAACAGGTGCCAGAGTGCAGAAATGCTGCTGTTATGAAGTCAGGGTTATGCTAAGTACCATTACCTAAAACTTGGGGTTCAGAAACTGAAACCCAAAGGAGATGTCTGTGAAAGTGTATGACTATTACACAACATCTGAATCTAAGTATTAGAGGGAGGACCCAATTCATTCTTATTTCATATATGCCTTAACACATAGCCTGAACTTTTTTTTTTTCCAAACAGGGTTTCTCTGTGTAGCCCCAGCTGTCCTGGAACTTGTTCTGTAGACCAAGCTGGCCCCAAACTTGCAGAAATCCTCCTGCTTCTGCCTCCTGAGTGCTAGGATTAAAGGTGTGTAGCAGCACCACACCTGGCAGGTTTTCCTTTGTTCTTGAGAATTTTCTATGTGTGTATGTCTTAGTCAGGGTTACTGTTGCTGTGATGAAACACCATGACCAAAAGCAAGTTTGGGAGGAAGGGACTGATTCCACTCACAGTTTCATATAAGAGCTCATCATCAGAAGCAGCAAAGGCAGGAACCTTGAGGAAGGAGCTGATGAAGAGCCCTGGAGGGGTGCTGCTTATTGGCCTGCTCAGCCTGCCTTCTTAAAAACCCAGGACCACCAGCCCAGGGTGGCTCCACCCACAAATGCTGGGCCCTCCCCCATCAGCCACTAATTAAGAAAGCACTTTACAGGCTTGCCCATAACCTCATCTTATGGAAGCATTTTCTCAGTTCGGGTTCCCTCCTCTCAGATAACTTCCGCTTGTGTCAAGTTGACATAAAACTAGCCAGCACAGTAGAATAAAATATGATCATAGTGCCCCTACAACTCCCTAACATTTTATATTTTATTCATTCTTGTGCATAGGGTACCATGGTGCCTATGAAGGTCAAAGGATAACTGGCGAGTTCTGTGGGTTCTTGGAACTCGGGTAGTCAGGCTTGTTGGCAAAGTGCCCTTACTAGATGAACCATTTGGCTGGCCCCAGGCTGAAATTTTCCGTTTATAGTATGCCGTACTCAAAAGTTTCAGATTTTGCAGTTACACATTTTTCATGGCATCTGCTATCATAACCCATTCTAGATTCCCCATCCCTTCCCTCCTATCTTTGGTCCGCTGACTTAAGTTCAGTCAAAGTGTTAACGCTGACAGGGACTACAGAGATGACTTTATCCAATTCTCTCATTTCACACCGATGAAAATAAAACTCAGAAAAGGGCTTTGTCCAAAGTTGCAAAGCCAGCAGCTATGAAAATGAAGGCCTCTTGGTTCTCAAGTTTATTGTAACTATTTCCACAATAACCTTTTCATCATTCCATTCAAAAACATACTTGTTGTGGCCTTGTATTTTGCCAAGTATTGACAGACTAAGGATTGTTCCATACATTTCCCCAATTTATCATCATGCGCGGACTGCAAGCACCGTGAAGTCAGGCTCTGTGGCTGTTTTGTTTCCAACCTGATCACCAATGCCCGGCACAGGGAAGATACTCAGTAAGAACTTGACCTGGCTACTTTTCCAGGAACTCAAGAGTTTACCTAAGAGACTGTGATTTTCCATGCAGCTGTATGAACAGTGTTACAGAAACAGAGAAAGCCACACCACAGAACACCGCCTTAGAGCCTGATACAGGCGGAGGAGGCTGGGCACTGGACATGAGCCTGCCAGTAACAGGAAGGACAGATGGAGCAGTACGAGAGCAGAGAAGAGTCCAACTAGGATAGAGGAGGAGGTGGAATAGGGTAGAAGAATCTGCACCCTTGGGGTGCAGAGAGAGGCACTCTGTGAATAAGCTATTGACTGTTGGACATGCAGCTGAAACATTACTAACCAAGAGACTGAACTTACTAATTCAAACCATGAAAAAAGTGAACCAGTTCATAAAATTATAATTGAGTACTCCAAAAGTATGACTAAGCTCAAAGCTGCATCCCTAACTGTGGGACAAATTACATGACAGCCTGCTTTGGCTTTACCTGTGTATGCGCCTGCGGCTCTCACACAGCTGTCAGAGAGCCGTTCGTATTCACAGTGATATTCTGTGATTTCAGTGAGAATGTTTAACTGTGGCGCTATTCATCTCAACTTTAAGTTGTCTGATTCTGCATCTTTTGTGCTTTGTGTGTTGTGATAGTCGATATTTAAGGTTTGTCTACTCACCATTACTTCTTAGGGAAAAGGTGTGTGCGGTGTCTCCGAGCCTAATTATTTCACCTGTGGATTCAGCGTCATCTTCATCCCAGGTGTGGCCCAAAGCATCACATGACGAGGAACACCTGGAAAAGGTCTCACACTCACCATGGCCTGGTTTGACTACAGAGAGCTGTTTCTGTAACAGGGGGCTTATTCCTAGGTGCATAAGCCTGGAGCTTTGACTGTACCCCAGTAATTTAGTACTTGCCTACCATCCTCAAGGTCCTTGGCTTATTCCCAGCCAGAATGGAGGGACGAAAGGAAGACTTCATTTTGCTGTTTATCTATTTGGTTTTGACTGCTAGATGCAAGGTGGGAACAGCTGTGTGTGTCAAGGATTAAAAGACAGCAAACACTGATGAGTCTAAGGCTGTGGGATCCGGGGATCTGTGGAACCTTTACCTCCAAAGCAAATATCCTTACCAGCTGGGGATAGAGTTCAGTTAGTGGAATGCCAGCCTAACATGCAGAAAGCCCTGGGTTCAATTCCCAGCACTGAATAAAACTGGGCATTGTGCTGTGTGCCTGTAATCCTTGCACTTAGGAGGTAGAGGCAGGAACATCATAACTCAAAGTAATCCATCCTTGACACATACCAAATTCCAGACCAGCCTACACTCCAAGACTCTCAAAGAAAGTTTATTTTATTTATTTACTTACATGTTTGTTTATTAAGACAGACAAGGCTCTGTGTAGCCTTAGCTGTCCTAGAACTCACTCTGCAGATCAGGCTGGTCTCGAACCTAAGAACGCCTGCCTCTGCCTCTGTGCTAGAATGAAAGGTGTGTGCCACTATGCCTGGCTAGATTTTTCAAATATTTTTTCTCTTGCTTTTCATTTTTAATTCTAATAATGAAAAAGTAAAAAACTGTATAACCTGGGTATGTTAATACAAACCAGCACTCAGAAGACTAAGAGTAGCAGAATGGCTCTGAGTCAGAGGTCAGCCACTGTGGCTACATAGTAAATTTAAGGCCAACCCAGTGAGCATAGTGAAACTGGCTGTTAAAAAATGAAGTAGGAGCCGGGCTCCACTGTCTGTGATCCCAGCACTCAGGAAGAGAGACAGGCCAATCATTGTGAGTTCAAGGCCAGCCTGGTTTACAAAGTGAGTCCAGGACAGCTAAGGCTACTACAGAGAAACCCTGTCTTTATCGTTTAAAAAAAAAAGAAGTAGGGGTTGGAGAGATGGTTCACTGGCTAAGCCCACATGCTCTCTTCAGAGAATCTGAGTCCCACACATCAGGTGGCTCACAACCACCTGTATGTAACTCCAGCTCTAGGGGCAGCAGACAACTCTGACGTCTGTTGACATTTGACTTCATTACGTACATAGCCACAAACACACACATGCCATCTGAAATAATTCACATAAATAATAAAGTGAAGTAGGAAAAGAATTTTATGAGTGTCCTTTGATACACGTTTCACAATGTACTGTCTGTGCATTTCAAGCCATGGCAAGCTCCATCAAAGGCTAACAACTAGGGGACAGAGAGTCGGCTCAGCAGGTATGAATACTTGCTCTTGCAGGACTCAGGTTCAAGTCCCAGCACCCATGTGGCAGCCACAACTGTAGGTAACTCCTGTCCCAGGGGATCCGATGATCTCTTCTGACTTCCACAGACGCACAGCATGCACATACATACACGAAGGGAAAACACTCATACATAGTAAAAAAAAAAAAAAAGAAGTTTTTTTAGGCTTTTTTGCGTCAGGATTTCTCTGTGTAGCCTTGGCTATCCTGACCTCACTCTTTAGACCAAGCTGGCTTCAATTCAGAGATCCACCCACCTGCCTCCTGAGTGCTAGATTAAAGAAGAGCGCCCCCACCGCCGCTGCTGCCCCCAACACCACCACCCAGCTTAAAAAAAAAAATTAGAACTTCCAAGTGTGGTAGTACACGCCTTTAATGCCAGTACTCCGCAGGCAGAGGCAGGCAAATCTGTGAGTTTCAGGCTTGCCAGAGCTATGTAGTGAGACCCTGCCTAAAAAATAAATAAATAAATAATGGGCTGGAGAGATGGCTCAGCAGTTAACAACACTGGCTGTTCTTCCAGAGGTCCTGAGTTCAATTCCCACATGGTGGCTCATGATGATCTATAATAGGATCTGGTGCCCTCTTCTGTGATTCTGGCATACATGCAAATATGTATAAATAAATAAATTTTTAAATAAATAGTAAAAAGAATTCTTGGTGTGTTACCACATTCCTTTAATCCCAATGATTGGAAGGCAAAGGCAGGAGGATCAGGAATTGAAGTCTATGATGGAAAAAGGAGATGAAAAAGGACAGAAAATTCAAGGACTCAATAGCAGAATGTCTGGCTAACATTAGTGAGATCCTTGCATTTGATCCCCAAAACCACCAAAAAGAAAAGGGGGAAAAAGAACAAAGCAGCAGAGCACGAAAGATGAAAATGCTAACAAGAAGTTAATAGTATGTAGCTCTGAACTGGAGATTTCATCTTCCAAAAGATCTTTAAAAACATTTCTGGGCCAGGCAGCGATGGCGCATGCCTTTTAATCCTAGCACTCAGGAGGCAAAGGCAGGGGTGTCCCTGAGTTCATGTCCAGCCTGGTCTACAGTGTGAATTCCAGGATAGCCAAGACTATGGAAAAACCAACAGAAAGACAGACAAACAGATAGATGCATGCCACGGTAGCCAAAGCTAGGGACAAACCAATAAACAAATTAATGAATGAACGAATGAATGAATGGTGTTTCTGTAACATTTTGGAAGTGGAGGCAGTAGATCAGTTCAATCATGCTCAGCTACAGAGTAAGTTCAAGGCCAGCCCAGGCTGTCTCAAAGAGAAAAAAAAATTGACAAATCAAGGGAAAATTAAAAATTAATAGGTAGTTAAAATTGAGAATTAGCATTAAATTATTAAACATAATTCAAAGTTCTTAAAACTCCCTCAGGAAGACATGAAAGTGTTCACGTTAGTTTGGAGGGGACCATGGGAATATGCTGGGCCTAATCTCAGATGAAGGAAAGCATAACTTGTCTGATGAAGTTTACTGCACATTACCTCTCAAAAGAAAATTTTTTCCCCAGCGATCTGGGTTTCTTCATATGCTCTTCTACACATTCTCCTCCATGAAAGTCTTTAAAATACTGTTCAGTTTCACCTGTTAAAAAGATAAAAATGAACGCTAAGTTGATACCCCAGCCTGTCCTGAGCCAGAGCGAAACGATAGAGCAGCAAACCAACCACCATCTGTAGTGATTCTCCTGGAAAAGGAAGAGACAAGCACAGGGCTTTCACAACATATGTTCCGCCCACCACAGCGACACTTGATTATTGCTGTGTTTGCACACGTGGTGGGGCGGCGTGCAGGAGCTTGAGTGCCACACCTCAAGTGCAGAGGTCGGAGGACCGTTTTCTCTCCTTCCCTGTGGGTTCAGGGAATGGAATTCAGGTTATCAAGCTTATGTGGCAAGTGCTTTCACCCCCAGTGCCTCACCACAGCCCCATCCAGCCCCACTGTTATATCTGTAAGGGCTATCTGAGGTAATTAGGGAAGTCAGCACAATTATGCCAACATACCTCAGGGTCCAAGATAATCATGCCTTAGGCTAAGAGAGCACATCATGGCTTAGGTGAAAATGTCCATCTTTTACCAGTCATTTCCACCAGCGGCAGGATGAATCCAGGAGTCAGGTGAGTGAGCCCCAGTGGCCAGCTCTCCCCCTGTGCTCTGCATATTCCTGCTGGAGCAGTCACCCCCACTTCTGTCTGCCTCCACATTCACAGACACACTCGTAGTACCATTTGCTGACACTCAGGTGCACCTGCCCTTTGCTAGCGACTCCCACGAAGCTTCCACAGCCTTCAGAGAAGACAACAATCTGAGAGTCAGCTGGAGTGCAGCACACCTGTAACCTCACACTGGGCAGGCTGAGGAAGAAGGATCAGGAGTTGAAGCCAGCACTGGCCACTCAAGGTCCCACCTCAGAGAGCAAAAGCCAAAAGCTTAGAGAACATCAACAATACACCAAGAGGTAGAACTAAGCACTGACCTCCAAGTCTGCCTTCAAATCCTCATGCTTCAGCAGGTCAGCAGTAACGCTGGGCCCTCCACAGCTCATGGACTGCCGACACAGACATCTGTTTCCTGTCAGTGCTGACTGGAACGCTGAAGAATCTCATCAGCTCCAGTAATAGTACCAAATAAATACACTTTGGACCTGTGTGGTGAAACTCAAACCTTAGAAAACGCTATCTAACTAAGGTGTTGTCACAGAGACAGGCCCAACTGCACAACTCAACTCACTACCAACTTCCTCTGGGATTACTCTTCAGCTTCCAGTAGCATGCACTCACATGAAAAATCTCAGTTCTCGGGCTGGGGACATGGCTCGGAGGTTAAGAGCACTGGCTGTTCTTCCAAAGGTCCTGCATTCAATTCCCAGCAACCACATGGTGGCTCACAACCATCTATAATGAGATCTAGTGTACATGCAGGCAGAACACTTATATAATAAATAAATAAATCTTTAAAAAAGGGAAAAAAAGAAAATCTCAGTTCTGTCTTCCTACCTCCATCCCTGTGGGGGTTTGAATGAGAATGGGCCCCATTGGCTCATATAGATCAATGCTTGGTTACCACGGTGTGGCACTATTTGAAAGGATTAGAAGGAAAAGGAGATATGGCGTTGGAGGGAGTGTGTGGAGGGAAGTAGGCTTTGAGGTTTCAAAAGTCCATGCCACGTCCAGAGTGAGTGAGTGAGTCAGTCAATCTCTCTGTCTCCATCTGTTTCTGTGTGTCTGTGTATGTGTCTGTCCGTGTGTGTGTGTGTGTGTGTGTGTGTGTGTGTGTGTGTCTCTCTGTTTCTGTCTCCCTCAGCTTGTGGATTAAGATATGCCTCTCAGCTACTTCTCCAGCACCACTCCTGCCTGCTACCATGATACTAATAGAATAAGCCTCTGAAGCTGTAAGCAAGCCTCTCTTTATAAGAGTTGCTGTGGTCATGGCGTCTCTTCAAAGCAAGAGCAGTATCTAAGAGAGTCCTCTCTAGCCTCATCAGCTAGGCACTTGTCAACGCTACTCCCTGTGACCAAGCATTAAATTGTAAGGATTGCTTTTACCATTTCTTAATTTTCTTTTTTGTTTTTTTGGCTTCAAACCCAGAGAGATCCACCTGCCTCTGCCAAGTGCTGGAACTAAGGGTGTGCACCACCACTGCCTGGCTGCTCTTACCATTTAATTTCATCTCAATCTCTTCACTTAGAGTTTCTGCCTCTTAACCCTGTTACTTTTAAAAGAAGATAAAAAAGGGCCACAGTGGGTCAAGGTACCTACTGCCCAATCTGCCAACCTGAGTTTGATCCCTGAGACCCACATGGTGAGAGAACTCCCTCTACATATATACTGTGGTAAAGACACTCACACACATATACACACATATACACAAAATAAGTAAAAATATATAATAAAAATAATTTTAAAAGCTACAGAACATCCAAATACCTGTAAGCCCTGAGGTAGGTGAGTTCCACCTGCCATTCACATCCAGCATTCTTCCCAACTCTTTTATGTTTTCTTATACACAGTTAGAACCATCTCCCTGACTGCAGCACGAGTTCTTTGAAACAGAAAACACGGCATGCAGCTTTCAACCTCCCAGTGTACACAGAGTAGCATTTAACATGTATCACACTCATAGGGCTGAAATACGACATTTCCAGCGCGCCACACCGTTCTGATCTCCTCTACAGCTTTTACATCTTTTTAGCTATTGATTAAAATTGGGCACTCTAACTAGAGACTTCGAGATTGACCTCGAGGCCACAGCATGCGCACAGGTCTCACGGGAACAGCAGGAGAGTTTGAGAGGATGAGTGTACCCAGGCATTTTGTTTCAATGTGTATTAGAATTCATGTTTATTACTGTTTCTGCTAAAACTCTCTGTTTAACTCTGCGGCACAAGAACAGGTCTTGTGTTAGTCCATCCATGAACAGGAGAATTGTTTGCTCATAAACTGTTATGCTGTAGCCTCTTGCTACATGCCTGTGATTCGCCACACTATGGGGGGGGGGGGGGGGCAGCAGGTAGATCTCTGAGACCAGTGTGGTCTACAAAGTGAGTCCAAGACAGAAAAACCCTGTCTTGAAAAACCAAAAATAAAACAACAACAAAAATATTCAGACTGTCACAAAATGCCAGTGTAGGCTCAAGACTGGTGATGCCTCAGGTCTCCCTGCCGGTGCCTCAGAAACATCCGCACTTAGCATGCACGATTGCACTTCTGAGAGGAAATTCTGCAACAGGAGCTCTCAGGTAATAACAGGACAATAAATAATTCAGCTGGAAATTTAGTTCTCTGTTATTGATTGGTTGTAATTTAAAAGCCATATCCAAGTTAGCAAAGAACATCTGGAAGTCTAGGACAGGTTCTAACCACTCAGAGCAGAAGGAACTGGGAATTTAGCATTCATTTACCAGCTGTCTTATACTAGATTCTGCTTCCCAAGAGCAATGGGCAAGCTGGCCCTCCCTCTTATACTTACTTTTGTTGTAAGACGTTTCACTGACGTGTTCTGTCAGATACTCCAGCAACCCATCAAATATTTCTAGGAGATTCCTGATAGATTCCGTATCCCCTTTCACTATGTTTTCTCCTGAACACAGAAGACACAGATTTTTAAGACATTTAACAAAGAAATCAGAAGCCTCATAAGCCCTGAAATGAATATATATAAATGCTGTTTGAGAACATAGGTATAAACTAATGAAAGCAATTATAATGTAAAAACATCCATTTCATGTTGTTTGATTATAGCTGAAGAAACAAGGGGTGGGGAAGCCTGAATGTAGTATTTGATCATTCACTGGCATGGTCCTTTTTCTAGTAGCTGAGCAAGTGGCCCCAAGGAGCATGCTCTAGGGAGAACCCCTAGAAACCAAGCCAGAAAACAGCAGGCAACTTTACAGTAGCTAGTGAAAAAGAGCAGTAGGAGGAAGACAGAGGCCTGTTTCTCGAGGCCAGCTTGTGAGAATTACAGCAAAACAAAAGTGACAACTTAATGGGTGCTTTCATTAGGAATCTTTGCTCACATCTATTTACTTTGTATAGGTCAAACCATTTTCTTTTTTCCTTTTTTATTCAAGACAGGGTTTCTCTGTATAGCAGTTCTCGCTGTCCTAGAATCACTCTGTAGACCAAGCTGGCCTTGGACTCACAGAGATCTACCTGCCTCTGCCTCCTGAGTGCTGAGATTAAAGGCATGCACCACTATGCTCCTTTCTTTCCTTTCTTGAGACAGTATTTTAGGAATCCCAAGCTGGCCTCAAACTTTCTGTGCAGTAGAGGATGACCTTAAATTCCTCATCCTCCTGCCTCCACCTCCCAAATGCTAGAATGACAGTCATGTAGCAGCATATCTAGCTTAGATCATACTGAAGAGCAAAGGCCCTGCTTCCTGCATGCCAGGCAAGCATTCTCCCAACTGATTTCTATCTCTAGCTCCCAGAAGTTAAACTTTGGAAAGTCTCTAGCACAATACCTGGCCCATAGAGAACCACAGATAAATGTTAAACTGGAATGCTGAATAGAAGCAGGCTATTAAAACATATAAGCTTCATTTGTTTAGGTTCATCTAAAATGGGTTCTAATCAACATCAAGTCTGGATGGAACTTATCTTCCCGTACTGTCTGTCCTTCAGGGAATCACGCCTATGATTCAAAAAATACGGCAAAAGCAGACTTGAAATCTGGTGTTTGAGAACACAGCCCATCTACTTTAACCCTGACACAGAACAAACCTAAACCAGAAATCTGTTGTTTTCCTCTTCTGCTGGTGAAGACAGATGAGGTCTGACAGGTTTTGTAATTTTTAAAATAGCACACTAGAAATCATGTTTTCAAGTGCTGTGTTTTTCTGGCTTAAAGGATGTAATTGTGTCCCAAGGGCATACTCAGACTGCTTGGTTTCCAGGACGGGAGCACGCACTGCCAGCGACCAGCGACCAGATTGCTAGCAGACTGCAGAGCTTTGTGGTGGGGAAAAGTGCTTTAAAAGAGCCCTAAGTGGTAAAAAGTTGCTCTGCGGTCAGCCTGAGAGGTAAGCAGATCTGCAACTTTTTCACGTGCTATGATATCAGGGCTATACTAAAAACCTTTACAAACAGGGGTTTTAGAACCTTGCTCCAGTACGCTCATAAAGCACAAATACCAAGCTGTTCATGGTAACGTGGACCTAAAATCTCCTCACTAAAGAGACGGCATGGGAGGACTGCTGGGAGTCTGAGGGCAGCCTGGGCTAACTACTGAGACTAGTAGTCTTCCACTAGCCTGTGGTGACTTTAATCTTGGCATTACAGAACCAATTGGATCGCTGTGAATTATAGGCCAATCACAGCTACACAATGAGACCCCATCTTAAAACAAACAAACCAGCAACTTTCCCTGCTCAGATAATAATGTAATTTTTTTATTAAAGATTTTATTTATTTATGAGTTATATAGTGGTCTGCTTGCATAACACTGCATAGTTATACAATGTGTGCCTGCAGGCCAGAAAAGGGCACCTGATCTCATTATAGATGGTTGGGAGCCACCATGTGGTTGCTGGGAATTGAACTCAGGACCTTTGGAAGAGCCTGTTCTCTTAACCTTTGAGCAATCTCTGGCCCCATAAAGTAATTCTATTAAGCTCTGAGAACAAAGAAACTACAAAATCATTCCTCCAAGTTGATTACTCACCTAGAACTGAAATATAACATATAAAATATATAATATATATACTATATATTGCCAGTTCACTAAGAGATAAAGTGACCTGTCTTAACACTTAACTGCTTGGGTAGTGATCCCAACACTTTGATCCCAGCACTTGGGAGCCAGAGGCAAGAGGATCTCTGTGAGTCTGAGGCCAGGCTAGTCTACAAAGCGAGTCCAGGACAGCCAAGGTTATATAGAGAAACCCTGTCTTGAAAAGCAAAGAGAGGAAGGAAGGAGAAAGAAACGGTTATACAGAGAAACCATGTCTCAAAAAACAAAAACAAAACAAACAAACAAATCAGAAACCAAAGAACAGAAAACAAAATTTTAACTCCTGGAAATGAATAAATCAAGACATATATTCAAAATATGCTCAAGTATACAACAAGGACATTTGCTCAGTCATGTTCATAGCAGCTTTATTTGTAATAGCCAGAACCTGGAAACAACCCAGATATCCCTCAACTGAGGAATGCATACAGAAATTGGGGTACATTTACACAATGGAATACTACTCAGCAATTAAAAACAAGGAAATCATGACATTTGCAGGCAAATGGTAGGAACTAGAAAAGATCATCCTGAGTGAGCTATCCCAGAGCAGAAAGACACACACGGTATATACTCACTCAAAAGTGGATATTAGACATATACTGTAGGATAAACATACTAAATCTATACACCTAAAGAAGCTAAGCAAAAAGGAGGACCCTGGGTCAGATGATCAATCCTCACGCAGAAAGGCAAATGGGACAGACATCAGAAGAGGGAGAAAACAGGGAACAGGACAGGAGCCTACCACAGAGGGCCTTTGAAATTCTCTACCCAGCAGGGTATCAAAGTAGATGCTGAGACTCATAGCCAAACTTTGGCTATGAGTCAGAGCGCAGGGAATCTTATGAAAGAAAGGGGAGACAGAAAGTACTAGAGGGGACAGTACTAAAGTCTCCACAAAGAGAGCAACAACCAAAAAATCTGGGCACAGGGGTCTTTTCGGAGACTGATACTCCAACCAAGGACCATACATGGAGATAACTTAGAACCCCTGCACAGATGTAGCCCATGGCAGCTCAGTCTCTAAGTGGGTTCCTAGTAATGGGAACAGGGACTGTCTCTGACATGAACTCAGTGGCTGGCTTCCTGATCACCTCCCCCTGATGCCACAGAGGAAGACAATGCAGCCAGTCCTGATGAGACCTGATAGGCTAGGGTCAGATCTTGGAAGGGGAGGAGGACCTCCTCTATCAGTGGACTTGGAGAGGGGGATGGGAGGAGATGAGGGAGGGAGGGTGGATTGGGAGCGGATGAGGGAGGAGGCTACAGCTGGGATACAAAGTGAATAAATTGTAATTTATTAAAAAAAGTTAAAAAAGAAATTAATAAATCAACAGTATAAGCCCTCTTTGTGATCAAAACATACTTTGAAGTTTCTAGGATTCTCATTGGTCATTAAACTCATTTACTAGAATTCTTAATTCTCAGTCTGCCACTATGAATACATATGTTCTGTTCTGTTTTGAACGTGACATAGTATACCCTGTATTATTCTTGAACAAGTTTAAGAAATAGTTTACATGAAATTGTACCTGCGTCTACATGTGGTGTTAAGCGCTAAGCCAGGCCTGCTACGTGCTAGGGGAGCACGCTACCAATTAAAGTACGTCCCCAAATGTTTCAAACTGATAGCATGGTTCAAAACTCAAACACTCAGGGGCTAGAGAGATGGCTCAATAGTTAAACTCACTGACTATCCTTCCAGAAGACCTGGGTTCAAATCCAGTACCCACGTGAGAGCTCAGTAACCCCAGTTCCAATGGGACCCAACACCCTTTACATGCTGACATAATGCCCATACATTAAATAAAGTTTAAAAAAAAAGTTTTTTTTTTAAAGTTTTAAAATTGCTCAAAGAAAATTCTTGTCCCCTTTTCAGTATCTATGAAGATCTCGTTTGATGCCATCAGAGTAACATGTTTCTAACACATTCTTCTAGAAAGTCTTTCTGAATGCAGTCAAGTACACAGAGATTCTCTTTCCACATCTGTTCTAATAAGCTGTAACGTGCTGGATATTATCATCAGAAAGACAAGGTATTCTAATGCACCGTGTTCTAGCATACACTGAAGATTGTTTTCTGAACTATGAAAATTGTACGTGAAGAATATGCTCAGTCACTCCTTACAGCCGTGGAGCACTGTGCTGTGAGAAGCGACCGTATTTGCGCAGCCCCTAACTGTGGACATTTACGAGTTTCTGTCAGCTCCAACAAGCATGCAGCATGGCATGCTTCAAAATAACAAGCATGCTGGTACACACCTCTCCCTCCCCCCGGGACTGTTTTTGAGACAGGATTTCTCTGTGTAGTACTGAGGCAGGTGATCTCTGGGTTCTAGGGCAGCCTGCTCTACAGAGGGAGTTCCAGCCAGGGCTACACAGAGAGACCCTGTCTTGAAAAACCAAACAACAATTACAAAAAAGCAAAAACCACACACAACACAGTTCTAACCCAGAGTCAACACAGACTCAGTGTTCAGTTTCCAGGGCTTTCACGGTTGCCTAACTACACATTGACTGCTGTAGTTCAGTCTTACAGTTTTCCTGTTTGGACTTGGTTAAACAACAGCTAAGAACCTAACATTTAATTAAAGTATATAATTATCTGATGGGTAAGAATATACTAACCTGTTATGTGAGACAGGCTGACCTGAAGGTAATCCAAAGCTAGTGAATCAATCACTGCTTGTACATTGTGGGCATCGTCTTCTTGACTCTTGGGGATAACTATGAGGTCTGTGGGGTCAGAGAGAAAGTCACATCATTTTAGATCCTTGAGGGACCAAGTTTTCAAATAAAAAAAAAAGAAGCATACATATATATATCTGTATTTGTCACATATGATTGTCTGTGACTAAGCTTCTGAGTAAACTCCACTGCTACAAAAGCAGCCCAAACAAGAAAGTATTTTTAGAGCCAAATTCTATGTACTAGAGTTTGTTTTGGTTGACTATTTACTGATTTGAATTTGTTTTTCAATACTCCACAAATATTAGTGGAATATTTTTCATCCAATGTATGAGTATATTCTATGTAAGCACCATGTAAAGGAATAAACAGATGGCCCCAAATTCAAGTCGTTAAGATAGTCTAATAACAAAAGCCAAGGCTGGGTATAATGACACATGTCTATAATCTTAGCACTAGAGAGGCTGAGGCAGTATTAGGAGTTTGCAACTACACTACTCTAAATAACAAAACCTGTCCCCAAAACAAAACAAACAAAAAGATGCTAATCCCCTAACTACGGGTTGCTTTCCTTGACAAAAGCAAAAATTAAACCCCAAATCAGCCAGACATGGTGGCACCTGCCTTGAATTCCTGCATTCGGGAAGCAGAGTACAGCCTTATCTTCTATATCTCGATCTATCTACCTACTTAGCTAGCTAGCCAGGTAGATAGATATAGCAAGTTCTAGGCCAATTGAGGCCACCTGTGTGATACTGTCTCAAACCGCAGCAGGTGCTCAAGTAGGCCTCTTAAATGCCGTTACAAGCATCGCCTGGGATTAACTGGCGTAAAAGCTAAAGCGCAGGTGAGAATATGGAAAAAGATCTTCATAGCAAGCCAAGTGTCTCCTCTGGTATTGAAGGTGAGCCCTAGAGGCAGGTGTCCTAGTACCTGGGAGGCAGAGGCAGGTGCATATTTGAGTCAAGAACAGCCTAGTCTACAGAGTAAGCTACAGGACAGCCACAGGTACAGGTGAGAGACCCTGTCTTGAAACAACAAAAAGATGAATCCCAAACAGTTGAAACTAATACCAAGCTACCACAACTATAAGTCACACCATTATTCTAGAGAATGTGGAGGACCACTCATTCAAGTTTACAGTGGGGACAGCAAGAGGGCACTAATTTCATTGCAGGGCTGGAGAGAAGGCTCAGAGGTTAAGAGCACTGTCCACCCTTCCAGAGGTCCTGTGTTCAACTCCCAGCAGCCACATGGTGGCTCACAGCCATCTATAAGTGACCTGATGTCCTCTTCTGGCAGGCAGGTGTACATGAAGATACAGCACTCATATAAGTAAAATAAAATCTAAAGAGCCAGGGAGAGGGAAAGTCACACGCCTTTATTCCCAGTACTTAAGGAGGCAGAAGCAGGAGGATTGCTCTGAGTTCAAGGGAGGCCTGGTCTACAAAATGAGTCAGGGACAGCCAAGGCTACACAGAGAAACCCTGTCTCAAAACATAAATAAAGAAATAAAGAAATCTGTAAAGTATGGTGATGCAAATTTATCAATTAGAAATAAAGGAAGCAGTAAGGAATCTAAGGATAAGGGGCTTCGATATTTAACAGAGGACACAATTTTGGCACCTAAAAGAAAATGAGAAATCATTTTTATTGGCTGTCTTATTTTTATTTTTGTTTTTTCGAGAGACAGGGTTTTACTGTGGTAGCCCTGCCTCTCTGCAGACCAGGCTGGCCTCTAACTCACAAAGCTCAACCTCCCTCTGCTTCCCCAGTACTGGGATTAAAGACATGGGCCACCACTGCCCGGCTTGACTATCATTTTATAAACTAGATTAAGCAAGTACAAACAGCATTTTTTTTCTTTTTTATTCCTATATATATATATTTTGGAAACAGGTCTGTAACTCTGGAATTCACTATGTAGACCAACCTGGCCAGCACATCCCACTGAAATGTTAATGCTTATCTATAATTAGGAGTTAAAACCCAACAAATTCCCAAGACCCACTGAAATTTAGAATCTTGATGGTACAGAAATAATGATTTTAAAGTCATTCAGGATTGCATGGGATTGAAGTAAATGGTGTTTAACTCAAATAAATGCCAAGCTATTTAATCATGGCTAGTATTATGGGTGAGGTCCATAATGTACTCATTAAAGCAACTTATATCATATTTGGCTAGAAATAAGATGTTGAAAGAGAAACAAAATTCTATGTCAAAGGAAACCTGTGACCTAAGACATAAACAAAATTATTCTCACTTTTCAGTACCCTTACCTGGTACCTTTTCTCCCAAAATGGATTGATAAAGTGCAATAAAAACATTAGCATCACAGTCTTCAAGTCTTTGTATCCTCAAGTGTATGTGACATTTAGTAATAAGGTTATTGGCAATTGTTACCCATTCTGTTGGGAAAGAAGGGGGGGGGACAATCTTCAGTAGCAATAGAAAGTCATTTAAAAGTACATTTAAAAGTCACTGCTGCGCAAGGATACACAGCGAAAACTGTAGGAGGACTTTTTCATGAAATTTCAGACTCAACCAGGCAAAAGTTTTCAAAAGATGTATTTAATTTCCTGAGATTTCCAGTGCTAGCTCCTACGCAGTCAAAACTTTTGTGCCAATCCAACTTTTATTCTTGCAACCTAAACTTCTATTTACCAGTACTTTTGTGATACTTACACGGATGTTTTTAGTTACAACAAATTTATAGGTAAACAGGTATGTAATAAAACAGCTGTAAATGGTAATCTAAAGTTGCTAGAAACTAAAGGAGGTGGCTCCAAATTCCCAATAGTAAAAGATAGTATAAGACATGTTTTTACCCAATTATCTGGTATAAGTTAAGATCTCTTCGGGTGATTAATTTAGACTGTTAGGAACTTGAATGACAACACCGACACTAATGCATTTGTTAGTTTTCTTTATTATATTTGATGTATATGAAAGTAAACATGGAAAAAAAAAACACAAAACACATCGCTAAGCTGGCACACAATATTGCTCAAGTTCCCCATTGGTGGTGGTGGTTGTTTTGTTTTTAGCTCTTGTCCTCCCCTAGATCAGAACCCAGGTTAAGGGTTCCAGCAGTAATTACGAAAGCTTGAAAGAGCTGTATCCTGAAATAACTGGGTATTAGAAAGCACTTTAGAACTGGACACATCTCCAGTACGAGATGGACAGATGTTAAGGAGACAATAGTCTGAATGGGCTTTGCCCATTATGTCCCACTCCCGATGCCCATTTCTCAAAGCTGACCAAGCCATGACAACCATTTTGTATGCTGTCCAGGAGAGGAGGAGGAAAGCGTCCTAGACAACCGTATCAACTGGCTTTTCAAAGGCACTACTGGACAAAGCCGGTTACTCTACAGGGCATCAAAAGATCTATGACTGCTACTCCTCAAGGGGGAACAAATCAATACAAAGGATAGGTTCTGCCTTAGTTTCAACAAAAGAAGGGGAAGGAGAGACGGGCTGCGGCTAGATACCCCACACAAACTCAGGTCCGAGAAGGATCCCGACTGCTCTGTAAAGACAGGCTGCGTGTGCTCAAGGCTGCTCTTTGGCAACCTCGCCAAAGAGCTCCTGTCACACCCCGAGTCTCTGTTCCACGCCTAGAAAACCCAAGAGGTCTGGAGGCTGAGACCCTAAACTCAGAGACGCCCCCGCGACCGCAACTAGTGCCCCACAGTCACGGGCCTTTACAACAGCCCAGACACAGTTCAGCCCATCCCGAGGCCTGCTGGACGCTGCAGCGCACAAACAATAGCGCTCCGGGCCGAGACTCACCAGCCTCTGAGCTGGCCATGCCGCCAGGAGAGGTCGCGGCCGGACTCCGGGACGAGAGCGCGGGCGACGGTGTCCGGGAAGGGCCGAACCCGGTGGAGCCGAAGCGGGTAGGAGGGGGTAGGGACCAGCGAGCGGGGAAGGAGGGGTGGAAAAGGGAGGGACGTTGAAACGGCTTCTCGCCGCTGATTGGTCATCAAAGGAGGACTTCCTTTCGCAGCACGCGCTTCGACGGCAGTTTGCGGGCTCCGGAGACCATTCCCCGCGGGCAAGATCCCGCCTAAGGGTTCTCAGATCGGCGGGCCAGGCAGCCAGGTCACCCAGCAGCCCTGCCGGTCTCCCTGGGGCATCGGGCCCGCGCTTCCGGTGAGCTTGTGGAGAGGTGTTCCTCCGCCGAGGCCAGCGAGGAAGTAGTGCGGGCCGCCGGGCCCTGGGCGCAATCACGTGACCGCGCCGGGCTCCGCCTCCCCGTCGTCTTTGGTTATGGGCGTGGGGCGGTCTGTGGAGACGTAAACATCTATGAGTGGAGACGGGGGGCTAGGCGGTTGGTGGCCGGTGCAGGGAGCGTGCGGCCGCGGGGAGGCGGCCCGTTTGAGGTGTGGCAGGACGGGGAGGTGGTGTGGTCAGAAAGAGTGTGGGTCACCCGGGCGAGGAGGGGTGACAAACGGGCGCCTGGGAGGGAGCGCCCGCGGGGGGAGGGGCGGGAACATGGCGGATTCCGGAACGCCAGCGGGCGTTGAGGCCTCCGCGCCGGGGGAGGGGGGCGGCGATGAGGTCATAGAGCGGCTCCCAGCAGCCTTTGCGGCGAGGAGGCGGTCCAGACTATAAAAGCGGCTGCCGGGACGCAGCCGGCACCTCATTCATTTCCATCGGTCCCTGCGTTTACAGCTCCGGCCCTCGTCACCGCCGTCCCTCCGCCGGTGACGCCCCCGCAGAGGCTTCGCCGTCGCCGAGGCCTCCTCTCAGCGACTCGTCGCAACCGGCTCCCCCTTCACTGGGTTCCTCCCGCCCACCGCAACCATTGACGCCATGTCGAGTTATTCTAGCGACCGGGACCGCGGCCGGGATCGAGGGTGAGTGTGACAGGGGACCTGTCAGGCCGGGCGGGGGGGATGGGAGGGCGGCGCGGCCGGAGCCCGGCTCCCCCCCGGCCGGCCTGCGGCGAGGGGGGCCGCCCGGCAGCCGTTAGCGGCGACGCGGCCGGGCCTCGGCCCCGCTTTGGGTTCGGGAGGCCCGGGACGCGCGGCGGTCCCGCCGCCCCCGCGGCTGTTGTGGGGAACCGGGACGGGTGTGCGAGGCCGGGGAGCGCCGCGCCCGTGAGGCGGCCCGAGGCGTCGTCCGTGCGGCCCCCCGGCGGGCGTTTTCGGGGCCCCCGGGGTGGCCGGGGAGCGGAGGGGGGGCGCCTTCCGAGGCCCCCCGTGCCGGGGAGGGCGTCCTCCGCCGGCCGCTCGAGCCATGTGGCCGAGCGGCGGCCACAAAATGCCGGCCGCGGACATGGCGGCGGCGCCTTTGTTACCCCGCCCGGCGGAGGAGCTCAAAATGGCAGCGCCGAGAAAATGTGGCGCAGAGAGAAATGCGAGACAAAGAAGGAAGCGCCGCCCCAGCGGGAACGCCGCCCGGGCCGGGACTCCTCCCCCGGCCGGCGCCGGCTCCTCCTCTTTTTCCTGGCGTTATATAATTTTGCTACCTTGATTTGCAGCGCTTCCGCGATTGGCGGCGTCTCCTCCCCCCCTTCCCCGAGCGGGGCTCGCCTCGCCGCCGCCGTTCGCCCCTCTCCCCACCCCGCCCGCGCTCCCCCCGTCGCTCGGCTGTCGGCCTTGCCAGCGCCGGCCCGTTATTCTGTAAGATCGGGTTCTTTGAAAACAGTGGCCAAAATAGCCCCCTTAAGCCCCTCCCCGATTGCGCGGCTCCTAGACACTAATTCCTAAGCCCTGTGGACAGGGCGTAAGGAGCTTCGAGCTGTTGTCCTTGTAATTTGGGCAGTTTGCGACCTGATAAATCCTTGCTGCTGCTTTGGCCTCAGGAGAGTGTGTTTGGGATTATAAAGAGAAAAAAAAAAACATTGTGCCAGTTCTGACTGTCCAGAGAATGACGATTGGGAGGGAGTCCAAAGTACACTTTGGTTCATAGCAAAGGGCAAAAAAAAGAAAAATGCAAACCTGTTAATAATAGAATTCCTTCACAATGTGGCCAACTTTATTTACGTTTGTTTTTGTAGATTTGGTGCACCTCGATTTGGAGGGAGTAGAACAGGACCCCTCTCTGGAAAGAAGTTTGGAAATCCTGGGGAGAAGCTAGTTAAAAAGAAGTGGAATCTTGATGAGCTGCCCAAATTTGAGAAGAATTTTTATCAGGAACACCCTGATTTGGCAAGGCGCACCGCAGTGAGTAATTTGACATGGCTTTGCTAACAGCTTTTGAGCAATTGGATGAAACTGACAGGTGCCTTGCAGATGACTGGATTTGGAGAGTTAACTTCCAAACATGTCCCATTAAATTTTTCTGTGTAAAACTTGTGTAGTGGCACTGGCCTTTTTAATCCCATCAGGTAGTGAGATTCTTTTTAATATATAATTTTTATTGCCAAAAATATGGTTTTAATTTGTGGGTCCAGATTTTAAAATGAATACATTTTAAAAATGTCACTGAGCTATAGGAGACTTTTCAGTGCAATTGGCAGAGGTTTGAGACTGAGATTATTTGTTTTTCAGCAAGAGGTAGATACATATAGAAGAAGCAAGGAAATTACAGTTAGAGGTCACAACTGTCCAAAACCAGTTCTGAATTTTTATGAAGCAAACTTTCCCGGTAAGAACTAATTTTCATCTTTATCCCTTTTATTCTCTCCTGGGTGTAAGTTTTTCTGTGTTGTGTCTTTTGCTAAAATGGTTTTTGTTGGTTACAGCAAATGTCATGGATGTGATTGCAAGGCAGAACTTCACTGAACCCACTGCTATTCAAGCTCAGGGCTGGCCAGTTGCTCTAAGTGGATTGGATATGGTTGGAGTAGCTCAGACTGGATCTGGGAAAACATTATCTGTAAGTTTAAGGAAACATGATAAGCCAGGAGGTGGTGGTGCACACCTTTAAGCATTTTAACACAATTTCTATTGTTTTACTCTTTTCCAATAGTATTTGCTGCCTGCCATTGTCCACATAAACCATCAACCATTCCTAGAGAGAGGTGATGGACCTATCGTAAGTATATCTTTAAAAAAATTTTGGCTAGTATACTAGGGATTTGTAGACTACATAATCCCACCTGATATGCTAGAATTTATTTGATCATTTTGTATAGCTGGATAACGGGACTGCCAGCATAAACTAGCAGTTTAAAACTAGAATTCAAGGACAGTAAGCTGAATTAGTCAGTAGGAGTCTTCTTAAACCAGGGTTTGTTTATCCTGAGCATAGTGGTCCATGCTTGTAATCCTACTACTTGAGAAACAGAAACTTTATTAAGAGCTGCTTTTTCCTTAGTGCTTGGTGCTGGCACCAACTCGAGAACTGGCGCAGCAGGTGCAGCAAGTCGCTGCTGAATACTGTAGAGCTTGTCGCTTGAAGTCTACTTGCATCTATGGTGGTGCTCCAAAGGGACCACAGATTCGTGATTTGGAAAGAGGTATATGACCAACCACAAAGGTGCTCTTTGTCACTAATAGGAAAATTTTATATGTTATAATCATGTTTACTCATTTATTAATTAAAGGTGTGGAAATCTGTATTGCAACACCTGGAAGGCTGATTGACTTTTTAGAGTGTGGGAAAACCAATCTGAGAAGAACAACTTACCTTGTCCTTGATGAGGCTGACAGGATGCTTGATATGGGGTTTGAACCCCAAATAAGGAAAATTGTGGATCAGATAAGAGTAAGTGTCCTTACAATCTCATAAAAATCAGTTTTAACTTTACCTTTGGGGTTGAGCTCTTAATTTCCCTAAATTCTTAAGCCTGATAGGCAAACCCTAATGTGGAGTGCAACTTGGCCAAAAGAAGTAAGACAGCTTGCTGAAGATTTCCTGAAAGACTATATTCATATCAATATCGGTGCCCTGGAACTGAGTGCAAACCATAACATTCTTCAGATTGTGGATGTATGTCATGACGTAGAAAAGGATGAAAAGTAAGTTTAAATCTTAGCCATTTGAGAAAAATCTTGTAAAACGGAATAATTCGTTTTGAATTTTTTCTTGACATGCAATTAAGTTAGTGAGCTATATGTTTTTTGAATAAGTGTGTTGGGGTAAAGCTCAGTGGTATAATTCACTTTCCTGGCTAGAATGGGACCAAAAAAAAAACCATATATTTGAACTTAGCAATTGCATAAGCATGCACACAAAGTGGTACAGCAATCTCTTCAGGTAATTGTGCTTGCATGGCTTTGTGGGTGTGTCATTTTGACCCCCGTTGACACTTAGTTGTATCATTAAGTACAAATACAAATTTTTGTAGTTAATCCTTTTAAAAACGACAAGTTTTTTTTTTTTCCATCTTTAGACTTATTCGTCTAATGGAAGAGATCATGAGTGAGAAGGAGAATAAAACCATTGTTTTTGTTGAAACCAAAAGAAGATGTGATGAACTTACCAGAAAAATGAGGAGAGATGGGTATGTGGTTTTCTGCATCAAAGCAGTCTTTAGGAAAGGACAGAAGTACTTTAATCAGAAGCAGCAACTTGTGTGGGAATTGTTTGCTATAATAATATAACTATATGGATTATTTTCAGGGACAGTGGTAACAGATCAGGGATATACTACTCCATGGGAGAGCGCTTGACGAAGATGAAGTGCTGGGGGGGGGGTAAATATTGGTAGATGATTGACTAGAGTTTTAAATGTGAGTGCATTGATGTTTTTTAATGTAGGTGGCCTGCCATGGGCATCCATGGTGACAAGAGTCAACAGGAACGTGACTGGGTTCTAAATGGTATGTATTTCAAATATAAGATGTAATTTGTTTGTAACTTGATAGCATTATCAGCTTGGATTAATGATCATTTATATATGTCTTTGTAGAATTCAAACACGGAAAAGCTCCTATTCTGATTGCTACCGATGTGGCCTCCAGAGGGCTAGGTTAGTACAAACTCGAATTCATGGCTTGGTTTCCCAGAAGATCTCCATGTAGTTTTTTTTAAAGAAAGTTTATTGCTTTCTTTAACCTCTGCATTTTTTCTAAGTTTTTTTCACATAAAGGTGCAGTCTTTGTGGCAAGGCCTAGGCATGACAATCGGAGGACTCGAGGGGGATGGAGGACTAGTGATCGGCTGGCTGCTTCCAGTCGATTAGAGAGGTGAAAAGCTGAAAGTGTGCCAGTAATCTTCAAAGGGCAGAACATACCGTCTCTGCCCCATAAACTGTTCTCTCCGGGGGAAAAAAATGGAAGTTACCTCACAGTTCACTGCCGTGGTATTTCATCTGTCCCATGCTTTGCATGATTGCCATGGTACAGCATTGTTTCAAACTGTTCACTGTGATCTGTGGGTCTTTGAGTTTCAGTGAGTTTGCTGAAATGTCGAAGAAATATTTCCAAACTTCAATGTTCAATGAAATTTTTGTTCAAGTTTGAAATGGAGAGAGCAGCTTTAAAAGGTACTAAGCCTTTTACAAATTGGTGAGTACTGGCACATGAGACCTAGAGCAGGATCAACTTCTCACACATAGTCAGTGGGAAAAGAAAGTGCCTTGAAAGTTCCTCCCTCACCTACACAGTAGTCGTCATGTCGAGACCTGCCAGAGAGAGACACATTCTCAAGTGAATCCTGGCTTCTTGGAAGTGCTTGCCTAGACGAGACACAGTGCAATAAAACAACTTTTGGGGGACAGGTATGTTTTTCTTGCAGCTGCAGTTGTAAGGTCTTGGCAAGACAAGCAGTGTGGCCAGAATTTTGAACTTCTGATGAGTGTAATGCAAAGGACCTTTACATTTTTGCTTAAAGGTCCTCAAAAATGAGCACATGAAGAGAGGTTGCTGTGAAACTTTTAAGTGGCCCTACTGCGCAGAAGCATTCAGATGTCACTTGATGATCTGTAAGGGGACTTTGTCAATTTGGGAATGTGCTAAGGAGAATACACATTCCCTTGATAGGCTGTCAGTGGGTGGGTGATAACTTAAGACATGTGCTTTTTTGTTTTTTCCTGCCCCACCCTTTTTTTCTGCCTCAATGGTATTCCTACAGGAAATGGATAACCATTTTAACTGTATTTTTTGCAGCCCGTACCTTCTTGGGAATACAATTGTCTAACTTTTTATTTTTGGTCTGGCTGTTGTGGTGTGCAAAACTCCGTACATTGCTATTTTGCCACACTGCAACACCTTACAGATGTGGAAGATGTGAAATTTGTCATCAATTATGACTACCCTAACTCCTCAGAGGATTATATTCATCGAATTGGAAGAACTGCTCGCAGTACCAAAACAGGCACAGCATACACTTTCTTTACACCTAATAACATAAAGCAAGTGAGCGACCTTATCTCTGTGCTTCGGGAAGCTAATCAAGCAATTAATCCCAAGCTGCTTCAGTTGGTCGAAGACAGAGGTTCAGGTAAGAGCCTTCCAGAAGAGATGTTACAGGTAGTTGGGAATTACCTCATTGTCTACAAAGTCCATTTTAAATGGGATTGGAGAAGTAAGTAGTTTTATTTTGAAACCTAAGAAATCTTAAAGACACTTAAAACCCAGCATAAATAGAGCTGCCTAAACTCCCGTGTTAGCACATTTATGCCATAGATAAAATTGATCAATTTCCACTTACTTTCTTGACAGGTCGTTCCAGGGGTAGAGGAGGCATGAAGGATGATCGTCGTGACAGATACTCTGCGGGCAAAAGGGGTGGATTTAATACATTTAGAGACAGGGAAAACTATGACAGAGGCTACTCTAGTCTGCTTAAGAGAGATTTTGGGGCTAAAACTCAGAATGGTGTTTACAGTGCCGCAAATTACACCAATGGGAGCTTTGGAAGTAATTTTGTATCTGCTGGTATACAGACCAGTTTTAGGACTGGTAATCCAACAGGGACTTACCAGAACGGTTATGATAGCACTCAGCAATATGGAAGTAATGTTGCAAATATGCACAATGGTATGAACCAACAGGCATATGCATATCCTGCTACTGCAGCTGCTGCGCCTATGATTGGCTATCCAATGCCAACAGGGTATTCTCAATAAGACTTTAGAAGTATATGTAAATGTCTGTTTTTCATAATTGCTCTTTATATTGTGTGTTATCAGACAAGATAGTTATTTAAGAAACATGGGAAATGCAGAAATGACTGCAGTGCAGCAGTAATTATGGTGCACTTTTTTCGCTATTTAAGTTGGATATTTCTCTACATTCCTGAAACAATTTTTAGGTTTTTTTTGTACTAGAAAATGCAGGCAGTGTTTTCACAAAAGTAACTGTACAGTGATTTCAAATACAATAAATGAAGGCAATGCATGGCCTTCCAATAAAAGATATTTGAAGACTGAATAAGTGGAAATTGTACTTTATTTTACATATATAATGTCATGTAAAACCTGGCTTAGATAGTATGTTTTTGGGGGGATTTTTGTTTTTGGTGTTTGTTTTTACACAGCTAAAGTTGACTACTTCCCATTCCTTGATTTAGGACTGGAAGGAGAGGAACTCAGAAGGCCCTTAGGGTGATCAGTTCATACGGGAAGAATTTAGAGACTGAATTTTATAATTCTAGAAGAGTTGCAGAAAAGTTTTGTCAGTGGCTTTCAGCATCAAGGTAGTAAGTCATTTAGTAGCCTATCTTCCTTAAGATTGAGAACTATAGGATAGGAACTGTATACATAAATAAATGATAATATGGTTGCCGGCTGCTTTTGCAAAACAGTTTGACATACTTTCGTTTTTCATTTTAGTCCAGCTCTTGGCTATATTGTCAACTGCCGAAATGCACAAAGCTGGGAAGACTGTTAGCCCAGAAGCTGTGTGCAGGTCATCTTTGTAGGTTTTCTTCCTCCCTGACTTGCCAGAGTGTTTTATAGCCACACCATGAGTCCAGAATGTCTCCATCTTATTTCAGGGGGATTTTAGAAGTCAAGCTAGTCTGTACTCCAACACAAGGCAGAAAACCTCAAAATTAACACGTTAGGCAACATAACCAAAACCAGTAACTTGAGGGTTAGGTTCAGCATGGGCTTACTGCTAGAAAGATCAAGGGGATAGCTTTAGATTTAGTGTGTTTACCAACAGCTTTATTTCAGAATGGCCTGAGGTCTAAATGTCTTCCCAGAAAATGGTGTCTTGCCCAGGACAAAAGTCTTAAAGGAATTTTTAACGTTGGTTTTTAAAACAGGTTTTGATGTTAATGCCTTATTTATAAATGTAAAACAAACTAGAATGTGCTGGGGGTGGGAGCTGGGATTAACAGGGAGTGTTTTCCGGGGTGGATACATTGAAAACTGGTTCATCCTCTGGTGCCCTGAGTGGTTTTCAGTGGCATGGCTAGTCAAATTCATGAATTTTAATTATAGGGGTAGATTGGAGCATTTATTATTTTACTGTTCAATGTCTTAATGTGGGCCTTTTATTTTGTAAATAATTATGGAAATGATTGTGGGGCTTGGAAAATTTTACCTTTGAAGTTTTAAAAGACAGTCCACTTTTTAGCATGTGTGTTGTGTCCAGCCTGTGGTTGTCTTAACTAATAAATGTGATTTTTCTCCCCATTCTCTCCTTTTATTTATTCGCGTAGAGGCCTTTTACCTGGGGTTTTGCACCCCTCATCTCCCCAAGTCTGGCAGTCTGGAACTTGGTACATAAACCAGGCTGGCCTTCCAGTCTGAGATTGTCCCTCTTGAGTGCTGAGACCGAGTGAACTCCCACACCGGTCTTGGCACCTCGTAATCACATTCCCCAGCCCTATTAACTTCAACGTATATGGTCCCCCTAGCGTGTTTCACGAACTGCTGAACTTAACAAAAAGCTGTCCCCTTCCTCCTAGTCAAGTGTGGCCGCCTTTCTGCTAGGTTTACTGATCTCAGAGACCCATAGCCACTTCAAGGGAAGTTAATTTCTGTTTCATGAAGGTGGTTAGGTCAGGGAAGTGCATTTTAAGACCTGCTTCCTCAGGCCACAACCCTCCTTCTCCAGCCACACCCTGGAGGAAGCTGAAGTGGCAGCATTAGGGACGGTCTGCTTTAAAGACCGCCATGCTGAGACGAAAGTAACGCATTCCCCTGGGGACTGGACGCCAGGCCTTCGTGACAGGATGGCGGCGCGCGTGAGGCGGCCGGAGCTGCCACAGTAAACAAGCGCGGACGCTGGCGTCAGGGGCGGAGGGCGGGCAGGCCCCAGGCGGCGGCGGCTCGGCGCTGACGCACTTCCCGGGGGTGCGGCCTGCACCGCGGGCCTTTCCGCCGCGCCTGCGCCCTAAGCGCCGGTGCTGTTAATGGCCCCCACGTGAGACTGCTGGCCCGGGTTCCCGCGGCGATGCGCGCAGGTGGCGCGGCCCGGGCGTGCCGCGGCGCCTGCAGGCGCTGGCTGTCGGGGTGCGCGGGGCCCGCAGACGGGCCGGGGCAGCCGGCGGCCTCCGCGCGGGCCGTGGACTGCCAGGCGCTGCTGGACCTCTGCCGAAGGAGGCATTTTCTCAGCGGGGCGCCCCAGCAGCTCAGCGCCGCCGCTCTCCTGGGCGGGGGCCGCCCGCGCTGTGGACCTTTGGGTGTAGAGTTGCGGAAGAACCTAGCCTCTCAGTGGTGGGACTCCATGGTGGTGTTCAGGGAGCAGGTCTTCGCGGTGGACGCCCTCCACCACGAGGCGGGCCCCTCGCAGCCGGGGGACAGTGCCTTCAGGTTAGTTTCTCCAGAGTGTATACGCGAACTCTTGCAAGACAAAGAACTGAGTAAGGAACAGCTAGTGGCATTTCTTGAGAAGTTATTAAAAACTTCTGGGAAACTACGGGAGACCCTTCTTCACGGTACGGCTCTTCGCGTTTTGTGCTTCTGAACAGGTTTGGGGTGGAAAGGTAATCTTGCACAGGTTTGGAGACAGCCGCTGGCCCTAGGTTTCCAGGCAAAGAAGTGACCAGGTCACCCCCCACACACACTTTCCTAATGTAAATAACATTTAGAGTGACCCACCTTCAGGCACGTGTCCGTGGCATCATGCCTGAGGCAATGGATAAAGCGTTCCGTTTAATTCAGTCACATGCTTGAGCGTTCATTGATACCAAGACGTTTTCAAAGACTTCGTCTACTCCAGTTTTACATACAGTCGTCCACTCTGGTCATTTTTTTTCTTGCTAGGTGATTTTTTAGCTTTTCAGCTAGAAGATGAAGTATACGCCTTTGTCTTTAAAGTCAAATATAACAACGATACAGAAATTATAAAAATAAAAAAAAATGAACAACAAAAACACTGACTTGTTTTTCAAGACAGTGTAGCCCTGGCTGTCTGGAATTCACTTTGTAGACCAGGTTGTCCTTGCACTCACATCCACCTGCCTCCAGCTCCCCGGTGCTGGGATTCAGGCCCAGCTACCCGTTGACATTCTTCACAAGACTTGCTCAACTGTGGGAAATGCTGCCTTTGTTATTTGGTAGTATGGAGTAGCTTACAACACCGTACATGTCCAAAGTTGTGAAAATTAGTATATAGTGTAGCCTTTAAATATTTCCTTAATGAAATAAAGCAGACAAACCAGTGATAAATGTGATTAGTTTGTAGTATTTTATTTCATATTCTTGGCATTGATTGCATTAAGTAGTCTCATTTACTGTGCCCCCAAACATCAATCTTTTTTATCTCCCAATCTCTTAGATGAAATACCTGCCTTCAAAGTTGCTGAGTGTGGAATTGGACGTGGCTTTAACCCCAGCACTCAGAGAGGCAGGTGGATCTCTGAATTTGACGCCAGCCTGGTCTACAAAGAGCAGCCAGGGCTACACAGAGAAACCCTGTCTCAAGAAACAAAACCAATAACAAAACCCTCAAAGTTGCAGAGTGTGAAAATGAGAGTTTAAGTGTGACCCTGTCTCAAGCAGAGCAGAAAAACAAAATAGATAGGAAGGAGTTCTTTTTACTTTTCTGTGTTTGTTTTTGCTTTTCTAGGCGGTTTCTCTGTATAACCCTGGCTGGCCTCAAACTCACAGTGATCTGCCTGCCTCTCCTCCAGAGTGCTTAGACATTAACTGTTTAGACATTAGTGTTTAGACATTAACTGTCTCCTATTATCCTGTGGGTCCTGGGGATAGAACTCAGGTCTTCAGGTGTGGCTGCAGCAGCTGCTACCAACTGAGCCACCTCTCCAGTCTTAAAGAAACATTCTTGATTGAGAGACTGAAGATGCCTAATCAAAACAAAAGTCCATAAACCTTACTTATGAGCCAGAAAAAGAAAAGTGAAAACTGAGGTTTTTTAGGTAAGGATTAAAACATAAAATATAGCAGAAGTACATTAGCTGCTATTCCATCTTAGTTATTTAAGTTTATACTTTAATAGCGGTTGCGGAGAATATTTTTAGGAATTAACTGTTAACGGTGTAGTGAATGAGAAAAAAAAAAAAAAAAAAAACATGGCAAATGGTAATTGCCAAGTCTAGGTGAAGAACATAAAAATGCCATTTGGCTGTTTGGGGTGGGATTTTCTTATTTGAGACAGGGTCTCATGCCTCAGAAACTGACCCCAGACCCACTGTGTATCTGAGGATGATCCTCCTGTCTGCCTCCCAAGTGCTGGGATTACAGATCTATAGCACCACACCTGGCTTTTTTTTTTTCTTATTAAAGATGACAGACCATTCATTGCTTTGTTTCTGCTTTTTGTTTCAGACAGGTTGGCCTTGAAATCATTATGTAGCTCAGGCTGACCTCACCCCTAAGTACTAGGATGTCGTGTATGCATGTGTTCATGACACATCTAGCATGGAGTACTATTCTTTAAATCTTCAAACTGGGCCAGGCACAGTGGCTCACGTCTTTAATCCCAGTGAGAGGCAGAGGCAGGTGAATCTCTGTGAGTTTGAGGCCAGCCTGTTCTACAAAGCCAGTCCAGGACAGCCAAGGTTACACAGAGAAACCCTGTCTCGGAAAAAAAAAAAATGTTCACACTAGAAAGCTCAAGATTCATTGCTCCTCCTCTGGGCTCAGAGTTCACCGGCAGCCGGCCTGTGTGAAATAGATTCATGCAGTGACGATTTCTTTTTTGACAGGCGCCTTGGAGCACTACCCTAACTGCCTGGATCTGGTAAACAGGAGGCTCCCTTATGGTCTTGCTCAGATCGGAGTGTGTTTCCACCCAGTTCTGGACACTCAGCAGATACCTAACAGCGTTAAAAGGTACAAAATGTGACAGATGACCTGGTTTGGTACTTAAATAATCAAGAGCTAATCATTCCCACTTTGTGATACATCATATCATTTCCGTAAAAACTAACTCTTTGATTTCTTCTTAATACACACAGAATTGGTGAGAAGACTGAAGCTTCTTTGGTGTGGTTTACTCCTCCGAAGACTTCAAACCAGTGGCTTGATTTCTGGCTGCGTCATCGGCTTCTGTGGTGGAGAAAGGTAATACAGTAATAATTTCAATAGTTAACAACTGAACTCTTGTTTATCTTCATTTTAGTTTTTGAAGCAGGCTCTCATGTCACCCAGGCTGCTCTCAGGCTCCATATGTAGCCTAGGATGACCGTGACCTTCTTGCCCTTCTGACCTCTGGGATTGTAAAGATTACCCCAGGGCCAACCTGTTGGTTCCCTTGCCTGAGCCTCCTAAGTACTGGGCCGACAGGCATGTACCACCACACATGGCTTATAAACAGAACTCAATGTAGCTGTGGTATTTTTGTGTTTGTTTTAGTTTCTTAAAACAAAACAAAACACCTTATTATATAGCTGGAGAGGTGGCTCAGTGGTCTTCCAGGGGACCATAGTTTGGTTTCTAACATTCAGGTTGGGCAGCTTACAACTGCCTGTAACTCCAGCTCTAAAGGATCAGCCTCCATCTTCTAGTCTGTGAAGGCATCTATAAACACAGGTAGATGTGGGCTGGAGAGATGGCTCAGAGGTTAAGAGCACTGTCTGCTCTTCCAGAGGTCCTGAGTTCATACTCCCAGCAACTGCATGGTGGTTCACAACCATCTATAATATGATCTGATGGCCTCTTCTGGCCTGCAGGTGGAGCATTCACATGTGTAAAATAAATAAATATTTAAACAAGGTCGATGTAAATAAAAATACTTCCTTTTTTCTTTCTTTTCTTTTTTTTTTTTCAAGACAGGGTTTCTCTAGCCCTGGAACTCACTTTGTAGACCAGACTGTCCTCAAATTTACAAAGATCCACCTGCCTCTGCCTCCTCCCGAGTCTGGGAAAAATAACTCTGAAAAGAAAAAAAAAATGTGGGCTGGAGAGATGACTCCAAGGTTAAGAGCACTGGCTGTTCTTCCAAAGGTCATGGGTTCAATTCCCAGCACCCACATGGTGGCTCATAACCCTCTATCTTGAGATCTTGTGCCCTCTTCTGGTGCACAAGCACACACACACACGCAGGCAGACTACTGTATAAACAATAAATAAATGAATCTTAAAAAAAAAGGTTACTGCATTTATTTGGGGCGAGCCTGTCCTGGCAAGCATGTGGCAGTCAGAGGGCAACCTTAGGAAGTGACATCTCCTCCTACTCTGTGGGTTCTGGGGATCCAAGTTAGACATTCTGGCTTCGCAGCAACCCCTCCCACCCACCGAAGCACCTCAGTGGCCCTGGTTTTGGCTTCTTGAGACAGGGTGCCCCTCTTATGCAGGCTGGCCTGGATTCACTCGGGGCTCAGGCTGAGGGACAGCTCATGGCAGTCCTCCTCGTTGAGCTGGGATTACAGGTGTGAGCCTCCAGCCCACCTGCTTGGGCTTTTTTTTTTTTTTCCTCTCCCCTAGTGTATGGCAGTCCTGGATGCAGAATGGGGAGCCTTGAATGTGTTGGGCAAACTCCTGCCACCGAGCTCCACTCTCATGCTACTGTGCTGAATTTGTAAGGGAGGGACAGCTGCCATAGCAGATAGGGACGGAGCCCTCTTCACACGGTGCTTAGCACTCTAGCCGTTCTTGGGGCTCCCTTGGTACAGACGTGCTGAGCTCTGATGCCATGCCTGAGCCTATATTTGGGACTGACCGAACTACTTTCAACCTGTCGCTGGATTAACCTTAATTCAGGCAACCTTAATTCTCAGAGACAACTATCGAGTTAGAAGAAAATTAGTCCCTTAGCACTCAAACAGCGGAAGCCCAGTGGATCTTTGGTCAGCCGGGTCTACATAGAGAGACCCCTTCTCAGAAAATAATAATAATAATTAATTACTGTTTCAGTAAGTCAACAAGGCACTGTGTTTTGCAGTTTGCTATGAGCCCGTCTGACTTCAGCAGTGCCGACTGTCAGGACGAAGCGGGCCGAAAGGGAAACAAGCTGTACTACAGCTTTCCCTGGGGAAAGGAGCCAATCGAGACGCTGTGGAACCTAGGGGATCAAGAACTCCTACAGATGTATCCCGGAAATGTGTCCACCATACAGGTGTGTGTCACCCAGAACCCCCCGTGTTCTTTACCCAGACTCTCTGTTTTCCAGACCTGAAGGATAATTGTGCAGTCCTCTGAACCCTCATAACCTTGTGTACAGGTTTTAGACATTGTCCAGCAACACAGCCACGACCGTGGCCTTCAAAGTGACCCACTATAATTGTCCCTTCCGCAGAGCCCAGGGTAACTGAATATCCGAGTAATATGCCTTACAGGCTCAGAATCCAGCCCAGGGCACTGTGTCTCATGGAGCTGTCCTGCCTCTCTTCTCCAGATGAAAAGTTCCTTTTCTCTCTCCTAGTCTTATGTCCCTGACACTTTTGAAGAGGCTGGTTACTTTGTAGAATAAGCCTTTGTGCAGACCTTTCTGAAGTTTCCTGACTTGTGTCTTTGTGTCAAGAATATGACAGAGGGTTGTACCCTTCTCAGACATACTAGGGAACAGTGGGTATTAGTATATTATCTTATGTCACTTGATTAAGATGGTGTCACCTAGGTTTCTCCAGCGTAATTCGTTTATTTTTTTAAATTTATTTCATTGTGTGCGTGGGGGGTGTATGCCATCTGAGTACCACATGCATGCAGTCCCAAGGAGACCGTCAGATCCCCTGGAAGTGGAGTTACAGATAGAACCCACTGTGTGGGTGCTGAGACTAGAACCCTGGCCCTCTACAAGAACACATTCTCTTAACCCCTGAGCCACCTCTCCAGCCCCATGCAGTGTACAATCACTTCCGTCTTAGAGTGAAACCCAAGTCTTAATGAATGTAAATCTAGGAACTGGGCATTGTAATACAAGCCTTTAATCCCAAAACATCTGAGGTTAGGACGGGAGATTTCAAGGTGAGGCTGGCATTAAAAAGGAAGTGGGTTTTGTTTTTTTGTTTTTTGTTTGTTTGTTTGTTTGTTTTTTGGGGGGGGGATAGTTTAGCTGGTAAGAGCAAAGGATTTAAACAAATACTCCCTTTCCAGCAGGGTGGTGGTGGCACACGGCTGTAATCCCAGCTCTCAGGAGGCAGAGGCAGACAGATCTCTGTTAGTTTGAGGATAGCCAGCGCTACACAGCTGAGGCCGTCTCAAAAAAAAAACACACAGAAAAAGAAAGGAAAAGTCCTGCTAAGTGCTGCTTTATTTTGTTCTCTTCTCTGAAGGGTCGAGATGGACGGAAGAACGTGGTTCCCTGTGTTCTGTCTGTAAGCGGCGACCTAGACCTGGGCGTCCTGGCTTACCTCTGTGATTCCTTCCAGCTCACGGAGAATTCCTTTGCTAGGAAGAAGAGCCTTCAGAGAAAGGTGCTTTTGCTCTTTCACACTTGGAAAACTAAAATTATGTAGGCGTTTCTGGTTTTTATTCTATACTTTAACTGTGCTTTTCTCTTCCTCTTGTCCCTTGCTTTCCTCAGGTGCTTAAACTTCACCCTTGTTTAGCCCCTGTTAAGGTTGCTTTAGATGTGGGGAAAGGCCCAACGGTGGAGCTAAGACAGGTGAGTTAAATATTTGCTATGACTGTTAAAAATTCTACATTTTACTGTGTGTGTGGACATGTGTGGTATGGGGGTCAGCGAACAGTTTAGAAGTTGATTCTGTCTTGCACCGTGTGGATCCTGGAGATGGAATTCAGGTGGTCGGGCCTTACTGTAACTGCCTTTCCCCACTGAGCCGGTGTGCAGCCATTGTGCTGCCGGTTGTCCGGAAGCAGTTTGTGTGGCTGACTTCTGGAATGCCCTGCTGGGGTTTCTCAAGCTGTTCCTTCCTTCTCCCAGTGTAAAAGGAAAGCCCCAGGGGCACAGTTCTCGCTTGTCACAGGACTTTACAGTTAACAGGGCTTTTTGCAGCCATATGGTTATTTTCTGTTTGGTGTTTTGAATAAGGGTGATAATTGTTGGTTGGCATAAAACTGCCTCTTGGAAAATTTGCAATCAGTGTTCAGTTGGCATTGCTTAATTTATTTTTAGAGGAAGTATGCAGTTTCTAAAGTGTTCAGTGTATAAACTAAAGCATCACGTAACTAAACAGTTCACAAGTGGGTTATAGTTTCACAAGCACTTTTATATTTGAAATCTGTTTTTTTCTCTCCAGGTTTGTCAAGGGCTACTTAATGAATTACGAGAAAATGGCGTTTCTGTTTGGCCTGGGTATTTGGAGACAATGCATTCCTCGTTAGAGCAGCTCTTCTCAAAGTAAGAATTATCTTCTCTGTCGTTGATTATATGTGTATTATGCTAATAGAAACAAATCTCTTATAAACATAACCTTAAAAATGGGGCTAGAGAGATGGCGTCCTGGTTGAGTGCTCGCCATCACTCCGGAGAACACTAAGTTTGGTTCCCAGCACGCATGTTGGGCAGCTCACAGTCACAGCTGCAGCTCCCAAGGATTCAGCAACCTCTCCTGTCCTCCACAGGCACCGCACCCACGAGGCACACACACACACACACACACGCAAGTAAAACCTAAATCCTTAAAAATGCTAAGTGATAAGCACCACGTGGAGAGGTAACGGTAGTGGCTGCTCTTGCGGAGGTCCTGGGTTTAGTACTCGGCACTTATGTAGAAGCTCACACATCTGAAACCGCAATTCCGAGCCGCCTGGTTTCTGTGGGCACCAGGCACACAGGTGGTGGACATACATGCAGGCAAACCTAAAGTAGAAACAAATAAATCTTTATTAAAAATGTGCCTAGCTTTTCCTTTTATAGAACTCTGTGCCTTGAGCTAATTGCTGTAGCAAGGAACAGTGTTTGTCAAGTATTTCTAAGTATCGCCTCCGCTTATCAGTTTTTCAGGGGTGGACGGTAGGTCTTTAAAATTAGAACTGAAGGGACATGAATGGAATGGCTTTCCTGGCTGGCACAGGATTCCTTCCCAGACCTAAGTCTGGAGAACAGAGAGCCAGTCTTCTCAGTGATTGGCACCTTTGTTTACCCCAAGCTAGCTTCTAGTTAATCGTCTCTCACTGAAAACTCCAACATCTGACACTTCTGTGTACTAATATTTTTGTAAATGAAAATTTCCATACGACCTATGACAAGCTACAGTCAAAACACACATATACAAAGATGCTGTCTAAAATTACCTTTAAACTGTATGGATAAGAGGATGGAAAACACTAATAGATTTCATGTTCAGATTTGGGGCCCAGCCCCAAGAGAGCTAATTATATAGATTTAAATATTCAAGGTGTTTTGTTACTCTAAAATACTTCTGGTTCAAGCATTTTAGATAAGGGATACTCAATATGAGGCATCTTTATTGCTTTTCCTAAACCAGCCCACCACCACCAAATGGTGTGACCTGGACTCCTCAGTCTCAGCCACTGTCTTTCTGTCTGTCTGTGCACACAGCCTTCCCCATATCCTCAAGATATCTCAATACAGAGTCTCACACTGTAACCCAGGCTGACCCTAGTGTATCTCTCAGGCTTGCCTCAAACTCATGGAAATCCTATGTTGGCATACTTAAAAAAACAAACAAACAAAAACATATTTACATTTCTTTTATCTTTTTCTCTCCACTTCACCTCAATTCCTTCTAACACCCCAAAACCAGGTAGTAGAGAGAAAGGGTTAGTTCGAGAGGGGGCGCAGTTCCATTAGCTGCTTCCTGCTGGCTTGGATTGTCAGGTTCCTTGGAGACAGACATTCCAATCCTCATTTCAGATCTCCAACTTCTTGTCCCACAACAGCAACCAGGAGCAACAATGGGGAAGCAGGAGCAGCCTTGTTCTCTCTTAGAACCCACATTCTCTGGGCTCTGGCATTTATTCTCTCTTCAGAGTCCTCAGATTTAAACTATCTGCAGCTGGCAAAGAGCCCCTCTCAGAGCCTGCACGAAGCAAATAGTCTGCTGCTGTGGACCATCTGAATCAGTCCCACATCCCACACCTGGGACTGAAACAAAACCATGATTATATCCACAATACTCCTGCCTCAGCCTCTTGAGTGCTGGGATTGTAGGTGTGAGCCACTGTGCCTGGCTCCTAGGTAGAGCTCACCTTCACGCTGCTCTCTCTTCCCAGCTATTACTCAGGTTAAGGTCACTAATATTTTGTCAGAATTATTAAGAGTCTTATAGTGAATTCTCTCTAGTATTGCTACTTTGCCATTTTGTTAATTTCTGCTTTTTTAACAAAATGATTTATCCTTTTATGCATCAGAGGAGGTGAGGAGCCGATGGCTGTATGGGCACTCATGTGTTATGCTTAACTATTCTCTCAGGTATGATGAGATGAGTATCCTATTCACAGTCCTGATTACTGAAACGACTTTGGAAAATGGACTAATCCAGCTGAGAAGTAGAGACACCACAATGAAGGAGACGATGCACATATCCCAGCTGAAAGACTTTCTCGTCAAGTATCTGAGATCTGCTAAAAATGTGTAGGTCTCCGCACTTCTCTAATAAATGTTCTCTGTTTCATTGACTTACATTAATACGGTTTTGGTCTTTTGCATTTATAAGGTAGGTGTTTTGGATTCTTTCTTTGATTCACTTCTTATTATCCTTTCAATATGGTCTACTAAGAAAACACTGGGCACGGTGGTACACACCCTTAATCCCAGCACCCGGGAAGCAGAGGCAGGCAGATCTCTGTGAGTTCGAGGCCAGCCTTGTCTATAAAGAGAATTCAGGATAACCAGGGCTATATAAAGAAACCCTGTCTCAAAAAAAAAAAAAAAAAAAAGACAAAACACAAACCCTGATCTTCTAAGTAAGCAATGCCAGCCTGGGCTGCTGGGTCTGTATGTGTGTAAATAACACAAATGCAGGTTTGTGTGTATGTGTGTGTGAATACTCAAATGCAGGGGCACATACTGTGTGTGTTTGTGTGCATGCCCAGGAAATCCCCAGGGCCCTCCTGCTCAGCTCTCCTGGTGCTGAGATTAAAGCTTCCGCCACAGAGCCTGCCTTTTAGTGATCTAATTCAGGTGCTCCTGCTTGCCTGGCAAGCGCTAACCAGCTGTCCTACCTCCCTAGTCTAGCCTTGAACTTCTGATTTTCCTGCCTCTCCAGTGCAGGGAACATAAGCCTGGGCCCCACCGCACTTCATTCATCGGTGCTGTACACTGCTAAGCAAGGACTCTACCAGCTGAGCACACCCTGGCCCTCGGTCCTGTTCTCTAGTTTTTTCATCCTGCCCTCAGTGGTAGCAGAAAGATAACAGTAATGATGAAGACATGCAGACAGAAGAGAAAAATGGACTTTTGCACGCCTATCTGAGTACATCTGCTTTCATAAATACTATAAACCGGCAACTGCAGGTGTTTGGCCATTAAACGGTATGAACGGAGCTGAAAATAGGAAGTCCTAGCTACCATTGCTCATCAGGTCACATGCCAGGCAGGCGTCTCCAGGTGAGTTGATAAGGAGACAGATTTTTCTTTTTCCAGCTGGCAGGGTTCCATGCAGCCTCAGCCGCAGGCTAACCTCACACACCCTTTGGTGGCGGGTCAGTTCCCAGCGAAGCCTGTTCCTGCCTGTCACGAACCAGTTCTCTTTCTCAATACTGGAATTTATGGGCAAAGTAATACGTAGCCTAGGACATGCTTTTCGATAAGTCCTGGGCTGGGCTTGTACCTCAGAGGCAGAGTGCTTATACAGTGTGAACAGGGCCCCAGGTTTGGTCCCTCTGACACACTGGGCACACTCAAAAACAACCCAGCTTGCATTCCAGGGAGTGAACTCGGGCATGGCAAAGGCTTCTACCCAATGAGGCATCTCACCAGCCGCACCCTCTCCCCCTGCCCCCAGGAGTTTATTTGGCTCATGGATGTGGCCCAGTATTCAGGGGCTCATCCGATAATGTCCATCTTGCTGGCTCAAGGTATCACATATTGGGAGACAAGGTGTGCATGTGTGTGAAGTGTGTGTGCATGCACGCACACGTGCTATGGTCCTAGTCTCTCTTCTCAAAACGTGACCAGGATCCAATAATGATGGCTCCCTCCTTTTGGTTGGTTTGTTTGTTTGTTTGTTTTTGAGACAAGGTCTCTCTGTGTAGCCTTGGAACTCACTCTGTAGACCAGGCTGGCCTCTAACTCAGAGATCCGCCTGCCTCTGCCTCCCCAGTGTTGGGATTGAAGGCCTGTGCCAGCACTGGCCTGCTCCTGCCTTATTTAAACAAGTCATCGACACCCAGAGGCCTTCCTCTGAATACTCTAATCAGATTTTGCTTCCTGTATCAAAATACCTCACAGCGGGATTAAATTTAAGCTGGAGTTTGGGAGAGAGCCAGCCACGTAGGGACTCCTGGCAAGACATAAGACAGGACATAAGGAAGAGGACTGCTCATGCGTATGGACGATCAGTGGGGAATTCAGCATACAGTCTACTGTATATTGGACAGCAGACTGTAAATAAAGTTGGCCCTTGGAACATAGAGTGCCCGCCTAGTACACACAAAGCCATCAGTTCAGTTTTCTGCCCTCAGGAGACAGAGGCAGGCAGATCTCTGTGAGTTCAAGGCCAACCTGGTCTATGTAGTAGTTCCCAGACAGAACCAGGAGCTACATAGAGTCCTTGTCTTAGAGAGTGCTGGGTGGGGGGGTGAGGAGTAGGAGTAGAGATTGAGAGATTAAAATAATTACTAGTCCAGCCTTCAGGTTTAGTGTTTATTTGTAGAACCCGGAACTATGTTGACAATGGCCCACCCAGTATCAGTAGTCACCATGGACGTTGCCTCAGATTTTCCCTGGCTGGACAAGCATCTGCCACCCAAGAGTTTGGCTTTCCCATCCTGCGGGTCACGAGAGGTGCCCTGTAGTCCCAAGCTTCCTCACAGTCTGGCTGTGCAGAAGGTAAGAGCTCTTCACAGGGGACCTGTGCCCACATCAGTGGCTCACAGCTGCTTGCAACTCCAGTTGCAGGAAATCCCACACCCTCTTCTCTTCAGGTACCTCCATGAATGTGGGGCACATAAATACATGCCTGGCACACAAATACACATCAAAACAAACCAAAAAATCAAAAAACTTTTTTAAAGATTTATTATGTATACAGTGTTCTGCCTGCATGTACACGTGGACGCCAGAAGAGGGCAGCAGATCTCACTATAGATGGTTGTGAGCCACCGTGCGGTTGCTGGGAACCGAACTCAGGATCTCTGGAAGATCAGACAGTGCTCTTAACCTCTGAGCCATCTCTCCAGCCCTCAGGAAACTTTTTTTTTTCTTTAATGAGAAATAATCTAGGAACCAAGAAATAATCTTGGTTGAGAAATAATCTAGGAACCAAGTAAATTTTTTGTCAACTTGACAAATTAAGTAGAACCTTGGCTGAATTCCTGAGTCCGATTGGCCTGTGGACGAGTCTGAAGGGTATTTTCTTGATTAATGATTGATGTGGGAGGGCTCAGCACACTCTGGGTGATGCCACCCCTGGACTGGTGGTCCTGGGCTGTGTAGGAAAGCAGGCTGAGCGAGCCAGCCATTGAGCAGCATTCTTCTACGTGTCCCGCTTCAGTCCCCGCCTTGAGCTCCCGCCCTGGCTTCCCTCGGTGAGGATGGGCTGCAACCTGTATGTCAAACATACCCCAGCCGTTATGGTCAGCGTTTTCTCGAAGCAACAGATAACTTCCTGGGACAGGCAAGCGTTGGAACCTTGGCCTGGAAAAGCCGCCCTGGTGAGCTGTCCTGTGGGAACCCGGATGCTGATGCTGAGAGGAAGGCCTGGGCTGTGCGGTTTTGAAGGGATTACACGTGTGCGCCATCTCGGCCAGTTTACAGCTTTACGTGAAAAGTCCCTGCTCCAGTCCCAGTCTCCCGTCTCAGGATCCCGGGCTCTGCTTCCTGTGAGTGTCCCAGGCGCTTCCTTCTGAAAGCCTCAGGTGGTGGGTACCCTTCCTGAGGGCTTGAGTCTTACCTGGAGTTACCTCCTGCAGCGCAGACCCCTAGGTTTGCTGTTTACAGAGAAAAACAGAAGTTGGGGAGATGTAAGTTATGTTTGAGTTTACGTAAGCCTGAGTTCCGCATGTCGTTGTCCCAGTGCCAGCTGATACTGCCTGTTTACCTAGCTGGCTGTACGGCCCTGGCAATGCTAGACACCAGCTGTGTGACCTTGAGAAAATGACCACCTTTTCCTCTTAAAACCAAGTACTAAACCCACCCCCGACCCCAACAAGGTTGAATACCTTGCATAATATTTGGATTTGTTTGTTTTTTGTTTTGTTTTGTTTTGTTTTGTTTTTAGACAGGGTTTCACTGTGTAACCCTGGTTATCTTAGAACTCACTCTGTAGACTGGGCTGGCCTTGAACTCAAAGATCTGCCTGCCTCTGTCTCCCAAATGCTAGGATTAAACGAATGTGCCACCACTGCCCAGCTGGATTTCTTTATTTTTAAAAATTACATTTACTAGCTGGGTGCGGTAGAGCACACCTTTATTCCCAGCACTCAGGGAGGCAGAGGCAGGCGCATCTCTGTGAGTTTGAGGCATAGTCTACACAGCAAGTCCAGGAAAGCCAAGGCTACACAGAGAAACCCTGTCTTGAAAAACAAAACAAAACGAAAACTTGCATTTACTTACTTATATGTAGCATGTGTATGTGTGTGGACATACACATTCCTGGTACATGTGGAGAGCTCAAAGAACAACTTGTGAGCATTGTGTCTTTCTACCATGTGGGTCCTGGGATTGAAATCGGGTCATTCTGATGGCCCAGGATTTTTTAGTTAAATGCTGCACTGAAGGACCCAGCCACTCCATTCTCACGCACACACAACAGGCATCAGGAACTGGGTCTGTAGTGTAAGAACTCTCATAGTGGTGTTATTTGGGTTGTTATCCCAAAGCTGATAACAACCTCAGATGTCTGTCTGCTGTAAGGTAAGTCATAGTGTGTCCTAACCACAGGATCCTAATTAACAGTAATATAGGTACACCTCACAAGCATGGATAAAAGAACAAATGCTTTGGGATTCCACAGACAACTAAGTCTAAAACCAGGCCAAACTAAAGGGGCTGGAGAGCTGGCTTGGTGTTGGTCCAGAGGACCAGAGCCTGGCTCCCAAACACACTGGACTGCTCATGACTGCCTGTAACTCCAGCCCCAGGAAACCTTTCTGGCCTCTGAGGGCGTTACCCACTGTGTGACATCCACGCACACGGACAAACATTAAACAAAAACACACACCGCAAACACCAAACATGGGCTTAGGAGTACATAAGTGGCCAAGCCATTGAAGAAGCACTCAGGAGGCAGAGGCCAGCCTGGTCTACAGAGAGAGAGTTCCAGGGCAGCCAGGGCATCTTGTCTCACCAAAAAATAAAAATAAAAATACAGCAAAGAAGTCAAATGAGGTAATACACGCCTTTAATTCAGCACTTTGGGGGCAGAAACGGTGGATCTCTGTGAGCTGAAGGCCAGCCCAGGCTACATAGTCTCAAAAAAAATAAAATAAAATAAAATAAATAGGAGGCACCTGGGACTACAGGAGTGCACCACCGTGCCCAGCTTCATTTTGAGTTTTAATCACGGGTCCTCATTAGGGATGCTCAAAGTGACATGAAGACATAACTGGCCTATCGTCTTGGAATGCGTCAAAGACAAGGAGAGACTGAGCCCCGCTGTCTCAGGCTGAAAGAGATGGAGTGTGGTGAATGTGTCTATGGTCCAGACGGAAGGGGCTCCTAAAATCATGGGGACAGAGCCTTTCATTTCTGAGTCAGGATCCCAGTATGTAGACTTGGCTGGCCTAGAACTTGTTATGTAGGTCAGGCTGGCCTCCCGCTCACGGGGCTCTTCCTGCCTCTGCCTCATGAGTACTAGGATTAAAGTCATGCATCACCATGACCAGCAGCGGAAATTGCTTGAGAGCTTGTTTGGACTTGTAGCAGGAGTACAGCTACCAGCATAGCCCTGAGGAATATGGAAACGTTCTCTATTAGGGAAGGTTGCTTTTGACCAAGTATGCAGATTTGGGAGGGGACCTACTTGAGATGCTGAAGGGAGAAAGTGATTTCTGTCTAGGCAGCCAGATCAGCCTTATATCTGGGGACAGAAGCTCATGTACTCAAGACCCTCTAGTCTTTTTGAGATTTTAGACTGGGTCTCCCGTAACTCACGCTGTCCTCAAACTCACTCTACAGCTGAGGAGAACCTTGAACTCATGATCTGTTTGCCTCCACCTCCCGTGTTCTGGTATGACGGGGTACATCACCACACACAGCTGAGACAGAGGCTCTTTTGTGCTTCAGAAGGTTCCCGTGGGGTGGAGACCCAGTTGCCACAGTGCGGGGACAGCTCTGTGGTTCACCTTTGTACTAACTTTTCTTCACGCTTGCTCCCCAGGGCCACTCCGAGTGTGGGTAATAACAGAAGCCAGTATGTGGGGCTTTGCTTTCAGATCTAATCCAGGGCAAGGCAGGAGGGCAGAGGGCTCTAGAATGCATCCTTGGGGGGTGGGATTGCCGCTGTGGAGGGAGGGCAGCAAGGACTCAGAGCCAGGGACCAGGTGGGCAGTGAGGACACTTGCTGTTTTTTGCTTCCCAGGCTCCCCATGTGGGGCTTACTCCATGGTTTCATTACTGGGAAGACTTGAAGCAGGAGGATTATTCAGACGCTAGACTTGCTTGACATCAATTACCTGCATTAGAAAACCTTCTTGGGCTGGAGAGATGGCTCAGAGGTTAAGAGCACTGGCTGCTCTTCCAAAGGCCCTGAGCTCAATTCCCAGCAACCACATGGTGGCTCACAGCCATCTATAGGGAGATCTGGTGCCCTCTTCTGGCATGCAGGTGTACATGCAGGCAGAACATTGTATACATAATAAATAAATAAATCTTAAAAAAGAAAAAAAGAAAAAAAAAGAAAACCTTCTCAAGGGGAAAATGAAAGGCTGTTGACCATGGGCAAGCTGGGAAAGCCAGAGCACCCCTCAGCCTGGTTTTCAGATATCCCTACTTCTCTAGCTAAGGGGAGCTTGTGCTAAGAACCCAAGGACCTCATCGAAGCGTGCTGCAGACAGTAGAGGGCAGAGAGGTATGCCCGGCTGGGAAGAAGGCGCTTGGCACGTGCATCTTTGAGACGTGGGCATCCTTGAGTCTTTTGATCCCTCTAGCTAGGCAAAGCTGATTTCCCACCCTTGCTGGGGACAGCCTCCTCCTCTCTGTACCTGTAGCACGCTGTAGGCAGGTGCGTGAGGCAGATAGTTTGGTGTGTTTGTGTTACAATGAAAATCAGTACCAACTTGTTTAAAAGATTTGTGTTCCTTTTAACTAGGCGTATGTGTGGTTCTATGTGATGGCCTACTTGACTGCAGACCCCTGGAGAATCCGGAGAGAGCATCAGGTCCCTGGAACAGGGGTGTAGGGGGATTCTAATCCAGCAACACGGCTACCCTGGCTGGAATACAGACTCGCCCTTAGCACCTACCTTTGGGTGAAATGCAGACACACCCGTAGTACACACATTGACACGCCTTTCCATGCTTGTCCCTGCTGTACCCCTCATGTATCTGGCATGGCTCGAGGAGATCCTCACTGCCTATTGTATCCCTGGGTATTTGCCCAGTCTGTTGGGCAGATTTCCTGCAGATCAATATGAAGATGTACTCCTATGAAATAACGCTGTTTGGATGAGTTGATGGTTCTCTAATTCCTGATAATGGCTTTGTAGAATTCCTGCTTTTAGTCAAGTAACTTTAAGCCCCGCCTGCAGAATAGCAAAGGGTGTATAAAGAGGCTGAGCCAGCCAGGCTCGGTGGCCCACACCTGTAATCCCTGCACTCAAGGAGGCAGAGAGAGGCAGATCTCTGTGAGTTCAAGGCCAGCCTGGTCTACAAAGTAAGTCCAGGACAGCCAAGGCTACACAGAGAAACCCTGTGAGACTGTGAGTCTTCATGTGTCATAAGCATATAAATTGCACTAAGAATAGGCTTTGGACACATTTATGAGCAAGATAAACATTCATTCTAGGTTAGGACCAAGGATGAGATCACAGGTCTTGGTGTGCATCATGATAAGTGAAAACTATTGCTCTGGACTTTTCAATGACCTCATGGAATGAAAAGATAGCTGAAGAATGTTTAGTTAAATATGATGTTTTTTGTTTTTGTTTTTGAGGTGAACAAAAGCTCGTGATTTTATTTTACTGTCTTCATAACAAAATTACATTAGAACTGGATCAGTTGGCCCTTTCTCCTCTTATTGCCTCTCAATTCAGAATGCTCGCATCTCTTATTAGCCAGCGTTCTCTTAGATCTGGGCTCCATGTGCTCACGTCTCAGCACAATCTTCTTTGTAGTTTTAGCCTTTTTGTGGAAACTAGTCTTAGTCCGCCCACCATAGCTGCTCCCCCTGGGCATACAAAGAATCCTCGAACTTCTTGTACTGTGTCACTTTGTGGGCTGGTGTTTACCACATTCCTTGCAGAATGTCCGGAGGGTCTTAGGAGTGTTCACCGTGTCCATGGGAGCAGTATCGGCTCAGAAAGAAAAGCTAAATGGACAAGCATGTAAACTCCTTAAACCCTGTTAACCTCTGACACAAAGAACTATTGCTTGGAACTTACAACAAACTTGTGGAATGAAGCGACAAAGAAGAAATGTTTAGTTGGACATGAGTAATCAATAATCCTGCAGTGTTTCCCTCTGCATAATGACTTCCTCTGTGTCTGTGATAACTGCTTTTATGGCTATGAGGTAAGTTTTCTTAGAGGGTATAAAAGTCTAAGGACAAGAATAAAAGTTGTTGCTGGTTGGAGCCTCTTGGAGCCTGCTCATCAGAGCTTTGCTCCATCCACCATCTATCAAATATGTGTTGGTCTGTCTGATTGTCTGTAAGTATGTGTGTATGTATGTATGCATGTATATATGTATATAAATATATATGTTTGTATGAGGTTGTTGAAGTTTGTCTTGCTCCATCCACCCAGTGTGTGACTGTATGTAAGTCTGCATGTCTGTATGTCTGTCTGTATCCATGCATGCATGTGTGTATGTGTATGTGTAAAGTTGGATCCCACTTTGCTTCATTCACCAAGTTTCTGTGTGTGTGTGTGTGTGTGTGTGTGTGTGTGTGAATGTGTGGGGTTTTTTTTTTTTTTTTTTCTCCTTTTTCTTTTCTTTCTCTCTCAGCAGCCTAAGCCAGAAGCTATCAGCTCTGGCAGTTAGACAGTTAAAGAAAGTTCAGAGTTTCTCCCCAGTTGTAAAGTACTGGTTCCTAAAGAGTTAATTGCCTGTTGCTACAAGCAGAGGTCCCAAGCCAGCAGCTCTGGCTTCCTCCTTTTCCCTTTTCTCCCTTTAATCTCCTACCAGCAAAGGCTACTTCCCCATATTCTGAGAGCCATTAGCCTCTGGTCCTGTCAACTCTACCATTACTTGCCTCAGTTTACCCTGGTGTCAAAGCTGGACTTTCACATATTTTATTATTTATTTCTAGATGAGAGTGGGCATTTTCAGGGTGGTATGGCCATAGATTTTTTTTATTTTTAATTATGTGTTTAGGTGTATATCTGTGCACCCGAATGAAATACCTACAATTGCCAGAAGAGGAAGATGGACTCTTGGGAAACATTGGCACCTGTGAGTTGAGGGATGTGGATACTGGGAATTAAACTCCCCTCATCCTTGGGAAGATCAGTACGTGCGCATAACTGCTGAGACACTTCCTTAGCCCCAAGGTAATTCCTTTTAAAATTGTGTTGGAAAGGGAGAAAGGTGGAAGCGCACAAAACCAAAGTATTTTACAACTATTTTCAAGCCTTTGATGACAAGATTAGATGCCCAAATTAGCCTAAAGAACGTGTTCAGCCGATGTGAAAAACACAAATTCACTTCAGGGGACCAGGCTTTGTGCTGTAAGACAGGGTCTTTTTCTGTAGACCCAGCTCGCCTCAAACCTGGTATCCTCCTGCCCTGGCCCCTAGGGTGAAACTATGAAGTGCCAGGTGAATTTCCTGTTTCTTCGAACACATCAGCTTCCTGGAAAGTCCTTTAAGCTGGGATGCAGTATCTTCACACCCTAGTGGGTGAGTTCAGAATAGATGTAATCAGCTTTTCTAGCCTCACAGCCTTCTGAAACTGAAAAGGGAAAATAACTCAGTAACCATCAAGCCAGCAGTTAGGGAAACCATCCTCCGACTTGTATGCATGTACCATGGTGTATGCTGGTCCATGCACATAAATAAATAGAACAGATTTTTTTTCTTAATGTAAAAGGTCCCAGGCTGGAGAGAAGGCTCAGTGGTTAAGAGCACTGGCTGCTCTTCCAGAGGACTCCGGTTCCATTCCCAGCACCCACAAGGCAGCTCACAACTGCCTGTAGCTCCAGTTCCAGAGGATCTGACATCCTTGCACCAATACACATAAAATTAAATAAAAATAAAAATTAATTAAAAAATTTAAAGCCCCATGTCTAGGTGGGCAACCTGAAAGATGCAAGTATTAACGGGTCTTTTCCTGGCCTGAATTAAGCAATTTATTTGTGTATATGTGTGTGTGTGTGTGCGCACACACACACACACACACACACACACACACACACACGCATGCATAGTGTGTATATGTGTATATAGGTCCATGAAGCCATAGGGGGCCATCATATGTCCTGCCCTATCTCTCCGTGTCTTATTCTCTTGAGATGGGCTCTTTCACTAAACCTTAAGCTAGGCTGCATGCCAGTGAGTCCCAGAAATCTCTTCATCTCAGAATTGGGGTCACAGGCCCAAGCACAGCCATGCCCAGCTTTTTGCACAAGAGCTGAGGGTCCAAACTCATGCACGTGAGGCAGGCAAGTGCTCTTAGCCCCAGAGACATCTCCCCAGCATCGATTTCTTGAAAATGTTTTAGTAGTGACCCTGCATCCGGGTTTTGAGAGTTTTTTGTTTTTTATTTTTGGTGGTGTTATTGTTTGTTTGTTTGTTTGTTTGTTTATGTTTTTCAAGACAGGGTTTCTCTGTGTAGTCTTGGCTGTCCTAGAACTCACTCTGTAGATCAGGCTGTCTTCAAACTCATAGAGATCCCCCTGCCTCTGACTCACAGAGTGCTGGTATTAAAGGTGTTTCCAGCTTTATCTACCAGGGCTACACAGAGGAACCCTGTCTTGAAAAACCCAAAAGATTTTTATTTTAATCACTGTGCATGTGCGTGTGAGCCCAGGCGCCCATGGAGGCCAGAGACACTGGATTCCTCTGGTCCAGAAGTTACAGCCACCTGCTATGGGTGCTGGGAAGTGAACTCAGGCCGTCTGGAGGCACAGTATATGCTCCTAATTGCCAAGGCACTTCTCCAGCCTGTCTTGGAAGTAAGTAGAGGACAGTCTCTACCCTGCTTTCCCTGCTTCCACCTCTACATCCGTGGGTGCTGTGATTTGTTACTGCTGCCTTACTGGGGTCCCCACACCCCACCCTTAGAGACAAAGCCCCTGCTCACAGTGATGTCGCAAGGACTCACTCTTCTCACATTCCAACAGCACCTCTCGTCCCCAGCACGACTCACCTTGTTCTCGGGATGCCACCTCCCTGAAGACAGGCGTGGCATAGTGCAGCTCCTGAGGTTGCTCTGCGTCTGGGCAAAGACAAAGCATAAGTGTCACCAGGCCAGGGCTTGGATCCTCTGGCCATATGAGGGTGGTGGCCCGGGGCCTAGAGTGAGCGCTTTCCCTTCGGGGTTGCGGAAACATGTTGCTGTCACTCCAAGTCTGGCCCAGGCCCCTGCCTGGCAAGGTGGGGCTGGCAGAAATCGGGAGCTGCTCTATCAGGGCTTGCACAGTGCTCAGAATGTGGCCAGGGCTCTGATGAGCCGACTAGATCGAATCCCTTAGTTAGCTAGGCCCTTCCCCCATGAAGTATCCAACATGCAATGTCAGCTTTGATAAGTGGATAAATATTGCATGGTCTGGTGACTCTAGCTAGTCATTAAATACTACAGTCTTGACAAGTCCTGAGGGAGCAGTTTCATGTACTTTCACTTACTCCAGCGCTTGGCTGGCATGTGTGGAGCCCTGGACTTGATCCCAAGCATCGCAGAAAACAAACAACGAGATGTGCTTGCTTCTGCAGCATGGAGGCTGAAACAGAAAGATACAGAGGAAGAGCCAGGAACAGGGAGACTGGGGGAGGCTGAGGCAGGCGGAGCTCTGTGACTTTGAGGCCAGCCTGGTCTGTGAAGAGAGTCCAGGACAGCCAAGGCTACACAGAGAAACCCTGCCTCGACAAACAAAACAAAACAAAAAGATACAGAGGAGATCACCATGGCCTACCTCATGTAAGGATGATACACAAATTAAGTCATGTTTGTAATCCTAGGACATGGAAGGAAAAAGCAGGAGGTTTGTTAGGAGTTTGAGGCCAGCCTGGGCTCCACAGTGAGTTCAAGGCCAGCCGAGGTTAGATGCTAATAAAAACAAGTGAAAGATGTGAACAAACAAAAACAAAGACTCTGTTCCCACATAACTCTCTGTTGCACATGGTAAATGTGTATAGTTCTGTTTGGTGTTTTGTTTTGCGACAGGATTTCTGTGGGGTTTTGTTGTTTGGTTGGTTGGTTGGTTTTGGTTTTTTGAGACAGGTTTCTCTGTGCATCCTTGGCTGTCCTGGACTCTCTTTGTATATCAGGCTGGCCTTGAACTCACACAGATCCTCCTGCCTCTGCCTCCCTGAGTGCTGGGATTACAGGCATGCACCACCGCACCGGGCTTCAAAAACCCTTTTAGGAAGACGATCATGAAAGACTTTGAGATACAGCATGGATCATCCCACACTAATATAAAGTCATCTCTAAGATGTGTTAAATGAAAATAAATAAATAAATAAATAAATAAATAAATAAATAAATAAATAAATAAAAGGCTATAATGGCCCACTAGTGACATGCTACATCCGGTCCCGTGAGCTCTGAACGCCAGCCCTAGGCCCTGGAGAGTGAGATGGGAGAGGAGAACCAGATGGGGTTCTCTGTTACCTTGCTTCCTATTTTGTTTTTAAGCTCCTGTCTTTGGAGAATCTTTTTTTTTTTTTTTTACAACGCTGTGTAGAGCACTTATCTAGCATGTGTGACACCTTGGGTTCAAGTCCCAGCACCACGCCATGCCATATATACACATGTATACAGCCACCGCCAAACCAAACTGGTCAAACCAGCCAGCAAAGCCCTTTACCTGTTTGAGTTTCACTGATGTTTGCATACAGCGCACCTTGCTCTTCTCCAGAGCCCTTGGACATATTCCCTCTCAGAGCTTTTCCTGCCCCAACAACAACAAAGTCACAGAATCATCACACTGAACCAATTTAGACATGTTTTTCCTGTCTTCTCTGCCGAGGGACAGAATCTCCCATGATTCTAACTGACCTGCCTCAGTGGCTTCCACTAGTGAGGGGAAAAAAGTCATAGATTTGTATACAACACCCGCTCCCCTGATCCAGGGGCCTCCTGACCAGGCTCTGTGAGGTCTTAGCCTACATATTGTATTGGAAATTGATGTTTTCTTTCCTCCCTGAAAGAAACAGTTAGTAGGAAAGCTTTGAGTTTTCTTCAAGAGATGAGTGAGACAACTGAGTTCTGTGTCAGCAGAAATCAAAAATCTCTTTTGTTTTTTCAAGACAGGGTTTCTTCCTTGTAGCCCTGGCTGTCCTGGAACTTGCTCCGTAGACCAGGCTGGCCTCGAACTCACAGAGCTCTGCCTGCCGTTGCCTCCTGAGTGCTGGGATTAGCAGCATGTGCCACCTCTACCTGACTGAAATTAAAAACAAAACAAAACAAAACAAAAAACAAAAAAAACCTTAATGCCACCCTGACAAAAACTCAGGGTGGTTTTGTTGTTTGTAGAAAAGGGACACGTGTTTTTGAGATGTTTGACAAGCTGGGGTTTTAGGGCATAGGTTTGTCCTAGCATCTGTGCTGGGCCTTGTGCAAGCTAGGAGGGCTGCGCTGCATCCCCAGCTGCTTTTCAACATTTTTATCAACCGGCGCCTGCCCTGTGACCTGTGTCCGTGCAGAAATGGAGGCAGCACAGACGTCTGACATCTGTGAGCGAGCCTCAGTGATTCCCGACACTATCTCCATACCCCTATCCCACAGGCCGGAGGGTTGAGGCCCAGAGAAGCAAAGCCTCCAGGTACCCAACAGCCCTAGGCTTGGCGCCTTGTGTGCTGAGGTACAAATGCTATTTTGTGCAAATCTAGATATTTCTCCTCACATGTGTGCCCAGGGAAAGGGCAACTTTGGTATCTTTCCCAGAGAGGGCTTAGAGGAGACTAGGGAAAGCCTTCTCCCTGGATACGGAGGGTTTGTTGTCTCTGTGGTCCATCAAGTGGGAAGGCAGAGACACATTTCCATCCAACTTCACACACCAAGCCTCCAGCAGGCGGCTGAGAAACGGAAGGCTCCACCCCTCGAGGGGCTTCAGCTTTGGACCAACTGTATGATGTACAGTGAGCTTCAGGAGCCTCTTGTTATAAATACAGCTATGGACACAGCAGCGCTGTTGGCAATAGCCAGAAGATGGAAGCAACTCGAGCATGACCATCACCAGGGGTGGGGAAATGATGTGAGGTGTGCATACAGATCAGAGGGTTCCCCAGCCGAAAACAGAAAGACATTCTGATATGCAAAAGAAACCTAACACCACAGGACAGCCCCTGGGGATGGGGCACAGTTGGCTGAGTTCTTGCCTAGTGAGCAGAGAGGCCTGAGTTCATCCTGCACTCCTGTGAGCCAACCAGAAAGGAGGGCCAGAAGTTCAAGGTTATCCTCAACTACCTGGTGAGTAGGAAGCTCTAGCCTCAGATACAGGAGAACCAGTCACAAAATAGAGCAAGGCAGACAGCTTACTGCTGCATGATTGCACTCAGATGAAATCCTGGAACAGTTATGTCTGTGGAGACAGAAAGCAGAACAGTAGCTACGGAGCAGGAGGAACAGAATGAGGAATTGTCTCGTGGGTTCCACGGCTTTCGTGTCTCACGGCATTGGGTTTCAGCCTGCGAAGCTGGCAGAGGTGTGGCTGGGGGTTTCTGATGGTCTCCCAACAGAGGTCGGGACTGAATGTCACCGACACACACGTATGAACTGGTTGGACTGGGAGCGGACGGTGTGACCATGTAAGCTCTTGTTCAGCACATGACAGGGCCTCAGTCAGTAAAAGAATAAAAAAAAAAAAAAAAGAGGGGGAGTAAAATAGCGAGTTTCACTGTGTGTATATTTCAGCATAAATTGATGGAGGAAGCATGGGGATGCAGCTCAGTTGGGAGAGTCTTGCCTAGCACGCAGGAAGCCCTAGGTTTCACCCCTGCTGACACGCAAATTGGATGTAGGAACATGCGCTTGCAATCCCAGCACTGGGGATGTGAAGGCAGGAGGATCAGGAGTCCAGGTCATTCTCAACAGCAAGGTGAGACTAAGGCCATCCTGGGCTACAAGAGACCCAGTTTCAAACAAAACAAAAAACAAAAACTGTATAAACTGGGAGTGGTGGTGCACACCTGTAAGCTCAGCCCTCTCAAGCTGAGACAGGAGCATCACTGTGAGTTCAAAGCCAGCCAGGTACACATAGCGAAATCCGAACACAAAAGAAGAGCGCAGAAATGATTACTAATTTTCAGATGGAAACTGCAGAATTCTAAGGCAATCGTAGGGACTAGGGGGGCATAGAGCTGCGTGTACAGGTTCTGTCTGCCTGAGGCTGGCTCTCCAGGTAACCTGCGCAAGAAGGGTTTCACTGAGGATCCAAAGAGGGCCTCGTGAAGTCTGTCTGCTCACTCCTAATTTCTCATATCGCTCTCTCTCTCTCTCTCTCTCTCTCTCTCTCTCTGTCTCTCTCTAGTTTTTTGAGACAAGGTTTCTCTAGGTAGCCCTGGCTGTCCTAGAACTTGCCCTGTAGACCAGGCTGGCCTCCAACTCAGAGATCCACCAGCCTCCACCCCTGAGTGCCGCCGCCACCAGGCTTCCCTCCCCACTCTGTTCTGGCTGAGTGTGAACATCACAGGAACACACCAGGGAGAACTTACTTTTTCTGCATTTTGATTGAATCAAAAAACCCAGGACTAGGATTATTAGCAGCAGCCCCAGGAACAGCCCCAGGAGCAGCGGCGGCGGCAGACAGGAAGGACAGCTCTCTTCTTCTGGAAGAAAATTCATAGGTCACCACTGGCTCCCTCCTCCCATGACACTGCAAGTGCTCCAGGGAGGACCGTCCTGGCTGCCTCCTGAGTTCACCAACACACTGTGTGATCCCAGTAATCCAGGCACGGGTGTTTAACAGGCAGCTCTTACTCATCACCTCCCATATAGTCCTAGTGGGTACTCAAAGGATAGCCAACCATACCAAGCGCAGCCCCACCCCTTACTCCAGCTCTTGGCCCCAGGGCAAATGACCTAAAAAGCCACATGCACAGTTGGGGCCCAGGTAAATAGCTAATCTGACTAACCCATGTAGTGTGGCACCAGCCAGGGGCTGAGAAATTGGGGGGGAGGGGGATGGCGGTGGACAGGCTGTTTCTTTGCTTCAGGGAACTGACTTGCAGACTTCATGGCCTATTTATTATTTCTCTCCTTGAACTTGCTAGGCAGCTGAGCCTAGCCTTAAACTCCCGGTCCTCCTGCTTCCAATTCCCAAACGCTGGGGTTACAGGTGTGTGTAGCACACTTGGCAGTTGGCCTGTTTGTTTTTATTTTACTTTATTTTTGGTTTTTTGAGACAGGGTCTCTCTCTATATGTAGCCCTGGCTGTCCTGGAACTCACTCTATCAAGCTGGCCTCAAACTCAGAGATCTGTCTGCCTCTGGCTCCAGAGTGGTGGGATTGAAGGCATGTGCCACCACACTTGGCTTCAGTTTGTTTATTCTTAAGGATGAATACAGTCAAAAAATTATTTAGTCTGTATACATTCACCCACTCACACGCATGCAGAAAACATATAGATGGTGTAGAAGCCAGACTTCTTATGGGAGCCGCTTCTTTCCACCATGTGGATACCAGGATCAAGTCATCAGACTTGGTGGCAAGCCCCTCCACCCACTGAGCCATGATTCTGCCAAGGAACCAGTGTTGAGCATGCAGTGGAGAGCTGGCTTATTCTCAACCCCAAAGTGCCATAACTCTCTAACTGGGTTTTCATTTATAGAACTCAGTTGCACAAGAGTTCTCACTTCCTCTAAAAAGCAGAAGTGGCCTTGCTAAATCGATTCAAGGGAAACTTAAAACCGGAAATGCAGGGCCCTGGTCTGCTGTCAAATCCTACTCTTGTTTTGTTTCTATAGATTTTATTTAGTTTTATTTACTTGTCTTCTTTTTTTTGAGACAGGGTCTCTCTATGTAGTGTTAGCTGTCCTGAAACTCCATATGTGGACCAGGCTGGCCTTGAACCCGCAGAGATCCACCTGCCTCTGCCTCCCAAGTGCTGGCTAGATTTATTTTATGTGTTTGACATTTTGCCTGCATATATGTGTGCACCACCTGTGTGCAGTGGCCACGGAGGCCAGAAGAAGGCTTTGGATTCCCTGGAACTGGAGTGAAAGATGGCTGTGATTCACTGTGTGGGTGCTGGGAAATGAACCTGGGCCCTCTGGAAGATCATTAAATGTTCTTAACCCCTGAGCCACCTCTCCAGCTTCCCCACTCTATTTTTGGGAAGAATCCAGCGCTATGATGTGTTATGCTGCTTGTGTGTGATGGTTGTGCTGGTTAATAGCGGTGTGCTTCTATTACGTCAGTGAAATGTGAGCAACCATCTCCCGCTCCTGCTGCTGTGCCATCCCTGTCAGGATGGGCGTGTCACCGTAATGAGATGTGGCTGGGCAGGAAGGGGGCTAGCTCCCGAAGCTTCAGGCTTCAGGGGATGAAGACCAGTAGGTGGGCTAATCTTGGTTAGACTAGGGAGGGACTAGGAGATCCGTGGAGCACTTTCATAGGCATTAGCTAAGCAGGGAGGACCCTCTCTGAGGTGGGATCACCCTCTTTTAAATTGAGGGCCCAGATGGACGAGTAGAGAAAGGAGAAAGCCTTCAGCAAGCGCTCTAAACTGATGAGCCACGTTCCTTCCAGGCTCTTGTTTTCAACCACCAAGAGCCCCTCCCACCACAGGAGAGAATCCCATCAGCCGTTGGCCCTCCATCATATAGAGAGATGTACTTACTGGCGGCGATGGTGAAGTTGAATTCTTGACTGTATTTCCACACGCTGGAAACATTGGCTTTGCATTTGTAGGGGCCTGTTTCGCTGGCGCTGGAGATCTTCGGGTGAAAAGTCACGTCCTTCCCTCGTCTTTTCTTGCTATCGAGGTGTCTCTTACCCAAAAATAGCAAATAAGTGATGTCTCCTGACGTATTCTTGCAGAAGCAAGTCAGAGGTACCTTTTGGCCTATTCTGACCACGGTCATATTTGAGTATAAGTTTGGACAAGGTAATTCTGCAAAAACAAAATGACATAGCTGTCTTCATTAGAACCATTCCTGGCCGTTTGGGTGGCAGAGTGCTTGCCTGGCACAAAATCCTGAGCACAACATAAATTAGGCATGATGCCTGCAATTCCAGCTCTTGGAAGATGAAGGCAAGAAGCCAGGAGTTCAAGGCTATCCTTAGCTGTGCAGGGGGTCCAAAGCCAGGCTGGACTGCGTGAGCCCCAGTGTGATAGCTAAGTTGGCAGTGTGATAGGCAAGTTGGCAGGATCTACAATCATCTAGGGGGTTGATTCCAGGTTTGTCTGTGAGGAAGTTCCTAGATTGAGTTAACTAGGGGAAGAAGGTCCTCCCGGATTGTGGGTGGTCCGTCAAAAGCCGGGGTTCCCAGACTGAAAGAAAAGAAGCCAGAGAAACAATGCACCAAGCGTCTACTGTCTACCGTCATCTCTTCCCAGCTTCCCGGCTGTGGGAGCCTTGCAGCCACTGCCAAAGATGGCTGCCGTCATGACTTCCCAGCCACCATGGGCCCTGGAACTGTGAGTCAGGTTGACCCTTCCCCATTCAGTTGCTTCTTATTAGATATTTGCTCACAGTTGTGAGAAGAGTAATGAACACACCCTTTTTCAAGACAGAACCAAACACCTTAGGGAACCTTCGTTCCCCCAGCAACGCCCCCATCTCCCCTTTGTTCTTCAGGTGTGCCGAGGCCCCAGGGTGTGCACACCCACGCTCCCTATTGCACTCTTGTTTGCTTTTCCCCAGATAGAGACTCCCTTATCGCACATCTCTCTCTATGTGTTTGTTTGGCTTTGACAAGGGATTTAACTTGCTGTTTGTATTGCTTTTCAGGTAAGCATCGCCACATTTTCTTATCATCAAATCCATTTCCTATAAGCCAGGGGCAGGCCTGCAGCTTTGAATCTTTCATTGAATCACCCAGCACAAATCCAGGTCCCACATTAAATTCTTTTAAGCTCTACTGTTGGGTGCTCCCCAGACTCCCCAGGACCCGTCTCTCTCCTGTCATGATCACAGCTGTAATTTCAGCACTTGAGGGAAGGAGGCAAATGCTTCGAGAATTCAAGGTACAGTCTCTTCTACATAGTGAGTGCTAGGCTGTGTGGCAAGATCTTATCACCAACAACCCACAAAAACAAAACAAAAAACCAACTAAACAACCCAATTACTGATCCTGGCTGCTTCTGGGAGTGGAGGGGAGACTGACTGGGGGTATACAACATCTTTCTTTCTTTTGCTTTTTCGAGATAGGGTAGCCTTGGCTGTCCTGGAACTCACTCTGTAGACCAGGTTGGCCTCAAACTCACAGAGATCCACCTGCTTCTGCCTCCCAAGCGCTGGGATCAAAGGCCCGCACCACCATCACCTAGCTGACAACAGCACTTTCAATATTACGTGGTTGGCGTACACTGAAGGAGATATATATACCAGAGACCGTGCGGAGGAACAAGGATTGTGGCATTCCCGAGCACAGAGGAAAGAAATCACACTCAACCGTGATCAGTTGATGTGCCCAGGCTGCCAGCTGCTGGGCAACATGCCAGGCTCAGCAGCAAAGTGCTCTGACTCCTGGTAGAGTCCCTCCTATGCCTGAATTAATTCAGAATGTGTCCCAGTGGCCATGGTGGGCTGTAAACCAGCATTTGAGAATTCAGGAGTTCTAGTCTAGCTTTGGCCATATAATGAAGTTTGAGGCCGGCCTGAGCTACTCGAGGCTCAAAAGTAAAAAAATAAATAAAATTTACAAAGATTATGTAAGGGTTTTCTAGCCAAAAATGATAACAGAAGAAGTTTGAAGTTTTTCATAGTAAAAACAGTCTCAAGACTTTGCCACCAAGTTTCAGGTGGAAAAAAAAAATGCTACAACCAACTCTCTCTCTGCACTTGGCTTATTTCCTGACTAGAAAATAACTGAAAGGCTTTGCTCTTGGTTGCTAAAAACACAGAAACACCCATATATTAATGTTCATGTGCAAAGCCAGCTATCTGACCATTTGGAAGAACATGCTTTTAGGAAATGAAACTTACTGTTTCATCTGGGTCAGGTGACACATGCCTTTTATCCCAGCACTCAGGAGACAGAAGCAGTCGGATCTCTGTGACTTTGAGGCCAGCCTGGTCTACAAAGCAAGTTCCAGGACAGCCAGGGCTCTATTACACAGACAAACCCTATAAAAAAAAAAAAAAAAAAAAAAAAAAAAAAAAAAAAAAAAAAAAAAAAGAAAGAAAGAAAGAAAGAAAAAAAGAAAAAAAGAAAAAAAGAAAAAGAAAGAAACTTACCTTTTATTTTTTTCTTCTTATCATCCACTGCAGCATTTTGAACTGAAAGAGAAAAGGGAAGATTTTTTTTTTAAAGCTCATTTTCGTATGATGTTTTAAGAGCTGATTTTTGTTTCTTTGTCTTTGTTTTTTGAGACAGGGTCTCACTATGTAGCTCTGGCTGGCCTAGAACTCTCTCTATGTAGACCAGGCTGGCCTTGAACTCTCTCTATGTAGACCAGACTGGCCTCACACTCAGAGCTCCACCTGCTTTTGCATCCCAAGCACTGAGAATAAAGTTGTGAGCCGTTATTCCCAGCTGAGAGTCAGTTCTTAAGACATTGGATCAGGCTTACGTGTGGTAGAAAGAAAAAGAGCCCAGAGGAACAGTTTGTCCACCCGGCTCCTCATTTTCCCTTGAATGAGACAAGAGAGAGGCACAAGGCGGAGCCACGGTCACCCATCTAAGGGATGCTGCCTCAGAGCGAGGGGTGGCCTCTCAGATTCCTCTGCCCAAGCACATGCTGGGAGGAAGAGGATTTAGACAAGTTTATGAGACATGACTCGTAGTTGGTTCAACGCCCCTCGAGTTCCTGGAACGGACTCTGAGCAGCTGCTCTGACCGCAAGGCCTCCTTCCTCACTCTCTCTCTGTCTGTCTCTGCCCTCACACTGTGATGGCTAACGTTATGTTTTAAGCTGAGGTGGCAGTGATTAAGAGATCTTTAAAACAAAAATGAAAATTACCTCTAACGTGTAAGCCCCAATAGCCCAAGGAGAGATAACTTCCTGGAGTGCTGTTGGCCATGTTAAGATTACAAGCCCATGTTTTTGCTTCTTTAAACAAGCTTGGTTACCCCAATAGCACAGGCTATCACAGTCTGGGGGAACATAGGCAGGAAATATGTCTGCATGCCTCCTTGCCCCTGATTGGACAAAGGTGGCAAGTATGTAGCCTTGTGGATTTTTGCCTTTCTTGAGCCTCTGTAATTTGGTGACATACCCTGGGAATCCTGAGGACGGACCTGGCCAGTGGTCATTGTCCTGGCCAGCGGTCATTGTCCTGGCCAGCATTTCTGGCTTCAAGTTTGGCTCAAAATTTGTGATAATGGTCTTATTCTCACCCAGTAGAATTAACACCCATCCTGAGCTGCCTGGGAGGTGAGCCACGGGCCCCAAAACTATCTACGCATGTGGGTACCCACCAGGGTCGGAACCAAAGTTACAGGCCGCTGCGAGTCTCCTGATGTGGGCACTGGGACCTGAGCTCGGGTCCTCTGCAAGAGCAGCAGCCACTCCCACCCTGAGCCAGCCCCTCCAGCCCCAGCGTGGCTGTAGGTTAGTTCCGTCATTAAAGATGCTTCCTGGTATTCAAAGAAATTAGTATCAATTACAAATGGTAGTCCACCCTGTGGGTGCATGGGAATTGAACCCGGGTCCTCTGAAAGAGCAGCCAGTGCTCTTAATCACTGAGCCAGCTCTCCAGCCCCCACCCAGGGTTTTGATTATAGACTGAACATCCCATATCCCAAATGCTTGGAATCAGAAGTGTTCTGGATTTTAGAGGGTTTTTTTTGTTTTAATGTTTGCATATGTCTTTGCAGCTAGCAACTTGGGGATGGGACAAAATCTGAGTGTGAAACCCTGTTGTCTTTCATGTACATTTTATATACGTGTTGCCTGAAGGTCACAGGAGCCAGAGCAGCCCTTCGTTCACTGATCTCAGGCTGGAGTGCTCAGACCAGAACCTCAGCAACGTTGTTTCAGCTCCTCAGATCACCTCTGGGGGTGAGTCACCTCACAACGCTCTGCAAGACTCTCCCTGCCACCCTCCGTCTTCCCCAGCGTCTTGCCTTTACATTTGTCCTCTTCTAATCTCCGTGAAACACGGAGAAACCCGAGCGCCATTTTGATGGGTTTTTGTTGTTGTTGTTGTTTGTTTGTTTGTTTGTTTGTTTACAATCTTTCCACCATACCCAGAGGATCAGGAAAAGGCACAGTGACACTAGGGACTTGGTGGAGCATTCTGGGGCCCAGCTGGGGTTGTAGCCACACACCTCGCCCCTCCCTCCACATGCTACTTTAGCATCCTACTGGGGGGCATCTGGGTGTACCTGGGTTTTTGTTGTTTTTTTCCATCAATGTGACACAAATGAGAGTCGCTTGGGAGGAAGGAACCTCAACTGAGGAACTCTCTCTCTCTCTCCATCAAGTTGATGGGCAGGCTTTTCTGTATGGCATTTTCTTAATTAATAATTGATGATCAATAGAGGAGGGCTATGTGTGTGGTGCCACCCTGGGCAGGTGACCCCGGGTGGCATAAGAAAACAAGCTGACGGAGCCACTGAGAGCAAGCACCATTCCTCCCCGGTCTGTGCTTCACTCCTGGCCTCCAGGCTCCAGCCATGGCTGCCCTCCGTGATAAGTTGAGGGAATTTGGAGGGGTAAGATAAAGAGCCTCTTCCCTCCCCAGGTTGTCTCTGGTCAGGGTTTTATCACAGCCGAAGAAAATAAGAAGGGCAGGGGCTGTCTCTGACATGAACTCAGTGGCTGGCTCTTTGATCACCTCCCCCTGAGGGGGAAGCAGCTTTGTCAGGCCACAGAGTAGGACAATGCAGCCAGTCCTGATGAGACCTGATAAACTAGGGTGAGATGGAAGGGAAGGAGGACTTCCCCTATCAGTGGACTTGGAGAGGGGCATGGGAGGAGGTGAGGGAGGGAGGATGGGATGGGAAAGGAATGAGGGAGGGAGCTACAGCCGGGATACAAATCGAATAAACTGTAATTAATATAAAAAATTTAAAAAATAATAAAGAAAATAGGATGGGACAGATATACCGTAACTGTGGGCTGATGCGGAGGAGCATGGCTGTGTGTTCCAGGCAAGTGAAGGGCCACATAATGAATTCCAGATCCTGACTCTAAAAGGAAGAGGAGGCCAGGCCTGGAGGCTCGGACCGTTAACCCCAGCACTTAGGAGGCAGAGGCAGGCGGATCTCTTTGAGTTCAAGGACAACCCTGGCCACTTACCGATTTCCAGGACTGCACAGTGAGAGTCAGACAGTTTTTCTGCATTGTCATTTATTTTGTGTGTGAGTGTGTGTGGGGGCTGGGGTGCAAATGCCACTTTATGCATGTGGAGGTCAGAGGATAACTTGTAAGGTTCGGTTTGCCTTCCTACCATGTGGGTTCTGGGGATCCAGTACCAGGTCCTGGGTTTAGCAGTAAGCACTGCCCAGCTGAGCCACCTTGCTGGTCTTTTGATAACAAACCCCAAATGAGACGGGGTGGAATTTCTCCCCTGTTGTGTAAGTACCGAGGAAGCTATGGATTTGCAAGAATTTCGAATGCTGGATTTTTCCGATCAGGGATGCTCTGCCTGTGCTGTCTCTGTCTCTGTCACTGAGGCAAGAGAGCATGAGCTGGCTGCAGTGCTTGTAATCCCGGAGATCCGAAGGCAGAGTCAAGAGCAGCCTCAAGTATATACTGGGTTTGAGGCCAGCCAGGGTACATGAGACTGTCAAAAAGAAAAGGAAGGGAAGAAAGGAGGGAGGGACAAAGCGAGGGTACAGCTAGGCCATGTGGCCAAGGCCTATAATCTCAGCACTAGACAGGTGGGGCAGGAAGATGAAAGTTCAAGGCTGGTCTAGCTCCTGGCCAGCCTGGGTTACACACCAAGATCCCATCTCAGATACAGACAAACAATAGACAGTTCTCTAAATTAAAAAAGAAAGAAAGAAAAAGGCTAAGTGAAGAGCTCCGAGTTTGATTTTCATGGAATGATCCTCATCCTTGGAGTTGGAGGTTTGAAGACCTTGCTTTTTAAATCTTTTAACTTAAATTTTTTATTACTTTATGTGTATTGATGTTCTGCCTGCATGTGTCGTGTGTGTGTGTGTGTGTGTGTGTGTGTGTGTGTGTGTGTGTGTGTATGCCTGTTGGATGAAGACATTAGATCCCCTGGGACTGGAATTACAAATGGTTTTTAACCTACATTTGTGTGCTGGGGATAAAACTTCTGGAAGAGAATCCAGTGCTCTTAGCCCCTGAGCTGTCTCTTCAGCTCTGTTTTGTTGTTGTTTGTTTTGAGATAGGGTCTCACTATGCAGCTATGGCTGGCTTGGAACCTGCTATGTAGACAAGGCTGGTCTTGAACTCGCAGAGATCCACCTACCTGTGCTTTCTGAGTGCTAAAGGCATGAGCCATCATACCTGGTAGAATTTCAACTTTGACTCTTTCCCACAGACTGATTGCTGTCTTGTCTGGGCAAAGGAAGTGCTGGGGTAGGACTTCGTGGGGCAAGATGCCATTTCTGGGCACTTGTAAGTTTTGGAAGCCAGCAGGAACTTTACTGACTTAGGATGGCACACAGAAGCAGCAGATGACAGCAAGGAAAATACTGCCCACAGCTATTGACAAATGTTGCTGGGGAGGGGATGGGATGGAGACATGGCTCAGCGGCTAAGAGTGCTGTTTGCTCATCCAGAGGTCCTGAGTTCAATTCCCAGCAACCACATAGTGGCTCAGAACCATCTATCTCTACTGGGATCTGGTGCCCTCTTCTGGCATACAAGTGTACATGCAGATAGAGCACTCATCCACATCAAATAAATAAATATTAAAAAAACAAAAAACAAAAAAAACCCCAACAGTGCTAGGGTGCTTCATCCAGGCCCCACAAAAAGGCAGATGCTTGTCAAAGATGATGTGATAAATCCGAGGTGAAGTCTCACTTTGAAAAGGAGAAGTTCATCTTTGGACCTGACACAACCCATGCCAAGTTCAACACCACCACCAACAACAAAAACCCTGATCTAAGTGTGTCAAAAAACTTGGAAGTATTTAGGATAAGTCTAATGGGCTGTGTGTGTGTGCATACCTAAGGCCTCACAATACTAAACTTTAAAAAAATTTTATGTGTATGAGTGCTCTATCTGCATGTACATCTGCATGCCAGAAGAGGGCATCAGACCCCAGTATAGATGGTTGTAAGCCACCATGTGGTTGCTGGGAATTTAACTCAGGACCTCTGGAAGAGCAGCCAGTGCTCTTAATCTCTGGGCCATCTCTCCAGTCCAATCCTAGACACTATTATTTTGAGACATTGTCTTGCTTAATTACCATTGCAGAAGCTGGCCTTGAACTCACAATATATCCAAGGCAGGACATGAATTTTTTGGTCTTTCTGCATGGGTCTCCCAAACAGCCAGAAGCACAGATTTATGCCATCACACACTCTGCTAAACCACAGTTTATAGCCCTGAGAACTGTTAGGATTTGGGTAGTGCTGTGTGTCTAATTTTTCTAATCTTCCATTAGGTGGCGGCATTGTCAAATTTGTGTAATTTTAAAAGTTCGGGAACGGAACCATAGCACCCACCTTTGTCTTTTATTGTCCTGTTTTTATTTTTCCTTGTTTTTCTCTTGAGTCACTTTTGGGGGCTGGGGAAGGGATATGCTAAAACCCGTTTAGTCCAGAGCTGAAAAGTTCCAGGAATGAGCATGAAGACTGAAGACTGCCACATAAGGCCGTTTTCTTTCTCCCTTTCTCCGAGTGTCACCTCCGGTGTCCTGACTGTCTCAGATGGAAATGCTATCAGCTACTCTTGAATCATCTTGACTTTGGAGCAAGCTGAAGCCTTTTTTTTTTTTTTTTTTCAAACCTCTTCATCGGCACTCCCTCTACGATCTTTATTATTAAAAGCTTTTATACAAAATGTCATTGGCATAGTGATACATGACTGTGACCCCAGCATTGGGGGACAGGTATGAGAAGATCCAGAATTCAAGACCAGCCTGGGTTATGTAGAGAGAGGAGCTTGCTATGTAAGCTAGGCTGGCCTTGAACTCACAGAGATGCCCCTGCCCCTGAGTACTGGGACTAAATGAATCAAAGGTGTGCGCCACCACCTCCTGGCTTGTATTTTTCTAGTTTTTTTTTTTAAAGTCTGTTTCTTTGTTTTAATGTGGAGTGTGTGTTAATGGACCACACACAGGCAAGTGTCTGTGGAAGCTGGAATTGGAGTTACAGGCACTGCTCATAGATAGAGCAGCAAGGGCTCTTAACCCAGGCCTGCTTTCCCGGCCTGAGTTTCCTATGCTAGGGTACACTTAGAAAAGTGTTTCCTGTCCTTCACCCCCAGGGACTGAAGATTGACCCTAGAGCCTCAATAATGCCAGGCAAGCGCCATACTCCTGAGCTACAAGTCTCCATTTCTTTTTGGATTTTGAAACACGGCCTCCGTAGGTCATCTTGGGTCGTTTTGAACTCTGTCGGCCCATCAGCTTTGAACTTGTGGTCCTCCTGTGTCAGCTCCTCAAGTAGCCTGGTTACAGGCCTGTGTCAACAGCCGGAGTTTACAAAGGCATCTTGTTGCCGGGGCGCAGGTGACACACGCCTGCAATCCCAGCACTGAGGGAGGCAGAGGCAGGTGGATCTCTGTGAGTTCGAGGCCAGCCTGGTCTACAAAGTGAGTCCAAGACAGTCAAGGCTACACAGAGAAACCCTGTCTTGGAAAGAAACAAACAAACAAAACACATTTTGTTATCTGAAATTCAAGTTTCACTGAGCAGCCTCTGTTTTAATGTGCTGCGTCTGAGAACCCTGTATTCTGTAGATATACATATCTTGCAGCCATCACCTCAATGCAATTGTAGAAACGTTCCATCACTCCAAACGTTCCCTCTTGGCCATTGGCCACCAAGCTCCAAGCCCAGGAGATATATTTATTTGCTTTGTTTGTTCTTTTTAATTTTCTTTTTTTTTTTTTTTTTCTTTAATTTTTGGAGACAGGTTTCTCTGTGTAGCTCTGACTGTCCTGCAATTCGCCCAGTAGACCAGGTTGATCACGAACTCAGAGATTCGCCTGCCTCTGCCTGTTGAGTGTTAGGATTAAAAGCGTGCACCACAAGCGAGTGCACTACTCTCTTTGTTTGTTTGAGACAGGGTTTCTCTGTGTAGCCTTGGCTGTCCTGGACTCACTCTGCTCCCCAGGCTGGGAGAGAGAACTGGCTGTCACACAGTTAAGTTAATGCTAAGTCATTTGCATGTAGAATTTGATTTCCTTATTCAATCGAGAACCAGAGAGGAAGGTGTCAGTGGCCGATTTTACCTGTTGTCCTCTGTAGATGGGTCATTTCCGCCTCTGGGTGTTCCATACCTGTGACCAAGAGCCTGTGGTCTAGCCCTGAAGGTGGGTTCCAGCCAGGGCAGGCAGGCAGGGAGGAGAGGGTGGACATCCAGAAGGGACATTTGAGCCCACCACATGCTACCCTGACAAAATGTTGTCCTTTGTTGCCTGGGCAGGTCTTGGGGACATAACTAAAGGAAATATTAGGTATAATGTGCCTAGCAGTGAGCCTGGGGCTGGAGCATGGCCAGCCACGGACTCAGACTCACACCTTTCACTGAATACCCGGCAAGAGTCAAAGCATCTTGACCTGGGAGTTGTTATAAAGACGGCTCCTGGGCCCTGATCTGGGGCTAATCATAAGGACGGCTCCCGGCCACTTAGTATTTATGTATTTATTTACTGTGCATGGTATTTTGCCTGCATGTATGTTTGTAAAGCATGTACATGCCAGATGCCCCAGGAAGTCCTCAACCCAGGCCCTCTGGGAGGGCAGCAAGTGTCCGGAACGGCTGAGCCATCTCTCCAGCCCCAAGTCCTGCCTTTTTGCTGTCATTCGTCTTGTTTTGTTTGCTACAGACTCTCACTCTGTAGCTTAAGCTGGCCTAGAACAGAGCAGGCTACGCCCGTTCCGGTTTGCCCCAGGCCTCCTGCCTCAGTCTCCCGAGTGGTAGGATTACCAGCTTGCACCGCTACACCCAGCTGACTCTCGCTTTTGACTTTCTTTAAGTTACCATCCTGTGTGTGAGTAAGCTCGTGGAGTGTGTGTAGTGGGCACGCTCACGCTCACACAGAGTGCATGTGGAGGTCATTGGTTCTCGACCTCCACCTTTAGTTTGATTCTGGGCCGGAATGTCGGTTACCAGGCTTGCACCTCCACCAGCTGAAGCATCTCTCAGGCCCCTGACTTCAGATCTTAAGCAAGCCAAGCTGGGTGTGGTGGTGCACACATCTCATCCCATCGCTGTGGCCTGTGCAGGGGCAGAGGCAGAGGCAGGTGGAGCTCTGTGAGTTCAAGGTCAGCCTGGTCTAGGGAGTGAGTTTCAGGACAGCCAGAGCTACATAGTGAGACCCTATCTGGAAAAACAAACAAACGAACAAAAATGTGCCTGTGTGTGTTTGTGTGTGCGTACGAGTGCATCTGTCTGTCTGCCCGTGCAGTGGCATGCAGGACATACCACTGGTGCTGTCCTGCTTTCCACCGTGTGAGTACCAGGAATTGAACCCAGGTCATCAGGCTCAGCTGCAGGCATTCTATCCACGGAGCCATCCCACCTGCTTTTTTTTTTTTTTGTTTTGAGACAAGGTCTTTCTTGCTCTGCAGTCCTGCCTGGACTGGAACTCATTAAGTGGTCCATTCAAAACCGGGTTTCCCCTGCCTCGGCCTCAGGAATGCTGAGATTACCGGCGCCTCCACACCGGGCTGTGGTCACACTTTTGTGCTTTCCGAAGACCCAGTCACAGGCGTGAGAGGCCCAGGCCTCCAACCAACCTGGCGCCTGGACTGGGTTTGCAGGGAACCCAGAGAAGGGAAAAATCCTGGAGCTCGCTCCCTTCCCGGTGATTTATCACTATGGAAACGGGGCTCTCTTCCGCTGTCCCTGCCGCCGCTGCTGGGGACGCATTGTTGATGCCTCAACCGTGCAGGTCACAGTTCCTTCCTCTTTCCCGCTGCAGAAATGCCACAGTAACCTACGTGGCCCGAACGCTGCCACTCACACCTGAAGGATCCGGGCTTGGGAAAAACAATTCGGCTGGATTACCCCGGCCCTGGGGACCTTCCAGGTCAGCGAGGGGCAGAACAATGCTAGAGGAGAACAATGTGGCCTCAGTGGCCCGGCCTTCTCCTTCCTTTGGGGGGCCTCTGGAGCCAGGGGGTTAAAAATGGATCTACAGGCCCGCAGGTAGGTGAAAACTGAAATGTCAAGGCCCTTCGAGTGGACAAAGGCTCACAGTGGGTACTGCCAGCCTGGGAGACCCCAGTGAGAATCTGTTCTCCGATACAGACCAATACCAGATTTGGAGACCATAGGACCCCAGGCAAGTATCAAGAGGATCCCAGAAACAATGACGGAAGGCCCCTGGCTAGGATAGTTCAACCCAGGCCCAGGCCTGGCAGACACTGGCCACTCACAACACCAGGTGATGGCCAACCTCAAGGTCATAGGTATTTATCAGAAAACCCAAGGTGTACTGAGACAATGCTAGTCCTTGGGAAAGCAGTAAGGCCTTTGGCTCAGCCCAGCTCAGCTCCTCTGGCCCAGAGGATGCTTAGGAACTCTAGGAGGCAGGGGGCTTTCAGTCTGAGGACTCTCACAAAGTCCTGCAGAGCCGAAGGCACTGGGAGTCCCCAAAATGCTGATACCCAGCCAACACTGGGCTCGGCACTCATATCCTCCAAGGACGGGAGATTGCCTCCCTCCCCTTTAAAAACTAGGTATTTTAAATTGAGACAATAAAATATTCATGTTCATTTGTACTGAACAGTACAGAGGGACAAATATTTTGTCCTTTTTCCTCAACGGTAATTTTGTTTGTTTGTTTGGTTGGTTGGTTTTGGTTTTTTGAGACAGGGTTTCCCTGTGTAGCCTTGGCTCTCCTGGATTCGCTTTGTAGACCAGGTTGGCCTCGAACTCACAGAGATCCACCTGTCTCTGCCTCCCTGAGTGCTGGGATTACAGGCGTGTACTCACTGCACCTGGCTCTATCTGTAATATTTTTTGAAACTACAGGGTAGGCAGCCATGGTAGCACATGCTTGCAGAGGCAGAGAGGGAAGATAACATAAATTCAAGGATAGCCTGCCCCACATAGTAATACCTTGTCTTAAAGACAACCAGGGCATTCACATGGATTCCATCATGGATCTGGCTCAGTCATTAGAGCATGAGGAGTCTCTTAATCTCAGGGTCATGAGTTTGAGCTCCACTTGAGCACCAAATGTAAAATTATGGGCTTTCTATGCCTGCTCTTACTCTATGCTCTGCTCTTGACACAAATACCTTTCTATTTTTTAATAATAGCTTTAGGCACTATAGCTGAGCAGATACTCAGCCCTTCTGACCTGACTATGCTGACCTAGCCTACTTCCCATTCACATGTCCCATTAGCTGGCATCTTAGTCTCTCCCTGGGTGTTCCATCCACGTCCTCATGGTGAACTCTCCCATGGAGACTCCGCTCATAGGCTCAGATGTCCCGCCTTGACTCTGCTGCCCAGCTATTGGCTGATCAGCTTGTTTATTAACCAGAGGGTGATGGAGAACAGTTTTTACACAACATTGAGACAGGAGGTTCTTCATAGAAATTACAATGCCAACATCCAGTCCAGACCAGATCTCTGGGTACAGAAATCTGTTTAATACTCAGTGCACAAAAGTATCCTCCAACAGATGAGTTCTCTGGCTCTTCCCACTGTTATGCGTGCCCTTTGGTGTCTGCATGTGGTTGGTGGGTGATATTCTGTGTAGCTTTGTTACCTCTGTAGGTTCATGTACCAGGAAACCAGTCAATACCCTGATAGAATCCAGTGAGTAAAATGCCTGCTGTGGAATTAAAAAAATCCACTTGCTGTGATCATTCATGTACTCTGTGTGTGTGTGTGTGTGTGTGTGTGTGTGTGTGTGTGTGTGTGCATGTGTGCATTCAAGCGCACTTGTGGGTGGAAGCATGTGCCACAGAGAAAGTGGAGGTCAGAGGAAAACTCTGTGGAATCTGTTTTCCACTCCCCACCCTGAGGTGGGGTTCCAGGATTGAATTCAGGTCACCAGGGTTGCGTCTTTGCCTGTATCCTCCTGGCCATCTCTCTCTCTCTCTCTCTCTCTCTCTCTCTCTCTCTCTCTCTCTCTGTTGTTTTGTTTTGTTTTGTTTTGAGACAGATCTCTATATAGTCCTGGCTGTCCTGGAACTTGCTATGTAGACCAGGCTGACCTCGAACTCACAGAGATACACCTGCCTCTGTCTCCAGAGTACTAGGATTAAAGACAAGCACCACCATGCCTGGCTCTCTCAGCGATATCAGCTGGGTTTGTTTGTGTGTGTGTGTGTGTGTGTGTGTGTGTGTGTGTTTTAATATTTATTAAATTTTTAAAAGTCTTAGAGAGAGTGTGTGTGTGCACATGAGTGGACACACACACATCTATGGGATCTGAGGACACCTTGCTTGAGTTGGTTTTGTCCATCATGTGGGTCCCAGAAATTGTTCTCTGGTTCCTGGTATCAGTATCAGGTAACTTTGCCCGCTGAGCTGTCTTGCCAGACCCGTCAATTGGTCTGTTTTTAAGGTGCCCTAATTAAGTAGGCACGGAACATCTGAGAGGGTACTTACTCCCTGAGACCCGGCAGTTTTCCACCCCAATTTTAGCAGTGTTTATGTGGCTCCTGGCTTGGTCCTGAATCACATGACTTGCATGGCTGTCCACAGCACCATTTCCTGAACATAGTCTCAAGCTCCAACTTGGCTGCCCTTTTTTTGAAAGAAACTTTTATGTATCTATTTATTTTGATTGTGTTTAATCAGGTAATGAAACTGTGAAGAAACAGGAAGCAGCGAGACAGTTGTATAGAGCAGAGTGAAGGATTGCATCCTAGAGAAATCTCGGGGACTAAGTGTTTCATATTTAGTGTGTTTGGACATTTTAGACTTTGACCCTTTCAGCTGTGTTCTCAGCCAACTCGTGTGTGTGTGTGTGTGTGTGTGTGTGTGTGTGTGTGTGTGTGTGTG
>NW_026596131.1:2824975-2834586 GCF_907164565.1 Psammomys obesus | reverse complement strand
GTGTGTGTGTGTGTGTGTGTGTGTGTGTGTGTGTGTGTGTGTGTGTGATTTCAAGATGTCTGCAATGCTTTCCTTCTCCAGGCCGGGAGAGGACCCAGGGCTGGGCTCAGCCAGCCGGACTTCCCACTAACTCTGCTGTGCGTGATCACCATCTGTGGGTGCTCGGGCAAGTGCATTGGTCTCTCCAAGAGGCTCCTTTCTCTTGTGAAAAATTGAGGATGACCAGGTGTGGGGCACTCCTGGAATCTCAGCAGGCAGGAGGCCAAGGCAAGGCGACTGAGTTCCGGGAAGTTCGGTTTCAGAGAGGGGAGGGGTGGTTCTGGTGGCTCAAGAGGCCCCTGAGAGGGAGTATTAACATCATGGACAGAGAGGCAACAGCACTGTGGGGGCCTCAGAGCTCCCATTGCAGAACTGGGGTCCCATCCTCCTGAGGATAGGGGAGGTTTCAGGGCATACGTGGGTAGCCCAGCACTCTGATTCCCAGGCAGGAGATAGGGAAGGGGGGGATGGTATGGCACCAAATCCTCTTTGAGAGTAGCTCACTTCTTGGATAAGAGATCTGTTCCCCGGGCTGTTCCTAGAGACGCAGGACAGTGTCTCAGGGTGCCTGCTGCTATCTGTGAGAGGAGAAGGGTGTAGACTGAGCAGGCCGAAAGGAGAGGGAAGGAAGGAAATACTGGTGATAACAGTACTTGAGGTGGGCATGGTGATGCACCCCGGTAATGGCAGCCTTCTGGAAGAAGGCAGAAAGATCCGTGTCTGCGGCCAGTCTGGCCTACATATTGAGACCCTGTCTCAATAAACATGTTATTGTATGTGAAACAAAAGGTCTATGGTAGTCTTGTGATAAAGGATAATTCTTAGAAGTACCTTCTAAGTCACAACCTCAAACACATGTAAAATAAACAATTATCATATATTTTACTTACAAACTAATGTAGTCAGTGATATTCTACATCTGCCTGAAAGAAGAATCATATACACACACACACACACACACACACACACACACACACACACATGTCTATATACTAGCACTGGCTAGACTGAGGTAGGAATATAGCCATAAAATTGAGGCCAGCCTCAAAACAAAACAAACAACAAAACAATGTATATGCATATATGATGGGCCAGATGCTGGGCTAACAGATTAATTCATCTGCTGATACATATTTTCCATAGAAGACGCTGAAGTGACTGTGCTTAACTGGGTGCCAAATCATTCCGTATGAGTAGGACAGTAGTGGCCACCCCGTGTCAATTGTGCCTTTCTGGATGTCAGTCATCTGTGTCATTGCCAGAATTCGACAACCTAGGGAGGCATAAAGTCTTCAAAGGCAGCGGGAGGCACAGACAGTCGAGAACCACCCTACAAGAGAGCACTTCGGGCTGGTGAGAGGGCTCAGGGGGAGGGGTGCCTTGCCAGCAAGAACAATAATCTGAGTTCAATCCCCGGGTCCCACACGGCAGGACAGAACCGGCGTTCTCAAATTGACCTCTGACTTCCACAAATACATTGTGGCAAGTAATTTTTTTTTTTTTTCCCTTGCGAAATTGTACTTGACAATGCCTAGCTTTTCTCTGGAGATGACCAAGGGTATTATTGTTGATCTATTACAAAATCTTCCATAACTTTTCCTGGTACTTGTTAATTTGACATTAAGTTAAGTCAAAAGGGTAACACTTGAAATTCCCTCTCCCTATCCCTTCTCCTTCTCCTTCTTCTTTCTCTCTCTCTCTTTCTCTCTCTCTCCAGTCTCATATAGTCTGGGTTAACCTTGAGTTTAATATTAATTGAGGATGACCTTGAACTTCTGATACTCCTTACCTCTGACTGCTGAGTGCTGGAATTATTGGCATGAGCCACTCTGCTCCATTTATTTGGGGATCAAACCCAGGGCCTCAGGAATACTGGGCAAGTGCTGGATCAGCTGAGTTACACCCCTGGCTCCCCTTGATGACTTTTGTCACCACGCTAGCCTTGTAAAGAGCACCCTTCATCCAGTGAGCTGGGGCATGAGGAAGACTTGGGTCTAGGAACTTGGCTCCTTTTTATGCTCATGAGAGGGAGGAAGATTAATCTTCAAACTCTAAGTGGCAAGTAGATGTGTAATGTGGGCTATTTTTAGAGATACTTAAAACAACAAAGCTACCTCCCTGCCTGTTTGTAGCCCCATGTCATACCTGACCCAAAAGACCAGGAAATTCCTTCTGCCCTGTGCACAGAGCCTCTGAGACCTCTACCCTCCCTCCATGGTGCCTCTGAACTGTCATCTGATGTAGTAGGAACGGCCTCAGGCTCAGAACTAACGTGACCCAGCACAGTGACCATGCAGAGGTTGAAGGGCCTGGGGCGGGGCAGGGGTGGGGGCTCCGCTGTGCACAAGGCCTTCAACCTGTCCACTGGACTTCCTGATCCTGTGAGAGAAAATCACAAACACTTGGGCTGTGCCGGGCACTGTAGGCAGCAGGGGCGGGGTGGTTGCTGTTTGAATTGATTTAAGCAGCACTTCCCAGCCAATCACGAGAGAGCAGGGCAGCCTTTGCTAAAGGTCATCTGGAAGGGAGAAGTGAGGAACGGGTCACTTTTGTTGAGAAAGCCATTGAATCTGTTTTTTCCTTTTTTTTTTTTTTCTGGTGCTGGAAATCAAACCCAGGGCCTGTGCACACTGGGTAGATGCTCGGTGGCTGTGAAAATCTTCCCTAAGTTGGCATGGAGGTACATGCTTGCCATCCCAGCGCTTAGAAGGCTGAGGCAGGAGGATCGCTGAGAGTTTGAGGCCTGCCTGGACTTCCCTCCGGGATGGATGAGACCCTATTGCAAATGAAACAAAAGCAGCAAAACGTTTTGGTGTAAGCCATCAAAATACACGTTGAATGGGACAGAGACAGCAAGCAGGCAGGCTGGGAGTGGGCCTCAGAGCCAGGAAGGCTGGGAGTGAGCCCCAAGGGTCTTCCCTGTCTGATGTGTGACCTCTTCCTCATCTTGCAGGGAAGCTCCTTAAGCAGAAAGGTAAACAAACACCAAATAGCGGCAGAAAAATCCCTGAAACTGACCAGAACCACAAGGTCCCTCCCTGTCAGAGAGCCACTCCCAGACAAGCCAAGCTTGGGGAGAAAGCCGAACAGTCTGGAAGAGGTCTTCATTGACTAAGTCGCTTGGAAAGGACACTTTCCAGCCTGTTGCGCTGCCTGCCGTGTGCTCCAGAGTCCAAGCCTTTGGCTGTCACTCCTGCTTTGATCATGTAGCTGCCTTTGAGTCATTTCTGCTCGTGTAACCTCTCACCTACATTCCTGTAAAAAACTCCAATAAAGCCCATGGGTCACCAAGTTGAACTCTGGTCTGCTGTGGGCTGGTTCCCTATCTGGAGTGACTAGAGGGGTGTGTGTGTGTGTGTGATCTCCCCAAAAGAAGTCCTGTCACACAACATATCTCTGTCTCCCCCACTCTGCTCCGTTTTTTCATGTGGGTGCTGGGAACTGAACCCAGGCCCTCGTGTTTTCGTGACAACCTGAACGCTGCTGTCACAGGTTGGAGCTGCTATGCCCAGTTTATGAAGGGCCAGGGTGGAACCCAGAGCTTTGTGCTTGCTAGATACGACTCTGCCAACGGAGCCACATACCCAGTCCTGATCTTATCTTTAAGACAGGGTGTGGTTATGTATTGCAGGCCAGCCTAACGCCTTTCTTGGTATTTTAATGGACCTTTTTTTTTTTTTTTTTTTTTTTTTATTTCACCTACATCCTCAGAGCTGGTTTGCAAAACTGACGGCTAATGTCAAGGGGCAGCATAAAGCCAGCCATTACTCTGTGCCCCGACTGGTGAATTCTGCTTTTTGTTTTTTCCCCGGCCCTTATTACAGTCCAGCGATCCGGAAGTGGCAGTTTTAGAAGTGGCAGCCATCTTTTCCTGGGTGTTAGCAAGATACTGACCACTGTTGGGGACACAGTGACGTGTACTGGGATGGGGTCTCCTGGATGCCAGGTTGGCCTCTACAAGTGCTGGGTAGCAGAGGCTGTGGCCTTCAGCTTCCGATCCTCCTGCCCCTACCTCAAGCAAAAATTGCAGATTTGGGATTTACTAATCTCTATGGACAAGCAACTGCCAGGTCCTACCTTCTGGGAAAGAAAGCTAGCTCTTCAGCCTTCTCCGGCCCCCCTCCCCGAGGTTAGAGAGTTTCAAAGCTAGAAGCTTGAAGAGACTTAGCTTAGGCTAATGGTTCAGTCTCTTTTCTTTCTGTTTTCCTTCCTTCCTTTCATTTTTCCCTCTCCCTCCTTTCTTCCCCAGGTCCTTATATCTCTTGTGCAAGAGTCTCATCAGCGAGCTGCCTCCCCAACCCCTGACACTAGAACAGTTCTGTTTCAGCTTCCTTGTGCCTAGAGGGCTTGAGGGAAGGTGTGGCTCTTTTGTCAGCTTGTCTTTGGGTAGATTTAGCATTTGCTCAGCAGCCAACTTAAACGTCTGGATCAAAACCCTGCGATAAGGTAGCAACGGCCCGTCCCTTCAGCCAGTTACTGTTTGTACCCAAGGTTCCCTGCTGACCTCTAGATAACCGCAGCCATTTTCTCCCAAGCTGTTCCTGGCAGGGCAAACTGCTCCCTAAACTTGTAATGAACCAATTAGAGGCTTCCTCTTATTTTACCAAATTTCCTTTTGTCTGAGACAGAAAGGAGAGAGAGAAGGAAGGCAGAGGACAGAAATCACTCCAGAGCTGGTCTCTGACTGTTAATAGCATCGTGGTTGCTATGGTAGCAAGAACAGCCTCCATCTACTGCATTGAAGCATCAAGACTCAGGCTGGGATGTGGCTCAGAGGGTAAACCGCTTGCCAGGCAAGCATCAGGATCTGAGTTCAGATCCTCAGCACTGACATAAAAGCTGGTGTGGTGTCACCTGTCTCTAACCCTAGGTCTTGGGAGGCAGAGACAGGCAAACCCTGGGGGTCCACTAGTCAGACAATATAGCCAAAATGGCAAGCTTCAGGTTCGGTGAATGACCCTGTCTCAAAACAGGAGGTGGAGGAAGACATCCCAAAGTCAAGCTCTGGTCTCCACATGTGCCTGCACAGAGGGCTATACCTGTGTGCATACACCACAGCACAGACACACAGACAACACAGACAGACAGAGAGCAGAACGCACACTCATACTCCCGTGATGATGTAACATGCCCTCTTGAGAAATCCTATTACCCTTCTGGGAAAGTGTGTGAGAAATGATGCCATACCACGGGGAGGGTGTGTGTAGCTAGCTGAACTTTGTTTCGGAAGGATTTCAACTAAGGGGCTGGCAGTGTAGCTCCGTTGATAAACGTACTCGCCTAGCATTCACAAAGCTCCCAGCATGCACCAAACTCCAGCTCCATCCAAAACATCCTGTGAATGATGACTTCTGAAGTGGAGGCAGGAGGATCAGGCCTTTGTGAGTTTGAGGCCAGCCTGGTCTGCACGAGGCACTGTCTTTAAAAACCTGGTGGCACAAAAGAATTTTGCTTAAGGTTAGCCTGGGGGAAGTCTCTGGTAGAGTGTCGCAGAGACCTCTTTATTCTCCTGTGGAATAGTTCATTAATGACTTGGGTTAGAGTTCTGATGGCTTTGAGATTAAATTTTAGGATGACTCAAAGCCAGAAGGGAGGAAGCAGAGGGTAGAATCAATCGTCAAAAACATCACTCGGAGCCAGGCATAACGACACTGGAGGTGCAGGCAGGAGGACGGGGAGGTGCCCTGTAGTGGTAGCCGGGACTCTAGGGAGCCCTGTTGGAAATAAACAACAGCAATGAAAACCAGCCGAGCAGGCAAAAGGGTAATAGAAGCACTGACCTATAGGCAGAGGCAGACAGCCTGGAGGTGAAGGGACAGAGAGAGAGAGAGAGAGAGAGAGAGAGAGAGAGAGAGAGTGAACCTTTCACATCTCTCACACAGGGCCTTCCTATTTTGGGGCTCCCAGCAGGAACGCAATCTGTAAGCTATGACTCAGTGTGGAAAGATCAACTGATGAACTAACCTTCCACAAAGCTCTGGAGGGCAGGGCCCAGAGCCACTTCCATGTCTCATGGCTTCCCCCCCGGACCACTGGCTCCAGGCCTGTCATGGAGAAGCATCCTGGCCCATCGAAGTCTCCAGCCTCGCCCAGTGCTGTCTGACTTGAGAGGGAAATGTTTTTGGGAAACAGATTGCTTTGGCCCAGGGAAGGTCTGGTCTTTCTGTGCACGGTGTTCTGGAGACAGACTTCACTCCGGACAGGCCCTGAGGAGAGTTAACATCAACTCAGGGTGTTCAGTTACTGTTGCGTTTCAAACTAGCAGGCTTTTCTAAGGCAGCAGTGAGGAGCCAGTTGGAATCACCTGCTGGCCCTTGATTGCCTCACCTATAACATGGTTCGTGACACTCCCTGTGAGAAGCTGAGGCGGCTCCCACCCTGTGGGATATCACACTATGTGTGGGTTAGTCCGTTGGGCTGCCATAGGGAAAACCATAGAGTTATTAATGCTGGTGCAGGGGCCTAGGGAGGCTCAGTGGTTAGAAATATTTAATGCTTTTGCAAAGGACCCAGATTTTATTTCCAGCTCCCGCAGGGCAGCTCACAACTGTCTGTAATTCTAGTCCAGGGAGTCCAATACCCTCTCCTGGCTTCTTCAGCCAAAAGGGCACGAATGTGGTGTACATATGTACACAAAGGCAAAACACGTACACATAATATAAACACATATAATTCTTTAAGAAAGAAAGGAAGAAGCTGGATCTTGTGGCACACGTCTGCAATCCCAGCATTCTGGGAAGCAGAAGCTGTGAGTTCGAGGCCAGCCTAGTCTACAAAGTCCAGTAGAGCCAAGGCTACACAGAGAAAATGTGTCTCGGAAAAAAAAAGAAATCTTTTCTAAATAAAGAAAAAAAGAAATCTTGAGTGTGCTGACACACGCTTGTAATCCCAACACTTTGGAGGTAGGAGTGGAGAGATCAGGAGTTCAAATTCATCCTTAGTTACAAGACAAGCAAGTTCAAGGCTAGCCTGAATTGCATGAGCCCCTGTGTTTAAAAAAAAAAAAAAAAAAAAAAAAAAAAAGGCAGCACTCAGGGGAGCAGGGGAGTGTGATACCGGCCTGGGCTGCGTAGTGAAACACCCTCTCAAAAACATTTTTTAAAATAACACTTCTACCTCTTCCCCTATTTTTGAATTAAATTATTTACTTTAATTTTCTGTGCATTAGTGTTACGCCTGCATGTTATATCTGTGTGTGGGTGTCGGATCTGTTAGAAACGGAGTTACATTTATGAGCTGCCATGTAGGTGTTGGGAATTAATTGAACCCAAGTCCTCTGGAAGAGCAACCAGTGCTCTTGACTATTGAGTCACTGCCCAACCCCCCAAGATAGGATTCACCTGTGTAGCGTAGCCCTGGCTGTCCTGGAGCTCTGTAGACCAGGCTGGCCTCAAACAAACAGAGATCCATCTGCCTCTGCCTTCCAAGTGCCGAGATCAAAGGTGTGCGCCACCACTGCCTGGCTGCCTTCACCTGTTTAAAGCCTAGTTTATAGTGGTTGTTTGCTTTACCTGTTTGTTGAGGAGTCTCTCTGCCGATCAGGCTTAGACAGAACTTAGCCAAGGATTGCCTTGAGCTCATGACAGTCCTCCTACCTCAGCCTCCCAGTGCTGGATTACAGTCACGAGACAACATGTGGAGCTCGGGCAAGTCACATATTTGCAGAGTTATAAAAGCACACACAATGCATGTTAGGCTATTGTCATCACCTCAACAGCCCATTGGTAAGCCCACACCTCACCCAAATCTCCAGATCCAGTTGGCCAATGAAGAACCCATTTTCTGTCCTGAGATTTGCCTCTTTCAAACATTCCGCTAAAACAGGGTCCTATGAGATGAAGCCCTTCCTGCTTGCCGCCGATCTTATCTTAGTGTTGTCAAGGTCATCCACAAGCACCATGCCTCATTTTGGTGCTGTCTTTATTGCCAAATGAGATGGCATTCATTGTATGATTACTATTAATTAATTGGTTAGAAGAGAGTCTCAGACAGGATTCCCACATATCCTTGGCTGTCCTGGAACTCATGCTGTAGACCAGGCTGGCCTTGAACAGAGATTTTTCTGCCTCTGCCTCCCAAGTTTAAACTCTGCTGAGTTTAAAGGATTGCACCACCACCTCCTGCCTTTTCTAGACTTATTCAATTTTTTTTTTTTTAAAAAAAAAGTGTGTCTGAGTGTTTGCCTGCATATACGTATATGCAGCATGAAGTCAGAAGAGGGTGAAGTCAGAAGAGGGTGAAGTCAGAAGAGGTGTCAGATCCCTGGGACTGGAAATCCAGACAGTTGTGCCTCCATGTGAATGCAGGGCACTGAACCTGCGTCCTCTGCAAACAAGCACTCTTTAACTGCTGAACTATTTCCGGCTCCCTGTCACTTAAGGGAAGAGATGCCAGATTTATAAAGAGAAAGTGAGAATAAGCTCTCAAGAATGAAAAGAGTCCCCAGGAAGAATGCCCCTGGCTACTGTTCTTATTATTGTGAAAATAAAAGGAAAAAAGTGATCACACACACACACACACACACACACACACACACACACACACACGCACTGTAGAAATGTTTGCATGGAAGCCAGAGCCATTAGGAAGCAGGACGCTGACTCTCTGAAGATGAGCTTCGCTCATGGACCCACTGACTGCAGGTCTCTGAAGTACAGAATTGCACTGTGCCTGAGCCCTCCAGATGTGTTTGCAGAGTTTAGCAATGGCTGCCTCCGGGACATTTTTAGCCAAGCACAGATAACCTCTCCTGTGAGTCACATGACACCTGTTCTTACTCAGTCTCTGCAGTTTCCTACGGAGGAAGCTTCACCACTTTTTAAACATGTATTAAAAGCCGGGGTGGTGGCGCATGCCTGTAATCAGGGAGGCAGAGGCAGGTGGACCTCCGTGAGTTCGAGGCCCGCCAGGTCTACAAAACGAGTCCAGGACAGGCCAAGGCTACACAAGAGAAATCCTGTGTAGAGAAATAATAATAAAATAATATATATATATATATATATATATGTATTTGTTTTATGTATTAATTTGTGTCACTTGGTACTGCTGCCCACTTTCGCTTCCTTCTTTGGGACATTGAGTGAGAGTTGTATGGGTTCATGTCTACCCAATTTCAGCTCCTGAAATCCTTCCCCAGTTTCCAGTTTCCAGCTGACTGACAGTGAACTCTCACAGATAAGTGGCTTCCGAGAATGCTAGTTCTTATCGGAACTTCCTGACCCATCCGCACAACGGGGTAGATGGTCATATGAGCCCATTCTAGGTGAGGAGTGAGCTCAAAGCAGCTAAGTCCTTAAACCTCAGAGAAGAGACCAGAACTCTCGGGCCTGCGCACTCTTGCAGCATAAACCCTGGCTGGGCGGCACTTCAGAAACAAAATGGTTGCTGGGCTTGTGAATGCATGCTGGGTGTAAGCAGCAGGATCAGGGAGCAGGGCCTTCTCCAAATATTGAGTTCAAGTCCAGCCAAAGCAATGTGAGATCCTATTCCTACAACAAAGAAAAAAGAAGGAAGGAAGGAAGGAAGGAAGGAAGGAAGGAAGGAAGGAAGGAAGGAAGGAAGGAAGGAAGGAA
>NW_026596131.1:2809241-2824965 GCF_907164565.1 Psammomys obesus | reverse complement strand
GAAGGAAGGAAGGAAGGAAGGAAGGAAGGAAGGAAGGAAGGAAGGAAAGAAGACAGGCAGGCACCATTAAGGCAGAAATAGTCAAATTCTAACAGTACCATAACTCCCATCGCTAGCCTGGACAAACATCAGACTAACACTCCTTGGGGCTTTTTGTTTGTGGTTTTTGTTGTTGGTGGTGGTTGTTTGTTGTTGTTTGTTTGTTTTTAGTTTTTTGTTTTGTGTGTGTGTGTGTGTGTGTGTGTTTGCATTATTTTGGGGAGAGAGTCTCATAATCCTGGATTATAGGTGTCTTTTGGGACAGTCCCAGAATCCTGGAATTAAAGGTATGTGCCGCCATACTTGAATCTGGTTTTGTTTGTTTTGAGACAGGGTCCTTTGAAGCTCTGTCCATCCCTAAACTCACTATGTAGCAAAGATTGACCTTTAACCTCTGACCTTCTTGCCTCCATCTCCCAAACCAGATTACAGAGGTACACCTGATTGCTGTGGTGCTGAATACTGGGCCAGTACTCTACCAGCTGAGCAGCAGCCCTGGTCTCTGACTAATGCTTTTTGTTTTTGTTTTGACAGGGTTTCTCTGTGTGTAGCCTTGGCTATCTTGGAACCCACTCTGTAGACCAGGCTGGCCTCAAACTCACAGAGATCCACCTGCCTCTGCTTCTGAGTGCTGGCATTAAAGGCACTACCCATACCCTGTAGCTTTCTTATTGTGAACCAAGCTCTGGTCCTCCAGAGGAGGAGAGAAGCTCTTAACCACTGAGCCATCTCTCCAGGCCTCTCACCTAATGCTTCTTGTTCTACAGATTCCCAGTCAGGTCTCCTGCCATCAAGGAGGTATTAGTCTATTTGTGGAGGTTAGGCCATCGCCTCAAGCTGTAGGAAGTGTCTAGGTGAAGGGACGTGAAGGAAGTCAGCTCAGCTGAGAAAAAGTGGGGAAGTTACCAGAGAAGTCAGTGAGTTAGGAAATGAGTTAGGAAAAGTGAGTAACAATTAGTCAGCTAAAAGGAGAGGAAAAGACGCTTCAGCAGGCGAACAGCAATGGGAAAGGCATGTAATGCATTGTGGGAACTTTACATGCTAGCAACCAAAGCTTAGAGCAGGGAATGAAGTGGTGTGATTCTTAGACAGAGGTAAGCAAGGGCTGGATAACCTAGACTCTTTCCCAGAGAGTGTTACAACTGTCAAAGTGAAAGGGACCAAAGGAACCAATTTATAGTGATTCCAGAACCCACATCGTAGAAGGAGAGAATTCCTACAGAATGACCTCTGACCTCCCCCCCTCCAAACACATAGTGGCACACATGTGTTCTACCCCCACTTCCACGTACACAAATGAACAAATGCTGTTAAAAAAAAAAAAAGAAAGAAAGAAAGAAAGAAAAGCTGGGCATGGTGGTGCACGCCTGTGATCCCAGCGCTTGGGAGGCAGAGGCAGGCGGATCTCTGTGAGTTCCAGGCCAACCTGATCTACTAAGTAAATCCAGGACAGCCAAGGCTACACAGAGACACCCTGTCTCAAAACAAACAAACAAACAAACAAACAAACAAAAAAACAAAACCAAACAAAAAGGTTGGAGGGCAGAGAAAACACCTGGGGTCTAGTATGGATTACATACATACACACTCACATATATATGGCCAAACCAAGTCAGTGATCACAGCCCACTGCAGGGGCTGAAGAAAGCCCCAGTTTACTGAAGCTCCAACGTCCTGGTCAGAGTGTTCCTCACAAACACTGAACATCGTCAGAAAAGCTGGCCAGGGAGGGACAGGAGGCTCAGATTTACACTAGGCAGACACAGACCCTCTTAGGGGGCCCACAGGAAAGGCAGGCAGGCCTTACTGGGTATCCCACAAAAGCACTTTTGGGTGGAAGCCAAAGGGAGGGAAATGAAATACCCTTCACCCCATGAGGGGAAGGAGTCCCCAAACCCAGATGAGGCAAGAATTCTGAGGCAAATGTCATTTCTGGGTTGTTTTTTTTTTTTTCCTTGTTGTTGTTTTCTCCTCTTCTAGACAAAGCCACTGGATTCTGTGGTCCCTCCGGATGCCAGTCATTTCCTGAGGAGATATCAGGCCAGCCCAGACCTCATTGTTCTTGGTTTCCAGCTATGGCCGCCATAACCTGACAAGTACCAGGGCTGGTCTCTCTGTGGGTGCCTGGAGAAGCTGTCAGAGAGCTGTCTCTGCTTTTCAGAGTAGGCTTCTGGTCTGCAACGGGAAGAGGATTCTGCTCCTTGAGGCATGGCCGGAAGGCAGGAATAATGTGGGCCTCAGTCTGCAAGAGCCTTGCTCTCCGGATGCAGCTGAGGTGGGCCTCAGTCGGCAAGATGCCCCCGGCCCTGCTGCTTACCCTGCTTCTCTGTGAGTTCATAACTTACCTCTCTCTTCAATTTCACGAGACTTGAAGTCAGTGATATCAACAGATTTCTTTTCTTTTTTCTGTCTTCCAGATGCAAGCCTCCAGGCTCAGGAAAACTGTAAGTCCTGGTGTTTTGTTGTTGTTTTGTTTTTTAACGTGGCTTCCTTCTCTGTGTCTTCTCTGAGCTTCTTAATGACTTTGGACTGCCTAGGGGTTGGCATTTACAATAACCAAGAAAAACATCCCAAAGGAAAAGTTAAGTGGATTCTGTCTTGGCATTTAAAAAAAAAAAAAATTAGAACAAAAACTTGTTCTGAGTCAAGGTTCATGGTATGGTTTAGAAACAGTGTTGTAGAAGAGCGTTTTAGATCATCTGCTTGGTGGGTTTCTGTTTGTTGGAACTGGGGAGATGATTTTAAAAAAAGCAAACCTTCATGAGTCTTCACTGGTTTGTGGTTTTTCTGTCATACCCTGTTTTTACACCATACCACAACTCCAACTGTTGATTTTCAAGTTCTTTTCTTTGTTTGGTTGGGTCTGGTGTCTGCAATCCCAGCACTTGGGAGGCGGACCCAGAAGCGTAGGGATCAAGGGCAGCTTCAGCCACACAGAAGTTTGAGGGAAGCCCGGACCGCACGGGATGCTGTCTGAGACAACCCCCCCCCAAAAAAAAAAAAAAAAAAACAAAAAAAAACAAAAAAAAAAAAAACCAAAAACCTATAAACTTTAAAAAAAAATTCTTTTTTTTCTTTCAATTCTTTTAATTTACAAATGAGACACCGTTGACTGGACAGACTTCCGAAGGCTGAAGGAACCCATTAATGGGTGCCAGGGCCCCCTTTCTTCTAAGAGATTAAATGCAAGGAAAGGCCGGATCTCCTTTTCCACCCACCTAGCTTCATATCTGGCTGAGATCTCCTAAGCCTCCACGTGGGGAAGGGTTCTGTCTGTCTTTAAAATCGGGCCCATCCTCTCTCTCTCTCTCTCTTTCTCTCTCTCTCTCTCTCTCTCTCTCTCTCTCTCGAGCCCATTTGGACCCCTTGAAATTTCAGATAAGGGGGTTTGCCCTGTTTGCTCTGAGACTCTGAAGACAGGGGCTCAGCCCAGCCCAGGGACTGGGGATCAGGAGGCAGGGCACAGGTGACATAATTTGTCAGTCTAAAGTCACTTCAGAGTGTGAAGACCAGGGGTGCTGCCGTTGCTGGTAGCTGGCCCCTATAGCTCTTTTGAGCCTAAGAACATGACCGGGCTGAGTTGAGCGAAGGACAAAGGATGGAGCTGTGGCGCCGGGGTGGGGAGGGCTGCCGGTCTGTGAGTCTGTGCTCAGTCTGTGTTTCCTTAGACATCCAAATCCTTTGTCACTGTATGGAGGCAGGCTGTGTAGATTTACCTTCAAGCCGTCCCCACTTAAGGATGGAATCAATGAGTCTCAGAAAGACGTGACTCAGCCTAGAAAGTCAGGGATTGTCAGCACTTCGCTCTCCACTCCCAGAAACCCAGACGTGTGTCTGGAGTTGGTGTTTTGCTCTGCTTGGCTTGGTCTGGTTTGAGACAGGGGTCTCACACCGTAGCCTAAGGTAGTCTTGAACCCAGTGTTTCGCCCAGGCTGCCTTTGAACCCTAACTCCTCCTGCCTCAGCATCCTAGTGCTGAGATTTCCATGTCACCATCCCTGGTGACACTCATGTCTTTTAATTCCAGTTTTGCCTTGTTTCTTGGACCCCTTTCCCTTTGCTGTAAAATGCAAGCAGTCCCCACACCCCGAGGCACAGACTAGGGTGAGGCTGAGATTGGAGTATTGGGTCTGGCTCATTTGCCCTGCCCTCAGGGATTAGGAAACAACAAAGAGCAAGGGGATTCCCTCCTAGCCCACCTTTAAACTTCTGTCCTATTCCCTCCCCACCTCATCCATGCCCTCCTAGCTCTCTTCCACGCACTGGGTGTCATGTACCTCAAACTCGCTATGTAGCTGAGGATGACATTGAGTTTCTGGTCCTTCTGCTTTCGTCCCTAAGAGCTGAGATTGTAGGCACAGACCACTCGAGCTGTGTGCAGGGCTGGGAATCAAACCCAGGGCTTTAGGCAGGCATTCTGCGGGCTGAGCCATACCCAAGCTCTCCCCCATCTCCTGTCTGGAGTCTGCCCTGCCAACCTTAGTGGGTTCTTGCTTCTCAAGAGCCCCATGGCTTGTCTTCCATGGCACCTGCTCTTCCCCTGTCTCTTTCTCTGCTTCGCATGGCATCAGCTGTAAGGAAAATGAGGCAGAGAAGCAGACAACAGGCTGAAGCTGCTTTATTGGAGCAGGGAGGGGCCCTCAGCCTTTTTGAGGGATGAGGGTTGAGTGCTCTTTGAGGTTTTGGGGGATGTGTGTGTGTGTGTGTGTGTGTATGTGTGTGTTTGATCAGAAAGTTGCAGCTATTTTTTGTGGCTGGACTAGGAGCAGGGTGGGTTCTGTTTGATAGCCAGGCACATTGTTTCTACAGGGGGAGCTGAATGGTTAGGCTGGGGCTGAGCCGTTCTTTATGGCCAGGGGCTGTCACCCATTTTAGCCTGACTCAATTCCTCATGACCTGAGGCTATTATACAATATATCCCAAATCTGAAAAGTTGAAAAGAAAAAGCCAAGGAGGCTGGGTGTGGTGACGTACACCTTCGATCCTGGCACTCACTCGGGAGGCAGAGGCAGGTGGATCTCTGTGAATTTGAGGTCAGCCTGGTCTATAAAGCCAGTTACAGGACAGCCAAGGCTTCACAGAGAAACCCTGTATCACCACCACCACTCCCCCCCCCCAAAAAAAAAAAAAAGAGAGAGGAGAGGGTTGCGGTGTTGTAGAGGAGAGCTTCTTCTAGCTGGAATGGGGAAGGGGCATGCTGAGGTCCCTTCCAGGTGGGATAGGGGCTGATAAGGTTTCCTTTGTTTGTTTTTGAGACAGGGATCTGCCTGCCTCTTCCTCCCAGAGTGCTGGGATTAAAGGCGTGCACTACCAGGCTCTGAGGGGCTGGTAGCCTTTGGCCATGAAGAATTGAGTGACCTTTGGGACCTGTAGCCTTTGTTAGAAGGACTTGGTAAGGAAGCTGAAGAGGCAGGGACTGCAAGAGCAAAGTTAGAACAACCATAAAGATTGGGCCTGCCAAGCGGGTGATCAGTGGCTCCCAAGTGGTCCAGGTGTCCTTGCAGAAAATCCCGTCTACTCTTTCTCTGCTTGATTGGTTAGCATTTTCCTGTACTAGGGCATTTTGGTTTGCTTAAAAAGAGCCTTCTTTCCCTAGGCAGGTATAGTGGCCATCATTGAGTCTAGTCCTCTGTGGGCTTGGAGGACCAGCCAGGGAATCTATTTGATTTTGTAGGGTGATGATGGTTTGTTGTACCAAGATCCGGTCTTCCTTAATCTGATTGGTGTTTTGGCTGTGTTGTACCCGTTAGAGCCCTGTCGCTTCTTGTTCAGTGAGGGCCACTGGGGGGCTTGTTTTGGTATAGGTTGAAGTTCAAAGCATAAAAATGAGAGTATGAAGATAATAAGGAGCAGTCGGGGGAGGAACCAGAGTGGGAGTGAACTAAAAGCCCATACATAGGGGGAGGCTTGTCACTGAATTTTTGTCTGGCCTCTGTGTCTTTGCGCCCCATCTCAAACCAGTTAGGGTTTGTTGGTGGGGAAGCAGCAACCATCTTTGAGGAGGGAGAAAATCCCATCCTCAGCAGGAGTCAGAGCTGGTCATGGAGCACTGCATAGGATGGCGTTTGTCCTGAAGGATGTTACACTGATCTGTAATTTCCCTGAAGTTTTTGAGAGCTGTCTGAACACAATGTCCAGAGAGACAAAAAAGAGGGATGAGTTGGATGGAATTGGATCCCCCTTAGAGGTCACTTGAACTGCTTTTAGGGGTTTAGGGTGCAGATTTCTCTTTGCGATGACCAAAGGGACCATATAGAAAGGACAGCGGAGCTGGGCCTGGTGGCACACACCTATAATCCCAGCACTTCACTTGGGGAGGCAGAGGCAGATCTCTGTGAGTTCAAGGCCAGCCTGATCTACAAAGTAAGTCCAGGACAGCCCAGGCTACACAGAGAAACCCTGTCTCAGAAAACCAAAGGGGGGTGGGGGAAAAAAGAAAGGAGCAACAATTAGAGTGCCTGAGGAGGGTCCATCCAAGGGACCTCAGTAAAACTCAACAGATGGCAAAGATCCAGAACAAGTCAAAAGTGATGACTGTACAACGTTGGGGGGACACACACAGTTTTCAGCAGCCAGTTCCTCTCTGGGCTCCCAGAGAAGGCCCTTTATCTCTCCAGGAAAGCTGTACAAGGAGGATATGCGCAAACCTTCCGTTTCCTCCCTATCTCTCCGTGAGCCAGGTGTGGTGGTGCAGGCTCTTTACCCTGCATTCAGGAAGTGGAGGCAGGAGGTCAGATCTTGATGCGTGAGCTCTTGTCTCAAGAAACAATACAACAGTGGAGGCAGCGGCGGTGTATGCCTTGTCGTAAATCAGAGTACTCGTAAATCAGAGGCAGGCAGAACTCTGAGTTTGAGGCTAACCTGGTCTACAAAGTTCCAGGACAGCCAAGGCTACACAGACAAACCTTGTCTCAAAAAACAAAAACAAAACAAAACAAAAAAACAAACAAAACAAAACAAAAAACAAACAAGGGGCTGGAGAGATGGCTCAGAGGTTGAGAACACTCACTGTTCTTCCAAAGGTCCTGAGTTCAATTCCCAGCAACCACATGGTGGCTCACAACCATCTATATTAAGATCTGGTGTGCAGGCAGAATGTTGTATAAATAATAAATAAATCTTTAAAAAGCAAAAACAGGCAAACCTGGCATAGTACCTTGCTCAAGGGAATGTGCTGGCATCCCCAGTACAGAACAGAACAAAAGAATCACACGCAGCCGGGGAACTCATGGCGTCTTTAAGATGAGAAGGGCCTCTGGCCTTGTTTAGAGAAGCATTTCCTCTTTGCATCAGCTCCATTGACAGGCCTGCTGACCCCTCCGATACCCGCTCTGTTTGACTGAGACCCAGCTGTGCTAGGTCAACACCAGGGTTAAGCAAGCCAGTCCACCCAAGTGGGGTATGTGAAATGCGTGTCTTACACTAGTTTACTCCAGGTTGTTCATTCTGCAAGTCAGGTCAAATGTGGCCCTTTTCCCTCCTATCTCAGGCCTCTGGGCCATCCCTAGCTCTCACCCAACTGCAGCCTGCCTCCGCTCCGATACAGGAGATCACTTCAGCTCCATCTTCATCTAGAAAACAGCGGGTCTGGAGGGAACTCCCTGGACTTCCCGCCTAGCCCGGGCTGCTGGCTAATCTGCCTCCCCACCCATCCTGCTGGCTCTGCTCCAGGGCCCCTGCTGGGCCACCTGGGCCTGAGCCCATCCCTCCTCACCATAAGGACCTCCCGGCTACAATTATTCCTGCGTTCTTTTCTACTCCGCCTTAGAGAATCTCCATTTTACTCTCCAGTTCCTTTCTCTGCATAGATGAGCCCAATTGGTGGCTACTGTTCTTTCAGAAAAAAGAAAGAAAAATCATACACAAGCTACCCCCCCCCCGCCCCCACCAACTTGCTTCCATGCTCAGTGGAACGTTGTACCAAGAATGTACCTCAGAATGGCCAGTCTCTGCTTCCTCGGGTCATGGCTGCCCTGCCTGGAATCTCTGCTCCCTTAGGAGTCATCAAAGACCACTTGATGCCAAATCTTTTCCATCCTGGAACTTTTGCTACCCTTGACTAAAAAGATCATACCCAGACCCAGAGCTGGCTTCTCTGACCTGGGAGTTCCTTCCTAGTTTTTCTCTTCCTAGTAAGCCTTCCTTCCTCACTCCCAGGGGAGACTGACTCTGCCCACCCCCACTCCTGTCTCTGGAGCTCCTGGGTTAGTCTCTCCATAGCCAGACTCCCTCCTCAGATTGCCTCCAGGGCCTCCATTCCATACTGATCTCTCCCCCAAACCTCAGGTGTAATACTGGCCCTACAGTTTCTTCATCTGTCAGATCTTCAGATTTCCCCTCAGCATCAAGGCTTCATTTTCTTTCTTATCTTTTACCTGGCATCCTCTGTAGCCAGGAACCTGACTTCCATTTTTCAGGTTCTCTAGTCAATCAAATTAGGTGTCTTAAAAAAATTGTGGTAGAAATATAATCTAAAATTTATTTAAAATATTTTCACGTATTTATTTGTTTTTGAGGCAGAGTCTCACTATGTAGCCCTGGCTGTCCTGAAACTCTTTCTGTAAGACCAGGCTGGGCCTCAAACTCATAGAGATCTTCCCGCCTCTGCCTCTGAATTCGGGGATTAAAGGCATGTGCCATTTTGCCTGACTTTAAAATGCGTTATTAGTGACATTTAGAGCGTTTACAACATTGCATATATAGTTCTAGAATATTTCCATCACTCTGGAAGTCAAGTCCCTCTGGTCCCCTTGAGAGGGTTGCATGCCCTTTGACTCAGCCCCTCCTGCCTGCCCAGCCTCAGCCACTTTTGTTAGAACCAACCCAGGCTGCTCACTGGTAGGGAGTCAGGGGTGATTTTTCTAGAGCTCCAGTTTATTCTGGCATCAGCAACCTGACTCACAAGGCCCCTCTTTCCTGCTCCTCTCTCAGAACTGGCCATGCCCGGAATGCTCAGGTTTCTCATGCCCCTGTGCCCGGATACATGCTGTTCTGGAGCACCCATCCTGGCCTGCCTTTGGCCCAGTGGACTCAATCCCGGGCACATCCTGGGCAAGCCTTCTCCTCTCTGCATCATCGACATGACTCAACTAGCGCCAATGGGGTCTCCACCAGCCTGCATGCTCAGATAGCAGGGGTCATTTCTTGTTTTCCCTGGAAGCCTGGTACCCGGCGCAGCTGTTGGATAAATGTCACTTGGCTGGGAACCTGAAGTGACCATGGACAAGCTTGAGAGTCCCAGGGGCAGATGGATCAGCGTGTTCTCTGATAACAGGGATGTTCCTTAGGGACTCCATGCTTTCAGGAGCTTTGTAATTTTCCTGACAATAGCGGGCAGCACCTCCTTCTCCCCCCAACTCTGAGTCATTTCCAGGTTGAGAGCCAGGTGGCTGGCTGAGGCAGGGGGCCTCGTCTTGCCAAGGAGACGGAAGAAGGCCCCAGCATTTTAGTGTTTGGCATTGTGTCTTTTTTTTTTTTTTCCTTGAGATAATGTTTTTCTGTGTAGCCCTGGCTGTCCTGGAACTCACTCCATAGACCAGGCTGTCCTAGAACTCATAGATCCGCCTCCGTCTGCTTCTCTGGGACTAAAGGCGTGAGGTGCCGCCATTGCCACCTGGTGTGGTACTGTGGCCTGTCAGGGCCATGAAGGCTTTGTTACTTCTTCTTCTGCTTCCTCTTCTTCTTCTTCTTCTTCTGCTTCCTCTTCCTCTTCTTCTTTCTCATCAGCCTCTTCTTTCAGATCTCTTTAGGCTGTTCTGTGCCCTGTTCTTTATAACAGTTTTGGACACTTTGAGGCTTAATGAGGCTTAGAAGGAGGGGAAGGGCCTTCGGAAAATTCCGCTGTGTGCAACAGGAGGTCTGTGGAACGGCGCCAACACCATGGTCATCTCCCAGAGCCCAGGTTCCCCAGGCCATGCCTGGTTATTCTCCTGTCTGCTGGTGAATAAAACTTAAAACTCAAGCCAATTCTTGGGAACATGATCATGGTCAGCCTGGTCTACAGAACTGTTCAGGACAGCCAGGGCCTCACAGAGAAACCTTGTCTCAAAACAAACAATAAATAAACAAAATAAAATCACCCCAAGGGTCAGGCCTGTGGGCACACTCCTGTTGTCATACTTACCTGCGAACCTGAACCTGAATGGCTGCACATTCTAGGGTTGCCAAGGTTACAGAGGGAATACCCAGGCCGACACCGTAGTCCCAGTATCTGGGAAACTAAGGCAGGATTGTGAAGAGTTTAAGGCTAGCCTGAGCTACATGGTAAGAGTGTCTTAAAATAAACAAATAAATATTAAAAAAAAAAAAAACTTAAACTATCCCAAGACTCAGGGGTTGAAAGTAGGACATACTTAGTCTTGTGGGTAACTCTGGCTTAGGGTCTCATGTGATGACGGACAAACTTTCAGCCAAGGTCAAAGCTTTCCTTTGAAGGCCTGCCTGAGCCTGTGCCATCTGCTCCGGAGCTGCCCCTTGTGGCTGTGCACTGGAGGCCTCTGTTCTTCATCTGCTGAGACATCCTCTCCTCTGAGCCGCTCCCATGGGAAATGGCAGCTGGCTTGGCCCCGAGGCAGAGGTCCTGGAGGAGAGAGCTGGTCGAGAGGGAGGCTGCACATGTGTGTAACTGATATCAGAAGGAACATCCCCACTCCACTGGGACAGTCGCATAGATGGCCCTGGTATAACATGGGAGATGTGAGGAGCAGGGCCAAGGATTATGCTAAAGGCTGGCTGGACCAGGGGGCTGCCATGATAGTTTGTTGTGTTCATGTTCTCTGAGAAGCTGAGCTAGGCTCATTTTGAATATTTTCTTTCCTTTCTTTCTTTCCTTCCTTCCTTTCTTTCTTTCTTTCTTTCTCTCTTTCCTTCCTTCCTTCTTTCTTTCTTTCGTTCCTTCCTCTTTCTTTTCTCTCTCCCCCACCTTTCCCCAAACAGTGTTTCTCTGTGTACCCTTGGCTGTCTGGGCTAGCCTCAAAATCACAGAGATCTGCCTGCCTCTGCCTTTCTGAGTGCTAGGATTAAAGGTGTGCACCACCAGCCTGGCAAATTTTTCTTTTCTTTAATTAATTCCGAGAGACAGGGTTTCTCTGTGTAGCCCTGGCTGTCATTTGTAGACCAGGCTGGCCTCGAACTCACAGAGATCCTCCTGCCTCTCCCTCCCCCAGTGCTGGGATTACAGGGGTGTGCCACCACTCCCATCTTATTTTTAATTTTCAACACATTTTTATTTTGTGCTCGCGCTCGTGTGTGTGTGTGTGTGTGTGTGTGTGTGTGTGTGCCTGTGCTTGTGTGTGCATTCCATGATGTGCTTGTGGCAGTCAGAGGACAACAGGCAGGAGTTGATTCTTTTGCCACCTACCCCGGGGTCCCCAAACTCACTCAGTCAACAGATATAGCACCTTTGCTTGCTGAGCTATCTCAACAGCCCTACTCTTATTTTATTATTATTTTACTTTTTTCATGGGTATAGGCTTTTGGCCTACAAGTGTGTCTGTGCTGCAGTGCCCACAGAGGCCAGAGGGGAAACTGGATCTTCTAGAACTGGACTTAGAGGTGGCTGTGGACACAAGAACAAGTGCTCTTAATGGCTGAGCCATTTCTCAATTCTCTCCCAGGCTCCTGCCTGCCCCCTTGAGGCAGGGTTTCACTGTCTAACCCTAGGGGGCCTGGGATTTGCAGTGTGGACCAGACTGGCCCCAGACCCTTGGCAGTACTCCTTCCTCTGCCCCCTGAGCGATAGGATTAGAGGCGGGTGCCACCTCCTTAAGTTTTCTGCCATGTTTCCCCCTCTTTCACCCTGTAATACTCCCGCTGGCTGGATGGCCATATGAAGTTCCTGGCGGTGAACCAGGTGAGTGTCACACAACTGGGTGTGTGTTCGAGAAAAGTGTTAGAGAAATCACCGAGATGATAGACACCAGTCTCACTACGAAAGCCACACTTGCCGGGCATGGTGGCAGACGCCTTAACCCCAGAGGCAGAGACAGGTGGATCTTCATGAATTTGAGGCCTGCCTGATCTAGCTAATGAGCACCATTACAGCCAGAGCTACATAATGAGTCTCTCTCTCTCTCACACACACACACACACACACATATGCACACAGCCATGTTCAATGCTGTAACGGGGTTTTTGAGACAGATTTTCTCTGTGTAACCCTTATAACCCTTGCTGTCCTGCACCAGTATGCCCAGCTTTGAGTCTGGGAACACACAGCAGACTTAGAGCAGTGTCAGGGAGAAAAGGAAATGGGAAAGAAGGGAAAATTACAATGACCACAGGGTGGGACTCGGCAAATGGCTGCAAGCAGCTGCCCCGAGGCAGGAGACTTACTCCCTAGAAAGGAAATGTTCCTTATCTCATTAAGGGGATAAATAACCCTCCCCTACCCTAGCCTGTCTTTAGATAGAGCAGATTCCAGGAAAAGAGGCAGTCCTTCCCGGAGGAGAGGCGCTCCTGGTAATTCCAGTGATTAACTGCCCCAGGTTGGATCCTCTCTTAAAAGGAGATGAGGGCAGGAGAGAGAGGAAGGAAGAAAGAGAGAGGGAGGGAGGGATGGGGGGATTGCTTCTCAGAAGGCTAGAAGTCCAAGATCTGGCTTCTGAGGTTTCTCCTGGTCCTGGATGACAGCCCTCTCTGTGTCTTTTCTTTTGAAAGATAGGATCTACTATGTAGCCACACTGGTCTCAAATTCAGAGCAAATCCTTTTGCCTCTGCCACGCCACTTCACATGGGATCTGTGGTCACAAGATAAGAACACAGATTTAGTGGATTAGAGTACCACACTACTGACCTCATTCTGGTTTAATTAGTGGCCTCCATACAGGCCTGAGGTCTGTGGAGAGTCACATTCTACAAGACTGGAGGTTGGGATTTAACGTGTGAATGTGGTTATGGGGCAAAATTCAGCCCAGGTGCCTCCCCTCCCCCCAAGTCAGTCTGGCCCAGCTTGTGAGGGACAATGAGGGCCCATCATGTAATGCACATGGTAGTCATGACCTGTGGCTATTTAACTCTCACCCAGCAAATCTGGTAAGAACTGAGCTGTTAGGAGCCTTACCTAAGACGAGGGACCCTGCTTCGCTGGCAGAGCTTTTCTGTATCCATCTTAGTTAGGGTTTTATTGATGTGGCAAGACACCACACCCACGACAACTCTTGTAAAGGAAAGCATTTAACTGGGGCTGGCTTACAGGGAGGCCTGGTAGACACGGGACTAGAGACATAATTGAGAATTCTGCATCTGAATCCACAGGCAGCAGGAAGAGAGAGTGAGACACCGGGCCTGGCTTGAGCATGGGAGACCTCAACGCCTACCCCCAGTGACACACTTCCTCCAGTAAAGCCACACCTACTCCAACAAGGCCACACGTCTTGGGGGCCACTTCATTCAAACCACCACGGTAGCCAATCCATCATCTCTAGTCTCTGAATTTCCCGTAGCCACATACGTTCTGGGTTTACCCTGGTCAGCTGCCAGGCTTGAAGATATCATCTTATGTGTGGCGTGTGGCCTGCTATCTCCTGTGTAAACAGCCTAGGGGCATAACCAGAAGCTCATGTATGCCTTGAACTCATCGGTATCCTCTTGCCTTAGTTTCTTAGTGTAGGATTACAGGTGTCCAGCCACAATGCTCACCTTTAAATTATCTAAAAAAAAAAAAAAAAGTCTCTAAATTTTTTAAGGCTTTTTTATTCTAGGTGTAAAAGCGTTTTGCTTTAATCTCGCCTCTCTAAAACTGGCCTAGTGACACACACCTTAATCCCATCAGGTAGCGCAGTGGTTCTCAACCTGTGGGGCCACATACCAGATATTTACATTATAATTCATAACAGCAGCAAAACTACAGCTGTGAAGTAGCAACAAAAATCACTTTATGGTTTGGGGACACCACCACTATATTAACCGATACACCAGGAACTGTGTTAAAGTCACAGCATTAGGAGGGTGAGGACCACTGACTTAGGAGGTGGAGACTGGAGGACCAGAAGTTCCGTTATTCTCAGCTGTGCAATGAGCTAAAGGACATTCTAGGCAACATAAACCTCTGCCCCCCTGGTTTCACGTCTTTCTCATGTGGTGACACCTCTGAGCCTACTAAATGGCAATCACCCACTGGCCACTGCATAGGGAGTATTACTGTTTTTACCCACATATATCTATTTCAGGTAATGACTATTTTTTTCTTTTCTCATTTTTGTTTTTCCAGACAAGCTTTTCTCTTTGTAGCCTCGGCTGTCCTTTGTAGACCAGGCTGGCCTCGAACTCACGGACATCTGCCTGCCTCTGACTCCCAAGTGCTGGGATTAAAGGTGTGTGCCACACTTCCCGGGCTAATGAATATTTTTTTAAAGCTTGTTTTGCCTTTCGTTTGTTTGTTTGTTTGTTTTGTTTTGTCCCCCTAAGGTGCTTTCTGAACCGGAGGATACCGTCTCTCAGCTCTGCCTCCAGCCTCAATACACATTCTTGTTTGTGGTACTAGGGATTGAACCCAGGCCATTATGCATGTTAGAAAAGCACACCAGCCCTCCCTCAGTTCATTTTTCCATTCATTCTTTCTTTCATTTGTTTATTTGAAATTTTAGAATTTCACTGGCTTGCCTGAGATTCATTATGTAACCTAGGCTGGAATTGAACTGGCTATAATCCTACTGTGCTCTCTCTGTCTCACTCTCATTTATTTATTTATTTTGAATTTTTTCAAGACATGGTTTCTCTGTGTAGCCTTGGCTGTCCTGAACTCACTTTGTAGACCAGGCTGGCCCCGAACTTACAGTGATCTGCTTGCCTCCGCCTGGTATTATAATTGTGTATGCTGCCTGCTATTTATTTAACTTGAGACACAGTCTCACTCTGAGTCCTGGGCTGACCTTGAACTCATAGCAATCCTCCTGCCTCAGCCTTCCAAAAGCTGGATGTACAGATGTTAGCCCCCCCCCCCCCCGCCTGACCAATACTGTACCTTAATTCAGTGTAATGTGGTCTGTATTTCTTACAGATCTTGGAAACAGTTACCAGAGAAAGCATTTTAAACGTGAAAAAAAAATAAATAAATAAAAGACAAAAGGAAGAGAGAGCTTCCCAGAGTGATGTTGCACGCCTGTGATCCCAGCACTTGGGAGGCAGAGGCAGGCAGATCTCTGTGAGTTCGAGGCCAGCCTGGTCTACAGAGTGAGTCCAGGGTAGCCAAGGCTACACAGAGAAACCCTGTCTCAAAAAACCGGGGTTGGGGGAGAAGAAGAAGGAGAGGAAGAGGGAGAGAAGAACCCTGCTGGCTCCATTAGGTCCTGGAGTGGGCGGAGCATCCCCGGCGTGTCTGCCTAAAGGATGGAGAGTCACTGTTTATTCATTTATAGTTCACAACTCGCTGTTTATTGAGCAACTACGGGGTACCACACTGTATCTCATGACCTCTGGCCACTCCCCTATATGTCTAGCACAACAATTTTAGGAAGAATTCCTTTTTTTTTTTTTAAAGCCTTAATTTGTGTGTGCATGGTGTGTGTTTGTGTGTGTGTGTGGTATGTGTATGTGTGTGTCTGGATGTGTGTGGGGTATGTGATGTGTATGTATGTGTGCTGTGGTGTGTTTTGTGTGATATGTGTGTGTTTGTGTATGTGTGTAGTATATGCATGTGTGTGTATATGTGTGTGCATGGCGTGTGTTTGTGTGTGTGTGTCTGGATG
>NW_026596131.1:2805245-2809231 GCF_907164565.1 Psammomys obesus | reverse complement strand
CACCCTTGCACTCTGCCTTCAGCTTTCACCATCAACAGCATCCAGATGGAGATCCTGCCCGCCGAGAGGGTGCCGAACGGGCACAACCTGACCCTGCAGTGCCTGGTGGACATCAGCACCACCTCGGCCGTCAGGCCTCAGCACCAGGTGCTCTTCTACAAGGACGACGCTCTGGTGTACAACGTGTCCTCCCGGGAGCACACGGAGAGCTTCTTCATCCCTCAGGCGCGGGTCTTCCACTCGGGGATGTACAAATGCACCGTGATCCTGAACAACAAGGAGAAAACCACTCAGGAGTACCAGGTGGTGGTGCAGGGTGAGTCAGGGGTGGGAGCGGGCGAGCCACGCTGGGCTACCCCGTCCCTCCCCGGACGCGTGGGCGGGTCTCGCTTCCTTCCTTGGGGGCGCTGTCGGGTCCTGGGAGCACCCTCGCCGTCCTCCTTATGTCCCAGACTGCACCGCTCCGGTTTCTCCTTCAGCGCGCTCCACACACGTGCACACCCACGCGCACGCACACGGACAAAATGTAGGAGTTGTTGGGATCGGTCATTGTTGGCACCTCCACGGCCGGCCCTGACTGGGACCTGACAAGCGGGACCTGGGGCATCCGTGAGGTCACCGCCAGAATCAGCGGTGACAGGGCCACCTGAACCCGCCGAGTGACCCCGCCGCAGGAGCCCAACAGTAGTAGTATTAAATACCGACCTTTTGAAAACCTTTTTGAGACAGAGCTTCTCTGTGTAGCCCTGACTTTTAGACCCCAGGCTGGCCTCGAACTCGCCAGAGGTCCTCCCGCCTCTGCCTCCAGAGAGCTGGGCTCACAGGCGTGCGCCCCGCCCCCGGCTCCCGAGGAGCCCACCTTAACTGCGCTCTCTTACTCTCTCCAAAGGCGTCCCCAACCCCGTGGTGACCCTGGACAAAAAGGAGGTGACCGAAGGCGGAGCCGTGACAGTCAATTGTTCTGTGCAAGAGGAAAAGCCGCCGATCTATTTCAGCATTGAAAAGGTGGAACTGGGTACGAAGCTTGTCAAGCAGAAGAGAGAGAAGAACTCGCATCAGAACTTCGTGCTCATGGAGTTTCCCATCGAGGAGCAAGACCACGTGATAGTGTTCCGCTGCCAGGCTAGGATCCTGTCCGGGATGCAGCTGCAGACCTCGGAGTCCACCAGGAGCGAATTCGTCACCGTGCAGGGTCAGAACCCGCCCCTCCCTACCGCCCTCTGTGGTGACGGGTTGCAGGGAGCAAAGAGGAGCTCAGAACCAGAGAACCGGTGCCTCCTTCTGGGGTGGCTACCCTCAGAATTAAAAGCTGGGTAGCACAGATGGTAATCCCAGCCCTGGTAAGATACGGTCAGGAGGGTTGGGAGTTCGAAGGAACCCTCAGCCGTGAGACTCTTTATTCCAAAAGCCCAAATAAATTGGTAACATTAACAAAAAGAAACGGGCAGGAGAAAGAGGAACAACGCGGGCCTGTGATTTCACCCGCTCAGGGGGCTGAAGCAGGAGGATTGAAAGTCCAAGGCTGGCCTCAGCTATACAAGTTCAAGGCCAGCCTGGGCCATTTAGTGAGGCCTTCTCTCAAACTAAAAATGAAAGAGAGGCCTAGGTGGTAAAACGAAAAATAAAAACAGAAGAGAGGCCTTTGTGCAGCTAAGTGATAGTGGTAGGATGTTTGATGTTTTAAAGAGCCTAGATCCACTGGGGCAGAGCCACAAAGAAGAGGAAGAAAAGAGCTAGGGAGGTGGCTCCGAGAGTGAAGTGTGTCTGATGCCCAAAACCCACGTAAAGCTGGAGATGGTGGTGCAGGCTTGTTATCCCAGCCCTAGGGAGCAGGAGACAGACAGCTTCCTGGTACTCACTGGATAGTGAGCCTCAGCCCAGTTCTTGAACCCCTATCTCCAAAACAAAACAAACAAAAAGAGCAAGGCATATGGAGCTGGAGATGGCTCAGTGGTTAAGCACACTGCCCCCTCTTCCAGAGGGCCTGGGTTGGATTCCCAGCACCCCATGATGGCTCACAACCATCTATCTGTAACAGCAATGCCCTCTCCTCAGCTGCATAGGCAGCAAGCATGCATGAAGTTTGCTTGTTGTTTTTTTCTAGAGACAGGGTTTTTCTGGGTGGAACTCGCTTTGTAGACCAGGGCCGCCCTGCACTCACAGATATATACCTGCCCCTGCCTCTGGGAGCCCCGGGACTAAAGCTGTAGGACACCACGCCTTGCTCCTTTTTAAGAAGATATGAAACAAAAGATAGATCAGTGTCTGAGAAATGCTCTCTGACCTCCCTGGAATGCCCCCCCCCCCCGTGCCCACACAGACTTCCTCCCACCCAACGGTAGATAGAGTAGGAAGTGCCCAGGTTTGAACTTTGAGTCCAACTGGCTTGTCCGCTGTCTTTCTCGCAGAGTCCTTCTCTACTCCCAAGTTCGAAATCCAGCCTTCCAGAATGATCATAGAAGGAGACCAGCTCCGCATCAAGTGCACGGTTCAAGTGACACACTTGGTCCAGGAATTTCCAGAAATCATAATCCAGAAGGACAAGGCAATCGTGGCCACCTCCAAGCAGGGCAGCGAGGCCCAGGCTGTCTACTCGGTCATGGCCATGGTGGAGCACAGTGGCTACTATACCTGCAAAGTGGAGTCTAACCGTATCTCCAAGGCCAGCAGCATCCTGGTCAACATAACAGGTAGGGAGGCTGACAGAGAAGGCCAGCAAGCGGCGGCCCAAGAGGCAACTGTGGCCGGGCCTGGTTCCACATGTCCGTAATGGCAACGTTTGTTTGGGAGGCTGAGGCAGGAGCATCATGAGTTCAAGGCTAGCCCAGGCTTATCTAGTGAGATCCTGGACTGAATCCAGGTTGGCCAGTGGGGGGTGATGCCTCTTCTGCTCCAGGTTGTCTTGGGTATTTTCAGGCTGGGTCCTAGGGGCTTGGGGGGAAAGAGCCAGTGTAGAGCAGTCGACTCTGGTGGCCGAGTGCCCGGGTGCTGGCGCTGACCCAACCCTGCAGCGCGCTACTTCTGTGCCCTTGGCTGGCCTCTCGAACCTGCCCCAGCTGTGTGAGATGAGATGGGGACGTCACGGTGTTCACCTATAGGACTGTCACAGTGTCGCAGTGAGACGGCCATGGCCGGCCTTCCGGTGAGATTGGCTCATGTCTTGGCAGGTGCACATCTCTCTGTGCCAGACTATTTTATTTTATGTGTAAGGATGTTCTACCTGCGCACAGGTCTGTATGCCACTTGTATGTGTGGTACCCAGGAAGGGCAGAATAGAGGGTGCAGGCTAGCCCAGAACTGGACTTAACAGTTGTGAGTCACCATGCAGGTGCTGGGAATCGAACCTGGGTCCTCTGCAAGAGTGGCCAGTGCCCTTAAATGCTGAGCTCAAACCCTTTTTCTAAAAGGTTTTCTTTGTTTGTTTTTTCAAGAAAGTGTTTCTCTGTGCTGTCCTGGAACTCCCTTTGAAGACCAGTCTGGCTTCAAAGTAGCAGAGATCTGCCTTTCCTCTGTCTCTCGAGTGCTGGGATTAAAGGCATGCACCACCATGCCCAGCCTCTAAAAGATTTTTTTTTTTTTCTGACACAAAGAAATTTATTTAAGGACGGAGTGGAAAAGGGATAGAGAGAGACAGTGGGAGAGCACAGGGGAAGGGGTAAAAGGGGAGGGGCGAGGTGCCCCCGGAAAGTCATAGAGGGAGCCCTTTAAAAGATGTTTAACAGACATGGCAGCTCACGCCTTTAATCCCAGCACTTGGGAGACAGAGGCAGGCAGATCTCTGTGAGTTTGAGGCCAGCCTGGTCTACATAGTGAGCTCCAGGGCAGCGAGAGCTACATAGTGAGACCCCGTCTCAAAAACAAAAGCAAAAAACCAAAAGGATTTTGAAAAAAAGAATTTATGTATGTGTATGTGTTTATGTGTACCATGTGTGTGCAGGGTGTGTGTGTGTGTGTGTGTGTGTGTGTGTGTGTGTGTGTGTGTGTGT
>NW_026596131.1:2791797-2805235 GCF_907164565.1 Psammomys obesus | reverse complement strand
TGTGTGTGTGTGTGTGTGTGTGTGTGTGTGTGTGTGTGTGTGTGTGTTTATGTGTAACTGTGCCGGTGAAGCTGAGACCAGAGGATGTCAGATCTCTTGAACATGGAGTTACAGATGGTTGTGAGCTGCCTGCTGTAGGTTCTGGGAATCAAATCCAGGTCCTCTGCCAGAGCAGTAAGTGCTCTTGACTATTCAGCTATCTCACCATCTTCCTCTATTTTTTTAAAGACAAGATCTTGTGATTTCAAAGCTGACCTTTCACCTAACTATGTCATGGAGTTAGGTGAACTTGAACACTGGGTCCTTCTGCCTTCACCACTCAAGTACCAGAACTCCAGGCATGTCCCACCATGCTAGGTATCACCCAGCTAAGACTCCTAGCCCCATGCACGGCTTTATTCCTCTAAAACCCTTAGCACTAAAAGTAACAGTATACTTTTTCTTGTTCGCAGTGTCCCTTCAGTCACTAGAATGTAAGCTGCTGAGATAAGAGACCTTAACTCTTCTGCTCAATGCTGTACCCTAAACTGACACTATGGTTAGATAGAGGGCTGGGATGAGCCTGTGTTATTTACAGTGTCTCCAAGGGCAGGGTCAACTCTTCTAGGTTCTCCGCTGAAACTCTTCATTCATACATGCGTCTGTCCATTCATTCAGTAGTTTCCCCGAGCCCCTAAGTGTCCAGCTTTGAACGTGTGGTCCCAGCCACTACCCCGGGTCTTACAGGTAGGTAGGTTGCCCTCTAGCCAATGGAGGGGTTAGCACACTGTATTAGAGCTTCCTGGTGTAGAGTACGACGTTATGTGCGAGCAATTTAGTGAATTATTTCTTTATTTATCTACTGATGGTACATTCTCCTCATGTAGTCTAGAACTCCCCATGTAGCCCAGAATACACAGAGATCTTGCCTCCTGAGTGCCAGGATCAAAGGCATGCCCCATCCCACCCGTCGTCATTACTGATAATGACAAATATCTGGAGTGTTCTTGATAAGGTATGCATTCTCTTATTAGAAAGAAAAGCCATTACTTCAACATATGCGTCGGACATATTCTGTATGCTGGGCTGGCTGCTATGAATTGAGGACTCCAGATACAAGCAGGCAGCCAACAGCAGTTCCTTCTGGCCATAATGAACTTCCAAACTCTGTCTAATATACTTTCTCTAGGCAACTGCCTAGGTAAACTTCCTTACAAGAACTGTTCCCTTAATTCTCCCAAGGTGAAGTTCAGTTTCCTCTCTAAGGGCTCTGCTGCAAACAGTATTCCTGAATTGAGTATTAGGTTACATTCTTTAAAGTCAGACTGTCCCGTATGCACTGTTATCTCCCTGATGCCCAGCAAAGGGTCTTCCCTATAGTAAATACTTGTGGAATCCAGGCATGGTGGTGCACACTTCCACTCCCAACACCTGGGAGGTGGAGATAGTAAGATCCAGGTCATCCCTGGCTACCTAGTTCAAGGCCAACCTAGGCTACTTGAGACCCTGTCTCAGTAAACAAACAAATGGATGAGTGAATTCTCATAGAATGGAGTATGAGAAGAGCCTGCAGAGAGATCTCTGGCTCAGTGGGAGACCCGGCTCTTTTAAGACCATGCCCATCGGGTATGTGGAAAGCAGAGGAAGACTTCCTGCAGGCTGTGAGGGGTCGATTCTGCTGAAAGTAGCTGGACCGCATGCATCTCCAGGCACAGGGTCCCTTCCCATTTGATGTATTTCAGAGCTGTTTCCCAAGCCGAAGCTGGAATTCTCCTCCAGTCGTCTGGACCAAGGGGAAATGTTGGACCTGTCCTGCTCTGTCCCTGGCACGCCCTCAGCCAACTTCACCATCCAGAAGGAAGACAGGGTCTTGACGCGGCATCAGAATTTCAGCAAGTTTGCCGAGGAGAGGGACAGCGGGAGGTATGTCTGCACCGCGGCCATCGGCAAAGTGCTCAAGAGGAGCAACTCGGTGCAGATGAAGGTCTGTGGTGAGTATGCCCCCAGGTGCTCGGCCCCGCAATGGTGGAGTAGGGGTAGGAGCAAGGAGCGGATGGCCGGCCGGCCCTTGGAGGACGGAGGAGGAGTAGCACGGCCAAGTTAAGGGCTTTCGTGATGGCTGCTGCTGTGGTCTTGGGGCTGGGAGGATGCTGGCTTTGGGGGTGGGAGCCCACTCAGGTTAGGGAGGAAACACACCCACATCCTGGCTCTCCACGGAGTACAGTGTAGCGTTAGGCTGCTCGGACTTCTTTGTACACCTACGAGCCATTTAGGAGGTATAGTGGAGCGTACACACCTATAGTCCTGACACCCAGGAAGTTGAAACAGGGATTGCTGTGGGTTCAAGACCAGCCGGGCCTACATAGCAAGGCCCTGTCTCAATCCTCCCTGAATCCCAACATAAAAGACCTTGTCTTAGAAAGAGAAGGAGAAGAGGAAGAAGATGACTATTCTCGTGGGATATTGATGGTGCATGCCATTAATCCCTCCAGTGAGGCAGGAGGATTGCTGCAAGCTCAAGGCTAACCTGTGTTACAGGGCAGGACCCTGGCTCACAAAACAAACACACAAGGGGTGTAAAAAGGTTGCTCAGTGTTTTCGGGGACTTGCCGCCCTTGTAGAGGACCTGGGTTCACGCACAGACCACCACACCGGGATGGCGCCTACCCCCTCTCTCCTTCCCTTACCTTCCTCTTCCTCCACACACACACTCTCTCTCTCTCTCTCTCACTTCTTCTTTCCTTTATCCTTTTGAGACAGGAAAGGGTAACTATGTAGCTTAAGCTAGCCTCAAACTCGAGACTGCCCTCCCAGAATTACAGGCGTGCTCTGACATACCCAGATCTTATACCATTATCTTGCTTATGGAGATTAGATTTTTTTTTATTTTTAAAGCTGGGTGATGGTGATGTACACCTTTAATTCCAGTGCTTGGGGAGCAGAGACAGGTGAATCTCTGTGAGTTCGAGGCCAACCCTGGTCTGCAGAGGGAGTTCCAGGACAGCCAGAGCTACAGGGAGAAACCTGTTTTTACTTTTCACTTTTTTTTTTTTTTTTCCTCTTTTGACACAGGATCTCACTGTGAGGCCCTGGCTGGCCTCAAATTCACAAACTTCTTTCTGCGTCCACTTCCTTAGTGCTGGGAATTGAACTCAAGACTTTACATATGCTAGGCTCTACCGCCAGGCTACATCCCCATCTAGCCGAAACTGTTCATTTTCTCCCTTGTTACCAAACGCACACACATATAGACAAGCGTTGCCTGGAAGCCTATGGGAGCCCCTTAAAGGTGGACAAGGCCGGCAGGAAAGCCAGCATTTGAAATCATGATCTCAGGGCCAAGCCCAGAGTTTCCAGAAGGATGGTCCTGGGCTGGGTTACTGTTTCTGTTTCATTTGGATCGTTTTTCTCTGTTGTTCTAGAAATGCTCTCTAAGCCCAGGATTTTTCATGATGCCACGTCTGAGATCATAAAGGGACACGCCGTAGGCATCAGCTGCCACTCGATAAATGGAACCACGCCTATCACCTACCACCTTATAAAAGCAACAAGGATCTTTCGGAGTGTCATGATGAACTCCAATGACCCGGCAACCTTCACAGATAAGCCCACCAAAGACGTGGAATACCAGTGCATCGTGGATAACTGCCATTCCCACCCTGAGCTGCACAGCGAGATCCTGAAGGTCAGGGTGATAGGTAAGCACCTGTGCTTTGAGAAGCAGGACCAGGGCTTTAATGGGCTGGAAGGTTCGGAGTCAATCAGGGATTGCCGGGTTAAGGAACAAGCCCCAGCAAACGGGTCTGGCAAACATCTGGGGGTTCTTGATGTAGCCACTGTGATCCCTGTGACACTTGGCTCCCCTGAAGAGGGAAGGTGTCTGGACCTAAGGAACTACTGGTATTGTGTATTTGGGCTTCTTTGGCTTGGGGGCCTTTTTGGGTGAACAGACAGCCACCCCCAAGAACTGCAGGCCAGAACTCTTTTCTGCCATTGAGCTTGGTAGAACATCTGGGTCACGCATGAAACATACAGCGGGCCGAGCTGCAGGCCCTGGCCTCATGGCGTTAGTTAGCCTGAGAGTCTCACCCTGGTCTTGGGGGTGTGCATGTGCTGGTGTGGGGGAGAGTTGAGCACAGCATAGTGGGATCGGGTGGAGAGGTAGAACAGGCCTGTGATCCCAGCGCTTAGTAGGTGGAGGCAGGCGGATCAGGAATTCAAGGTTATCCTTAGCTACATAGTGAGATCAAGACCAGCGTGGGTCACATAAGACCCAAGTGTCCGTGGACAAGAGAGGGAGCTGGGGCATGACAAGAACAGATTTGGGAAGATAAACCTGGTTGCTGCGGGGGACTCATCCTAGTTCGCCACCGACTTTGCAATGAACTCAGCAAGACTTAGAGCAAATGGTGGGTGGTAGGACTGGGATTTGAGCTAAGGCAGCCTGGCTCCTGAGACCAGTTCACCACTAACCCCTTGAGCCTCCCAGCGAGAGATGCTGTCGCTGTTGGATTGGGCAATGTGCTCAGGCTGTCTGCCCCGGTAGTGGGTCCATGGCCATCCCAGGCCTCATGCTGGGCTTCACCACCCTTTGTGCTCAGAGAGGTGACTCATGTCTGTCTGCTGGGCAGCCTGAGGTTGCTGGTTGTCAGGGTCGCCTGGGCTGATGACACAGGGCCAGAAACTGAGCGGTTAAGAATGTTGCTGAGGAGGCTCAGCCATTTAAGGCCAGGCTCGAAACCAGAAACGTAGGAATGCTGCTGAGAGGGCGCACAGTAGGGGCAGCGAATTCGGCTCTCCAAGCCTCCAGGTGGGAAGGGAGCTGTGTGGTTCCAGGAAGCTGTCTGGACAGGAAACTTCTGCTTATGTTTCAGTGCTCAGAAGTTAAAAACTGAATGTGAAGACAGAGCCCCTAAGCGTGCACACGAAGGGGCTGCAAGTAGAGGTGCCTGTCCAGCCTGATGACCTGAGTTCAATCCCCTGGGCCCCACTTGGTGGAAGGACAGAGTCCCACAAAATGTTCTCTCAATAGTCAGTTCCTCATTGTGGTGTGTATACACCTGTGCACAGAAAAAAAAAATCAAAGTGTTATTTAAAAAAAAAAAAAAAGAGTCAAGTTGGAGGACTGAGGACCGACTTTCCAGAAAGCCCATATTTCACTGTCAAAATAAGTAGTAAAGGAGAAGGCAGCTGGTAAGGGAAGAAAATCAGCTTTGGAGACAGCACAGCTAGTGATGCCATGTCAGCAGGAGGGGCTGGGTGACAGTCTGGCTGCAGGAGGCCAGGAAAACTGGATTAGGAACGAAAGAATGACCTCCTCCATTGAATTTGCTATTCAGGACGATGGCCTGAGGACCAGGGTATTCCCCCCCCCCCCCGCCACCCGTTTCTTTGAGAGATAACAGTAAGCTTTGAACAGCAGATGGGGGTCCAGGGACAGTGGTACATGCCTATAATCCCAGTATTTCAGAGGCCAACAGGACACAGGAAGATCTGGAGTTCAGAGCCAGCTATATAAGACCCTGTCTCAAAACAAAACAAAACAAAACAAGGGCATAGTATGGTGATGCACGCCTTTAATCCCAGCGGATAGAGGCAGGCGGATCTCCGTGAGTTCCAGGCCGGCTGGAGCTACATAGTGAGAGCTTGTCTCAAAATAACATAAACGAACAAAGTAAAACAGAGACAATGACACTAATAGACAACAATAACAAAACCAGATGGGTGGAAGGCAAACTTGAGGGATAGAGCAAGGAAATGTGAAATGAGGCTGTGAGCTCACAGAGGAAAAGGGGAAGAAACCAGGCTAAGCACTGAACATCCTTTTTTAAAAGTTTTACTTATTTTTATGCGCATTGCTCTTTTGCCTGCATGTATATCTCTCTGAAGGTGTCAGGTCCCCTGGAACTGGAGTTATAGACCGTCGTGAGCTGCCATGTGGGTGCTGGGAGTTAAACACGGGTTGGGTTCCCTGAAAGATCAGCCAGTGCTCCTAAGTGCTGAGCCATCTCTCCAACCCTTGTACCACATTTCTTCGTAAGCAGAAAGGCAGAGAGAAATCATTCAAGCACACACACACACACACACACAGAGACACACACACACAGACACACACACACACACACACCTATGCACACACTCTCACAACTCCACACAACTCCAAAGAGTGGCCAGCCATGCTCGTGGTGGGAGGATGGGGCGTGCTCCCAGGGTCTGTGTCTTATCAGTGAATGAGGACAGGATGTGTCTGTTACTGTCCTTCCAGTATAATCAGGGAAGGGACCACGTGGACGTGGGTAGACGAGGATTCAGATTGGAGGCCGGGAGAAAAGCTGACAGGAAGAAGCAGCCATTCTGAGGTCCTTCTCTGTTAACTCCCTCTCCCTCTTGGGTTCTTTGCAACAGGGTCTTTCTGTGTCACTCTGCTGCAAGCTGGTCTGCAGCGTGAGACCCTTCTGCATGCCTCTCCCGAGTGCTGGGGTTACGGGTGTGCGCCCTATCCTTGCCTCTGCCCTTCTCCGGGGCTAATCCTCTGCCTGCCTTCCAGCCCCGGTGGATGAAGTTACGATTTCCATCCTGTCGAGTAACGAGGTGCAGTCCGGGAACGAGATGGTGCTTCGGTGCTCTGTGAAAGAGGGGACCGGCCCGATCACGTTCAGGTTTTACAAAGAAGGGGAGGACAGACACTTCCATGAAGACACCCTGAATGACACGCAAGCGTTTTGGTACAAGAAACTAGCCAGCAAGGAGCAGGAGGGACAGTATTACTGCACCGCCTCCAACAGAGCCAGCATGGTGAAGATGGGTCCCCGAAGCAGCATGCTAACAGTCAGGGGTAAGTCCTCGCCGGCGAGGTGCGCTGTGGAGCGCGCACACACACACACACACACACACACACACACACACACACGCATGTGGAGACCGGCCCGTTTGAATGAGCTAAGGGACCAGTGTCTGATTAGTTACAGTTGGCAGAACTCCACTCACGCTAACTTGAGTAAGAAAGGAGATGAGTTTATATACAAAGAACTGGAAATATTTTATCCGGTCCCAATTCCAACCATCTGACGGAGAGACCACAGTTGACTCATACCGTGGGTTAAATATCCATCCACGACCCACCCCTGTCCAAACACAGCCTAGCTGTGTGCTTGAGTGGGAGAGTTCTGGAGAGATGGAGGAGGATGGACAGGATGCCCCAAATGGAGCAACACCTCAGCAAAACTGGCTGACCTTGACCTCTCTGCCCCCGCCGCCGAGTACGGAAGCTCTCCCAGAGAGATGCCAAGGCTAGACGCCGTTTACAAGGATTGTGAAAATGGGTCTGAGCTGCTGCTCAAACCTCCTGTTATCTCTTGCTGGCAGGAGAAAACCAGTGCTTCCTTTTCTTTCTTTTTTCCCTTCCCTACCCCCAGTCTTTCTCGCTCCGTGGAAGAAAGGGCTCATCGCAGTGACTGTCATTGGAGTGATCATTGCTGCTTTGATAGTCGCAGCCAAATGCTACTTCCTGAGGAAAGCCAAAGGTGAGCACCTAGTCACAGGTTGTCCTTCCCGGAAGCTGGCCGGGACTGTGGAGCATCCCTGAGGAGGCTAAGGGGGAAGGAACTGTGCATTCTCCTTCTTGGGATGTCGCCTTGATAACTCAGGGTTCTGGCTTTGGTGGGTGTGAGGCCTTCACTGCTCATGAACATGGGTACTTGACTAGATGGCTTGCTCTTTCTTGGTGTGTATCATGTTGTGGCGCTCTCTCTCTCTCTCTCTCTCACACACACACACACATGCACACATGCACTCGAATGCTCACACTTCGTGCCTCCCAAATAATCTTCAACTGTGCCACCATCTTGACCGGGTACATTCCAGGAAATAGGGCCTAGCCCAGACTCAATGAAAATGGTGCTGCTGGCTGGCTGGGAGCAGCAGATGGGATGGGGAGGGGCCTTTAATTTTTTTCCGTGCAAGGTAGGAAAATTGCAGCTCCTTGGAAAGAGACAGATTTTGATTTCTGTTCCCAGGACTCACCCTGACCTTGGGTCTCAGGCCAGCTTGGACCTGAAAGCACAGGAATTGGCTTAGGTTTTTGCCTTTTGCAATCATCTTGAATCAAAGAGATAGCCGCCCGCTTCTCCGGGAGTCTGAATCCTTGATCACATGCTGTGAATTAAAATGGCTTCTGGCTAAAAAGTACATGTATATGAGAAAATTACATAAAGTCTCTTGCTGTACTGCCAAGAGAAGGGCAAGGGGAGTAGCCCAGGGATGGTAGCATTTGCTCGGCGTGTTTGAGGGCCTGGCACGGGTCCTTGGCAGCATAAAAACAAGCAAGCAAACCCGTCTACGGGACCTGCTCTCCCTCCTTTCCTCTCACTGGAACATGTATGATTACATCACATCTCTCTTGTTCCTTCCCTTCTCTCTTCATACCCACCCTAGGCTGGCCTCAACTGAGCTGAGGGTGACTTTGAACTTCTGATCCTCTGCCTCCACCTGGGAGTGCTGGGCTCACAGATATGCATGTGGGTTATGTGGTACCGGGCTTTGTGCCTGGTTGGCAAGCACTCTGCCAACTGAGCTGCAGCCCAGTGCGGGCTCCAAGGGAGTCCAGGGAGAGACGGTTACTGTCCCACTTATACTGACCCGGATTTTTCTCTCTTTTTTTAAAAAGCCAAACAGAAACCCGTGGAGATGTCCAGGTCAGTGTCCTTGTAAGAGGGGGCGGTTACTTCATGGGCAGGATGGACTTGTCTGCAAGCCCAGACTGGTCATTAGGAAGTTGTCAGAGGTTCTTGGCAAACTCATAAAGGATAGGAACCCTGGGTATAATGTGTGTGTGTGTGTGTGTGTGTTTGTGTGTGTGTGTCTGTGTGTGTTTCTGTCTTCGTCTGTCTGTCTTGACTACAATGTATATTTAGAATAATAGAGTTGGCCTTTTTAAAAGAAGTGTTTTTATCAGGCTGGAGAGATGGCTCAGCCTTTGCATACACAATACGCATGCACAAATACCATACCCATACACACACACACATTCATACATACACACAACCTCCTGTGTTTGTTTTGGAACAGGATCTCACGTAGCCCAGGCTGGCCTTAAATTCCTGATCTCCTTGCCTCTACCTCTCAAGGGCTAGGATTACAGCTACCATGACCAGCTTCGTGTATCTTGCTCTGTAGCTCTGGCTGGTCTCCAACAAACAGCCATTCCTCCCAGTGCTGGGATTACAGGCGGGTAATGGGCATAGTTTTTGCTTTCTCATGATCTTCCTTTGATGGTTTTGTTGGTTTGGGGTACAGGGGAAAATGTTGTTAATATATATATATATATATATATATATTCTTTCTCATTGACATGTGAAGGCCAGCTGCTCCACTTCTGAACTCCAACAGTGAGAAGGTCTCTGAGTCCAATGTGGAAGCCAACAGCCATTACGGTAAAGCCAAGGCCTCCTTTAATTACCAAGATTTCTGCCAACACAACATAGTTGGGGTTGTGGTAGAAGGGAAATCCTGGATTCAAGCAGTGGTATGTAGCCAGTCAAGATAAGCCAATAAAAAAAGATAAGCCAATAAAAAAAGATAAGCCAATAAAAAAAGATAAGCCAATAAAAAAAGATAAGCCAATAAAAAAAAAACCCAAACAGAAGAGGAAAGCAGGACTTTTTCTCTTTTCACCCTTCTATGCTTCATTTCTTTGGAATGAAAAATGGAGACTAACCCTAATATCTGTTGCCTCCAAAGACTGAAACTGCCCCACAGTCGTCAGATGGCATTTGGGAAGCAGAAACCAGAGGTCAAATTAAATCTTTGACAACACAGCTAAGGTGGAATTTTCTATTCTGCTTAACTTTGCCACAAAGGGAAACATTCTGCGGAAGCAATTTTTAGAAATGCTGAGATCTGGTTTCCTCCTCTCCCACGGGGTTTCCCTGTATGGCTCTGGCTGTCCTGGAACTCACTCTATAGATCAGGCCGGGCTTGAGCTCAGAGATCCACCTGCCTCTGCCTCCTGAGTGGTGGGGGTGGGGTTAAAGGCGTGCACCACCTCCACCCGGCTTGAGACATCCATCGTTCTGTTGCAGACCTCAGTAGAGCGAGGCCTGCCCCAGTGAGCCTCAGTGCCCTGGGGTCTGTGAGAAAGTCACGTGGAGCCAGGTGTGGAGGCCCGTGCCTAACATGTCTGCACTCTGGAGGCAGACGCAGGAGGATCACCACAAACTGAAGGCTATCTTGGTCTACATGGTGATTCCAAGCTCTGTTAGGGCTGCATATCAAGACCTTGCCTCACAAAACAATCAATAAAAAACCAAAACCAAAACCAAACCCAAACCAGCTATTTACATAACAACACTAATTAGCTTGAACACGTGGAGAATCCTGTCTTCTTGGAGAATAGTACTTATAATATCTATAAGAATTTTTAAAGCAAAGAACATGCTAAAATGTTTGTTTGTTTTTGTAGTGCTGGGATTGAGCCAAAGCCTCATGCATTCTGGGCAAGGGCTTACCAGGGGGCTTGCCCCGCACCTTGTTTGTGTATGCCCACTGACATGATAATCGAGAGACACTGTTTATTTCTTTAAACCATATTCTCACCAACCCAGTTCCCTAACCGGAGAGGTTTAGCTAACCATCAGCTTTCGTATTCAGCTTTGGTGACTGGTCCCTTCTAGAAAGAGGCTTAATTTTTAATTGACTTATGTACAGCCATTCTGAATTCCAAATCACTCTCAAACAAAAGTGCCCCCATGTCAGCTGCACATTCTCCCTGGGCAGTGAAGGGGTCCCGCTACACTTAGGAAAAGACATCACAGCAGAGAGAGCCAGGCGACCCAGGACCTAGAGGCAAAGGTGTTTGCTGCCCGTACCACACTTGGCTTCTTTCTTTGCAGTACTGGAGTTTTCAGAAGTTACAGGAGGGCTGGGGAGATGGTAAAGCGTTTGCTGTGTGAGCATGAGGACTTGAGTTCTATTCCCCAGCACCTACATAAAAAGCGTATGTGGGAGCAAGCACCCACAACCCCAGTACCGAAGTGGGTGGAGACGGACATGCCCTGTGGGCTTGCTCATGAGCCACTCTAGCCGAAACGAAACAGCAAGCTCTGTTCAGCAACAGACTGTCTCCTACAATAAGGCCGTCAGCCTCTGTCCCCCCCCCCCCCCCATGCATGGCTGAGAGCACAAAGGTGCACACACACAGACACACACACACACACAAGGTTACAGGAAACTAAGTTCTTCTGTCACTCATCCAGATTGTTATTTTCAACCAGGTTATGATGACGTTGGAAATGATGCAATGAAACCCATAAATCAAAATAAAGGTAATTATTTAAATGTTGTATTAGAAACTTTTACATTAAAACAAACAAACAAACAAACAAACAAAAAACATGGCTTTGCAGATGCCGATGTCCCCTGAAAAAGAAAAAGACAGTGGCTGGATAGTTTCCTACCCCTCTTAGAGGCCTAGTCTATAGTTGTAGAGTGTAGATGGCTGAGTGTTTTCTCCAAAGATGCTAGCCAGTGTTCTGAATAGTAATGCCTCCTAATCCAAGTAGAAATGAGCTGTTGTACCAAAACAAACAAACAAACAACAATTTCCTGGCACTCAGAGTGGTATAGGAGGATGTTTCTCTCCAGCTGAGGTGGAGATTTTTAAGATTTTTTTTTTTTTTGAGACAGCTAACAGTAGGCAATTTACTTCTGCCTCAAGCTTAGAGGCATCAGCTTAAATCTTTTTTGTTTGTTTTTAGTTTTTTCATGTCTTCTTCTGTTTTTATATTCATTGTTGTGTATTTATTCTTTATTGTGTGTTTAGTTTAATTTTCAAAATCTCTCTTGGTAACAGGGTGATCTGTGTGTGTGTCTTTCTTTCTGTCCCCATTCCTCTGTGTGGGAAGGTTGAGTCACGGTTCCCAAAATTTTTCAGTAACTAGTTGGCTTATGGCTTGTTTGTTGACCTCACTAAAATGAAGCCACTATCCGGATGGCAGCCATCATGGCTCCTGACCTCCCTTAAATCATTCTGTTATTGTTGTTGGTTTTGTTTTTGTTTTTCGAGACAGGGTTTCTCTGTGTAGCCATGGCTGTCCTGGATGCACTTGTAGACGAGGCTGGCCTCTAACTCACAGAGATCCACTGCCTCTGCCTCCCAGAGTGCTGTGCCTGGCTCCTTAAGCTGTTTCTTAAAGGTGTTTTCTGAGCCATGCTGCTCTCATGAGAACCAAAATTCCCAACCTGCTTCTGTGAAGTGTCTTTGGCTGCACTGTCTGTTTAATCTGCCAGCAAGAACCCCTAATTCTGTGGGGCCTTAAAAGCAAAGTAATGCCAGGCATGAGTCACACCTGTAATCCCATGACTCAGGAGGCTGAGGCAGGAAGAACAGGTATTCAAGGCTAGCCTTGGCTACATAGCAAGTTCCAAGCTGCCCTGGGATACATGTAACCCTGTCTCAAGAAACAACAACAAACTGGGGGAGGCAGAGGCAGGAGGATCTCTCTGAGTTCGAGGCCAGCCTGGTCTACAAAGTGAGTCCAGGACAGCCAAGGCCACACAGAGAAAAAAAGAAATCCTGTCTCAAAAACAAAACAAAAAGGGAAAGAAAGAAAGAAAGAAAGAAAGAAAGAGAGAGAGAGAGAGAGAGAAAGAAAGAAAGAAAGAAAGAAAGAAAGAAAGAAAGAAAGAAAGAAAGAAAGAAAGAAAGAGAGAGAGAGGGAGAGAGAACAACAATAAGGGCTGGAGAGATTGGCAGAGGGTCATCACACTCAGTAACAGGAGTCGGAGAGGCTACGATCTCTGCCGGTACCAGCATAGGGCTGACTGGAATGAAGGTCCTGGGTGTGGTTGGAAGCCTCTGGAGGAGGTTCTAAACTCAAGGCACTGTGATTCCTTTCAACAGACCCTCAGAACATGGATGTGGAATATACAGAAGTCCAAGTGACCTCCCCTGAGCCTCACCAAGGTAAGCAGCCCTCATCAAGTGAGCCAGGCCCACAGACCTAATAGGCGTCTGCAGACCTACCAGGCATACCTGATTCTGCAGCTGTAAAGCTGGGGTGGCTGCCGGGCAGGGACTAAGCGCCGAGCACTCTTCTCTGGAGGAATCTTCAGAGGCACCCTCTCCCCCATCTCCGCACCCCCTGCAGCCAGGTGTTCAGGCCAGCCCCTTCCCCATGCGCTGTGTGGACCAAATGTGTGTTAGTCGCATGAATGCTTCAAATAGGGAACATGGGGCTGGAGAGATGGCTCAGTGGTCTGCAGTACACACTGTTCTCCCAGAGAGCCTGAGTTTGGTTCCCAGCACCCACATCGGGTGGCTCACACCAGCTCCAGGGGAATCCAGTGCCCTCTTCTGGCCTCTGCAGGCACTGCACTCACATTTACACAGAGTTCCTACTACCCCCACACATAGGAATGGTGATGGTGATGGTGATGGTGATGGTGATGGTGATGGTGATGG
>NW_026596131.1:2774100-2791787 GCF_907164565.1 Psammomys obesus | reverse complement strand
GGTGGTGGTGGTGGTGATGGTGATGGTGATGGTGATGATGATGGTGATGATGGATGGTGTATATATTACTTACTTTGTCGTTGTGGCCAAATGCCTGACGAGACCAATTTAAGAAAAGAAGGGCTTGTTTTGCTTTACCGTCGGAGGGGATGCCATTCTTCATGGCGGGCAAAGCATGATGGGAGGAACTGAGACAGGTTTTCACACTGTGTGCAGAGTAATGAATGCCGGGTCTCAGCTAGCTTGGTCCTTTTTGTGCAGCCTGGGGCCTCAGCCCATGACAATGTGCCCTTACTTCAGTTAACCTGACTGCCTGGAGGTAAAGCTTCCGTTGGTGATTCTGGGACCCATTCAAATTGACGTGAAGATCACCCATCACAGAGGACTTTCCTCTCTAGGGGAGCTTTGGGGGGACAGTATAGAGCCCTTCTCTCAGCGTGGCGTTGGCTCTGTGCCTTGGCTTTTTGGTTGGGTGTGTGTCTCACTCAAGGGCAAGCTGCCTCGTAAGTCCCCGTCCATTGCAGTTCTGGGAGACTATGCATGCAGCAGGCAGGTCAGAGCAGATACCGAACATGGACCTCAGCAGCACCGGAGCACAGTACACACCTCCCAACTCGCTTCCACTCAGCCCACCCTTGGGATCCTTCCAGATTCAAAGGAACTAACCATCCCAAACCTTCCGGCCCTCGGAGGAGGCTCCTTGGGACTCCTGCCATCTATCTCCCTTTGCACTGAGGCTAAGGCTGTGTTCTCAGCCAAACAGACCCGGGCAGCTTTCCAGACTGGTCCTGCCAATCATTAGCTAGAGCCACATGGTGATGGCGTCCTGAAGTCACCTCTTGCTCAACGATTTAGGAGGAGTTCTGGCATTTCTCCTCCTCCCCTTACTGAGCTTGGTTCCAAGTACCGCGTCAGCAGTTGCCTGTGTGTGAAACTTTCCTAGCAGGGGACATGCCCTGTACTGTCCTGTGCTGTGCCACTGGCCCCTTTCCCACGGTTTCTGGTCAGCACTGCCCCCAAAGGTGTGTGCTAGAGATCTTAATGTGCTTAGCTAAATGATACCTATGGCATTCATGTCCTGATTGGACCTGAGGGATGGAGAACATGAAAGGTCTTACTCTCGTCTTTTTTATTTTGTAGTAAAGTGTTTCACTGGTTTTGGTAAACGATAGTGGATGAAGACGTAAAAGGTACCAGCCACTGTGCAAGACACTAAGGCATGGGTGGTTGTTCCCAGGTGGAAGTATAGCCTCAGTGGGACCTGAGAAAACTAAAGAATAGATAGCATCAGGTGACCGTAAGTGCTGTGAATGGGGTAGAGTGGGGTACGGGAAAGACAGCCTCTTTGAGAGCCATAGATTAAGCAGAGACTAAAGGTTGTAAGGAAGGCAGCTGGATAAGGGCAGGGGTGTTTTTTTTTTTTTTAATATTTATTTATTTTATGTATATGAGTGCTCTATCTGCATGTATGTCTGCACACCAGAAGAGGGGGCATCAGATCGCATTATAGATGGTTGGAGCCACCCTGTGGGTGCTGGGAACTCAGGACCTCTGGAAGAGCAGCCAGTGCTCCTAACCAGTGAGCCATCTCCCCAGCTCCAGCTCCGGGTAAGGTGGTTTTGTAAGGTCAGGGCTAGCTCATATATATTTATTTTGGTCTGAAAGTGGAACTGGGCTTGGTGGTACACACCCACACTTAGTCCCATAGCTTTAGTGTGTGACCCAAGAGAATCAAGAGTTCAAGGCCAGCCCAGGCTTCAGGAGACCCTGCCTCAAAAGTATCTGAAAGGAGGCTCAGGTGTCTGCAGAGGCAGAAAGGGTGTGGGTGAAGCCAGGACAGGTGTTGGCTGGAGCCCCACAGATTTCAGAGTCCTATTCGAAATGAATGAGGAAACTTTTTGGAAGGCTTCAGGTTGGGAAATGGCTGGTTCTTTAAAACAAAACAAAACCTTAAGGACTGGGCAGGTAGCCCAGTGGGTAGAACTCTTATCTCAAAAGTGAAAGGACTGGAGTTTAGGTCTCAAGAACCTGTATAAATGCTGAGTGGGCAGGATGGTCCTCTTGTAATTCCAGTATTCCTCAGAAAATAGACCCCAGAACATACCGGCTAAGCTAGACTAGCTGTGTCAACACTGCTGTCCATAAATATGGTAAAGAACTTTTTTGTTTTTTTGAGACAGGGTTTCTTTGTGTAGCCTTGCTGTCCTGCACTTGATTTGTAGATGAGGCTGGCCTTGAACTCACAGAGGTCTGCCTGCCCCTGCCTCCCTAAGTGCTGGGATCAAAGGTATGCACCACCACACCTGGCTGAAGAACTAATTTTTAATAATGGAATTTTTTTTATACACTATATTCTGATCAAGGGCTTTCCTCTTCCCCCAGACTCCCCAAACTCCCTACCCACCCAGATTCACTCCCTTTCTTCCTCTCTGTCATTAGAAAACAAACAGGCATCTAAACACACAAGGTGAGATGCAAATACCATACAAGGACGAACAAATCAGAATAGGACAAAACAAGCTAGAACAGAAGAAAGCCACAGGAAACACACAGAGACCCACAGAGACACAGAGAAGTCCCACAGAGACACAAAAGTGGAGAACTGTTGAGGGAGACTCCGACCTCCACACACATGCACACACACATACACACACCATACATATGTGTGCATATTTTAAAAACAGAACAAAACAAATTCAGGACCAGCAAGGAAAATGGCGTGAAGGAATGGCAGTGAAGACAGATATGCTATCACCGTGTAGGAAATGAGGGGGGCAGCAAAGCCAAGTGCCAGGTGGAGCCTACGTGTATTGCGATGAGATCTGATCTGGCTAGATTAAGTCTGAGATGCCGTGAGTGAGGTGCCCAAGGAGCAGAACACAGCAGGGAGGCTCAGAGGCAAGCCTGTGGAGGCTGAGATAGAGTGCTGTAGAGTGCTCAGGACCAGCTGGCGCTGGGCCAGCCTGGGCTTAGACTGTCCCGCAGTCACCCTGAATCCTGGGCTAGGCAACACAGGTAACAGCTTTCTCCTTCCCAAGGGGAAGTCAGGTTTGGAGGTAAGGGGAAGGTTAGCATGAGTGCCCAGAAGCAGAGCAGCCCACAGAGCTGGATGGAAAAATCCCACCTTCCTTTCTGTTCTAGACCTCCATAGTCTACAGAGCACTGCAGCGGACAGTGAAGAGTGATGTCAGAGGTCTGGAGTTGGGGGAACTTGGGGGTAGACATGGACATGCGTCCACATGAGACCGAATCCCTCCTCTCCATCCTGGAGTTCCCTGTCACCCTGGGCTCCAGCACCAGGCTGCTGCCAACCTCCCACAGTAGTCCAGGCCCTGAGTCTGGGCAGGCAGTATTCTGAGTGTTGTGCACAGTACCTAGGGTGGGGGTGGGGGCTGGGGGTTTAAGTAAGCTGAAGAGGAAAAGAGGAAGCTTCAATGCCCCTGGGAAAGAAGGCTCCATTTCCCATCCTAGGGAGTGTGTCCTTGTATCTAGTGTTCTCTTGCTTTCTTGAGGGTGTGGAGGGATTAAATGGAGGAAGTGTGGCAGTTCCTAGAATAGGGTGGGACCGTGGCAATTGCCTCGCCAGGCTCTGCAGCTGTCCCTGGTAGCCAAGCTCTCAGTCACATTTCCCAGCTTGCACAAGTTTCTGTGTGCCCAGCCAGGCCCCTGGGGAAGGTTCTAGAATAAAGGTCATTTGGGTGGCAAAGGGGAACTTTCAGAGGATACAAGTTGTGTTGACTTGTCCCAGACTCCTCCTCATTGCAGAGGGCCAGTGAGGAACTCAGGCCTGGACCCTTGGTGCTGGGCCCTAGTCCTCTCTCAAGCAGGGACTATGGCATTACTAGGTGAAGAAAGAAGGGCGTTGTGGGTTAGAGGCCAGTGATGACTAAACATGAACTGGTGTCTGCCAGCCTGGTCTCCTGTTCCTAGGGTCTCCCATCCCTCACATTTAGAGGAGGCTGTGGGGACCGTGTCCAGCTCTAACCCTAGCTGGCAGCTAGCCAAGTGGCCACTGGGGATGGAGGAGGGCGGGAAGGAACTCGTTAAACCCGAGTTTGCTTGTCTGTTTGCTGCAAGGCTAATTGCTGGGAAAACCCCATGACGTTGAAGCCATCCCTGTGTTAGCACAGAGAAAAACAGAAACCAAAATAGAGACCCGTCAGGAAACAGCCTCTGACAGCAGAGACAAACAGCCTGCTGGCCTGGGTTAGTCATTAGCAGGCAGCTGCTGCCACGGGGACACAGGAGGAGGAAGTGCAATGAGCAGTTGCACCCTGCCCCCACCTGCTGAGCTGGGCAAAACCAGGGGCAACCATAGCCCACAGGTAGCCACCCCTGCCGTGCCCTGACTGGCCTGAGGTAGCCACAGGCTGAAGCCGCTGAGGTCCTGAGAGTATCGGAGTGTTGCCAAGGAAACCAGAAAGGTCTTCTGGATACCCCTACGTGCTTGAGACAGTGGAGTTCACAAGATGTCCAGACTTCTGCTCCCGACCCAACCCCAACCCCACCCCCATCCTCAATTCATCCTCTTCCCAGCTCCGTGTTGGGATAAGGCAGAGGAAGAGCTGGCCATACTTCTCATGGGAAATACAGCAGTTATCACAGTATTCTTTGTAGCTGTGTCAGTGTGTGTTTGTGTGTGTGTGCATGCATCCATGTGGTGGGGTACACGTGTCCTGAGCACACGCAGAGGCCAAAGAGGATGTCAGATGTCATGCCTATCACTCACCACCTTGTTCTTTTAAGACATAGTCTCCCAGTGGTCCTGGATCTAGGCTGACAGCCAGTGAGCCTTAGCATCCCATCAACGTTGCTAAGGTTACAGGTGTCTACGGCTAGGCCCCAGATTTTTCGGAGAGCACAGCAAGTGTGTTTATCCACTGAGCCGCCTCCCTAGCCCTGTGTTGGTTGGTTTGTTGGTTGGTTGCCCTGCCTCTTGAACCCAGGGCCTTGCACATGCTGAGCCAGTGCTGTGCCACTGAGCCACATCTTCTGCTCATTAACGCCCTTTGCACATCTGTCTTCCTTGAAGCCTAGAGCAGCTGAAAGCTAGGACCAGGCCATGATTCGGGCCACATAGGAGGCGTGACAGTCATGTTGGATGGGTCTCTTGGGTATGTAGAAGGCCCCACAGCAGGCTTGGAGACCCCCAGGGCTTCTATCCAGAATGAAAGTGTAGCAGGTTGCCTGGGCTTCCCTGCTGGCCTCTTTCAGTTCTCCTAGGCAGGTGGCCTTGCACATCTGGGACATCAGCCACTCTACTGAAGCTCCATTTCCTGCCTCGGGGAGTCACTCTAAGTCCTTCTGCTATGCCTTCATCATTCTGGCTGCCCCGAGCTCTGCGGGGGGTGGACCACTCCTGGGCTTTCTCTGGCGCACAGGACGTGGGCAGCCACCATCCTGGACTTTTTTAGTCCTGCAGCCCTATCGCCCATCCCTCCAGCAGCCTGCTCGCTCTTTCTTTTGTTCATTTCTCTTTTTTCCTTTTGTTTCGCTTGTTTGCTCACTTTGTTTTTCGACAGGGATTTTCCCTGGCTGTCCTGGACCTTGCTCTGTAGAGCAGGCTGGCCTTGGACTCACAGAGATCCACCTGCCCCTGCCTGTGCTGGGATTAAAGGCGTGTGCCACCACTGTCTAGGGGGGTGCTCTTTATTATATAGACAGGAGATCTCAAACGGGGCGGAGTATGCCCAGGCCTTCTGAAGTTCAAGGGTCTGAGTCAGAGATGCCCCAGGGCATGGACTGGTGCTTTCTCCATCACTGTCAACAGTGCTAGGTGCCCCTCAAACTATGCAAAGCCTGGGAGTGAGGGGGGGGCGGGCATAAGCTCCGGCTTTGCTCTAGCAGAGCTCGGGCTCCACCGGGGCAGACAGCTGTGGGAACCAAGAAAGTCAAGAAGTCAGCATGCTTTGGGTAAATGTCACCAAACTGCTGTGGGGCCACAGGAGCTCAGGTAAGTGCTCAGGGGAGAGAGGAGTGAGGTTGTGGAAGGACGGATATATGGAGGTGATGTTTGTTCAGAGGCTTGGAGCAGTGGGGTAAGAGAAAGGACACGGTTAGCCGTGAAAGTGCTCAAGGTCCAGGGGAAGGAAGAGGTCACTAGAGGAGGGGCCTCACAGCAAGGGGAGAAGGCGGTATCTCTGGTGTAGTCGGAATATTCACGTGGTGCCTCAGGCATCTGCAATGAGGACAGCATGTCTGCATGACACTGTGGTGGTGGGACATCTCAGCCTCTGGGGCAGGATGGGCAGGGGCAGGGGCTAGCCCATATCCATCCAGTGGAGCAAGGAGACTTCCTGGCCTTTCCCGCAGGTGGCAGAAACCTAGGGTGTGTTCAGGTTTTATCCTGTTTCTTCAGACTCTCTTGGTATACGTACGCATGCCTGTGTGAGTGAGTCTGGATACTGAGCACTAGTGTGTATACAGGACATACATGTCTGTATGTACAGCGTGTGCAGACTCTGTGTGAGCGCACACAATACCTGTGTGTACACGGCCTTGAATGTATATCAATATAGGAAATAAACAGGTAGCCATCTTTTCTGGCTCTAGCCCAGAGAATTATGACCCTGGCTACAGGTTCAAGACCTGGCAGAGCGTTAAAAACACCAGTGCACCTAGGTGTAACAGTACTGGTCTGTAATCTCAGTTCTTGGGAGTCGAAGTCAGGAATTCAAGGCCATCCCCGGATCACACAACAACTTCAAGGGCAGCTTGGGCTACACACAAAACTGTCTCAAAGAAACAAAGCAATCAAAGATTGCAAAGCAACAGCAACAACAAAAACTAATGCTGGGACAGACAGGCCTCAGAGTGTTTCACTTAGAATCTGTAGTAAGCCTAGACGTTGGCACCAAAGGTGGCTGGCTGGTCTAGCTGGCTGTGCCTGCAATTGGCCACTGTCCCAACTGACCTATATGGCTGCTGCTGATGCCAGGCTCCAACCCAGAATCCTCAGGGTCCAATTTTAGCTCCAGGGGTCCAGGGTGGTTGAGGATGTACAGAACACTCATGAAGAGTGTACGTACACTATGCATACAGACATCCTGGCTCTGACAGGAGAGACCTGCCAGAGCGGCTGGTGCAGGGTCTCTGTGGCAGGGAGAGAAGGAGGGGATCCCTAGGCTAGGGACTTGGGGTCCTTGTTTCCTCAGGTCCAAGATTTCTCCCGGCAGCCGGCCTCTTCACACAGTGGCCTGTTAACCTCCTGCTCTCACTCTCACGGAGCTTCTGGTTAGGTCAGGATCTTGTAAAGTGGGGGAATGGCATGTTCTGTGACAAGCTTCTGGACAGGGTGGGGGGGAGCTCAGCAGTGGGCTGGCCCGGGGCTCAGGGGCAGCTACTGACACGTGCCTGGTCCCTTTTCCAGCTCTGGGAACGAAAGCCACAGAGACGGTGTACAGTGAGATCCGGAAAGCCGACCCTAGTGAGTGAGGGGCCCTGACTCTCGGGGTGGGAGGGTTCCTGCTGGCGTCACTGATGGGGCCTTAAGAGTGGGCGGGGAAAGCCTAGAAGAGCATCGTCTTTCTTTTTCCCCTTTTTCCTTTTGTTTTTGTTTTTAGAGACAGGGTTCTCTGCGTAGCCCTGGCTGTTCTGGAACGTTGTAGACCAGGCTGGCCTTGCAGTCAGAGGTCCACCTGCTACTGCTTCCCGAGTGCTGGGATTAAGGACATGCACCACCACTGCCCAGGAGAGCATAAACTCTTATATCAGGCTCTGACTATTCTCCTCCTACCAGCCTTAAGAGTACAGAGGCCCAGACAGCACCAAGAGCTAAACTCCACATTCCTGATCCTTGAATTGCAGTCTTTGGTTGGGGATGAAGAAGCTGGCAGGGTAGTTGTTTTTTTTTGTTTGTTTGTTTGTTTGTTTTTTCCCCCTCTTTATTCTTCTGGGTTCCTGCCTGAGACCTTGCAAATGAGACAGATCAACAAGGGATAAGCAAACTGGGCTGATTAACATGCAGAAAAAACCCCAGGGAGGAATTACTCCAAAAGGAGATTAGAGGGTGAGGCTCTTGCAATAAACGTGCACAGAAATGACACGACACTGAACATGGCCACGCACGCCTGTGATCCCAGCACTGGGGCGGAGGAGGCTGGAAAGTCTCATGGTCGCCATTGTCTACAGATCAAGTTCAAGAGTAGCCTGGCCACAGGAGACCTGGCTTTAAAAGATGGAGGGAGGGAGAGAGAGAAAGAGAAAAGAAAGAATGAGGGGCCGGAGAGACCTCTCAGCAGTTAAGAACACCGGTTGCTCTTATAGAGGAAGGGCTTTGGTGCCCAGCACCCCCACATGGTGGTTCATAGCCATCTATAACTTCAATTCCAGGGAATCTGACACCCTCTTCTGGCCTCCAGAGACATCAGGAATACACACAGTACACAGATATACATGCAGGCAAAACACCCATACACAGAAAGTTTAATTTTTTAACTTAAAAAGAGAAGGAAAGAAAAAGAGATACATAGACAAGAAAAATGAAACAGTTTTAACCTTCCAAGGAAAGCATCTGTCTGGGGCAAATTGTCCTCATGGCTCTCATTTTCTCCACTGTTCATCTCTCTTGGTGTGGGTTCCAGTCATGGCCAGATCCATTGTCCAACTCTACCTATGGTAGGAGTTAAAATTAGCATCCTTGTGTGACTGGGATGGTCCTGGTCAAGTCATGGAACATCCCAAGACTTCCATAACTGTCTTAGCTAGGGTTTCTATTGCTAGGATAAAACTTCATGACTAAAAGCAACTTGGGAGTTAGCGGGGGTTGGTTATTTGGCTTACATTTCCACATCACAGCCCATCAGTGAGGGAAGTCAGGACAGGACTTAGGGCAGGAACCTGGATGCAGGAGCTTATGTCAAGGCCATGGAGGGGTGCTGTTTGCCGGCTGTCTCCTTGTGGCTTGCTCAGCCTGCTTTCTTAGAAAGCCCCAGAACACCTGCCTAGGGTTGACACTACCCACAGTGGGCTGAGACCCCCTCATCAGTCATTAACCAAGAAAATGCTTGCCTGTAGGCAATCTGATGGCGACCATTTTCTCAGCAGAGTCCCATTTCCCAGTCGTGGTAAAAATTGACCAGCACAGTCACCTTCTCTGTGAAAAGAGAGGATGGTCTCGATTCTAGGTTCTCAAGATTTGTTAAAACTCAGATTGCCTGATCCACTCTCAGCCCTGAATATCTGAGTCCTTTAGGTTGAAGGATGCATTTCTAACCACCCATATGCATGTTGTTGGCCTAGGCAGGCCCGGGAACTCCCCTTTGAGAGCCAGCCTGTGGGTGTTGTGATTGTGCCAGACCTGTCCTGCTCCTGGGGTCTCTCCTCAGACATCCTGGAGTGATCAGCCAGGGACAGCTGAGGGAGAGAGTCTGTGTGCAGAGAGCAACACAGAAACCACGTGGGATGTGGGCAGCCAGGAGCTGGCTGGATGTAGGGCTGGGCCTTAGCAGACATTCCCCTCTCTCATTCCTTACTGTCTTCTAATCCCCGGCTCTCCAGCAATGACTGTTTTGGGAAATGGCTCATAGGGCGTAGTTTTTGGCTCTTAAACACCCTTTTCCCCTGAGAGAGTTGAAGGAAAGCCACTCCCCTAGATAGCAGAAGGCCGTGCGCAGGGCCACCTCCAAGGAGAGGCTCAGAGAAGGGCCCTCAGAGAGATTCGGGTGGACGGGAGATCAAAAAGAGGCGGGAGGGAGCCGTAAGCCAGGGAAGGTGCACACCGCCGTTTGCTATCTTGGCTTTAGACTCTAAGCTTACCCTCTCTTCTTCTATTGTTACCAAACATACATAAAGCTTAGCATTTTAACCGTTTAAAAAATATCCTGGGGGCTAAGGTCCCGCAAGTCCTTTCACTCTGCTGGGCAGCCACTGTTCCCACCACCCAGCTCCAGAATCTTCCCATCTTTCCAGTTCCAGCCCTCGGTCACCACCATTCTACCCTGTCTGTGAGTCTGGCCAAGCTCAGCCTATTCATCCGTCAAAGAAAGGGACTGAACCAACTGCATAAGCTTATAATCATAACACTTCAAGGTTGCCCTGGCAAGATGGCTCAGTGGGTTAAGGCACTTGCTGCCAAGCCTGGATAGCTGAGTTCGAACCCTGTGATTCACACGGTAGAAGGAGAAACTGAGCCCTGAAAGCTGTCTTCTAACTCCCAAGTGAGCACTGTGGCATGTTCACCTCATCTTCCAAATTAAGTAAATAAATACCTGGCCTTGGTGTCAAACACCTTTAATCCCAGCACACCTGAGGTGGAGGCAGGCAAATCTCTGAGTTCGAGGCCAACCAGGGCCACTAAGCCAACTCAATCAATCGATCTAATAATCAATTAATTAATTCAAATAATTTCAAGTTCCTGACATTTGGTGATGGAGACCATTTCCTCAGACTTGGCCCCCCCTAAACCTATCCACGGTCACTTTAAGGATTAATCCAATCCTCATCCTCAACTCACCCTCCTTTCTCCCTTGACACTAAAACCCTGCAGATACTTGCAGGAGGTCCTGGATCTTAGGGTCTGCCTTTCTGCGTTTCTCTGGAGTTCACGTTGGCCAGAGTCTGGCCCAGATGGTTCTTTGGGCCATTGTGATGGAAAGCACCATAGGAGGGCTGTCTGGCTTTGGCTCCCATCTCATCAGACAGGGTGACGCCGGCATAGGAACTACTATACAGAGAGTAGACGGAGGTACACCCCAGTGGACGCTGGGAGGGTAAAAGATGTGGTGGGCCAGTGGTCTCTTCTAATTCAAACATTCAGAACCCTTTAGGGGTCTGCTAACCCTCTCTGCTAACACGCTCTTGCCCCAGCAATGAACTCTTAGGCTTAGAGAACAAGTTCCAGGACAGCCAGGGCTACACAGAGAAACTCTGTCTTAAAAAACAAAAGCAAAAACAAACATTTAGGTTGATAGATACTTTACCTTCTCCTATGTCCATATACTATGTGGGTGCCTGTTAGCACAGAGGCCAGAAGCCCGAGTCCAATCTCCTGGAACTGAAGTTACAGGTGGTTGTGAGATCTGAACCCAGGTCCTCTAGCAAGAACAGTCAGTGCTCTCAACCACTGAGCCACCTCGCTAAGCCGTTATGTTTTCTTTTAGATTATTTGTCTGAGGTTGCAATTTACAGTCTAGTTAGAGTTTACGAATGAATTCTCTTACCAGAAAAGGGGAAAATCATGTGTTTGTGTGTCTCCTTTTGTTTGTTTATTCGGAGACAGTGTTTCTCTGTGTAGAATCGGCTGCTCTGGACTCTCTTTGTAGATCAGGCTGACCTCGAACTGCCCACCTCTGCTCCCTTAGCGCTGGGATACGGCATCCACACACGCCCAGCTGTTTGTGTGTCTGTTGGCACCCAGTAGAGAACTATAAGAGAAAGTAGGCCAGGGCAAGGCCTGATACATTTCTGTCTGTAACTTAACTAGGACAAGTTTACCTAGGCTCCATTGACCAGACTTCCTGGCAGATAATCTGAGTTGCACCTGAGGTCGAGTGGGTTTTGTTTTGTGGTGGTGTTCTGCGGTGTGGGGGGACCCAGGGCCTCAGGTGGGTTGAGGTAATGCTCTCCCACTGAGTTGCACGCCCAACCCTGCAGACATTTTCAGTTGTTACAACTCAGTGCGGGGAGCGCAGTCCCGGTGAAGCCATGGGTAAAATCTGGTAGGATCCTGCCAAATACCCCACAGTCATCTCTTCTGAGCGTTCCCAGCCCGGAAAGTCCGCATGGCGACACGGAGAAGCCCTGGTCTAGAGGATGGCATCTCTTGTGCTTGTCCACCAGGAGGGCTACCTCAGACACCAGCTTCCCTGTGTTCACCTCAGGAGCTGACCACGGCACGTCCCACCTGTACCTCTGGCCAGGAAGAGAGACCAGGTCTTGCTTTCAGCTCCACCCTGAGTCAGATGGGCACCCCAATCTCCACTGAAGTGCCAACCACTCAGCCTTCCTCCAAGCCTGCTTTCTCTTTTTTTCAGGCTTCCAGGATCTTTCCTTTCCATTTCTTTTTCATTCCCTCCCCTCTCCTCTCCTCTCCTCCCTCCCCCTCCTCCACCACCCCCCCCATTTCCTTTAAGACAGTTCAAATTAATCTCCAACTCAGTCCTCCTGTTGCAGCCTCCCAAGCCCTGGGATTACAGTTGTGCATCACCACCGTACCCAGCCCAGGGTGTTTGCATCAGGGGGCAAAAATTCCTAGTGTTTCCCACATTCCCTACTGCCCCAAGAGTGACTGGGCTGAGAGTAGCCATGACAGAGTCATCAAGAAAGAAAAGAATCTGGGCGCCATGGCACTTGAGAGGCTGAAACAGGAGGATTGCTGCGAGTTTGAGGCCAGACTGGGCCAGTGTAAGACCCTGTATCAATTTAAATCAAGGAGGGGAGGTCTCTGGGCAAGAAGCCCCAGGTGTAAAGGTGGGGCATTCTCCGGCCACTGAGTTTCGAGGCCTTCCAAGCTTCTAGAACTGTGAGCAGTGAGTTTCTGTTGTTTCCACTTGAGAAGGAAAAAAAATGAAAAAGAAAAAGGAGGGGCCTCCTGGCTAAGTCCCCTCTGAAGGGAGAGAAGAGCACTTGAAAGTTGGCCCCCGCCCTTCCTGTATGGCCCAAAGCCGGTTGGGTCAGCAGGTGCTGCCAGGGTGGCACTTCCTCCCTGAGCATGGGAGATGAGAAGGAAAAAAAAAAACAACAAAAAACCTGCCGTATGCCACGGCTCCTCCAACGTGCCCACCAAAGAAACAAAACCTACAAGTCAGCGCAGGCCTGCCGTCCCATCAGCGCTACCCCAGAGACAGTTTTAGCATCCTGTGTGTGTGTGTGTGTGTGTGTGTGTGTGTGTGTGTGTGTGTGTGTGATTCCAGAGCAGGGGCAAGCCTTTAGCCCAGCGAGAGTGGAAGAGGGGTGCCTTAGAGATGACCACTCCTGTTCCCTCAGACGGGGTTTGAAGAGGAGGTCAGCTTGAGGAAACCGGGTTTTTATTTGTTTGCTGTTCTGAGACAGAGCCTGGAACTCTTGAGAATCCTGCATTCTCCACAGCTTGAGTACTGCCACCTTCCTCATGCTGTGCTGCCACAGTAATTTGTATGATACTGGGGGTCAAACCCGGGGCTCCATGCGTTCTAGCACCGGCCTTTACCACCGGCCACAGGCCCTTGTCCTTGGCTTTCTCACAGTGGCCTCTACCATCTGTAAGAGCAGCCACTAGCTCCATCCCCCCATCCTCTCTACCCTCTTACCCTCCCCACCTCCCTCCCTCCCGCTACCACGTGGGAACCTTTTCCCATAGAGCAGGTGAGGTCCCCACTGTGCCGTTTCCACAAGATGGGGCGCTCGGTGGGCCGCCTGGGGAATCAGCTCCAGTCCAGAGCCCCGTGCAAAGAGGCAAGTCATCCCCCTCCCTTCCATCCTGTGCGGGGTGGGCCACCTCCCACCGGTGCAGGCAATGGCGCTACCCTTCCATGCAGAACCTCCTGCTTTCCTTGGCGGTCTCGCTCTCTCTCCAGCCTTTCGGCAATGGCCCCGTGCACAATGGTGGCCCGGGCACACTGTGCACCCTGGCAAAGGGATGAGCGAAGGAAGAGGAGCCTCACCTGGGAAAGGGGAGTTATCGGCCCCGCCCTCAGGCAGTTGGGCCTCGAATGCCAAGGGCCTGAGCTATCCTCCTGTCTCCTGTTTTCTCCAGCCTTGCTCCCGGGAATGGGCAGACAAAATAGAATCAACTATGGGAATAGCTTCGCTGCCAAAGAGGATATTGGTGACATTATTTATTTAAAACAGCAAAAACCTGGAAAGAACCTTCTTTTTTTTTTAAATTTAGTTTATATGTATGGGTGTTCTATCTGTATATAGATCTGTATACCATGTGTGTGCCTGGTGCCTGAGGAGGCCAGGAGAAGTGGTCAAATGCCTTGAGACTAAAGTTATAGACAGTTGTGAAGCACGATGTAGGTGCTGGAATTGAACCCAGATCCTCTGGAAGGGCAGCCAGTGTTCTTAACCACTGAGCCATCTGTCCAGGCCCAGAACCTAACTTTTTAAAGTAAGGAATTGGTTAAGTAATCCGTTGTATTAGCCACTTGACTTGATGACATAGCTATTTGGACAGTTGTGTTTGAGGAGGTACTTGAAAGTTCTTATGCAATCACGCGGCATGTAAAGGTACAGGATAAAATGCCACGGGCCTTCTCATCAGAACTTTTCTTGACCTTCCCCAATAGTTTCCCCAGAACCCTGCTGGGGGAAGAGTGGGAGAGGCCAACAGTACGTGGAGGGTGGGAGCAGAGATCACTTTTGTTTGCAACTTTCTAATTTCCTGTTATTTGCTATTTTTTTTCTACTTATAAAACAAACAAACAAAACCCCAACAACTTTAACATGACATGACACAGGAGAAGCCAGGCATAGTGCTATACTCCTTTAATCCCAGCACTCTGGAGGCAGAGGCAGGTGGATTTCTGTGAGTGTGAGGATAAGCCTCGATAGCTTTGAACAGATAGTTTAAGAACAACCAGAGCTACATAATGAGTTCCTGTCTTAAAAAAAAAAAAAAAAAAAAAAGCCAAATGTGGGGGCGTAGTTGGTAGAATGTTTACCTGGCACAGATCTCAGCTCCCCATGAACTGTGTATGGTGGCTCATGCCTATGAGTGGGGGATGGGAGGCTCAGAAGCTCAAGGTTATCCTGGACTAAATAGTGAGTTCAAGGCCAGCCTGGGCTATGTGAGACCCTGCTACAGAAAGGCAAAACAAGGAGGTGAAAATGTCAGATAAGATTCCAGGGACTCTGTGTGCCCATCACGCCGTCTAGGAGGGCCCCAGAAGCTTGTCTCAGGACAAAAGACCCTCAGCAGCCGGCCTGAGACCCCTCCCTCCTGCCCTGCGCAGTGCCAGCAGCGGATCCAGTGTGAAGCCGCACTGGACCCTGCGCGCTCACCACTGTGCTGTCTTTGTTTTGCAGATTTCATGGAAAACAGACACTCTGTAAGTACACAGTTCACACACATCCTCTTTTAAAAAAAAAAAAAACGCTCCTTGCAGCCTGGTCGTAGCCCATGCATGAATTGTCACACTGAGGACCGTGGTGAAAGTCTGAGGCCATCCTAGACCACAGAATGGTTTCTCAGGATGTCCCGGACTGTGGGGCCGCGGAGTGTAACTGGTTTTTTGTTGCTGTTGCTTCTAAAAGTGTTCTGTAGAACGGTGAACTATTTCCCAGTGTGCCCAGGGTCTGATTCTTCCTAGCACCTCATTCTAACCAGGCCTCCTCTAGCGGTTTAAGCCAGCACCGATATTCCTCCTCTCTTCCTTTTTACACCGTTACAGCTCAGCCTACATAGGGAGAGGGACCCTGGAAATCCTCCCGTGTGGTTGGGAACCTTTGTGGTCTTTTAGTAAGAAAGACAGCCTCAGGTGCAGTGAAAGTCTGCACACTTGAAAGAGGAAGTTCAAGGCCAGTTTGAGCTACAGACTAAGTCCTTGATGAGAGAGAGAAGGAGGAGAAAAAAGAGGGGGAAGAGAAGAGAGAGAAATGAGGAGAGGAGGGGCTAGGGAGAGAGCTCAGTTGGTAAAGTACTTACACAAGAATCTGAATTTAATCCCAGAACCCAAAGTGAAAAATCCAGGTGTAGGGGCGGCACGCCTGTAAAAACCCCAGTCCTGTGGAGGCGAAGACAGGGGGATCCCTGGAGCTTGCTGACCAACTGGTCTAGCTTACTTGGGTGAGATTCCTGTTGAAAGAAAGGAAAAAAAGAAAAAGAAAAGAAAAGATGAACGGTTCTTAAGGAATGATGTCTGAGGGTGACCTCTGGCCTCTGTGCACACAAGCACACACTCACATACGAACACATGTACGTATGCACACAGGCACATGTTCGAACACACACACAGAGACACATACATACAGAGGGACATGCAGAATAACGGCAAGTGGAAGGGAGGGAGGGAGAAAGGGAGGGAGTTTATTGCCTTCTAGTTCCCAGCCTGTCTGTGGGCACCCGGCAGCCCAGGGGTTAACAGGGCAACTATTATCTTAAAAAACAAAACAAAAAGTGAGGAACTGGCCTCTCAACTGGTCTTTTGGGTCTGGGAGAAACTTCCAGCAAGACTTCTGCAGGCTTCAGTGGGCCCCTGGCTTCCTTTGTTTTGCTGGGTCTGAATTCTTGTTAAACTGAGCTCATTATGCTCTTGACAGACAGGAAGGCGCTGACGTTCTCTGTACGGAGGAAGGTGTCCGTTTACGGAGAAGGGGAATGAAATGAACGGCTTTTTCGAGCCTGCACCCACCTAGGCTTCTGAAAGCGCTGCTGTATCGGAAGGGGTTCGGGAGCCTGTTTCATAGAGAAGGAAATGGAGGCCTGGCTTGGTAAAACAGCTTGCCCAGAATTACCTTCGGCCAGAAACAAAGGCCAAGACTCCAAAAGCCCAGGCCTTGTGCTCTTTTCTTAACACTGCCCTCAGTGTTAAGGAGTGACGTGACATGAGCGGGCTTGGTGGCACACACCTTTAAACCCCAGACCTGGGAGGCAGAGGCAGACAGATCTCTGTGAGTTCAAGGCCAGCGTGAGTTCCAGGACATTCAGGACTTTGAACTGACATGAATGTTCCACAAGAGCTGAGAACGACAACCTTGCTCCATAGACAGGGTGGGACCCTGAAAAACCCAGTTCTCTGGCTGTCCACATTGCTGTCCCGAGGTAGGGCTGCAAGCCAGCAGGCAGCACTCTGCTGAACCAACTTATTTACTTTGCCTTCCACCCAAAGAGTCTCTCTGGACAGAGACTCGGAGCTCCGGGTCATTGGGGGAATAGCTTTCCCTCAGCCCAGAAGTCTGCTGTGCTATCAGAGTGCTCCGCATACTGATAGTTGGGCTAGTTCTATCCCCAAAATAATAAAGCCAATTTGGCGGGAACTCAGGGGTTCCCAGCAGTAGAGAAATGAATTTTGAATCTTGAAGCAAATAGATTTTGTTTATAAAAGAGGCAGGCAGAGTTTCCCTAATAACCAGCCAGTGAGGGTCAGAAGAAAATTAACTGAATTGCCCAGCAGGGAAATGGGAGGGGCTTCCTTCCTGAAATCAAACCTGGCGATCATTCCTCTCTTGTTTAATGGCCATTGCTTCTGAAAACATATTGGAGGAAATATCTGGACAATGAGACAGCCACTGTAGCCAGCTACTAACTTGGTATTGTTTGACTTGCTTCAATGGCACGTTCTGACTTCATTTTTCCTCTGCCTTTTTTTTTGCCTTGTTTATAAATTGTGTTTGTGGCCCACGCAGACAGATAACGTGGAAGAGAACGCCCTGTGCTTAAAAGAAAGATGTTGAATCTGGACCTGTGAAGGTCTCCAGATTGTGGAAAAATTAAAAAAAAAACAACAACAACAACAACAAAAAAAAAAACACCCTGACTCTTAGAGTTTGGGAATAAGACCATACCAGTTACAGCTCGCTTCCCTCCTCCCCAGCCGGGAGCTGAGCTGTGACTGGACCTGCTCAGGAGTGGGGCTGGGGCTGCTGAAGATTGGGGTTCCAGTTCTACAGTCTTCTTGCGGGGTGACTTCCTCAAACCTAAGCACCCCTGCCTAAAAAGTAGTGATGTGTTAGTGATAGTGACGATGACGATGGCAATGATGGCGATGAAGGTAGTGGTGGTGATGATGGTTATAATGATGTTGGTGATGATGGTTATAATGATGTTG
>NW_026596131.1:2736317-2774090 GCF_907164565.1 Psammomys obesus | reverse complement strand
GATGGTGATGATGATGGTTATAATGATGTTGGTGATGATGGTTATAAGGATGTTGGTGATGATGATTATAATGATGGTGGTGATGATAATGATGGTGACATGAACAATAACATCTGCCTATTGGAATTTTCTTAAGGGTTAAATGAGAAGCTCTGCAACCCTTGAGCCATCATAGAAAATCCGCTTGCTTCCTTTAAAGACCTTTTCCTCAAGCAGTCTGGCAACAGTGGATGTGACTGAGAGATTTACTTCAGTTGGCTCTGAAATATCCCCCCCCGCCCCCAGAACACAAGGGAAAGCGCTCAAAGCCTAGGAATCAACCAAAGCCAAAGAAAGCTTGACGTGAGCGTAGACAACCCACATTCAAACTTGAATTATCCTGACTAGTTGCTTAGTCTGTGTACAAGATTCTGTTTTCTCATCAGTCATCCTTTTCAAAACCTGGTGTGTTTGTGTGTGTGTGTGAATGCAGATGTGCAAATGATGCCATCAGGATAACTTTCCAGAGTCCATCCCTTCCTCCTGTAGGTTTCAGGGACAGAACTCAAGTAAACATTCAGACTTGTGCACCAAACACTTTTACCTGCTGAGCCATCTTGCCCAGCGCCATTTCCACATCTGTACACTGGGCGACTTCTCGCCTAGATGTTGCAGGGATTAAGGGAACTCAGCCCTGTCCTGATAGACCCCAACTGCTCACACTGGGTACTCTCTAGAAGTAGGAATTGGGGACGGGGTGGGGGTGGGGTGGTCAGAAGGGCCTTTGGGGTTACTGGGCACTACATCCTGTGCAGAGGCACCGTGGGTGGCTGGCTGCTGGCACGTCCGGTCCTCACTATGAGTGTGTTAACCTTTACTTCGAAGTTCCTGGGGCCCTGCTGGTGGCCCAGCCCTTCCTGTCTGTGGACTTGGTCCTGCAGCCTTATCCAGAGTGCTGTTTGCCTCAAGAGAGGGAGAACAGAGGCGTCTGGGGGAGAGGCTTGGTCTGGGGCCTGCTGAAATGCTGGACACGGGGATCACGTCTCCCTTCTCTGGGAGAGTGGAGGAAATGGCAAGCAGCAGCTGCCAGCACTGGCAAGCCTCCAGCCCTCCGGGTCACACAGCTTTCTTGGACCGTTTGTGCAGTTCTATCCCGGCAAAGGAGGAGCCAGAGCCTTCCAGTTGAGTCTCTGAGATCTGCATCCTTTTCTAAGAGCCTCCAGACCCAGCAAAACAAAATGGAGAGTCTCAGCTCCCCTTCAGGAGGCCAGCCAGCCTGGCTGTCAGGTTCCCTCACATTTACATCTTCTTTTGCTCCAACCTCTATGGGTTCTACCTACAGCAAGGTGTCCTGTGTCCACAGGAGGTTCAGGACAGTGGGCCCGGATGTTTCCTGTTCTGTGGGGCTCTCCATTCTCAAGTTTCTCTGCTTTGGCATCTCCCAGCCCTTTTGCCCGGCAAATTTCTTTCCACTCTACAGAATCTTCAAAGTCAGTTCAGGTTGCTCATGTGATCAGTGCACGGGGCCCTCACGGCTTCCCCACAGTGTTGTCAATCAGGGCTCAGTGAGCAAAAGCACATGCATGCCAAGGGTAAAGACCTGATTGTGGGATTCAGCCCCACAATCCATGCAAAAGCCAGGCATTGGGAAGCACAGCAGTCTTTTGCAGGGACGTGAGGAGCCCCTAGAAGCTCGTGGACCAGCAACAGTAGATAGTGAGAGCTTGTCTCAAACAAAGTGGAAGATGAAAGTATCGGACTTGCACGTGAACCCCGTAACACACACATGTTCACATGCACACAACTGAGTATACACACGTGATCCATGCACACAAATAAAAACAAAATCGGGGACTATGAGATCTTGGAGCAGAGCCTGTCCTCTTCAGCATAGAGGGGTCCAGGAACCAGGAGGTGGGTGGGTAGCTAGGAGCTATCTGTACAGATGACAAAGATTTTTTAAAAAATTATTTACTTATTATGTATACCGTGTTCTGCCTACACACCAGAAGAGGGCACCGGATCTTACTAAAGATGGTTGTGAGCCACCATGTGGTTGTGGAGAATTGAACTTAGGCCCCCTGGAATAACAGCCAGTGCTCTTAACCCCTGAGTCATCTCTCCAGCCCGATGACAATGATCTTGAACTCCTGATGCTTCTGAGTGCTGGGCTGTAGGCATCTGTCATGGTGCCTGGCTTTTTAAAAAAAAAAAAAAAAAACAGTAAAACATACACAACCTAAAATTAACTGCTGCCCTATTGTTCAAGAGCCGGGGCTGTGGCTCAGTGATGGAGCACCTGCCTAGTGGTATGAGGCCCATCCCCAGCACTTAAAAGAAGTGAATTCGGGGGCACAAGGTACATTCCTACTGTTGCACAGCTGTCTCCACATTGTTCTCCAGAATTTACTGTCCTTACGATGTGTTTGCTTGTGCACATACATAAGCATGCAAGAGGAGAACTTCTGGGAGCTGGTTCTTTCCTTCAACCCTCTGGGTCTTGGGATTGAATTCAGTTTATCAGGCCTGACCTATATCAGGCCAGCACCTTTCCACTGAGCCATTTCACCAGCCCTCTAGACCTTTTTGATTTCTTTAAAGGATTTGTGTGTGTGTGTGTGTGTGTGTGTGTGTGTGCGCGCAAAGAGGGTGTTAGTTGTTGCTTATCAACTTCTCTGCCTATTCATTTGAAGCAGGGCCTCTCCCTGAATCTGGGCTATAGGGTGGAAGCCAGAAAGCTCTAGCAGTCTGTGCCTTCCTCAGAGCTGGAATTACAGGCTGTGTAGACCAGGCTGGCCTTAAACTCACAAAGAGCCAGGCCAGGTGGCACACATCTTTAATCCCAGCCCTCGGGAGGCAGAGCAGGCAGATCTTTGTGAGTTCAAGGCCAGCCTGGTCTACAAAACGTGCCCAGGACAGCCAGGTTACCCAGAGAAACCCTGTGTCAAAAAGCAAAAGCTCACAAAGATCCATCTGCCTCTGCCAGCTGAATGTCGGGATTAAGGGTGTGTGCCACCACCCGCAGCCAAGTTTTTAAATTAAAAAGCTGACCTAAGGACCTAAGCCTGCTTGGTGACTCACCTACAATCCCAGCACTGAGAAGGCAAGGGCCAGAGGATGGCTGAGTGGCCCAGGCTACAGAGTGCATTTCTGTCTCCAAAACAAAAACAAAGGCAGACTGGAGAGGGTGTCTGGGTTAGGTAGAGGTCCCACAGGAGCTGGATGTGAGATCTCTCGGACCTGGTGGTTCCATTCTGTCCCTGTGCAGCACCTATGGGACACCACAGGGTATACATGGCTACTTGACGCAGTGGCCCGATGCACTGATTGCAGCAAGAACTCCGGGATGGACACAGCGGCCCCTACAGAGCGGGGCATGGGGTGAAGGAAAGATCAGTTGGGACAACAGCTGCCCTAGGAGATAGCGTTCCAGAGGTTGGTGGCACAGCTTGCAGAGTGCTTTTGTCCGTTTGAGTAAAGGGCTTATTATGTATCCCAGGCTAGCCTAGACTGGACTCTGAACTTGTGGTCCTCCTGCCTCTACCTCCTGAGCCCTGGGATTACAGACATGTACTCTATGAGGTGCTTGTGATGGAGCTTGGGGCCTCTTGCATGCTGGGACCCGAGGACCCACACCCCCAGTCCCTCTGTAACTCTTGTATGAGGTACTGCTTCAATTTACGCCTCCCTCCTCTGAAAGTGTGACCTAACTCGCCTGGTCTTCTGTCCTACAGAGAACGGAAGGCTCCCTTGATGGAACTTAAAGACAACCGAGGCAGGTGCATGCCCATGGGAGGGCGTCCAGGAAGAGCAGCCGATTCCCGTATTCCAAGAGTCCCGCACACTTATTTATGAGCCGGCGCCACCCCCACTGAAAGCAGCAATTCTTCAGGCCAAGCCTTCTCCGAGACAGGGTTTCTCTGCGTAGCCTTGGCTGTCCTGGACTCACTTTGTAGACCAGGCTGGCCTCGAACTCACAGAGATCCGCCTGCCTCTGCTCTCCCTGAGTGCTGGAATCAGCAGCTACCAAGCCTTCCAATCTTAAATCCCCCCCCCCCTTAATAATGTTGGGTGTACAGAGATCCAGAGGCGCTGTTTATCGGCCAGCCCGACTGCCCTTCCACGCTGGAGCGTCCTTTCGTTTTGGGAGAGTGAGAGGAGGTTCCAGGTGAATAAAGCCTGGGATATTTTGAAGCCCAAATATTGTATCTGGGACAGACAACAGGCTTCTCCATGCATCTTCCTACTCGGAAGCCAGTTTCTGTTCCGTGGTCAGTTACTTTGAGTGAATGGCCGCGTCTGGGGGTTAGGTTTTTGTTGTTGTTGTTGTTTTGTTTTCTCTCTGTTTTTCCTTTTCCTTCTGGGCTGACTGTTCTTTGGAGGTCTGCAGTGCTGCTCAGGTTTGCGTCGTCCCATGCATGGCCTGCCCCACGAAGGGGGACCAGCCGACTGGGAGCAGCGCCTATGGAATGACCACTTGACAGACGACAAGCCTGAAGCCGGCCATGACAGAACGAGCACTGGACTGAGCTCAGACATCCTTAAACCACTTTCTAGATCTTTCTTTTCCTCTCCATGCTGAAGGCCTAAAGGAGAGAAACGGTTGGCTACAGCAAATGTTATTTTTTTAAAAATAGTAAAAGGAAATGTGTACTTTTCTCACTAATTTTTCTTTATTTATTCCCTGTGCTAAAGGAACAGTCTCCCGAGGTCCCGGGCTGTTTCCAAAGGTGGCTTGAGTGGGTGGATGGCAGCTGCCTCCATTTCGCCACAGAATATCATACCTAACCCGCATCACGCCCCCTGTTCGCCTCAGCCACCTGGCTGCAGGGCCCCTGAGGGATGTTGTATTAAATAAAATTGATTTTTACTCTTCAGTGATCTGTGAAGTGTCTTCGACCGAGACAGCCCACATGCCAGTAGGATAACTGTAGCCCTGAGGGACCCTCGAGTCACAGGGCCAAGTTGTCCCCTCTTGTCTGTGGGCGGAGCCTTGCGTGGACCAGCAGCCGGGGTAGCTGGATTCTTTGCACAGCCCTGGGGGTCCCAGTCCTCACACTTTCAAGGCGAGTGCTTTCCCAACTTCCCTGCCTTCCCAGCTCCCCTCATGCTTTTTTTAAATTTTTTGTTTTGCTTTGTTTTTGTTTATTTTATTTTGTTTTGTTTTGTTTTGAGACAGCGTCTCACTGTGTAGTCCATTAGTTCAGGCTGGGCTGAACTTCAAACGCATTATGTAGCCCAGGCTGGCCTCAGATTCTTGATCCTCCTGCCTCTCCCTCCCGAGGGCAGGATCATCTTTCATTCTTTCTCTGGTTCTTCCTTTCCCTTCCTTCTTCCATTCAGCACTCACTTTCTCTTCTTCGCATTAAATGGTGAGAACTGAAGGCACACACAGCTTATAGTTATGAGTTTTACATTCCCGGCTGTTTATTTCAAAAGCCAATACGTGGACTATTTCCTGCATATGTTTGACCCTTTGTGGATTATTTTTCCCCGTGTTTATTGGTATTTTAGGAAAGAGTACCTCACTGTGACCTTACCTCTTCCTGGTCTGGATAGCCGGGTTGTGCCAGGCTGTCCTGGCATAGGCGGTTCTGTTGTGGTGCTGGAGACTGGGCCTTAAGTTTCTGGTGTACCAGCTCTCTCTTTCAGCCTTGTGTTGTTGGGACCACAATTTTCAACATAAGGAAAACTCTCTCAGGATGTCTCCAGGGAAAGGAAACAGGACCGAGTGGGGAGCCTCTTCCAAAGTGAGGGCAGATCTCTGAGCCCGAATCGGATGCCATGCCGGCTGTAGAAGCTCTGCCATGCCACCACATGCTGACTGGATCATGTGTCCCAGGCTGCGGATGTGACTCTTGGCAGAGGGCATGGCTGGCATGTACTAGCTCCAGAGGAAAGAAGACAGCAACTAGGGTTTTTTGTTTTTTTTTTTTTTTTCCAACAGACCCCAATAAATCCTCAGAAAAGCAATCCACTAAGGGTTACATATATGCAGAAAATAACTTTGTAGACTTTTGGAAGCACTGGGTTCCACCCCCAGCCCCGAACAAAACCAGGCGTGGAGGTTTCTCCTGATTGTCAGCTCGACGATCTAGAATCTCAACCAGGCATTATCCAGATTAAACTGGCCTGTGAGCAGGCCTGTGGGAGAGTGTCTTGAGTGCCTTCATCGGTGAGGAAAGGCCCAGCTGGAAACTGGGCAGAATCACTGCTGGGTTTGGGCCCCTGGACTGTAAGAGAGTAGAAAAAGCCGGCTGGGCGCCAAGCATGCATGCACACACTCCCTCTGCTGCGACAAGCCACCTCAAGCTCTTGCCAGTGTGACTTCCCTGCTGTGATGGACTGTGAATTATCCCCTCTGTTGCTTTTTGGTCAGGCATTTTTTTTCCTTAAGGATTTATTTCTTTTATGTAGATGAGTGTTTAGCCTGTGTTTGTTTATGTGCACCGTGTGTATGCTTAGACCCCGAGGAGGTCGGGAGAGAGCATCAGATCCCCTTGAACTGGAGTTAGACACAGCTGTGAGCTGCCATGTGGGTGCTGGGAATTGAACTCAGGTCTTCTGCTGGAACAGCTGCTCCTAAGTGTTGAGCCATCTCTCTCCAGCCTCCATCAGAGTATTTTCTCAGAGCAATAGGAATGAAACTAAGATGCTCAGGATGGTGACAGACATCTGGAATTCTAGTACTGGGAAAGTAGAGGCAGAAGATCATTTAAGATTTATTTATTAGGCTGGAGAGATGGCTCGGAGGTTAAGAGCACTGTCTGCTCTTCCGGAGGTCCTGAATCAATTCCCAGCAACCACATGGTGGCTCATAACCATCTATAATGAGATTTGGTGTCCTCTTCTGGCCTGCAGGCACACATGCAGGCAGAACATTGTATACATAATAAATGAATAAATCTTTAAAAAAAAAAGATTTATTTATTATGTATACAATATTTTGTCTGCATGTACCCTTGTGTGCCAGAAGAGGGCACCAGATCTCATAGATGGTTGTGAGCCACCATGTGGTTGTTGGGAATTGATTCAGGACCTCCGGAAGAGCAGACAGTGCTCTTAACCTCCGAGCCATCTCTCCACCCCTGTTTGTGATTTTTTTTTTTTTTTTTTTTGAGACAGGGTTTCTCTGTGTAGCCTTGGCTGTCCTAGAACTCTCTCTATAGACCAGGCTAGTCTCAAACTTAGAGATCTGCCTGCCTCTGCCTCCCAAGTGCTGGGATTAAAGGCTGGTGCCACCACTGCCCGGCTTGTTTTATTTTCTAACTTATATTGTGTGTGTGTGCGAGTGTGTGTGTGTGTGTGTGTGTGTGTGTGTGTGTGTGTGTGTGAGATATGTTAAGGATGAGGGTGTACACATCACTGCGCACATCTGGAGACCAGAGAACAACTTTGTGGCACTGGTTTTCTTTTTCCACTTTGACATGGCTCCTGGGGATTGAACTCAGGTCTCCAGGCTTGCCAGGCAGGCACCGTTACCTGCTGAGCCATCTTGCTAGCCCTCAATTTTCTCTTCTAAATTTTTTTTATTATTTTCATTTAAGTGTTTTCATGTGTCTGAGTATATGCCATGTACGGATGGATGCCTGCAGAGGCCAGCAGAGGGCACCAGATCCCTTGGTAGTGGAGATGCCGGAAATTGTGTGTTACCCAGTGTGGGTGCTGGGAACCGAATTCAGGTCCCCTGAAACAGCAGTAAGTGTTCATAACAGCTGAGACATCTCGTCAGCTCACAACTTACTCTCTTGAGAACTACCTTAATTCAGTAACCCGAAATGCTAGGCCCCACCACTTCTCAATGTCATCACCCTGCTTCCAGCACACAAGTACTGGACTCACTCAAACCGTATCCATCTTAGCAAAGGCCGAAAGCCACTGAACACTTGGTGAGTTCAAGCCCCAGGCCTCTTACAGCCAAGATTATCAAACTGGTAGAACCAATGCCAGATGGGGAAAGGGCACGTGATGTGTGTGCTGCTGCTGGTGGAGGGGTGCTTCAGCTGGGACCAAGAAAAGCAGAGCGGTAGAGCCTCCTCTAAGACATAACCACGGCGACTTCTACTTTTCAAAAAGCCACCGAATACTGGCCCTGGTGGCACCTATCTGCCATCACAGCACCTAGGAGATTAAGGCAGGGGATCACCATGAGTTCAAGGCCAGCCTGGGTTACACAGGGAGTATGTGATTAACCGAGGCTCCTTAGCAAGACTCAGTCTCAAACAAATAGCTGGAAAGATGGCTTGGTGGTTAAGAGTGTTCGCTGCTCTATCTTGAAGAGCTCCGTTTGGATCCCAGCACTCACGCCAAGAGGCTCTTAACGGCCTACCACTCCAATCCCAAGGGAGTTGAAGGCCTCTCCGGGCCTCTGAAGGCACCTGCACGCACATGCTCACATACTCCCACCCAAGCACACCCACCCACAGACCGCTCAGTGGTTACTGCACTGGCCGCTCTTCCAGAGGACCCATGGTGATTCCCAGCACCCATGTGGTGGCTCACAACCGTCTCTGACTCCAGTTCCAGGGGAGCCGATGGCCATGTCTGGCCTCCGAGGGCACCAGACATACACAGTACACGTACATACACAGAGGCAAACCCAGTCATCTACATAAAATAAACCCTTTCAAAATAAACAACTAAAAAAGCACCAGGCCAGAAAACTAACTAACTGAATATCCCAGAAGATTTGAAATAGGAAAAAAATGACCAGGAGGAGTATATAAAATAGATAGTGACATTTATTAAAAGGTATTGGTTAGGGCTATCCACTGTAGTATGTGCTTTTAGCGTGCCGGCACTCAGAAGATGGAAGCAAGTGGCTGTCTATATATGTTCAAGGTAAGCCTGGTCTACACAGTGAATTTCAGGCCAGCCAAGGCTACATGGTAAGATCTCTAAAATACAACAACAATAATAATAACAAAGGATGAAGAACAATTTTTTTTTTCCTAGACGGGATTTCTCTGTGTAGCCTTGGCTGCCCTGGAACTCACTCTGTAAACCAGGCCGGCCTGGATCTCTGCCTGCCTCTGCCTCCAGAGTGCTGGGATTAAAGGCGAGTGCTGCCACCCCCCTTTGAAGAACAGTTTTTTTAAAGCAGAAAACAACTCCTATCCCTGCTCTTCAGTGAAGGACAGTTTCCTGGTACCAACAAAGGAACGTGAATTTGCTGGGTGGGCAGCCATTCTCTTTGGGATACAGTAAGTAGGTTATAGGATCCGAGAGAAGATGGCGAGGGCTCTGGATTTGAGCTGGGAAGTAGAGAACTGGGTAGGGGGCAGGCTATGGAGCATCTTTCAGTTGGTAGTGAGTTCTGGGAGCCTCAGCAAACTGGGATTTGAAGCTGGGCGTGGTGGAAGATGCCTGTAACCCCAGCCCTGGAGAGGATGAAGCAGGATTTCGTCATGATAGAAGACAAAAGACAGTTTATCGTAAAGCAACGTGAGCGGGAAGGCGGGTGGGGAGGCTGCGGCTGGAGGGATTGGTCAGTGGCTGAGAGCTCATACCACAGCTCCTGTCGAGGACCCAAGGAAGCTAAATGGTTAGTGAAGAAATATCTGGATAAAGGAGTTTCCAGGCAGAGGGGACAGCTAATGACAAAGGTCCCGTGGTTCAGGAAGGAGGAGGCTGAAGGGATGGAGCAAGCCGGAGAGCAATAGATGGGATCACGTTCATTGTTGGGCAGGACCAACAGTGGAGCTGCCTAGTTGCATATAGATCTATTTCTTCAAACGCCTTCTCCAAACACGTCACTCAAGGGTGCCCCGCTGACCCACAGAACCGCGTTAGAAATGAAGAAACTCAAGCCAGGCACGGTGATGCACGCCTTCAATCCCAGCGCTCAGGGGGGCAGAGGCAGGCGGATCTCTGTCAGTTCGAGGCCAGCCTGGTCTATAAAGCGAGTCCAGGACAGCTGAGGCTACACAGAGAAACCCTGTCTCAAAAACGGAACAACAAAAATTTTTAAATCTGTGTCTACCTAAGCTAAACGGTGACTCACGAGCCCCGTGGGCAAGGGCGCTGCGTGCCTTTACGAATACACAGACGCTGATCCGCGCTGAACAAGTTTGCAGGTTTTAAACAGCTGTTTTTAAAGGCCCATTGAGGCTTATGGGCTGCAGGGATCGCCCCCTGGTGGCCGACGGTATTAATAACATTTACCTTCCTAGGATACAATCCTGAAGAATTTGAGGATCATATTTAAATTACAGTTTCAGCACAATGGTCTGGGATTTTTAAACACCTTTAATTTTTTTTAAAGATTTATTTATTTATACATGAGTGTTCTATTTTCATGTATGCCTGTATGATAGAAGAGGACACCAGATCTCATTATAGATGGCTGCGAGCCACCATGTGGTTACTGGAAATTGAACCCAGGATCTCTGGAAGAGCAGCCAGTGCTCTTAACCGCTGAGCCATCTCTCCAGACCCGGTCTCGGACTTTTTTATTTTTAATATTATTTTTTTAAAGGAGTTCATGTAGCCCAGGTTTGCCTTGAATTCTATATGTAGCTGAGGATGACCTTGGAGTCCTGACGATCTTCCCTTCACCTTTTAAGCCCTGGAATTAGAGTTTATGTAGTGCTGGGGCTCTGATCCAGGGCCTCCTGCATTTGAGGCAAGCAGTCTGCCAACTGCCATATGTCCCCAGCCCTGTATTGGTTACTCTCCTTTCTCACCCAGAGGGATTTAGAATTGCCATGGAAATACTTCTGAGTGGGTCTTGGGAGTTGTTTTCAGAAAGGCTTATCTTGACTCCATGGATTAGGGTCCTGAACTGAGTGAAAAGAAGAAGGTGAGGGGCCAATGAGATGGTTCAGCAGGTAAAAGCACTGAACCACCAAAGCTGACAAGCTCCCTGGAACTCATAAGATGGAAGGAGAAAACACTTTCTCCCAAGTATCCTCTGACCTCTGCATATTCACCCCTTCTCCACACATAAGATAAATCTAAACGTAATTAATAAAAATGAAAAAGGAAGGGAAAAAAGGCGAGCTGAGCACCCTCATCTATATCCTTCTGCTTTTTGACCTCCGGCAGGATGTAGCCAGCTGCCTCTCCTGTCCCAGCCACCATACCTTTCCTGGTGCAAGAGACAGTATCTTCAGATGGTGACCAAAGCAAACCTCCCATGAGGTGCTTTTGTCAGGTATCAAGTCATGGCAATGTGACAAGTAACTAATACAGATGCTTTCGTCACGAAAGACCAGAAGGACTGAAGAAGCGTGCTACGTCAAAGAGACCAAAGAACCCCAAGGGAGGTAGCCCTTGGAACTTCAGCACTGAGGGATCTGAGACAGGAGGATGATGAGTTTGAGTTTGGCCTGGGCTGCTAGCACCTAAATAAATAGATAGATAAATGAATGGATGGATAACTAGATAGGTAGATAGATAGACAGACAGACAAGACTACTGAGATTGTATTGTTATAAAGAAAGAAAATCCCAAATATTCGATTTTACAATAAAGACTTGAGAGCCAGATATTGAGGTGAAACCCTGCTAGCTCAGAGAGCAGAGAAAGCACCCAGCTGAGCTTCCTACTCAGCCAATGTCCCAGAAGGAAAAAGCTCCTCCTTCTTCACACTGTCTTAAATACCCTCACTTCATGTTTCTCATTTCTATGTTACTTATGTTTACTCCCTGTCAGCTGGTTTCTTGCTCTGCCTCTTGACCTAGGGTTAACTTTATTTAATTCTGTGTACAGGGTTAAATTCACCCTGGGTAAAGGGTGAATGCTTGGGCTAAGCCACACCACAACCACCACCTGTTTACAATAAACAGAAAGTTTTTGGATTAAAGATGTGTGCTAGGGCTGAGCCACACCACAATTAGAAACAGGTTTTTCCAGTATACAATCTCAGGGTTCACACTCTGGTCAAATATCCAGTAACAAGATTGCATGCATATATGCAACACAAGGCCCTGAATTAGGTCCCAGACTTAAAAAAAAAATGGGTAAGAAGGCACATCTGGTTAAGGCACTTGATGACAAGCCTGATGAACCAACTGTCTGAGTTCAGGATCCATGTGGTAAAAGCTGTCCTTTGGCACAGACATACACACAAATAGAGGAGACCTGGCATCTTTGGATGCTCTTCGAGAAAGAGAGCTGGAGCCAGACATGACTGTAATCTGCAGTCCCAGCTCCTGGGAGGCAGAACCGAGGTCAAGATCAATAGCGATGCCAAGCAAGACAAAGTCAAGAAAACAGAAGAGGAAGAGGGAAGGAAACCCGGGTTGGTGGCCTTTAATCGCAGCTACTGTGGGGGTTTAAGCATGAGGATCTTGAGTTCAAGGACAACCTGGACCATTTGGCGAGATCCTTCCTCAGAATAAATAGAAGAGAGAGCGAGCTGGGTCAGCAGTGGTGGCTCACACTTTGAATCCCAACACAGACAGAGGCAGGGTGTGTTGGGTGGGCAGGAGCAAAGCAGTGGAGATTCCCCTAAATAACTGCAAGTCTGGAGGGAAGGGCTTGTGTGTAGAAACGAGCCAAGAGGCAAGAGGCAAGGTCAAACCAACAAGATTGCTCTGAGAATGTGACATTTGGGATGAGGGTGGGGTATTGAGTTGACTTTTTTTTTTTTTTTGAGACAGGATTTCTCTGTGTAGCCTTGGCTGTCCTAGACTTGCTTTGTAGACCAGGCTGGCCTCGAACTCACAGAGATCTGCCTGCCTCTGCCTCCCTGAGAGCTGGGATTACAGGTGTGTGCCCCTGCACCCGGCTTCAAGCTGACGTCTTAAGAATCACATCAGCTGAATGAGCTACAGAAGACAGTGAAAGAGTTGGCTTGTTCCATTAGGCTTTGAAAGGCAGGTGTGCTTCTGAGGGAGCTCAGTGGGTAGATTCACTTACCTAACATACCCAGAGCCCCGCATCACATAAAACCATCACACCTGCAATCCTAGCACTTGGGAGTTGGAGACAGGAAGATCAGGAGTTTAATGTCAGCCTCAGTCACATAGCAACGTTAAGACCAGCCTGGGCTACATAAGGCCAGCTTGGGTTACATGAGTTTTGTTTGTTGTTGTTGTTTTGAAGACACCTAGTAACAGGCGCTGCCCCTGGGTCCTGGGAGTGCCGGAACTGCTCCAAAGTGAGAGCACTCTTGCAGGTAAGTCTGCTACTTCTGTTGCTGTTGTTATTATCTGACTCAGGATGCCCCCCATGTAGCTCTGGCTGGCCTGGTACTCCCTAGGTAGACCAGGCTAGCCTTGAGACACAGAGATCCATCTGCCTCTGCCTCCCAAGTCCTGGGATTAAAGCATAAGTCCCCACACTCAGCTCATACTTGGTTTTGAGTGTCTCAAATGGGTGAGGCTAGTTTTGACATCACCTTGACACAAGCTGGGGTCATCTAGGAAACGGGAATCTTATTTGAGAAAATGCATCCATAGGATTGGCCTTCAGGTAAGTCTGTAGGGCATTTTCTTGAGTGATGGGTAGTACCATCCCTGGGCAGGCAGTCCTGGATGGTATAGGAAAACAGACTGAACAACCCAGGAAGAGAGAGCCAGCACTCCTCTCCGATCTCTGCATAAATTCCTGCCTCCAGGTTCCTGCTCTGATGCCCCTCAAAGATGGGGTGTGACCTGAGCCGTGTGAGCTGAAATAAACCCTTTGTTGGTTTTGATCGTTGGTGTTTTATCACATCAATAGAAGCCCTAACTAAGATTTGTCGTGGCCCAGAGACTCACAGAAAGTACTCACCACGCAGACACACTCACATAAACCCAAAAGGGCCTCTTGCGTTTCAGAAGGCCACGCACGATGGTCCACATAGGACCCTTGACCTCATTTAAGAAGTTCCCAGTCAGGCCTAAAGGAAACTCCATTTCCCCAGATTCCAAATAGCAGGAGGGACAAACAAAAGTAAGAATGAGGTGCCCAGTGGTGGCGTCCGACTCGAGGGCAGGTGCATCCGAACACTGTGCTACATACAAACTCGAAAGCGGGTACATGCGAAGCTCATGTGCCGCTGACCTGTATCTCCGCCCCATGGTGGAGCCAAACTTTTGGAAACCCTGCCAGGGACACCTTGCTTGCCATAGTTGGATGAAGAAGAAAAGGCAGAAAATGGAGCAGCTAAGAGCCTGGAGCTTTGGGCCACAATGTGAGCTGTGGCCGCCCCCCCCCCCCCCCCCGTGCGCAGCCTCTCGGCGAAGTTGCTGTCAACTGAGGGGCCTGCCCCTTAGATGAATAAGGGGGGGCAAGGATTTTACCAGCTTCATCTGAAGTGGGAAGGGAGCCTGGAAAAGCACACGAGGGCTGCTCCCAAGACTGGCAAAATTACCAACCATGCATTGCAATTCCCAGCCTCTGCAACAGGCAAATAACGAGTCTGTGCGTCCCTGGATTGATTAAACAGTAATTAGACTTCAAAAGCTCGCTAAATGCCCCTCTTTCAAAAGCTCTCAGCTAGGCAATTTTTCTCTCACATTTAATAGCGACTATTCTTGTATCCTTTTCTGCCCAAAGTGGTCATAATTGTGGGAGGCTGATAAGACAAGCACCCTGGGAAGCTGCTGGCAAGGGAGGGATGTGCCGCAGTTGCTCTTGGGAAGATTTAGGGACAACTTGTCCCAAGGACTAGGAAACCCTTCTCTTGCTCAGTGACTTTATCTCTTGGAAATTCTCCTATGGTGAAAGCCAAGGCTGGGGCATAGCTCAGTCAGGAGCGTGCTGGACAGATGCACACAAAGCCCAGCCTTCAATAGGTGGAAGCAGGAAGGACATACGTGCAAGGTTATCCCTGGGTACACTGTGAGGGAGAGAACAGCCTGGGCTGCAGAAAACCCTACTCCAGGCAAAGAATGGATCCAGAAGTGAAGATGTATACATGAAGACCTTGGTTACTGTACAAAAGATGGGTAATCCTTTACACAGGACCCCTGAAATAAATACAGGCCTTTAGTCTCTCTCTCTCTCTCTCTCTCTCTCTCTCTCTCTCTGTGTGTGTGTGTGTGTGTGTGTGTGTGTGTGTGTGTGTGTGTGTGTGAGCATGAGCGGTAGATCGTGGTATGGCATGGGTAGACTCCTAAATTTTTTTTTGAGAGTTTATTAGCCAGTTTATTTTTTTGAGATTTTTAAAAAATTCATTTTTAAATTTGTTACAATTTATTCACTTTGTATCCCAGCTGTGGCCCCCTCCCTCAACCCCTCTGAATCCCACCCTCCCTCCCTTCCTCTTCTCCTCCCATGTCCTTCCCCCAGTCCACTGATAGAGGAGGTCCTCCTCCCCTTCCCTCTGACCCTAGCCTATCAGGTCTCATCAGGACTGGCTGCATTGTCTTCCTCTGTGGCCTGGTAAGGCTGACTCCCCACTCAGGTGGAGGTGATCAAAGAGCCAACCACTGAGTTCAGTGTCCTGGACTATCTTTTTAAGATTTATTTATTTTATGTATACAATGTTCTGCCTGCATGTACACCTGCACACCAAAAGAGGGCACCAGATCTCATAGATGGTTGTGAGCCACCATGTGGGTACTGGGAATCGAACTCTGGACCTCTGGAAAAGCAGTTGGTGTTCTTAACCACTGAGCCATCATCCCTCCAGCCCCCTTGGCACACTTTCAAACTCTGGTTCTCTGGCATTGACTCGTGGCTGCTGGAAATGGCACTCCTTAGTCTGTTTATTTTTCTTAGAACTGTAGACAGAATGATTACTTCCAGTTCCAAACAGCATTTTATGTCTTTTTTTTTTTTTCTCTGCCAGACTTAAGGACTTTTATTATGTCTTTCCTCCAGCCTGTAACAACAAAAGGAGGAAGAATAAAGTTTAGTTGAGGGAATTAGTCACTTGGCTGCCTCCTTCCTGGAAGCTACCATGTCTGAATGAGTTGAGGGCCGTCACCCAGCTGCTGTGGAGCCAGGCTGGGAGTGACAGTGTTGCCCTTTGAATGGACAGTGGCGCTTCAGTGGTTTCCAACTGAGGGGCATCGTCGTCAACACATCTTTAGGACTGGTGGTAACAAGAGACTATTTCCTGACATTTTGTGTGAGATAAATTCCATCCTCTAACAACACAGGAGAGACAAGTAAAGATATGACCATTTTCTTGCTAGTTAAGTTTGTTTTTTGGTTTTCCGAGACACACGCCTGCCTCAGCCTCCTGAGTGCTGGGATTACAAGCCTGTAACAACTTGATTTGTTCAAAGCCAGCACCTTTTTTTTTTTTTTTTTAAGATTAAAAAGAAACTGAACATTGTGTGTGTGTGTGTGTGTGTGTGCGTGCGCGCGCTCACAGGTGGGAATGTGCACATGTGAACACAGGCATCCATGAAGTCTAGAAGGGTGTTGGATCCTGGGAGCTGAGAGTTCCAGGCAGTTGTGAGCTGCCCTGCCTGTGTGCTGGGAACCAAACTTGGATCTTCTGCAAGAACATTAAACAGTGTAGACAGCTGAGCCATCTCTCCAGCCTCTGAGTCCAGCACCTTCTGTCTGTCTGCCTGCTGCCTTCTCTGTGTGTCATAGGTCTCAATGCTTCTCTCTTATAAGGACACTTAGGGCTGAGCAGTGGTGACGCACGCCTTTGATCCCAGAACTCAGGAGGCAGAGGCAGGCGGATCTCTGAGTGTGAAGCCAGCCTGGTCTACAGAGTGAGTTCCAGGACAGCCTGGGCTACACAGAGAGGCCATGTCTCTCAAAACAAACAAACAAACAAACAAAATAACAACAAAAACCGCTTCCGATTTCATGCCCCCACCTAGGATCTCCACGCTCCCTTGCATCTCAAGAAGCCCCAGTAGTTCGATTCCTTCAAGGCTTGCTGTCAGTCTTGGTTAGTCTAGACACAGCAGTGTTTGGGGTTCATTGTTACCACTGCTGAGTATTCGTCATCTCTGTGAGCTACAAGGTCTTCCACTCGGAGAGAAACAGACTATCACTAGGAAGGCAGAAACAGGAGGGCCAGGAGTCCAGGGCCATTCTCAGTTACCTACTGAGTTCAAGGCCAGCTTGAACTACATAAGAGCCTGTCTCAAACAAACCCAAGTACAGAGGCTCACGGCTGTGATCCTAGCACACCGGATATAGAGGCAGGAGGATCAGGAGTTCAGGGCCACTCTCAGCTACATAGTTCAAGGCCAGCTGGAACTATATGAGTCCCTGACCACAAAACAATCAAAACCCACAGAACATTTCTGGACCGTCTAGCTCGTCATGGATCATTTTCTCTGCCCTTTCCCTGAAAATCCTTCCTGCCAGGATTAGCTGGTAACTCCAGGGGAGCTCATAAGTTTCTGGAAGTTCCTTTTCATAGAAGTCTCTTTTCTTCAGGTATCCAGCTGGCCTCACTCATTTCCTCCACACAGGGAATCATCACCCCTACCCAGATTTACTCCACCCACACAGGCTGTAGAACCCTTCGGGGAGGCATTTGGGGTGACCCCTTTGAGCTCTGTGCCTTTCTCCGTCCAGGTCATTGTACTTTTTTTTTTTAAAGATTTATTTATTTGTGATTTATACAGTATTCCGCCTGAATGTATGCCTGCACACCAGAAAAGGGCACCAGGTCTCATTATAGATGGTTATGAATCACCTTGTGGTTTTCTGGGGATTGAACTCAGGACCTCTGGAAAAAAAAAAACAGCCAGTGCTCTTAACCTCTGAGCCATCTCTCCAGCCCCAGGCCATTTTCCATTTTTATGTACTTGTTTGCTTTATATTTATTTATCTTGTGTGTATGGGTGCCTTGGCTGCATGTATGCCTGATGTCCATGGAGGCCAGAAGAGAACCTCAGATCTTCTGGAACTGGAGTTACAGGGGGCTGTGGGCCACCGTGCGGGTGCTGGGAGTTGAAGCTGGGTCCTCTGGAAGAGCTTCCAGGATGGTTTCTGGGGATTGAACTTGGTTGTCAGTCTTGTATGGCAAGCGCTCTCAAAACTAGAAAGCCTGATGACCTGAGTTCTATCCTCAGATACCACAAGGTGGCAGGAGAGAGCCAGCTCCGGATAGTTGTCCTCTGACCTCCAAAGGTGCCTCGTGTGGGCACGCCTGCGTGCATGATCATGTACACACAGAGGCACACCACAGACACACACAGACTCAAACACACACGAGGACATGAGAAGAGAAGGAGGAAGGGAGGGAGGGAGAGAGACACTTAGCACCGAGGTACGGAAGCTAGCTGGGACAGTAGAGTAGGAAGGAGGCAGATCCCCGGATCATCCTGGCAGGCCATCCTGTACCAGGAGCGCCCGTGGCATGTACCACCCAGCAACACAAGCTGGATTTGATCCCTGGGTCCCAATTGATGGAAGAAGAGAACTGACTCCTTTCAAGGAAGGAGGGAAGAAAGAAGAGAAAGAAAAAAAGTTGTACAAGCTCATGATACAGGCTGTGGGGTTGGAGCCCTGAGCTGAATCCATACCAGCCCTGCCCTGCCCACCACCACCAATCAAATCTGTGCTCTGCCTTCCTCCTCCCAGCCCCCACTCCAATCTGTCCCTTTTTTGCTTTTTGACGGTAACTCCCAAAAGCCTTGTCTATTATTCGATGCCTGGCGAAGGCCATGGGCAGCATCTCCAAAGCCCGGTGAGTGTAATTTATGTTTTTAATTCTATCTTTCTGGCATCCCAGGAGGAGACTTTTCCCCCTTCTATAGCTTCGTGCTTGGCTCTCTAGTGAACAGAGAACAAACCTCTCTCCTTGCAAGGTGATAAACTGATAAACAGCCTCAAGCAGCCCATGTCTGCCAGCTAGAGGCCAAGGCCGTGTTTGTCCTGCCTCTTCACCCCACCTCATACTTATTAGCCTACTGTAAAATGTATTGCTCTGTCCTGGAACCAGCTCTGTAGACCAGCCTGGCCTTAAACTTGTGTGGCAAGGACTTTACTCTCCGATCCATCTTTCCAGCCTCCTCTCCTGCTCCTGCCTGACCCCCACCTATTTTTTCCCCCAGAAGATTTAAAAAAAAAAAAAAAAAGTGTATTGAAATGCACAACCACTCCAAAGTATGGTTCCGGGGAAGGTTTCTCTTGTAGGTATGTTGTACAGCCACGGGACATCTGGAAGAGTCCAGAGCAGAGAAAGTAGTACACTGAGTGTGGACAGCAAGACTGGACCTGGCCAGGAGATGAGAAAGAGGAGGAGAAAGAGAGAGGAAAAGAAAGTGATGTCCAAGAGAGAGGCAAGAGAAGAAGACAAAGGAGAGGGAGCACAGACAAAGCAGCAGGGGTTATAGGAATGAGAAGCTGGGGGTGGGGGAAGCTCCCCAGCTGGAGACTGTTATGGCAGGGAAGGGTGAGGAGAGCCAGGTACCTGTGACACTGGGGGAGCCTGGAGGCCAGCATGCGCACTGGTAAACCATGGATAGCCATTTGTCCCTTCTGCCAGTGACAAGGCGATGTCTCCTGCGGGAGCCGGGAACCAGCTTCACAGGTTCCAGGGGAATACTGGCCTTTTATCTGACAGCCAGAATTTGGGCCTGACAACCCCCAGAGAGAGTTTCCACTTAGCTTCTGCTTACATTCAGTTTCCATCACAGCTTTTAGGACAACACTGAGGCCATTTCTAACCGCCACCAAACTCCTTCAGCCATGCCTCTCAGCCCCAGCCCCAACCCCGCCTTCATGAGTCTGCCTGTCTTGAGACTTAATGTGTCTGTGTGATCCTATGGAGTCAGCAGCGTTTGGCTCCCTTCATTTGGCACAATGTGTTTAAGGTTGTTCCATACTGATGCTTTTATCAGAGAGGTTCATTATTCACATGGCAGAGTGAATTCTGTTGTATCAGTTAGGGGTGTCTGAAGGAACGGAGCCGTTAGATTAGATATATATTGCAGAGGGGCTTTATTAGCTTGGATTACATATATAGGCTGGGTGGTCTGATAATAGGGTAGCCGTATGTTGGAGAGGCTGAGAACTTGGTAAGGGAGCTGCATGCCTCAGGCCCAGTCTGGTGCTAAGGCCTACAGGATTCCAGGAGAATCTGTGGTCTTAGGGGCATGTGGGAAGGCTGAAGAGACTGGGTTCTGCTTTGTGAAGGATGGCATGCGGCAAGAAAAGGCACTTACCAGCAAGGACCAAATACAAAAAGGCAACCCCTGTTCCTCCTTCCCTCTTTACCTCTCTCCCTCCCTCCTTCCCTCCCTCCCTTCCTGCTTTCCCTTCCTTCCCTCTTCTTGCTTCCCTTTCTTCCTTTCCTCTCTTGTAGCCCAGACTATCCTTGAACTCACTGTGTATCCTAAACTGGCCTTAAACTCCTGGTCCCCTTACAGCACAAGTGCTAGAATTTCAGCTATTTAATTTTTTTTTATTTTTTATTTTTATTTTAAAAGCAAGGATACTACCCCACATGTGATATTCTTATCATACCTGTCACAGTTTGGGAGAAGTCTAAGGTTATCCCCTCACAGGGGTCTAATGAATTCACGTGTGTTTGGTTGGTTCAATCAAAAAAAAAAAAAAAAATTGTGGCATCCCTCAGAACGAATCATAGCTGAAGGGACAAAAGCGATAAGCTCCCTCAAAATCTTTTTCTCTTTCTTTCTTTTCTTCCTTCCTTCCCCCTGCCCCCCTCTCTCACTGGAGGAGAGTTTGAGAGCAAAACAACGGGGGCACACTGTAAACCCCAGCAGCTGCTGGGGAAAGAGCAATGGGAAAAAGGAGAGGAAGCCATGTCTTTTGAGTTAAGGCCCAAGAAAGCCAGCACATTGGGGGGGGGGGGGGTGTCAATAAGCAGCTGTATAGAGAAAGAGAGGCTGCCCAGGGGGTCAGGGCAGGCAGGCTTAGGACTTTTGAGTTAAAACCCAGAAGAGCAGGCAGGCTCAACAGTGAGGGTCTATAGGCCCTGCCTCAAACTGCCCGGTGTAAGTGCACTAACCTTGTCCGTCAAGATGGAGCCTCGTGACCTCATCACTTGATACTGTTCCACTGAAGAGTAAGTGAACTTGGAAAGGACACAGGTGTTCAAGCCGTGACAGAAGTGTATCTTTCCTTTCTTTTTTTTAATGTTTATGAGTGTTTTGCCTGAACGTATGTCTGTGTTTGGTGCCTACACAGAGACTGCAAGAGGGTGTTAAAGTCCCCGGAATTAGAGTTTTATTCACACACACACAAATAAATAAATGTAAAAGAAAAAGAATAAAAATTAAAAATTATTTACAGGCACCCCCATGCATAGAATATAATAGAGTTGAAATAATCACAATTCAGGCTGGTCATAGTGGCACACGCCATTAACCCAGCATTGGGGAGGCAGAGGCAGGTAGATCTCTGAGTTCGAAGCCAGCCTGATCTCCAGGCCAGCCAGGGCTCCATAGAGACTCTGTCTTAAAAACAACAAACAAACAAACAAACAAAAACATAGACCAGTGTTTTAGAAAACTTGTAAGGGTTTTTTTTGGGGGGGCGGGGGGGTTTCCACAAATACTCATGACTGAATGTAAACAACGACATTATGTAATTTTTACTTCCACGCTGCAAGGCAGTTATGATAGTGTCTTCATTTCACTGACATTGTTCAAGAGCTCCCACGCCCACTGAGCTTTTGTCAGTTATGGAGTACCAAGCTCTGCTTGGGTGACTTTAACAACGTCCTGCCTGGCTTAGACTGGACAAGGCGACCAGGAAGATTCCCGTGTGGGGAGAGTCACCAAGGTGACTGCAGGTGCCCTGACATGCTGGCAGGCAGGCGCTGGGGCGCTGACGCACAAGCCTGCCACGCTGGGCCAGCTGGGCTCTTCTCTGAAGGTTAGACACCGTAGAGACAATTTTTCCAGCGAGGTCTAGACTAGCTATAGACTAGCTTTGGCGAGAGTGGGATACAGAGAGAGTGCGCGTGCGCGTGCGCGGAGGATGAGCATGTTTCTCACCTGAGAGCAAAGAGGCTCCTGTGACCCGGATGCTCCTGTGACCGGGAACCAAGAGTTGGTAGCCACATTGTAGGTGCCCCAGAGTGATATTCGTGATACTTACACAGCTGTACCATTGTCAGGTTAATTCTTCAATAGGCTTGTTTGTTTGTTTGTTTGTTTGTTTTTCCCCTGCTAAGACTAGTTGCTTAAAACTGTTTGGCAATGCAGCTGAGCGCGGTGGCGCACACCTGTGATCCCGGGACTCTGGGAGGCAGAGGCAGGCAGATAACTGTGAGTTCATAGGCCAGCCTGGTCTACAGAGTTAGTCTAGGACAGCCAAGGCTACAGAAAGAAACCCTATCTTGAAAACAACAAACAAACAAAACAAAAAATAACTTGTTTGGTGATGCTGGGCATGGTGGCGCACACCTTTGAGCTTGAGGGGAGGCAGAGGCAAGCAAATCTCTGAATTCCAGGCCAGCCTGGTCTACATTGTGAGTTCCAGGACAGGCAGGGCTACAGTCAGGGCTACAGAGAGACCCTGTATAAAAACAAACAACAAAAGCAAAACGAAAAAAACCTATCTGATGGCAGATTCCTGTAATCAGCACTCTTGAGACAGTCAGGAGTGCGGAGGCCGGGGAACTCGGTTCAAATTCAGTGACAGCCAGGGCTACATGGCTGAAAAGAGTAGTTATCTAATTTGACCACAAGGTGGTGGAAACGAGCTGAGCAAATAGCCGTAGTTAGCTTGGCTCCCCCATCCCTTCCCCGCCCTCTCACAGCAAAGAACGCAGCTCTATGAGGATCCCTGGTTCAGGGAGGAGCCTTAGTCTGCTCTAATGGGCAGCATTCTTTAAGCAACAAGTGTTTACAGGGGCTATGATGTCCTGGCTTCGGGGAAGGAGGAGAGCTGGTCCCTGATCCTTTGGAAGTCAAGGACCTGGGTTGGGGACACCAGTAATGGCTTGAATCACTCTCAGCAAGAGCCACAAACGACACGACATGCAGAGACCACAGAGGAGCCAGAGGGACACAGTCCGCTCTCAATTTACAACTCAAGGCCAAAAGAACCTTTTACCAGGGTGACAGGCTCGCTTTCATCTTTAGAGGAAAAAGAACTTAAGCCCGAGTCTGGCGAAAGAGGAAGGGGCCGGGGGAGGAAGAGGAGGAGGGTGCTGACACAAAGGCTGGAATTAAGAATGGATTGACCTCCAGAGAGCAAGAAAAGGCAGAAGGTCTCATATTGTCTCCCTGCGTGGTCTTTGTGCACATTGAGGTTAAACAGAATTACAGCTGATAGGTGACGTTGGTAGCTAGGTCTTTAAAAGGTCCCTGCGATTCCATTTCAGCCACGAGGGAACCTTGAGGAACACCCTACAGGCCTCTGGTTGCCCTTCAAAGTCACAAGGAATCAGTGGCGTATCTCTCCCGGTGTAACCATCTTTTCACGGTTCCTCATAGCCAGGTAGGAACTTGGGGAGTTTCAAATCTTCTCAGGTTTTGTTTGACACTTAGATATTTCTGTGTTGCCCAAACATTGTCAAAACAGCAGTGGTGGACACGAGAGAAGGGAAAGGGACAGGTGATTCATGTCATGTCAGTCTCTTAAGCGTTCTGTTTCTAGATGAGGAGAGCAGGCAGGGCTGTGGGGACATTTGTTCAGGGATTACAGTGGCCATCTCATGGCCTGCCCCCGACCCCTGCCGTAGTCCACCTGTGCTTTCTGGCACCAGGGCCCAGATGAAGGTCCTGTCTCATTAGATCTGTTGCATACGGAAAGGACCAATGAAAATACGTGGCTGGATATCTCGCCAGACCGAAGACAGTAAGAGAGACCAGACCAAGTCAGAGAGTCCTGGATGAATTGATAGGTGCCAGAAGATGCATCAAGAGATAAAAATCACAGGCTGGAGAGATGGCTCAGTGGTTAAGAGCACTGGCTGCTCTTCCAGAGGACCGAGGTTCAATTCCCAGCACCCACATAGCAGCTCACAACTGTCTATAACTCCTGTTCCAGGGATTTTCAACACCTTCACACAGACACACGTGTAGCCAAAAACATCAATGTACATAAAAATAAATTATATAAAAAGAATAGATTCAATTAAAATGTGAACAACTGTGTGTTTAAAAAGAGAGAGAGATAAAATTTCAAAGAACAGCAGTAGAGATATTAATTGGCTCTTATTGGTGATTCATGAGTCAAAGCAGCCTTTATTTTGCAAAGGGCAAACCCACGCTGCCGGACTTTACCAGAAGTATGGGTTTTGAAAGGTGAGAACAAGGAAACAAGGAAATAGAACAATAGAAGAAAGTGGGGGTGGGAGGGAAGGGAGTGGGGAGTTGGCTGAACAGATGAAGGTACTTGCCAAACAACCCTGGAACCTTCTGACCTGCACACACACACACACACAGAGAGAGAGAGAGAGAGAGAGAGAGAGAGAGAGAGAAGAAAATGAAACACCATAATAATCAGAGCTAAAAGAGAGGAGGGTAAAAACAGAGGAAAGACTGGTATTTCCCACTAGGCGACGTCCTGGGAGGGCCCAGCCATGTTTCCTGCTGAGCCCCTAGCACTTGTAGCCTCCTGTGTCAGTAAGGGATAGGATGCCCTCCAGCCTCGGGAAACTGGGTGACTTTTGAAGTCTGGGGCTTCCTAGCTTAATAAACATGGCTTTAGTAATCATGAGAATGGTCCAGGGACGATGGCGAAGAGGCAGGAAGGGTCCGTTGCTGTTGTTGCCAGTAGCAACTTAAACGGGTCACTTCTACAGTTGCTCAGTGGGATGCTGGAGGCAAGATGGGAAGCAGCAGGGGTTGGCACCGAAGGGAACCAGCGTTCACCAGTTAGCTGCACTTGTGACCAGCGCCCATAGCTTTCTGATTTATGGACTTGGATGAGGTTAGGTTTTTAGTGGGAATGATAGCCGTGTCATCTCACCCACGGCTGTTGTAGACTAGGCTGGCTTCAAGGCTCTGCTGGTGGAGTAATGGTGGAGGCTCTTTGGTTAAACAGAGGAACTTAGTAAACCTAGCTCATGCCTGGTGTGGTGGAGCACACTTTTAATCCCAGCACTCGGAGGCAGAGGCAGGAAGCTCTTCATGAGTTTGAGGCCAGCCTGGTCTACAAAGCGAGTTCTGGATAGCCAGGGCTATTACACAGAGAACCCCTGTCTCGAAAAATCCAATAGTAAAATAAAATAATTTTTTTAAACCCAACAAACTTGATGGTGTGCTAGTTTTATGTCAACCCAACACACACTAGAGTCATTGGAGTGGAGGGAACCTGAACTGAGAAAATGGCTCCATAAGATCTACCTATAGGTAGGGCATTTGCTTAATTCATGATTAATGGGGGGGGGGGGGGATCCAGCTCATTGTGGGTGGTTCTATCCTGGGCTGGAGGTCCTGAATTTTATAAGCAGGCTGAGCACACTGTGGGGTAGCAAGCCAATAAGCCACACCCCTCCATGGCCTCTGCATCAGCTCCTGCCTTCAGGTTCCTGCCCTGCTTGAGTTCCTGTCCTGACTCCCTCAGAGATGGACAAGGAACCCTTTCCTCCTCAAGGTGTTTTGGCCATGATTTCATCACAGCAGTAATACCCCCGCCTAAGACAGAGGGCAAACATTTGTTCCACTCTTTGCCTGTGGGTCCCAGGGACCTGTTGGCACTGATTCCGGTTCCCTCTGGCTAAATAGAGCAGGTGTCAGCTGTTAGATGGAGGGCTTCAGCTGCTCACCTCCAACGGAGTTTCAAAGCCCTGTGACAGAAAACCTCAAGAGCACTTCCTAAAGAAGCAGCTGCCTGGGTCTGTGAGAAAGAGGAAGGGAGGACTGGGTGGGGGACAGAGTGCTGAACCCCCAGCCATCTTGTTTCCTCAGGTGACTGTGGGTTGGCAGGGTTCAGCTGTGTGTCCTGTCCTATGTCATGATAGCTAAGGCTGAAATTATCTAGGGTCCAACTCTGTGGAAACCTCCATGGTTCATCCAGAGGTGGCCATTGGTGCTGGCTGTTGGCTGGGCACTCATTGGGCATTCTCTCTGGAGCTGAAGCTTTTAACTTCCGGTTCTCCGGAGGGCTTGGGCCTCTTACAACATGGGGCTGGTTGTAAGCCAGCAGTGAAACCTTTGGTCCTCTTTTTTGTTGTTGTTGTTTGATTTTTTTTTTAATTTTTATTTTATTAATTACACTTTATTCATTTTGTATCCTCCCATAAGCCCCTCCCTCCTCCCCTCCTGATCCCACCCTCCTTCCCCTTTCTGCATGCATGCCACTCCCCAAGTCCACTGATAGGGGAGGTTCTCCTCTCCTTTCTGACCTTAGTCTATCAGTTCTCATCAAAAGTGGCTGCATTGTCCTCTACCGTGGCCTGGTAAGGCTGCTCCCCCCTCAGGGGGAGGTGATCAAAGAGCAGGCCAATCAGATTATGTCAGAGGCAGTCCCTCTTCCCATTACTATGTAACCCACTTGGACACTGAACTGCCATGGGCTACATCTGTGCAGGTTATCTCCACGAATAGCCCTTGGTTAGAGTATGAGTCTCTGGGAAGTTCCCTGTGTTGTTTGATTTTTGAAACAAGGTTTCTCTGTGTAACCTTGGCTTTCCTGGAACTCACTCTGTACACCAGGCTGATCTTGAACTTATAAAGATCTGCCGGCCTCTGCCTCCCAAATTCTGGGATTAAAGGCTTGTGCCATCACTGCCCGGCTCTTTGGTCTTCTTAAGGCCTGGGACAAGTGCCAGAATATTTCTTCTACCTTAGTCCATTGCTTAAAGCTAGCCCTAAGGTATATTAATTATCTGCTGGTACATGAATGATTCCCCAAACCCAATGGTTTCAGATGACGATAAACAGGGATGAAGATGTGGCTCAATTGATAGAGGGCTTGTCTGGCATGTGTGGGGCTCCGGATTCAGTCCCAGGCACCACTTAAACAGAGTGTGGTGGCACATGCCTATAATCCCAGCACTGAGGAGACAGGCAGATCAGAAGCTCAAAGGCATTCCTAGCTATGTAGTCAGTTCAAGGCTAGCCTGGGCTACACGAGATCCTACCTCAAACAGGCAAAAAAATAAAATGATGATAAACTGTTATCATTCACATGAAAGTGGGTCAGAAGTTAAGGGAATAGTTTTCTAGACATATCTGACGTGGAAGTCTCACGAGATTGCAGTCTAACTGTGAGGAAGGGACCTGAGGCGGGGGGGGGGGGGGGCTCAGGCAGTAAAATGCTTTTATCACAAGCACGAAGACCTGAGTTCAGATCTCTGGAACGCTCGTAGAAGCTGATCATGGTAGCATGTGCTTGTAAGCCCAGCACTGAGGGAGGGAGGAGGGGGCCGGGGAGGGCAGGTCTCCTGAGTTCACTGGCAGTCTAGCTGATCATTTAGCTCCAGGTTCAGAGAGAATATCTATCTCAAAAAAATAAGGTGGGAAGCCAGGCATGGCTTCAGCACTCAGGAGGCAGAGTCAGGTGGTGGGTCATTCAAGGCCAGCCTGATCTACATAGTGAGTTCAAGGCCAGCCCGGGCAGTATAATGAGACCCTGTCTCATACAAATAATAATTAAGGCAGGGAATGATCAAGGAAAACACCTGAAGTTGATGTCAGCCCTCTACACACACACACACACACACTGTGGGCCGCTTGAATAGCCTTACAACATGGCAGCTGCTTCCTGGGAATAAGTAATCCAAAGCAGCAAGGCAGGATCTTGAAAGGTGCTGTCTTCACAGTCAGCCCCATGTCTTTTTACCACAAAGACCAGCCCTGGTTCATCTGAGGGAAGACTGAGGGATCACAGGATACTGTCTCAGAGGCTGGGTACCACGCAAGGCCCGAAGAAGACGACAGTGGCTGGGGAAGTGAGCGCTCCACTGAGGACGAGGGAGCCAATGGGGCTTCTTACAACATGGCGACTGTTGTTACACCACCATAGAGACAGAGAACAGCCACTATGCTCACCATCTAGAGGACCACATGGAAAACCGCTATCAGAAAAATGGCCTCATCTCTTGGCTTTGTTACCCCCATGACAAATCCAACACTCAGAAAAAGTAACTCCCCTAATTCCAGTGAATTACATCTGATGCCATGCTGGGGCCCTTGCCTTATGCCATTCTGCTGTTCGAGGTGCTACAGGGTTGAATTTTCTGTAAAGAGCAGGAGATTTATACAGTGTCAACAATAGCCATTGTAAAGCTATGCTTCAGAGCGGAAACACGGCGTTAGCAATCGAGAATAGGTTGGAAGAGAGTGGGTGCTTTCTCCCATCTGTGCTGATAGTAGTAGCTGCTATCATATCCACAACAGAAGAACGCAGACCGTTTCCTGCTGTGGTGGGGGACACCAGCCCGCAGGGTGGGGGCTGGAGACGAGGGTGGGGAGCTTTCCCCCGGCAGATTTGGTTCCTCTTCTGTGAGGTGGTATTTGGGGCATTTCCAGCATGTGGTTTTTCTGAAAACCTTGTGGCTGTTGGGTAGCTCACCTGTGCACACATACAAAGGCACTCGAGGACGCTCATGTGCGCGCACGCACGCGCACACACCTCATCTATCCTACTTACAGATGACAGCCTTTCCTCACCTCCAAATCTGGGTCAGCAAAAGGTTTCTCTTTCTTAAAATGGTGTCTGTGCCAGATCCACTTGTGAATCTTCCAGAACCTGCCGGAGTGTCCGGATCTGTGACTGGTTCTGGCAGCTGCAGCTGGTTGTACCCTGCTTCCAGTGTGTGTGTGTGTGTGTGTGTGTGTGTGTGTGTGTGTGTGTGTGACCTCTCAGTCTTGTCCCATGCTCTCTGCTGACACTGCGGCTTAGCAGATTTGGAAAGCCACTCTGCACCAAGCAGGCTCTTGAACCCTGTGCAAAGCCTGCCGCCGGCAAGTGCAGGGGATGGTGAGGAAGTGCCTCTGAAGAATTGCTCTGAATCTGAGGGTGTCCTGAGACGCATCTCAGTCAGCCCCCCACAAGCCAAGCAACTGGGAACACCACCACCCTAACAACCCCCCTCAAGGTCCCTGCTCCATCCCTGCTCCAGCCCTTCAGCCTCAGGAGCGCATCCAGCACACGCACACCCAATGATGTGTTCACACATGAGCTTTTGTCTCACACTTAGCTTTGGGCCAAACAGACCCAAACATCTTCTTTGTCTAAGTTCTCACCCAAATGCGGTTCATCTTTGTTTTCTGGCTCAAGCAGGCATTGAATAAATAGCCATGTGGAGGTGGCAGGGTTAGGGACTCCACCATTTCCATCCTCAGTTCTGCTCTTCTGGGGAGCTGAACATTTCCTTCTTCTAGCTGTGCTTGTGTTTTAAAGTGATGAGCAAACAGGACACACCTGACCGGCCTCTGTGTTTACACAGGTGCAGGGACCACCACGTGGCTTGTTGAGTCAGTCTCCCCACTTCTGCAGTCCAGAGGGTGATGTGTTTGGGTAGGGTTGAGAGAAGGAGGGATGGAGGCAGCACCCTGTATAGGGTGGGCTTTACTTCTGACCTAGCCCGTCTCTGGAGTTAGAGTTGTGCTTTAAAGCTGGCCACAGTGGTACCCGTATGTAATGCCAGCACGTGGGAGATGGAGACAAGAAGGATCAGAAGTTCAAGGTTATCCTCAGATACATAGAAGGTTTGAACCCAGCTTGGGCTGGACAAGAGACCCTGTCTCAAAAATGAACATCGACCTTCAGGTGAGGTATCTACAATTACAATCATCTGAAGACTGTCCTCAGAAGGCCTTCCCACAAATGCTCATCTCTTGAGACAGAGGGCAGACCTCTTGCTCATCATCAGGCTTTCCCTTTTGAGGGAACGCTAGCTGAAAGGCTAGCCCTCCCCTTCCCCACCTTCACCATGAGGAGTCGATCTGGTGGAGTGAGATAGAGCAGACAGCTCAGGGCTGTTCCAGGCCTCAGATCAATGTCCACACACTCGAGTCTCTTCAGAAATCACGTGCTCTGCCTCCTTGGCCACACTTGACCTTGTCACTGCTCAGAATTTGTCTGTGACCATCTAGCCTCTCCTGTTCCTAGCTCTTTGGGTTTCCTTCTGTCACCATCCAACACAGAACCCGACACACATCTTCTCAGTCGCCCTCCTCTAAGTTCTCGCACATTCGGTATCTGCTGGTCCTGATCCTGTTAGTCACTGACCCTAAATTCTTCAGGTCTGACCCAGTCGCCAGGGCCTAAGGGCCTAAGGTCTAGTCATACAGCCTCCAAGCCCTGTGACATTTATTTATTTATTTATTGGTTAGTACTGGTTGTCAAGTTGAAAAGATGAAGGGCCACCCAGGAGGCAAACCTTTGGTATATTGTGAGGGGTTTCTAGGCTGAATTACCAGGGGTAGGAAGACCGTTCTAAATGTTGGCAGGTCACAGGATGAATCAGAAAGAGAAAGAGAGCTGAGAGCTTGCCTCTCTCTGCTTCCTGACTGTGGACACAAGGTAACCCACCTGCCTGACAGCATGGCTTCTCCTTCATGCTAGGCGGCACCCTCAAACTAAGACACCTCCTCCCCTCATCAACCCTTCTTTCCTTAGATTGTTTTCGTCGGGTGTTTTGTCACTGAATCGTAAGGAATAAGGGTTCTTGGTGTTGCCTAGAATATTTCCTCTCCAGTGGCAGCTCCCTCTTTCATTCCCTCAGGGGCCTTCCCAGCATCCACCTTTTCCTACAAAGCTTCTGGCTCCTTATCCGCTCTCAAGAGATTAACCTCATTCCTACTTAGAAGCTAAAAGCCAGAAGCCACCAGGCCAGAGTTTCCTCTGCTTCCGGCCTCCATTTATGAATGAATCAGCACCACGCCCTTCCTTATTCGTATCCAGCTCTGGAGAAGAGGAGACCATCTCCCTGTGTCCTCTCAGTCCTTTTTTTCTTAATCTCTCCATTCTTCTCTCTCTCTGTGTCCCTCTCTCTCTTCTCTCTTTTCTTTCTTTTTTCTTTTCCTTTTTTTTTTTTTTCAAGATAGGGTTTCTCTATGTAGCCCTGGCTGTTCTGGAACTCACTCTGGAGATCAGGCTGCCTCTGCCTCCCGAGCGTTGGGATTAAAGGCGTGCACGATCTCGCTGGCTTCACATTCTCTTTTCTTCATAGCTCTTTTCAGCGTGGCTCCAGTGTGGCTTCAGTATTTCCAGCCCCGATCACATTGCTTTTGCCACCAATTCAGTATAAACACTTTTTTTTAAAACAAAACAAAACAAAACAAAAACCCTCCCAGACCATTTCTTACGAAAGTCCAGGTTAAGTTTCAAATCCACTGTCAAGCCAAAGGTGACCTTGAATTCAGGATCCTCCTGCTGGGCTTATAGGTGTAAGCCATGACCTCTGGCTCATTTGGGTTTTTACTACTTTTCTGATTTATCTTTTTAAAAAAATTATTTATTTTTATCTTATGTGCATTGGCATTTTGCCTGCAGGTATGTCTGTGTGAGGGTGTCAGATCTCAGAGTTACAGACAGCTGTGAGGTGCCATGTGGGTGCTGGGATTTAAACCTGGGTCCTCTGAAAGAGCAGTCAGTGCCATCTCTTCGGCATCCCTGGTTTATCTTCACAACCTCCACCTGGCAACCCTAAAAGATTATTGGGGAACCCTGGGGTTTATCAAAGTCTAGGTCTCCCCCCAGCACTTTGGGCTTACATCAAGGGAATCTGCACTGCTCTACCAATGTAGAGGGCTTTCACCCCTACATTTGGCATCCTCAGTCCATCTGGGCACCGCTGCCCGCCACTCTACCTGCTACTTCTGGAATAATTCTGTGCAATGGCTCCCTAACCTTTGTAAGATGCATGGGTGGTTCAACTTTTAGTCTTTCTTTTTTTTTCCTCTTTTTTTCTCTTTTATCCCCCTGATATTGTGTGTCCCAGGTTGGCCTATAGCTCACTATGTAGCTGAGGCTGACCTTGAACTTCTCATCTTCCAGTTCCCACCCTCGAAGTGCATTGATCACACGTATGTGCCATCATGCCTAGTGGTGCTAGGATTGAGCCCAGAGCTTCCTACATGTGGGGTAATCATTCTACCAACTCAGCTGTATGCCCAGACCTTGGTTTTTACTAATTACTTCTTCCTCCAAAAGTGTGAGGCATCAACAAAAATGGAAATAGCTTTGTTGTTTATAGATTCACGAGAGAAGGATTACCTTGAAATTTCATAATTCAACACTGGAATAATTTAAATATTGAAATTTATGTAGACTTAATGTATAGTAGATGTCTGGGGTGAGAGAACCTTGGGGAAGGGAGAAGGGAGAAGCCAGAATTAAAACTTGGGTTTAGATTTCTAAGACTTAAGAATCTAATGCATGAGGTGTGCGTGATGGTGCATGCCTGTAATCCTAGCACTCTGGGAGGCAGAGGCAGAGGCAAGCAGATCTCTGTGAGTTCAAGGCCAGCCTGGTCTACAAAGTGAGTCCAGGAAAGCCAAGGCTACACAGAGAAACCCTGTCTCAAACACACACACAAGCAAACAAACAAATTCTAATGTATGGCTAGAAAGGTGGCTCTGTAGGCCAAAATGCTTGTGTGAAGGCTGATGACGTGAGTTCCATCCCTGGGACCCACATGTTAGGAGAGGATGGACACCCATGAACGTTCTTTGACTTCCACATGTTCACCCAGGCACACACATGCCTATCTACATACACATGTTTGCACACAAAATGAATCTAAAAGATTCTACTGCAGGGAGACCCTATTAGCTCACTCTGTACATGCTATGCCACCTAGATTCTGTGTTCAAAAATGTGTGGATATGAAGTAAGGAACCTTAGTTGATATATAAGTTTAGCACCACGGCCCCTCATCTGCATAAAATCCTCCTTTCTCCTTTGTAAAGCTCAAAACACGCGTCTATGTACTCCTCGGCTCATGATGAGGTTACACTGTAGGTAAAACAAATGGACAGTAGATACGCCTAACCCACCAAGCTTCAGAGCTTAACCCCCAGCATGCTCTGGCGTGTCGGCCATTTCCACTCACAGTCACACGGAAGCGTGGGGGCTGCCACTCGCCGCCGTTGCCCGGCACTGAAAAAGTGCCAAGCCACGTACTGCTGAGGTGAGAGAAATATCAAAGTTTGAAGTATTGTTTCTATTAAACGCCTTTCACATTTATCCTATCATAACATTTAAGACTCTTATCAGTGAGGGCCAGGGACATGATCAGTGGGTCAGGGCTCTTGTCCCCAAGCCCGATGACTTGAGTTGGACCCATGTTGCCCACACAGTGGAAGGAGAGAACTGACTCCCACAGGTTGCCCTCTGACCCCCACATGCCTGTAGTGGCATACCTGCACCCCGTCAATCATTAATATAAAAACCAGCAGTTGAACCATCCTGAGTTGGGGCCATCTGTATAGTCACATATGGTCTTCAGTTAACTAATCTTTGTGCAAAGCCCAAAGAGATAGAATTGGCTGTTTCTGGGGATGGAGGGAGAGGATAGCGGAGTTGGTACGGTGTTTGCTTACTGTGTGTGGGCCGCTGGTTCAGTCCCTAGCAAGGCATACGTTGGGCATGGTGGTGCACATCCTAGTACTGATGAATGACGTGGAGGCAGGGGGATGAGTTCGAGGCTATCCTTGGCTACATAGGGAATCTGAGGCCAGCCTGGACTACATGAAATCCCAAGTTTAAAAAAAAAAAAAAAAACAACTACGTTTTTCCATTTTATAGATGAGCAATCTGATAGAGTTTTAATTATATAACTGTTCAAATCAAGGGCAAGCAGATGGTAACTGGACTTAAACTCCAAAGCTGTGCTCCTGTATTAAATTTCCTTTTGGCATAGACTGGTGTTATTTGCTTCTTTTGCCTTTTGAAGTTATGCTGTGCCTGGCAGCAGGAGGAGTTCTGGCAGGCCCTGCAGTGGAACAGTCAGGCAGTTCGTAGGGGTCTAGTCTTTAGGGTCAGGAGCGCCGGCTTTCCCTTTAATTATCTGTTCCCACACCACTGGTCCCTTGTGAGCTTCTGTTTTCACATCTGTACCCCAGAGACAATCACAATCAGGTCTACCACACCAGCTTACCACACACAGTAACCCCTTAAGAGGAAGCATGGCTGGTGTGCTATTGTTTGTTTGTATTTTCTTTTTTTTAAAATTTGTTTATTGTTATGTACATTTTGGTGCTTGGCATATATATGTGTGTGTATGAGGGAGTTGAATTTGAATCACAGACCAGACAGTTGTGAACTGCCATGTGGGTGCTGGGAATTGAACCCAGGTCCTCTGGAAGAAGCAGCCAGTGCTCTTAACCACTGAGTCATCTCTCCAGCCCCTTTCATATTTTCAAAGCACAAATTCCTTAGTTTTCTTTTTCTTTTTTTGATTTTTTTCAAGACAAGGTTTCTCTGTAGTCCTGGCTACCCTGGAACTCTCTCTGTAGACGGGGCTGGACTCAGATTCAGAGATCTACCTGCCTCTGCTTCCTGAGTGCTGGGATTAAAGATGAGTGCTGCCACCTGGCTAATGTTTTTTTTGTTTGTTTGTTTCTGGATTTCTCTGTGTAACCTTGGCTGTCCTGGACTCCCTTTTGTAGGCCAGGCTAGTCTCAAACTCACAGAGATCCACCTACCTCTGCCTCCCTGAGTGCTGGGATTACAGGCGTGCACCGCCGCACCCAGCTCTACCTGGATAATTTTTTTCTTTCATTTGTTTGTTTGTTCATTTGTTTGTTTGAGATGGGGATCTTACTATGTACCCAGGGCTAGTCTGGAATTTGCTCTATAGAGTAGGGATCTCCATGTTTCTGCCTTCTGAGTGGTAAGTGTTCTGCCTGCATACCAACAGAAGGCACCCAATCTCATTATAGATTGGGTTGTGAACCACCATGTGATTACTGGGAATTGAATTCGGGACCTCTCTAAGAGCAACCAGTGCTCTTAACCTCTGAGCCATCTCTCCAGCCCCCTCTTTTCCTTTTAAGTCACCTGTGTTTACTTTATGTGGGTACCTTGTGCTATGGGGTCTGAGGATGACCTCAGAGTCAGTTCCCTCTGCCCATTACAGGTGGGTCCCAGGATTTCTCTAGGTTGTTCGTCTTGGAAGTGGCCATCCATATCGAGTGATGAATGGACATCACTTCCATGTCTCGGAATCTTCACTTTTCAAATAGAAGGGCCCCTTCCAAATGTTCACACTGGACCTTACTGTCCTTAGTTTGAGTCATGCCAATGATGAACTGATCAGTCTACTATTTGTGGAAGGCCAAGCACGGGCAAGGAGGGTGATGGTCACCCTTTCTCTGCTGTTTTTCTTCCAGGGTGATGGCTTATCTGGACGTGTGGCTAAGAAGAGCTTCAAGCTGTGTCACCACTGATAACCATGCCTTGCCATGCAGCATCACGGGGCAAAGATCCCTAGAAACACTCAACAAAACCAGAGTCAGAATTTGAGAGTCCTAAGGCAGCCAGCAACTGCCTGGAGAGGACAGTTCTTACAGAGCAGCCCTGACTGCCTTCAGCAGGGAGCTTTTAAAGAAAAACAGAAACAACAAACAAACAAAAAACAAAACCCGTATTTTGGTTGGCAGTTTCAGGAGGAAGTAGAGCAAGCAAGCAGTTTAACAGAAGCAAAAAATTGGCAGTTAGCCAATTGGACCTCAAGTCCCTGGGGCAGGGTTTGGTAATTTTCTAACAGACTTTCCCATAAGAGGGGGTTGGGTGTGTACTAATGATTATAACCCTCATCTATCGAGACAGCAATTCTCTCTCTCTCTCTCTCTCTCTCTCTCTCTCTCTCTTTATGATCCCTGCTTGTCTTTTTCTGGGTTTGGATATACAGTCCAGCTGGCTCAAACTCAGGGCAAGCCTTCTGCCTCAGCCTCTCCAATGCTGGGAGTCCAAGCTAAAGTGTGGTTATTATACCCAGCAATAATTCATTTGCTTTTGGGGAGACTGAGAGAGGCAAACATTAATTCCAGGCAGCTATGTCTGCAACCCAGAGAGGAACCCTGATAAGGCTGATCTATGTGCTGACACACCCATTAAACACGGAGTACATTGGAGCAAAAAGGGAGTCTATGGAAGAGAGCTGTAATGGTTCATCTTGGTTGCCAGGTTGATTGGCTGAGAACCAACCAGGAGTGCTTCTGTGCATACCCATGAGAGATCTTAGGTTGTGTGGAACCTTCTGCAGAGGCTGAGATATGAGGAGGTTTGAGGGAGGAGTTTATGCTTTTTGCCTGCCTGTCTTTGCCTCTTGATGGCAAACACTACCGCTGCTGCTGACATCCGACATCCTTCACTGACATCAGGACCCTGCTTTTTTGGACTTTCAACATGGACTGGAGACCAGTGTCTCTCCAAGAATCCTCCAGCCCTTTGGTGAAAAACAGGGGCTACTACTGACTCACCCAGCCTCGAGGCCTGAGCATCTCTCTATTCTCAGCCTCTCTAGTGTGAAGACAGACTGTACTGTGTAAGCCAATCTAGTACACCCCCTTTGTTTATGTATCCCTCACAGCCATTCTATTCCTCTAGTGGAACTTGACCTCCAAATTCAGGGCAGTGACTTCTGGGTCACAGAGGTGTCTGGGACACTAGATCTGGAAAAGGAATTGGGCCAGGAGTGTGGGCAGCAGCAGGGCTTGATGAATGACATTGGAATGTGACACCAAAGGGGCAGGGCATATGTGAGGGGTTATGACTGGTCTAGTGCTGAGTACGGGCGAGGGTGTGTTTGCCATTAGATGTTGATACATTGTCTCACTGGTCAGAGAATAAGGCTGACTTCCTTAAGTACTAGGCTACCACCTGGCCTTTACTCCAGTCTTTGCTTTGTCCTCTGTTGGTTCTAGGGCTTGTCTAAATTTCTTGCTATGCCCCATGCAGGGAACGGGCTTCCTTTGTGGTCTCTAGATTTACTAAGTAACAAGTGCCTGAAACATATTACAGAGTTTGATTACACAGAGGAGCCTAGCTTTACTTTTGGCAGTTGAGTTTTAATTTCACAGCTATGATAGACTCAAAAGAATTTTGCCTTTGGAGCCTTCCCTGTCGGAATCTCCTGGGGAAAGAATGTTGAAAAAAAAAAAAAGTTCCAGATCCATTCAGTCTTATCGAATCTGAGACTTTGGTAGGACTTAGGAATCTGCATGCTAAAAAATGCTAAAATCCTCTGAGACGGTCTGATGCTGAAGTTTGGGACCCACTCGTTTAGAAGGCAAAGCCGATAGGCAGAGAGCGCTGTCACAATCTGCCAATATGCTTTGCGGGTTCTGCCTGGCTGCCCTCTACACCCTCCTTCCCTCCCTCCACCCTGTAAGTAATTGATGAATGTAAAAATAGCCTTCCATTCCAAGAAGCCCAGTTTAAGTGAAAACTCATCTTTAAAAGTCACTTTCCTTCTCTTGTCCCCAGACACCGTCTCTAAGGTAATAAAGTTATGTTGTCCAGGTGTGGTGGTACCCATAGTCCTAGCGCTAGGAGGTAGAAGCAAGAGGCTAAGGGTTCGAGGCTATCTTCAACTACATATCAAGTCTGAAAACAGCCCGATCTACAGGAGACTATGTATCAAAAAAAAAAAAAAAAAAAAAAAAAAAAAACCAAGATCATAATATAACATTACATATTTGCGACACACGAGTTCTAGGCGCTAATTCTACTAATCATTTTGGGATTGGTCGTTATGGTCAGGTGTGGAGGAGGAGGAGCTCGGAAATGTAGTTTCTGCAACTGGCAGGGACTGATGTGTCCGACTGCCTCCTAAGATCCCCGATTCGTTGGAATCTGCCCAGCCAGCCAGTTCCTATTTTCGCAACCTCAGTTTCCCTCCGTTGGAGGCACTTGTTGCTAAATTGCAGGAAGAGGAAATTAAGAAACGAAAAGGACTGTGTTAAGCGCCTCAGCCTCACTGGGAGAGAGAAACTCCCGTCCCTCCCACTGAGACACCGCCAGGTAACTCGCAGCAATTCGCCGCCGCCCCTACTTTCCAGTCGGCTGCAGCGCATGCCCCTTTAACAGCCCTGACCAGCCGCTGGCCGAGCC
>NW_026596131.1:2609752-2735917 GCF_907164565.1 Psammomys obesus | reverse complement strand
CGGCGGCCCCTGCCAGAGCCCGAGCCGGAGCCGGAGCCGCGGCGGACGAGCGCCGGCGCAGTAGGATGAGGCAGCCAGCGGACCCGGGGTGAGCGCGCCCGGGGCCAGGCGGGGCGGCGCCGGGAGCGTCGGGCGGCGCAGGCCCCCGCTGAGGTAGCCCGGGACGCCGGCAGCTCCCGCCGCCGTTGGCGCAGTGGGGCTCGCTTCAGCGCCGTCCACGCTGCCGGGGCTGGGGGCGCCGGCGCGGGTAGCCCCGGGAGAGACCTTCCCGGGCTGGGGGCCGGGCGGGGCGGGGTCGCCCCGGGGAGGGAGGTGTAGCCGGCGAGTCCCAGCCTGGCGTCCGCGGCTCGGCGCGTCGGTCCCGGGAAGCGGCATCCGCCGCTCGCTGAGGGAGAGCGCTTGTCACTCCTGTGCGTGGGGTCCCGGCTTCCCGCCGCCCCCTCGGCCGCCGCGGGAGAAGCTTGGGAGCGGAGGAGCGCAGCCACTTTCGCGCGAATCCGTCCGTGGCTGTGGGCGCCTCGCTTTTTTTTTTTTTTTTTTTTTTCTGCAACTCCTGGCGGACGTCGGGGACCCAGGGGTGGTTTGTGTGCTTTAGAAGGGAGGCGGCGGCGCACCGAAACCGGGGAGATCGGAAGGTTAACAAGTGACATTGGGCTGAGGCCTAACGCCAGCTGCCCCGCTCGGAGCGCGGGGAGGACGGTGGCGGAGACCCGGGCACCGGAGCAGGGACGGGAACCGCCGGCTCCATTGCACCGCATGCCGCCCTGGAGCGCCGACTCCGCGCAGGAGTTGGTGCAGGGGAGTTTTTCCCCCCCACTGAAAACGATTTTTGGAAAACTTAGCCCCTCAGTGGGTTGATGGTTACCTAAACCATCAGTTGTTATGGTTACACGGCATCAAATTTAAGGGCAAAGTCTGTTAAACACCCTCGCTCTTTTTTTTGCTAGAGCTAAGGAGCACTTTGTCATTAGATTTCATAAATACTGTGTAAGGACGACATACTTTTTTACAGTTGAAGAAAAACTGTGGGGAGCCCTGAGGACACAGGTTGTGTGTCCTGTTCCTGCGTGAGGTCCAAGCGTCTTGACACCATTGCCCTGCGCTCCATCGAGAGGAGTAGTCTTTAAAATATTTTTGATTATTCTCCTCAAAGGATATAGAGCAGGCATTTCGGGAGCCAGATTAAACCGAAGAGAAACAGTGACTTGTATGTGGAAAATAATAAGGAAGAATGGAGGGACAGGTGATCCATGGCCCTTGGGGAAGGGAGTTTGAAGGTTTGCCTTTCGGATTGGGGTGCCATGCAGTGAAGTGTATTTTGTACTGGCCGAGGAAACTGCCTCTTCTGTTAGCTTTTCCCAACCTTTAAACGATTTCGGTATGTTTCCAGGGTCTTCCAGGTAATCCTCTTGAGGATGAGAGGGCGGAGTTAGAATTTTGCTGGGGTCTTTGCTACCTGAGCTCCTCTGGAAGCGGACATGAAGCCTTTGAAGGGGGGGGGGAGGGGGCTCTGGGAGACTCCGCTTGGCTCATTTATCTTCGAGAAAGGAGATGGACAAGGTGATTCAGACCAGAACATGGTGGTTATGAACTTCACTGACAGGTAGTCCAAGGACAGATGAGGAGGGAGGACAAGTTACAGAGTGGTTTGGGCTGAATGGTGAGGAATGAGAGCTATAGATTATGTCAGCATCATACTGTGTGTTACTAGAGATTATGTTCTTAGACAGCTTCCGAAAAAGCAGCAACGGCTCTGTGTGTGTATTTGTAATTGTAAGAAATGGCCTCTTATATCCCAGGCTGGCCTCAAACTTGTTAATAGCTGAGGATGACACTGGATTTCTGGTCCTTCTGCTGCCAATTCCTGGGTGCTGGGATTACAGGCTTGTATTACCACACCAGGTTTGTGTGGTGTAGGAGTCAAAGCCAGAGCTTCATATATGCTAGGCAAGCCCTCTACCAACTGAGCCATATCCCCAGCTTGATTACACTTTTAGATAGAACAACTGTAGGACGTTATGAACAAAGAAACTGCCTAGAGCCAAAAGGTATTTATTTATTTGATAACTTTTTATTGAGAGTTTGTGGTGTGCTAGAATCTGCTAGGTCTTGTGGATATGGTAGAGGTGGGGAGAGGAGGAAAGAGTTCCCTCCAGGTCAAAAGCTCTTGTTTTCTGAGGCTCTTAAGAATATAGGGGAGAAATGCACAGAATGTTACTTAATAAAAACAGAGAGGGAGCAGTCCTTTCACTGTGCATTACTTTGACATCAAACTTAATCTTCAAAGGCTAGTTTTTGTGTCAGGTTCCGTATAAAATTATATTCGTCTTTGTGTTTGTTGGCTAGTGTCTTCTTTAGTTTAGTTTTTTTTTTTTTTTTTTTTTTCAAGACAGGGTTTCTTTGTAGCCTTAGCTGTACTGGACTTGCTTTTGTAGACCAGGCAGGCCTCTGCCTTCCCTGGGATTACAGGTGTGTGCCACCATACCTGGGCTGAGGAGTGTCTTTTGATGTGAGGTATCCTCCCTTTCTCTTATCAATTCATTTATTCATAAGTTAGGAAGATCATTAAAGAACATCGTTCTTGTCTTGTGGGTGCTTCTTGTTTTTCTTCCCTTTCTTTTCTTTTTTATGCCCCTCAAGGAATTATTTCTCCTGTTTGACTCTTAATGTCTCCTAAGGGTCCCACGTAGGAGTCGAGGTCACAGGGGATGTTAAGTTTTTTGATTCCATCACAAAGCAGAAGTTGACTGGCTCTGACAAGATTGGGTTTCTGTTTTGTTTGTTTTTTGAGATAGGGTTTCTCTGTTTAGCCCTGGCTGTCCTAGAAGTCACTCTGCAGCCTAGGCTGACCTTCAACTCAGAGATCCATCTGACACTCCCTGCCTCCTGAGTGCTGGAATTAAAAAAAAGGTGGCTTTTCAAGCCCCAGCTCTGCCACATTCCCCATCCCATCCTTCCTGTACAGTCTGATCTTCCAGCAGCCTCTGAGGATAGAATGAGGGTAGAAGGATTACGAAGGAGGAAAGGGGCCCAGGATTGCTCCATGACTTTACCAGGATGACAGGCTTGCTGGACACAGAGCTGGACCTCCAACCTCGGCTGTCTGATCCCAAGATATGCTTTTCCCATTGTACCATATTGCTTTTCCCTGGATGCTGTCAAATGGCAGAGTGAACAGTTAGCTGTAGGTGGACCTGGGGTAAAGCCTTGGAGCATCCAGTAAGCTTTGCTACTCGGAGCCCTGGTGATAATTCATGGACTGGGATCCTGGGCTGGAAGAACGGTGTCCTGTTTGCCTGGAGTACTATCCTTTAGCTGACCGCTGTCCCCATGAGAAGCATTAACTTCAGGAACTAATGAGCCGTGGCCAGTCAGCTCCCTTTGTCCTGTCTATTCATTAAGTTTTTTGTCACCTTTAAATACTCAGTTAAAAATAAAGATTGATGTAAAAAGACTGGAACTGCATACTGATGTATTCTTATATGTGAGTTTTAAAGTGATTCAAGGTTCTATTCAAGATTGTGTATTGTCCCTCTCCAAACTCCTTATAGTGTTTGATGGTGTAACATGAAATGAGACTGAGGGATGCTAGCAGGCACGAATGTGGAGACGCTCTTGAGTGCCACTGGATGAGGTGAACAACCCTGCACTTAGTACCTAGAGGTCTGGCAGAAGGCTCGCTGACATCACCTGCCATCCCTGGGTCCTGGTCCATCTTTACACTGTGGACCCTAAGTCTCTCACAAATTGAGGACTTTAAAAAATTTTTTTATTTTCTGTATGTGAATATTTTGCCTGCATGTATGTCTGTACTACATGCCTGCCTGGTGCCTGAGGAGGTGGGGTGTCTCCATGTGGGTGCTAGGAATCGAACGCTGGGTCCTTTGCAAGAAATACAGGTGCTCCTAACCCCTGAGCTAACTTTCCATCCCCAAGGACTTTCACTTTGTAGACCAAGCTAGCCTTGAACTCACAGAGATCCGCCTGCCTTTGCCTCCCCGCATAGGACTTCCTTTTTTAGTTACCTGTCCCCTTGCCTCCATCCCCAACACAGTCTCAGAGTAGATGATATTATGAACCCAAGGATCTGAGATATTCAGTGGCTGAAAGGAAATTACTTTAGTCAGGATTTTTTTTTTTTTAATTGTTTTGGAGACAAGACTTTGTATTGTAGCCCAGGCTGGCCTTGATTTTGTTTGTAGAGTAGCAGGGGTTACAGGCATGTACCATCATTTGAGAGTTTCATTCAAGACCTTCAGAGTCTCACTTGAATGTTTGTGACAGTGTTTTGAAAAGTAGAGAGTTGCACCTGGGAGGCAGAGGCAGGCAGCTGTCTACGGGGTCAAGGCCAGCCTGGTATACATAGTGACTGTCAGGATAGCCAAGTCTACATAGTCAGACCTAGTCTCAAAAAGAAAAGTAGAACAATTAACAATCAATAACAACAGGGTTGGTTAATTTTTGTTGTTGTTGTCCTTTTGTTTTGTTTTTCAAGACAGGGTTTCTCTGTGTAACAGCCCTGGCTGTCCTGGACTCGCTTTGTTAGACCAAGCTGGCCTTGAACCCACAGAGATCCCTCTGCTTCTTCCTAAGGGTTGTAATCAAAGGTGTGCACCACCATGCCCAGCTGGGACCAGTTATTATTTATGGAGAATTGATGTGTGCCAGGATCTAAACTTGTACCTAGTTCAAACTTTAGAAAATTATGATTTTCTTTTTTTGGGGAGGTGGGGTGGGGGTTCTGTGGTGAGATAGGGTTTCTCTATGTAGTCCTGGCTGTCTTGAACTCAGATCGTCCAGCTTCTGCCTCCTGAGTGCTGGGATCAAGGGTACGCGCCACCACACCGAGCTGTCATTCTTAATTTAAGATGAGAAGACTGAGGTTCAAAGAGGTTAAGTAATGATGCCAGGACCACAGGGCATGGTCAGAAGCTTGTAGCAGGGGCTTCTGTTGCTCCCAACATGAGCTCTGTGGTCATGGTCATGTGCGTGTCAAGCCATGCACTCTGAGAACTTTCCCAGGTTGAAAGGGAAGAGTCCTCCGCTCTGAGGTCACAACTTTCCAGCCTGTACCCGTTCAACTCTGAGTGAATTGGGGTAATTTGGTTAAACCTAAAGAATAACTCCTCCAGGTAGTTAGAGGAGAGTTAAGTCCTTGAAAGGAAGGGCTTTTCTTTGGTGAACAAAGCCACTGGCAGGTCACTGTGAGCATAAATGGAACTATTGAGAGATGAACTTGAACTCTTGTGCGGGATCTCACAGGATGGGCGACCCAGGTGGGCTTTGAAGTAACCTTTGTCTGTTGAATTTGCCTGGAACATTGGCCTTGAGGCTTTCTCTTGAAGAGATTATTGAACTGAGGCATTGAACACCTCGATCCCTATTCTCAGTTGAAAACAGCATAGGATCGAGGAGCTGGCTTCAGTCCTAAGCTTATTTGGGATTTGAGATCAAACACCAGTATTGGTATCCCCAAGTAGCTGGTCAGACTCACAATATGCATTTTATAAAAGTGTTGTTTCTCCTTTGCTATTTAAAGCTTGCTAGCATACTCTCTTATCCAATTCTTAGTCCTTTTGTATACCCAATGCTGTCTTTTAAGCAGTATTCTTTAGAATGTTACTATTTATTAGTTTGGGTTTAAAATAGAGAATTAAAAATGTCCTACTGAAAGGACTGACTGAGCAGTGGCTGTCAGTCACCAAGCATGTGAATTTTCCCTGGTTCCAGGCACTGCGCTCGGCATTGGAAAAATGATGGGGAGCAAAACAGATGTGATCCCCACCTGCCACGGCACCTTATGTGGTCTAGACAATAGACAAGCCAACAGATGCACTATGTGTACCGTCCCTGCAAAACAGTGGGGAGTGTGCTCCCTCGGAAGGGAACAGACAGGGCACCGGGAAAGAGCATCAAAGGACAGGGGCTGCTGGTGGGCAGCGTGACCGTGCTGACCGGGGTGACACATATGAACAGACAGCATGGCCTGTGTGTGTGCCTGGTGTGGGAGAGAGGACAGGGCCGCCGTCAGGAGCCAGGCAGTGCTTGGGAGGCCTTGGGTCTCCTGTGCTGAGAGGGTCGAGGAAACTGGTTCTTGGAGTGAGCAGGAAGAGCTGTGGATAAGGGTTTGCTGACTCAGCAGCGGGAAGCGACCCAGGCAGGGCGAAGGTAAAGGTGGATGGACCGCTGCCGTGCAGGTCTTGGGGCATTCTCGGGCAGCTTGTGTGGACTTCTGCAGGGCACCCGCTTCTGGAAAGAGCCAGCCTGCCTGCAGGAGGCCAGGGCTTGGTATAGAGCCAGCTGGGCTGGAAGCTGGTGGGAGTGTCTGATTTAAAAAATTAAATTACATTTATTAATTTGCGTGTGTGTGCAACATATAGTGCATTGTGCCAAAGCTCATGTGTGGAGGTCGGAAGACAACTTTAGAAGTTGGTTATTATCCCTTCCCACCATGTGGGTCCTGGAGGTTGAACCCAGGCCATCAGCAAGCACTGTTGCCCACTGAGCCTTCTGGCCTAGTGTCTGCTTTAGTGTTTGGGTGGGGGAAGCAGTTTACTTATTTATTTTTGTCTTTAGGAGGCAGCAAAAACTAGTGGCTTTATTATCAGGTAATCAGATATTGCTATGTTTAGTACCTTTCTGAGTCCCAACTCTGATAAGATTTGGTGTTTTGTTTTGTTTTTTTCTTCCTCCAGAGATAGGGTTTCTCTGTGTAGCCCTGGAATGTCACTGTTTAGTCCATGCTGGCATCCAACGTGGATATCCACCTGCCTCAGCCTCCTAAATGCTAGCATTAAAGGTGTGCACCAACACTGCCCAGCGTGGTGTGGTATTTTTTCACTCACAGGGACCCCAGTTTTACCCTGGGGTCATGAAGGCTGACTGCTTTGGTTCTTTAGTTTGGTATAGTCAGTAATAAAATACTGTAAACCCAACCATATGATAGTTTATGGTTTCTTAGAAAGTGTTAATTGTACCCAAATTTGTATATCATTGAATTAGTTTTTAAAGTCTTTTAGCTTGGAAATAATTAAATACAAATTAAAAAGATACTATGATAGAACCTGTGCATCCATCATGCAGTTGCAATAATTAGCAACATTTTGCTAATCCTTTTTCTCCTTTGAAATAGAAAAGTAAGCATTGTAGACTGCCTGTGAGTTCTTTTTTGTTTTTGTTTGTTTGGTTTTAGTTTTTCAAGACAGGGTTTTTCTGTGTAGCCTTAGCTTTCCTGGACTTGCTTTGTAGACCAGGCTGTCCTTGAACTCATAGAGATCCTCCTACCTCTGCGCCATCACACCTGGCTTTGAATTCTTTGTATAGCTGGACAAGGCCAGAACTCCTGATCCCCCTGCCTCACCTCCCAGGGACTGGAGGTATCGCTTGCTGGAGTTTGCTCAACTCTTCCCCAAATGACTTCACACTGGAGCGTCTTGGTGCATTTTCCGTCACACTGTGTGTATTTTTTAACTAAAAGCTCATGTGATAGGTGTGATCAAAGAGAAGAAACATTCTGCATACTTTATGTTTAAAGTCACAATCCAAAATGAGTGCGGTGAGTAGATGTAAAGGCCCGGAGAGATGGCTCAGTGGTTAGGTAGCTGCGGTTGCAGGGGACCTGCGTTCGGGTCCCAGCCCCCACCGGTGGCTCACAACTGTCTAACTCCACTTCCAGAGGATCCAAAACCCTCTTCTAGCATCTGGCAGTACTAGGCCTGCACACAGTGCACATACATGCAAGGAAAACACTTATACACATGAAATGTAAATAAAACCTTGAAAGAAAGAAAAAAGAATAGATGGGCATGGTCATCTGTGCCTGTAATCCCAGCACTCTGTAGGAGGGTTCTGTGAGTTTGAGGCCAGCCTGGTCCACATATTGAGTTTTATATGATAAACTTTTGGTTTTTTATATTTTTTATTTTATTTTTAATTCTTTTTTGGTTTTTCAAGACAGGGTTTCTTTGCATATCCCTGGCTGTCCTGGACTTGCTTTGCAGACCAGGCTGGCCTCAAACTCACAGAGATCCTCTGCCTCCCGGGTGCTGGAATTACAGGCGTGCGCCACCACGCCTGGCTGGTTTGTTTTACTTTTAAAGGTACAATCCAAATTGATTTTGCAAATAACTCAAATAAGTCTAGAACAGTGCTCCTGTGAGCCACTGTCCAACAGATCTTTCTGTAACCGGGCTTTCTCATGGTCGCCATTTGCCACATGTGGTGACCATTTGGAAGGTAGGAATGCCACTGAGAAACCGAGGCTTCAGTTTATTAACTTTTAAATACTTTTAGTTGAGCTAGTTCAAGGTGATCATATTAGACAGGGCAAGCCCCAGGTCTCAGCTGGGAGTGTGGCTCAGACATAGAGCGCTTGCCTAATGTGCACTAACTCGCAGGAACCAGAGTTCAGTCCTCTCCAACACAGGAAAACCCAGACCAGAAACCACTGGCTGTGGGGTTAAGCTAGAACCTAGCACGACTAATTTTTATTTTTGGTTGGGAGCCTAGCCTTTAAGGGCTGAGCCATCTCTCCAGCCCCAGCACAACTAACTTGAGCAGGAAATGAAAGTGTACATTGCATGTATTTCCCGAGCTCAGTTCTTTGATAGAAGAGGAGTTTAGTTATGTGGTGGAAGGGAGAGCCATCAGCAGGGGTTGGAGTCCTTAGTGCTGGCCTCAGAATCAGAAGAGTTGGATTTGAGGCTGTGGTGTCTCCTGCACCTGGGGTCTTGGGAAATGAGCCCTGAGCTGCCTGTTCACTGTGCACTGAGAGGCAGAGGGGCTAGGGAAGTGGTGTGCTTGAAGCTTCAGAAGGCAGGACAACCCCAGCCTCGGGGGTGATGGACACGACTGTGAGGGTAGGGGCTGTTCCAAAGCAACACTCAGGGGCTGGGAGGTGACAGCCGCAGAGGGCACAGGGTGTCTGGGGCAATTCTTTGTTCCCAGGGCACGGTAAGATGGTCGGTTGATAAGCAGTTAACGTGGCTGCCAGTTTCAGTGACTGGGAGATTGGCCTTAAACTTAGGTGAAAATTCTGAACAACAGGTGCTAGGGAGGTGAGCTGCAGGGTCTGCACAGAGGCTTTCTGCTGTGGGCCGTTGGCGGTTCTCATGGCAGGCAGGGGCGAGCTCTTCTGTCTGCTCTTTGCCCCATCCTCGCTGTCTGCTGCTGATTTTCGCATCTCTTGGCGATCTCTCTGGCTCTCAGAGCTTCTCTCTGGCCAGCTCTCTGTTTTTTTTGCCTGAAAGACTGTAACGGCTCCGCACTGACTGCTACCTCCCCTATGCAGTCCTCCCTTCCAATCTGTGACCTGTTTACCACACACAGCCACATGGGCCACTGGGATAGTTCAGCAAGTAACCAAGTCTGATAACCTGAGTTTGATCCCTGGGCCCCAGACATGGTAGAAAGAAAAACAGTTCCTATAAGTTGTCCTCTGACCTCCTCCATACAATAAAAGATAAAAATAATAAATTACACACACAGTCTGCTGGGTAGTGGTGCCACCTTTAATCCCAGCACTGGAGAGGCAGAGGCAGGCAGTAGATCTCTGTGAGTTTGAGGCCAGCTTGGTCTACAGAAAGAGTTCCAGGACAGCCAAGGCTACACAGAGAAACCCTGTCTCAAAAAATAAGAAAAACCAAACCAAACTGAAACAATGTGACATGATCGTGTGATGTCTGTGTGCAACCCGTGAAAGACTAGGTGAGATCACATTTTGAGCATGTGATTTAGCCCTCCTGTTTTCTTCAGCCCTGGCCTCTATCTTCTAGGGGCCTGTAGGAAAGTCACATCCTGGGGGCAACAGGCTTTCTGCTCTTGGGAGTGTCCCAGGTGAAGAGAAGGTACAGCTGTATGTAGACCTGGCCATGCACCTTGGCAGACTGGCTTTCTTCCTCAGACCCACTTCCAGATGAACTGGGGAGTGCCTGGCTGCCAGTGCCCACACATCCACTGCCAAGCATCAGGGAGACAGAAGCAACTTTGATATTCCCCAGACTTTGAAGTTTTGAGTAGGAGGTTGAAGTACATGGGGTCAAGATGGTGGGTAAATTCCATCTACAGCTTTATGATTTAGGAGAGAAAGTTGGTGTGAGTTATTGACGGTGGTTTTCTGGGTAATTGTCTGTGTGGAAGAAAGGGACTCTCTGTAGGTCAGGGTCTCAGACACCAGAGGAAAGGGGCTCCCCTTGGGTGGGGGCTGGGAGGGTGTTAGTTTATCAGCTTGACACAAGCTAGGGATATCTGGGAAGAGACAGTTCTCAACTGTCTTAACAGTTCTCAGTTGAGAACTGTCTAGATTACAGTGTTCTGCGGCTTGTCTGTGGAGACTGTCTTGATTGTTAATCCTACCGGAGGGCCCAGCCTGCTGTGGGCAGCTTCATTACCTAGGTGGGTGGTCATCAGCTGTATGGGAAACAGGTTGAGTATAGGTCCGCCTGCTGGCCAGCAAGCAGCATCCTCCAGGGTTCCAGCTGTGGTTTGGCTGTGCAGTGAGTTCCTTAGTTGGAGGTGACGCTGTGTGGAATAGAAAGCAGACCTGCCGTCAAGTTCTTGTCATGATTTTTCTCAGTGATAGACTGTGGAACGGCAAGCCAGGTAAATCCTTCTCCTATGCTGCTTTAGGTCATAGCAACAGAAATGAAGCTAGAACGCTGGGGATTGACCCAAGGCTCCTTACTAAGCAGTGGTACCCTCAGCTGTACCCCTCGACCAAGAGGAGAGGGGGCATCTCAGGACGACCACGCCCTGTGCTTTCTGAAGACTTGCAGATCTGGTTAAGATGGCCTCCAGCTGCAGTACAAAAAAAAACAAAAAACAAAGTTTATTTATTTGTTTATTTATTATGTATACAGTGTTCTGCCTGTAGGCCAGATCTCATTATAGATGGTTGTGAGTCACCATGTGGTTGCTGGGAATTGAACTCAGGACCTCTGGAAGAGCAGCCAGCCAGTGCTCTTAACCTCTGAGCTACCTCTTCAGCTCCTATCAGCTGTGTATTTTAAGGACACTGAGGAGTATAGAGAAAAAGTGTAGATGCAGATAACAGGGGACCTGCTAGGTAGATGCCTTAGCATGGCAGTGCTGACCAGGAAGGAACTTTTAAGTGAAAAATGGCCCTGAGGGAGGGCTCAAGTGTCTACAAACATGCTTCTGAAGTTGAGCAAGCTGTGAGTTGAGCAAGGCTGCTTTGCACTGGAAACCCTGAGGTACAAAAAGTGGGGGCTGGTAATCAGCATTGGAAGCACAGTCAAGAAGGAGGGGGTCGTATAGCCCCACCCAAGGAAAACCCCTGTGGGGGATTTCCCCTGTGTGGGGCCTGATGATGGAAGCAGATAGAAAACATTGTAATTTTTGATGGAAAGCACAGTAGGAGAGCATCTCCTAGTGAGACTCTGTCTGCCAGACCCAGGCAGCAAGAGGCAGATTTGAAAACAGGCCCTCTGGCAGCTGTAATCAAGCATGCAGATATTTGTGTGAAGTAGGGAGGGAGGGAAGGAGGGAGGGGGAGAGCGAGCGAGAAACTGTGCTTAATGATACCAAATAGGAAGAAGCTAGAAGTATATGTGCTCCTGTGTGTTTATATTGCACTTAATGGTACTAAATAGGAAGAAGCCGCTGTCAGGGTGGCTGAGGTAAAGCTGTCCCGAGGGCGGTCAGCTGTATCTGCAGCTGAGGCGTCAGCATGAGTGAACAAATGTTCATGCCTGCTGGCTCTACCCCGGAAGTCATCAGCTGAGTATTTCCTTCTAGTCTGAGTTACTGTTTCCTTAGAATTAAAATGGTGGGCTGCTTCCTGTCTGGACCCAACAGCCACCTTGGTGTCCTCAGTATCCAGGTGTTAGAAGTGAGTTCTTGGGTATCATTCCACAACAGTGACTCATCTATCATCTAGGTGGAGTGTCCCAGGGGTTCAACCCGGACCCTGGCACATGCTGACCACACGCTGGACCACTGCACCTGCTTCCAGGGAAGCTGGAGAGCTCCCAGCTGCCGGTCCCTGCACATCCCCATTGCCACACATCAGGCAGGCAGGAGGGCAGGCAACACTGACTACTCTGACGTAGCCCCTGGGCTTCCATCTACCTCACGCCCTCCAGCCCTCCACCAAGTTCAGAAACTCCAGCACCTGCTGTGTGGAGCCTGGAGGTGCCCTCCTCAGGGAGGGTCTAGCTGTTGCCTCAGTGAAGTTCAGAGGTGAGATTGAAGTGGAAAATAAGTCAGTATAGTGGAAAGCCCAGGGGAAAGGAGTTGCTTTTTGTTTTAATTTCCCAGGGTAGCCCAAAGCCTGTAGGAATAGGGTGAGTGTTCGATCCTGACAGGAGGTTAATAGTAAAGCAGGAACATTAATTTTTTTTTTTTTTAAGACTAAAACTCCCAGCAGAAATGACTATTGATCATGCTCTGAGCTGGAGACCAAACTCATTTGTTCGACTTGGCTTTTGTCTCAAGGCTTGACTGTGATCGAGAGTGTATTCCTAGGAGGCTTAATTGCCTGAAGTGAATTTTATTTCAGGAGATCTGATTTGTGGTCCCAAAAATCTCAGAGAAGGAAAAAGACATCGCATAGCTTCTGCATTAAACAGCAGAGGTGTTTTGGCAGCAAGCGTTGTAAGCCCAGGGCTGAGAATTTCCTGGGGCGATGGTCAAGAGGCCCCCCCAAGGATTGCCTGAGTTTATGATGGTAGAGTGTTAATCTTGAGAAATAAAATTGAACACATATCTCTGAACCTCTTTTTGTTTTGATCCATAGCTTTGGAGGAACACTGGAGCAATTGCAGTTTTAACTATTTCTAAACCTCGATGCTGTGGCCTGTATGTGGTACTTGCAGTTGACTTTGGCTCCAGCTTCCTCCTCTGGGCTTGCAGCCTGCTTCCTCTGGGCTTCCTGCCTCAGTGCCATAGTGGGGAGCCTTAGCCTGGCACTCCACTGATGAGTGGACACAGTCGGCATCCTATGGATCAGTTAGTGCTGGGTGAGATGGGTGTTTCTGTGATAAGCCAAGGAGAGACTGTATATTTTTAGCCTCGGGTTTCTGTTTTAGGAGCTCATTTATACAAATGCTTAAGTTAGTATTTAAAGTAAGAGCCAGAAGGTTCACTTTCCTGGTCTTAAAGTAGTCTGCAGTGTGTTGGGGTCAGGTGCCTGAGGTCAGGTTAGGTTTTACTCTGGCCTCCCAGGGTAATGTCAAAGTGTGGTGCTGTGTGGAGGGACGGAAGCACCCAGACAGACATTCAGGGAACCAGAAATTGGCTCTAGACATTATTTATGACTGTAATCTCAGCACTAGAGAAACTGAGGCAGAAGGATTGCTGTGAGTTTGAGGCCAGGTTACATAGTGAGTCCCTGTACATCCCCTTCCTTTAAAAAAAAAAAAAAAAAAAGGAAAAGAGAAAGAAAGGAAGGAAGGAAGAAAGAAAAAAACAAAGGTAGACTTCTCTAGTGCCTAACTACTGGGATGATGTCAGGCCGGTTCTTCGGGACTTGTTAAAGGGCTTATAACTTAGCCTGGCCTTGAGTTAGGTGGGCTGGCTATCCAGCAGTCCCACAGGGACTGACAGATGACACCCACACAAGATAGTGGCTATGCTGAGGGACTAACCGGGTAGGCCCAGAACCTCGTAGGAGTCAGCCTTCAGCTTTCTGAATGCAACCCTGTGACCGCTTGGCCACCCGGGCAGCTCTAGTCTTCTGGGGACATCTGTAGTCAAGTATCCTGGAAAGACCTGGAACCCCAGATCCTCCTATCTCTACCTACCAAGGTCTGAGGGCTCAGGTGCCTTTGAAGAATCAAAAAGCAAGCGTTTCAGTACCTAGGATAGCCTTAAACAGGATAAGTTCTTAATTATAAAATTAGATTCTTTTCTCCCAAACTAATAGCTTATAAATCAGTATAGCAGTTTTCCTCCATTTTCTCTTTCTCTTTTTAAATTTAGGAAAATACTTAGTATGTTTCAGATTTTCAATTTGTTTTTCAATGTTTTTGTTCCTTCTTTTATGTCTAGTAAATAACCAGCTGTTTTCCCATCTGGGCTTGGTTCCAGGATTAAAAATATTGGTGAGACAGTGGGAGGCCTGGGAAGAGGTCTTCTTCCCAGGAGCACTTCACATAGTGTCTCTTGTGTCTTGGCCAAACTCCTAGGACTACACAACCACCACCTAAAGGGATGCCATCAAACTTTACTATGTATTTTAGTCAAAATATGGCTTGGGAGGCAGAAGCAAGTTTGAGGCCAGCCTGGTGCACAAAATTAATTCCAAGCCAACCAGGGATACACAGTGAGTCCCTGTCTCAAGCAAACAACAGCAACAACAAACATGTAATTAATTCTTTACAAGTGTTTTTTGGGGGTCAGGATGACTGTCTTGGAATTCACTATGTAGACCAGGCTGGCCTTGAACTAACAGAGATTCACCTGCCTCTGCATCCCAAGTGCCTAGATGAAAGGCATGCGCTACTATGCTAGGCTCGTCGAGTGTTTTTATCCTCAAGGAGGATAAAAGGAGGAGGAGAAGGTGAGTCTGTCTTTTCAGGAGTAGATGATAGTGTGTGTGTTTGTTTGTTTGTATGTGCTCCCCGTGGTGTGGCTCTGGCCAGTGGCTCCTACTCCTCCCCGAAATACCTCGGGGCTTCAGCTTGCCCCTTTCTGCTGTGGCAGCCTTCTGCTGGCCTAGGACTCACCCTTGTACAGCTTGTGTTGTATGACGCTGAGCTCTGTGTCTTAGTCTCCCCTTTCCAGAGGCAGTAAAGACAAATTGTTGTTGTCAGAAAGACCGGTTCTTCTAGGGACGCCAAGATACATGTGCTAACGCTGGTAGTAGGTGGCATTGCTACAGCAGAACCCTGTCATGTAACTAGCTGCCCTCATCCCCTGATCCATTGCGATGCTGAGGAGTAAACCCGGGGCTGGGCTGGTGCTCGACAAGAGCTCTCCCTCTGACTTACAGCTTCAGTAATTAAATTCAGAAATTTAAGTCTGATCATCTGCTTTTGCCATTTACATTTTCTCCCAGGGGCCTGGGGAATTTGAAACCTGGCTCTTCAAGGGGGAAAAAAAATGCTCATTTCTTACTAGTTCTAGGAGTCCTTAGCCCATCGGTGGTACACACCTGCACACAAAGGTGGGCATAGTGTCTGGGAGGCACCACTCAAGAAACTGGATCTCTTCAAGCTGTCTCATGAGCTGGTAATGCAAGCTGTTGGTAATTACAGAAAACCTACCGTGAGATTCATCTAAAATTAATGCAGAGTTGGCGCTGTGGATTTTAAATACAGAGGGAGTCAGGGCTTGGCCCTTAATTGTCCAGGTGCAGATGACTTCCTGCTGCACTCTACGCCTTCAGCTGCCTTTCCTTGGTTTAATGCCTTGCCTTGCATCCAGGTGGCTTACATTCCTACTGCACAAACTTATTTAATGAGCTTCTGCCAAGCTATCCAGGTCAAACATTTAGGTTGTGTGCTGTGACCACGGAAGAGGGAAAGATCCAGTGCTCTCTGTTTGCGTTGTTGTTTCCCTCTTTCCCTGTCCTCTAAAGGGACAGGAAAAGGGTTTACTATATGTATGAATGTTTTGCCTGTGTGAACTTAAACCTCTAAAGGGTTTACTATGTGTATGAATGTTTTGCCTGTGTGAACTTAAATGTACTGCATCTCTGTCTGGCCCACGCAGGCCAGAAGAAGGTGCTGGTTCCCCTAGAACGGAAGTTATGGACAGTTGCCCTGTGGGTGCGGAGAATTGAACCTGGGTCCTTTGCAAGAGCGGTGAGCGCTCTTGACAGCTGAGCCAGCTCTCATCTGTTGCCCATCACTTCTTTTTGTGTGTGTGTCAACACGTGCAGAGCTCCAGCTCTTACATGTGCTGTAGTAGATACCAGAGGTATTTTGAGACTAAACTCTTTATTAACTTGGCAGTTTAGCCTTTCTAGGCATACTGGTCTATGATTTACCAGGAAGAGTTTCTGCACTGTATGTGCTTCTGTGTGACTTGAAAGGGAACTAACTGTTCACCTAAGTAGATCCCTAAGTTAGGATAATGAACTTGAGCTATCTCACAGTCATTCATTTTCTAGACTTTGTTTTGTTTTGGAAAGTTTTTTAAAAAATATTTTTATTTATTACAGTTTATTCACTTTGTATCCCAGCTGTAGGCCCCTCCCTCATCCCCTCCCAATCCCATCCTCACTACCTCTTTTCCTCCCATACCCTTCCCCCAGTCCACTGATAGAGGAGATCCTCCTCCCTTTCCATCTGACCCTAGCCTATCAGGTCTCATCAAGACTGGCTGCATTGTCCTCCCCTGTGGCCTGGTAAGGCTCCCCCCACCCCACCCCTGGCCCCTGCCTCAGGGGGAGGTGATCAAAGAGCCAGCCACTGAGTTCATGTCAGAGATAGCTCCTGTTCCCCTTACTAGGAAACCCACTTGGACACTGAGCTGCCATGGGCTACATCTGTGCAGGGGTTCTAGGTTATCTCCATGAATGGTCCTTGGTTAGAGTATCAGTCTCAGAAAAGACTCCTGGGCCCAGATATTTTGGTTCTGTTGCTCTTCTTGTGGAGCTCTTGTCCCCTCTAGGTCTTTCTATCTCCCCCTTCTTTCATAAGATTCCCTGTACTCTGCTCAAAGTTTGGCTGAGTCTCAGCCTCTGCTTTAATACTCCGCTGGGTAGAGTCTTTCAGAGGCCCTCTGTGGTGGGCTCCTGTCCAGTTCCCTGTTTTCTCCCTCTTCTGATGTCTACCCAGTTTGCCTTTCTGAAAACGACCCTGAGATTTCACCTTACACCCATCAGAATGGCTAAGATCAAAAACTCATGTGACAACATATGCTGGAGAGGATGTGGAGAAAGGGGAACCCCTCCTCCATTGCTGGTGGGAATGTAAACTTGTACAACCACTTTGGAAATCAATCTGGTGCTTTCTCAGACAATTAGGAATAGTGCTACCTTAAGATCCAGCTATACCACTCCTAGGCATATATCCAAAATATGCTCAAGTATACAACAAGGTCATTTGCTCAATCATGTTTATAGCAGCTTTATTCATAATAGCCAGAATCTGGAAACAACCCAGATGTACCTCAACTGAGGAATGCATACAGAAATTGTGGTACATTTACACAATGGAATACTACTCAGCAATTAAAAACAAGGAAATCATGACATTTGCAGGCAAACGGTGGGAACTAGAAAAGATCATCCTGAGTGAGGTAACCCATAAGCAGAAAGACACACATGGTATATACTCACTTATAAGTGGATACTAACCATATAATATAGGATAAACATGCTGAAATCTATACTAAAGAAGCTAAGTAAGAAGGACCCTGGGTATGATGCTCAATCCTCATTTAGAAAGGCAAACAGGATAGACATTTTCTAGACCTTTAAGGGGATTGTCAGGTTACAGCAAATTGTCAGGTTACAGCCAGAAATTAATTTTGCAATTTTTTCAGCAGATTTTAATTTCTCCTTTTGTACATCCAGTCATCTTGGAAATAATAGTGTAAAAGTGTCCTTTTCTAACATGGACTAGTTTCCAAATAGAATGGTACCTTTTGGGTTAGAAAAAGTGGCGGAGGCCGTCTGCCAGGAGAGCCAGCAAGTACTCAGTCTTTAATGCCCAGTTACTGTGCCTTTAGCCCCTTTGGGAAGAAGTCCCCAAATTGCCACATGTGTGAAGAAAAGATTGGTAACTGGGAAGACTTGAAAGTAAGATCTTAGGAGCCACCAGTCATTTCTGGGGGTTGTAGAAAATGGGGTGATAACAGCAGGCCCCAGCCACGGTTGGGGGAAGTAGAGTCATGTAATTTATGTAATTACTTTTATTTTTCTTTTGAGACAGGAGCTTACTTGAAGCTGGCCCTGAACTTGCAGTGATCCTCCTGCCTCTGCCTCCTGAGTGCTGAGGTGCTTAAATTGACATGTTTGCAAAGCAGAGAGTAAAAAAAAACTTGTCAAATAAAAAGTAAAATTAAAAGCCGGGAGGGAAAATGTACATGTGCTTTTCAAGGATGCTAAACCTTTTAAATCTAAGAAGCAGTTTTCAAACTTTGGGTGGAAAGCCCCTGGGGTGTTGAACGACCCTTTCACAGGGGTCATATATCATATGTCCTGCATATCAGATTTTTACATTACAGTTCCTAAAAGTAGCAAAATTACAGTTACAAAGTAGCAACAAAAGTAATGTTATGGTTGGGGTCACATATAGAACTATATTAAACAGTCACAGCATGGATGAGAACCGCTGACACTTTAAGACTGGTGTGTTGAGGGTCTGGAGAACGGTGAGGAAAGGGTTAGCTTTCATGGGAAGCTGGATAAAATAATATGTCCGGGGGGGGGGGCACTTTAAGAATTACCAAAGCCCGCAGAAGGAGTGTCACCTGTTCATGAATGCAGAGCAGGCCGAGATAAAAATCCCAACCAAGGCCTCGTCTGCATGCCTGCTGTCTTGGCTCCAGGGGCTGAAGCTGGAAGGTCCTTGTGTTGGGCACCCCAAAACATGGGAGCTCTGCACCCACAAAAAGGTGGTGTGAGCTGCTGGCCTGGCTTAGTGGTTTTCCTGAGAAAAGTTTTTGTTTCTAGACAAACTTGCTTGTGCCTTACTCACCGGAGAAAGCTGGGGTTCCTGAAATAACCCGGTTTAAAATTCTGCTGCTATGTTAATCACTGTGACAAAGTACCCAACCGAGAAACTTAAAGGAGAAAAGGGTTATTTTTGCTCACAGTTTCGGAGTGTAAGTCCGAGGTTGGCTAGTTCCCCTGCAAGCCTCACTGGGGCCTGTAGTGAGGCAGGCTGTTACAGCAGCAGGCCTAGAGTCTGATCTCTTGATGGAGACTGTGAAGCCAGGATGGGGGTGGTGCGGGGTTGGAGTCGAGGGAGATGGGGTGTGTGATGTAGGATGGAGGCGGGTTAGGAGAAAGTACACGTGCTCTTGTTGAAGCCAGAAGTTTCCTGCACTGGCTTATTTCCCATGTTTAGTCTCTACCTCTTTTGCCTTTTTTTTTTTTTTTAATTTAAAATTTATTTCTCATGGATATGGGTGTTTTGTCTGCAGGTACATATGTGCCTAGTGCCTGCAGAAGCCTTGGAGGAAGGTGTCAGGTCCCACCTATAACTGCAGTTACAGACAGCTGTGAGCTGCCATGTGGGTGCTGAGAATGACATTCAGGTTCCCTGGAAGAGCAGCCAGTGCTTTTAAAGGGCAGGGCCATCTCTCCAGCCCCTGGCCTTTTCAGACAACCAGGTCTCCATTTGTCATATGACTTAGAACTCACTATGTATCCCAGGCTAGCCACAACAATCACTGCCCTTCTATCATAGGCTCCCCATCGCTGGGATTGTAGATGCGCACCTTCACATATGGCCTGTCCAACCATGAATCCACCGAGGGATTAATACTCTGTTGATGTCACTAGAACCCTCGTGACCCAGTCACCTCTCAACACCACACCTCTCTGAACACGGATGCATTTGGAACCAAAACATCAACACACCAGCCCTTTGGGGGACTGCTTCATATTCAAACCATAGCAGGTACCCTTTAAGAATGTCAGCATCTAGGTGGACAGGGTGACTTAGCAGGTAAAAGCTCTTGTTGCATACCTCAGACTACCCGGATTCAGTTCCTGGAACCCAGGCCAAAAGATGGAGCAATGTGGCTCACATTTGTAATCCCAACCCCAGCACTTCCGTGGCAACGTCGGAGGCAGATACAGGAGAACTGGTCCAAGGCTTACACCACACATAGACAAGAAGTTTGGGGTTAGAGAGGTGCCTCAGTGGTTAAGAGCACTGGCTGCTCTTCCAGACGTCCTGAGTTCAATTGCCAGCACCCACATGGTGGCCTCCAGCCTTGTATAATGAGATCTGATGCCCTCTTGTGGCATGCATGTGTGCCTGTGGACAGAGCACCCATTCATTAAAAGATACAAAAGGTTTGAAGAGAATGTTGGGAAGGCAATTTTTTTGTTGGCGGATCACAGTTTTCGTCCAGGACATTCATTGGCGTTGTACTCAGGCCTCATTTCGGGAGAGCTGTGTAGTCTACAGAAGGGCTTCTAGGAAGCGGGCCTCTCCACTCTCCCCTCTCCCCAGCAACCAGGGCTCACTGTCCTATAAAGTGTCATTTTGAAGAGGGTGTTTGGTCTGAGGGTGGTTTTAGTGTCTGTATTTGAAACAGTAATCTCCACTCTACACTCACTCCTGTGCTTCTTTCCCTTAGAGTTAAAAAAACATTTCAGCCTTGACCTCTGAGTGCTAGACCCAAAAACTAACTTGTCAGATAAATTGCTTTTTCTATTAGTTGTGAAGGAGGCATCGCATGCTTTTTCTGTGCATAACACAGTTTCAGATGTTTCCTATTTGAGAATAAGATGTGTTGTAGCTACTCATGGGGAATATGAGCTACCTAGTACCAGGCCAGCCTGAGCTATCCAGCTAGGCCTTGACTCAGAAGTTGGGGAGCAAAGGCCAGGGCTGGACTTGGGGAGTAGCTCTGTCAGTAGAGTGTTTGCCTACCATTCGGAAAGTCCTGAATTGAGTTAAATTGAATTCATCTGGGTTCAGTTCTCAACAAAGTATGAACCAGGTATAGTTGCACAGGCCCTATAATCTCAACATTTGGTAGATGGGTAGAGGCAGGAGGATCAGGAGTTCGAGGTCATCTTTAGGTAAAAAGCAAGTTTGAGGATAGCCTTGGCTACAGGAGACCCAGTCTCTCTCTCTCTCTCTCTCTCTCTCTCTCTCTCTCTCTCTCACACACACACACACACACACACACGCACACACAAAAGTGTCTTATGAAAATGGTAAAGTGTTATCCTTGCATCCTGTGTTCTAGTCCTTTGTTCTACTTTGCCATGGGCCTCCGCTGCCAGGAGTGGGTAACTTTGGCACACATGAAGCCCTGGAGCCAGGGCCCATTTCTTATGGATCCTGGTATGCAGCTGTCTGTAGAAGAGGTTTTGTTTATCTGATAGAGGTCTGGAATGTTGAGGCCCCCCCGCCCTGTGTGTGTGTGCCCTCCCTTTCTTGGGAGGGGCCCTTCCTTTGCAGCTGTGTTGGAATAGAGTGTCCTAAAAGAAACATATGTTCACAGGAATAACATTTTGCCCCGTGTTTCTCTGCCTTTCTTGGTCCTCTAGAGTTGATCTGGGCTTAAGTTCGGCTTCACCTTCTCATAGCAGCCATGGGTGCTGCCTTCTGAATGACATTCATACATGCTCACTTTCTGAGATGCACTCAACTAATAGGGGGCTTCCCTCCCTCCCTCCCTCCCTTTCTCCCTCTCTCCCTCTCTCCGTCTCTCTCCTTCCCTTCATCCCAACCTTCCTCCCTTTCTTGTTTTCACTGGAATAGTCTCATGTAGCTCTGAGTGGGCTCATACTTGCTATGTAGCTGAGGCTCCTCCTGCCTGTATCCCCCACATGCTGGGGTTACAGGTGTGTGCCCCCAAGGCAGATCTATTTGGAATTTTCCAAGGAGGACAGAAACAGCTTATTTAGGTTTTATGTGCTGTGTTCATTTAGTCATTTATCCAATAAAGAGTGTCTATTGTGTGCCAGCATTGGGACACAGCAGTTGATAAGTAAGTTTCTACTCACAAAAGATATATTCTTTAAATTTTTAAATGACATTTTGGTTTATTTATAGTGCGTGTGTATGTGTGTGCGTGTGAGTGTCTGTGTCTGTCTGTGTGTGTACATGTGTATAGGTCAGAGGACAACTGGCAGGAGTTAGTTCTATGCAGCCACCATGTAGGTCCCAGGAATTGAACCTGGGTTGCCATGCTTGGCAGCAAGCACCTTGACTTGCTGAGTCCAGCCATCTTGCTGGCCCCACCCCCTTTCCTAGGGATATATTCTTGTAGGGTGACAGAGTAGGTCAGGTGATAGGCATAGGACATGAGGTCAGGTAGTCCAACTTTTTCAGAAGACAGCAGGGGATAGGGAGGTTGCTCTTCCAGGGTCTGGCAGTCCGAAGCCGTAAAGTCATAGAGCCTTTGTGAGGGAACAACACGAGAACAGAGACCAGCTGTTCCATACAACCACCTTGGGGCTACCTTCTCTGGTGTATTAGAATTCCCTGGGGCTCCTGTGGAGTCTGACAGACTCATTTGGAAGGCTTTGTCCTTTTGAGGGGGTAGTCCAGCCATATCTTCTTTTTTGTACTGTCAGTTTCCTGTGGCAAGAGTGGACGAGAGGTGAAGTTGCGGCCGCTTTGCTGGCTTCCTGGTCATCACAGTTCAAGGCCGAAATGAGCAGCCTCTCGCCTTTTGGTTGAGCATGGCTGCTAAGCCTCCCTGTGTGTACTCTGAGCCCAGTTCACATTTGCACACCAGCAGTCACCCCATTGAGTCTGATCCCCTGAATGGCTTTCCTGGGGTGGACACAGGGACCAGAGGCACAGGGATGGGCACAGGATGAGGGATATAGCTGCTGGCCTGACACTTCTCTTCTGAATACCATTTCAAAGCATCGACTCACAAAACTGACAACCTGCCTTTTATGAAGCGGTCTCATTCTGCCAAGTAGCACTGGCTGTGTCTGGAGCATTTTCCCCCGTGTGTGATTGTGTGACCTTTTGATCAACCCACAGGTCTTAGGCTCATTAATAGACAGAATTTGTTTAGAGCTGGAATTGGCAGGTTGGTGGGCATCAGTCTTCCTGTGATCCCCACAGCACCCTGTCATTACTGTCTCTCTGCTTGCTCTGTTCCCACACCAGCTGTTGGTCACAGGCCAGGAAACTGAGGCTAGACTAAAATAGGGACTAGCCAGGCAAGGAGAAGCCCATGCCAGGGGCTTTCATAGAACCTCTTTGCAGATGAAACACGGAGGGAAGCTCAGGAAACTCTAGCACCACCTCTGTCACCTTTGTCAAATCTGAGCTAGGAAAGGGTGCTGGGTCACAGGTGGGCGAGCACCATTAGTTATCTCAGGCACCTAGGAAGTTAACAGTAGGCTTTGAAACACATGCACACACATGTCCATATAAAAGATAGTGGAGAACTAGTTAGATATGATGGTGCATGCTTTGATCCTAGAATCCTAGCACTTAAGAGGCTGAGGCAGGAGGACTGCCACCAGTTTAAAGCCTGTGTGGACCAGGTTCAACAAGACTGTCTCAAACAAACCAACCCAATGCCACACAACCATGGAGGACCAGCAGGCCTCTGCTGCTGAGGCGAATGAGGGTTTAAACACCATGTCTTCCGTGTGCTGCCTAGTGACTATTGCTTCTCTGTTGTGATCTCATCAGGCCCCGTTTCTGTGTAGGGCACGGAAATGTGCCATCTGTAAGGACAGCATAATGTCTCCCGTGAGCACACATAGAATCCTTAGTTGACAGTTTCAGTTGTCAACTTTCTCTGGCAAGGACGTCACCTTGCAGCACTATTTCTGGAGGAGAAACATTGTGAATCTGGCTTAAAGATAAACCTGGCTTGGAAAATTGTTTAGTAAATTACCGGAGTCTGTTTACTATTGTTTCAGTGGGTTTGAGCTGGCAACACGCTGTAGGCGTTTGGTAGAAAACAAACATTTCTTTTTTTTTTTTTTTTTCTCACCTTGAGTTTACTTTTTGCTCCAAATCCTCTAAGTAGTTATAAATAAAACCTAAAACTTCGGGATAATGAGCAGATGTTGAACAATAGGCGAATCTCTTCCAAGGCTGGAGATGGCTGGGGATGGCTTAGTAGCACAAGCTGCTCTTGGAAAAGCACCTGAGTTTGGTTCCCAGCACCTGTGTTGGGTTGCACACAGTGGCCTGTAACTCCAGCTCCAGGGAATCTGATGCCTCCTGGCCTCAGGACACTGCACTCAATGTGTATGTGCATAATTTAAGATAACATAAAATCTTTAAAGAAACTGTGGCAGAAAGGACTGAATTAACAAAAAATTGTTCTCTAGAAATCATGGTTATCTGGGAGGCTGTGGCAGGAGCATGAGGCCAGCCTGGCCTGTAGAGTCGAGACACTGTCTTCAAAGGAAAAAACCTCCAAAACCCGCTGGAGTTATCTGGAGGCTAAGATAGTGGCTACTCAGTGCAAGCAGTAAGAAAGACTTCAAAGGAAGCAGGCCAGGGCATGGGAATACGGATGCTTGCCTTTCCTGGTCTCCTGTGCTGGGGAGAGGTGCCCAGACCTGTTTGGTTTCCATGTCTGTTCATTCTGCCTGTTAAGCTTTAGGCAAGTCATGTAGTTTCTCTGCCTTGGTTTCCTTACTTAGGAAATGGAAGGCAACTGACACATTGAGCCCTGAAGATGAATGAGTGTCCCAAAGTGTTGGGGACATAAATCTTCAGTGAAAGTTCCCTATTTTAGCCTAGCTGAAAAGTTTGAGTTGAATTAGTGTTCGGATGATGCAGAGACCTCCAGCTGCTCATTTCAGAGAACAATTCTTTTCCTTCCTCCATTTCCAAGTTTCTTGGTTTGCTGATGAGATTCAGTTAGGGTGCCAGAATTTAAAGACTTTTATTATCAATAGTAGACAGAATTAACTTTCTCTGGAGAGATATTTTGTGAAGTCAAACCCTAAGCAGATATCTCCAAAATGGTTTTATTACACACGCATACACACATACACACACACTCACAGATACACAGACACATTCAGACACACACTCAAACACACAACAAACTTAACACACACACACACACACACACACACACACACACACACACACTCACACACACTCACACTCACACTCTCACCCTGTCTGCTCATCGTCATTTGGGTTCGTGACTTCAAGAAATACTTCATCTTTCAGCATGAGGTCTGGGCTCTTTCTATTAGTTTTGGACTCCAGGCGCCATTTCTCTCCTCTAGTAATATCAGTTACTGAATCAGAACCTTGAGCATCTTCTGATACCCACACGGCAAGGTCACCAACAGTCTCACACTCTAAGATGTCTCAAACTGAACCTGATGCACCTGGTGTGTTCTCCTTCAACCTTACCGACCTCCCTCTTATCTGGAGCCCCATCCTTCCAGCTTTTGATCCCAGTGCCATCCGTAAGAACAGCATCTTTCTCCTTTTACCTGCAGCCCTCCAGAGTGGCAGCCTGCGTCTCCCGACTCAGATCTCCTTTGTCCAGGCTAGCCCAGGCTGTCAGGACCTCTCACTGAAGTTTATAAGTTTTGGCTGACTGATCTCCTGAGCCTCTTTTTTTTTTTTTTAATTGTTTTTATTTTATGTACATTGGTGTTTTGCCTGCATGTATGTCAGTGTGAGGGTGTTGGATCCCCTGGAACAGGAGTTACAGACAGTTGTGAGCCGTCGTGTGGGTGCTGGGAGTTGACTGGAAGAGCAGGCAGTGCTCTAAACCCCTGAGCCACCTCTCCAGCCCACCCCTGAGCCTCTTTCCACTACAATCCTGAGTGAGTTGTTGGTGTTCACATCTGATCAGTGCCACTTTCGCATGCAGATGACACACAGTCCTTCAGCTGTTGTCACTCCCTTCCAAAGACCAGATCTTCAGTGTGGCCCCACCCTTGCCTCTCCCTACTCATGCTGTGTCATAGTACTTGGCCCCATGGGCTTTGGATTCTCTGTGGCTGTGGCTTGTTTCCTTTTCTCCCACACCACCATCAGTGAGCAGTTCCACTTATCTAAGGATGTCAGCCCAATTCCCAGTTGCTTAGGAGACCCTTCTGTGATTAATCCACAGACCCATTTAACTCCCTGCTGGCTGTGTTCCCTTGCTGGCTTTGATGCTGACTATTGGATCACTCCCATCCTCTAGACTCCCCGAGGCCAGGCTGGGTGCCATTCTGCTTCATGAGCTGTGATGAAGGATACAGATGGGGACTTGATGTCTTGCCGCTGCTCTCAGAGCTAGAAAGATTTGACTGACATTAAAATGGTTTTGTAAACAGACTTGTAGTAAATTGTGAAATGGAGATCCACTGTTTATCCTCAATGCTTGTTTTATGGAATAATTTGAGAGGAATAAGAGTTTGATTTTTTGCTAGGTGTTACTTTTGAAATCAATTCCTGCTTGGTGGTGCCTTGAGCCGTTTAGACTGATCCGTGGGGTCATAGGATTGATCCATGGGGTACTTTGCATAGAGGAAAATCTTACACTGCTTTGGACCCAGTAAAAGGGAAGGTCAAGTGATGAACAAAGCCAGCCACCAGGTAACACAGAACGTCATAGAAGGCTTGGCTTGGCCAATTGTGATTGTCACCCACTCCCTGAGGATGGAAATATATTCCTGTAGCATATGAGGAGGGGCGAGCCATGTTGTGGCATTGTATGGTTAGTGTGTGCAACAGAACACTTATTGACAGCGAGGCTGAGGCAGGAGAATTTTGAATTGAGGTCAGCTTAGGCTACCTGGTAAGACTGTTTCAAACACAGGAACACAGGCACAACCATTTGCATATACACACATACACACACATCAATGAGTGTAACGGGCAGGGTACATAGAGTGTTGGGGGAGAACTGAGTTTCTCTCTGTCGTAATCGGCTTATTAAATGATAAGGAAACCTTCATGATGTGGCGCATTTATCCTTAGCAGGCTGCTGTTTGCCTCAGATGTGTTTTGGAGCTGTGATAATAGACAGTGGTGTTGATTGCCTGCTTGTATGGGTGCAGCCTCTGCCTGCACCTTTCTGTACTCGTTCCTTCCCCACTCCTTCCCTCTCCCGTCCCTCTTTTCTTCCTTTTTTTATTTAAGATTTATTTATATTTATGTAATGAGCATTTGCAGGCATGCACCTATGTGTGTGTACCATATTGCTTGCTTGATGCCCACCGAGGTCTGAAGAGGCCATGCATCCCCCGGAACTGGAGTAACAGATGGTTGGGAGCCTCCTTGTTAGGTAGAGAGGGTAAAGTCTCTGTTTTCCCAGCCGTGTGCTTGGTGGTTGAGTGGCTGGCTCTCCTAAAACTCAGAGTACCGTAAAAGCTCCTGCTGGCCCCAGATTGCTTTGTGGATGGAAGCAACTGAAGGAGGCAGCATACACGCTGGTTAGACGTGTGATCTTGCAGCCTGAGTCCTGACTCTGCAAGTTAATAGCTTTGTTCTTTGGTAAGTTGCCAGAACTACTTTGTCTTTATCTAAATTACTTGTATATCTAAAATGTGCACATGATGTCGAACTAAACTAAGGTCCTCTGCAAGAGGAACAAGTGCTCTTAACCACTGGGGCACCTTTCCAGTAGCCTGGGGTTTTTTGGATTCAGGATCTCTTGGAACAGATTTTGCACCAGGGAGATAAGGTAGTCAAAGGGCTTTGGTGAGGCAGAGCCGGCAGGAGCGCCGATGGAGGGCTGGCCCGTGTGACAGGTTGTGGTTTAGGGCTCTGGTGCATCTTCACACATCACAACTGTGACTTGGACATGGCAAGATAGCCCTTGGCCCCTCTCTGTGTCCTTTTCATCTGTGTTTTGAAGGAGGGTCTTGCTACGGCATTCCAGACTACCCTTGAATTTACTGTGTGGCCAGGTTATCCCCAACTGTGATGATCCTTCTGTCCCGCCTCCCAAGTATTGGGGCTACAGGCCTGCGCCCCACTGCTCCCTGCTTGAGTTGATAAGGTCACAGGTTGCAGTTTGATTAGAGTTGCTCTCATAAGGTTTGGGGTTTTTTTGTTTGGTTGTTTTTGGTTTTTCAAGATAGGGCTTCTCTATGTAACCATGGCTGTCCTGGAACTTGCTGTGAAGACCAAGCTGACCTTGAACTCAGAGATATCCTCCTGCCTCTGCCTCCCAATCCCAGGAATCAAGGTGTGCGACACCACCTCCTGGCTTTAGATTTTTATTTTTTGTTACTTAAAGGGTTTTTTTTTTTGTTTGTTTGTTTGTTTGTTTGTTTTAAGATACATTTTTGAGTACATGTCTCCACGTGCATGTGGGTACGTGCATGTGAGCACAGGTGCCTGAAGAGAACAGAGGCACTGGTTCCCCTGGAGCTGGAGTTCGGAGAGACTCTAAATTGTCCAGCATGGGTGCTGGGAACTAAACTGAGGTCTTCTGAGCCATCTCTCCAGCCCCAAGGTGTTCGGTTTGTTTCAGATTTATTTTAATTTGTGTGTGTGTGTATGTGTGTGTGTGTGTGTGTGTGTGTGTGTGTGTGTGTGTGTGGGTAGATATGTATACGTGTGTAGGTGTGTATACATGGTGTGTGGGTGTGTCTGGGGGCGGTGCTTGCCGAAGCCAGGATAGGGCATTGGGTCTCTCTGGAGCTAGAGCTTTATTAGGAGGTTGTGAGCTGCCTGATGTGAGTGCTGGAGCTGAACTATGGTCCTCTGTAAGAGCAGCAATTGCTCTTAATGGCTGAGCTGGCTCCCTAGGTCTTCCATAAAGTTTTTGGAGAAAAATGAAACTGTATATTGTATACTTTCTCAAGAAAAATCATCTAAATTTTCTTTAAATATAATAACTGCCAAAATGATAGGGTCTTTAACAACAAGTGCTATTAATTCTTGGAGATTGTCATTAAGAGACAAAGGGAGGGTCCCTGGAGAGATGGCTCAGAGGTTAAGAGCACTGGCTGTTTTTCCAAAGGTCCTGAGTTCAATTCCCAGTAAACACATGGTGGCTCACAACCATCTATAATTTAAGCAGACAGAATACTCTATAAATAATAAATAAATAAATCTTTAAAAAAAGATGCAAAGGGAAGCTGGGTGCTGGTGCTATGTACGCCTTTAAATCCCAACTCTCAGGAGGCAGAGATAGGTGGAATTCTTTAGTTTAGGCCGGTCTAGTCTACAGAGTGAGTTCCAGGTCAGCCAGGACTATTACAGTGGACCCTGTCTCAAAAAGTAATCAACAAACAAACAAACAAACAAACAAGGCAGTGTAGCTAACTGTAACACTCTTGCGCTTCACGGCGTATGGAACCGTGTCCCATTCTCTCCACAGCTTGAGGGGCAAGCTTCTACCACTGGGGCTTCAGGTGACAGGCCAAGAGTATAGGCCCAGCCAGGCTGCTTCGGAACACATGCTCTTTCCGGTTAGCCTTGGCTGCCAGCTGTACTATGGAGGACAGTTTGGTGGACTGAGTCATCTGAGCACTCGAATGGTCAGGAAACTCTGAGTCTGTTTGGTGTTGTACTTTGGCAGACAGCACTCTCCAAGGACTCCCAGGAGCTAGAAGATAAGCCAACATGCACTCAGCCAGTCATCTGGGAAGGCATGACATCCCATTAGTGAGCAGACCTGTGAACAGAAAGACATCAAGATCACAGTTTCACAGCGCCTGTTTCTTTGGAACATCAGGGGAACCCAGTGCAGCCATCAGGCTTACAGCACTTCCAGAATTAGATCAGACCGTCTGGTTCCATGCTGTGTACTCATATTTCTGGTTATGAAATGCACCTTGTGCTTAATTTCCTCTGATCTGCCAAGAAGCAGCTTTTCTTTTCTTTTCTTCCTTTACGCATCCAGGTTTCTTTTTCAGTGCAGCTGCTTTTCCCACTGTTCCTCATTCCTCTCTTCTGCCTTGTGCCTGGCCTTTGAGACGGTACTGGGGCCGACCCTCAGGAACGGGCATGGTGGAGCCAGGTTGGGACCAACTTTGCATCAAGGGTTTGTGGGCCTGGATCAGGCCACAACCTGACAGGCCAACACTGCAGGACCAATGTAGCAAAGATCAGGGGCAGGGCACTGACTCATTGTGCTGTGGTGCCATGGCAGCTGCAGCCCACTTCTGATTCCTCATGTGAAGTATCTGAAAGAATGGATTGACTGACCTTAAGGAGGGATGGCTCTCAGAACAAGGGCCTGGCGCAAAGTGATTGCTTTTAAAGTGGTAGCTGTGGACTGGATTAACCAGTTATGGGTGCCAGCGTGGAGCTGGCGCTCTACCGCTTGCTGACTTCCTGGTCCGCTTTGCCTGTTTTTCTGTCTCATCTCTCTCCATCCCCTCCTTGCCCCATCACCTCCCTGTAGTGCATGTAGTGTATTCCTAGTGTTACATACCATTTTAGCCTAGCGAGCCTCAAATCCCAGAGTGGCCATTGTGGAAATGTGCTTGCATGTGCACTCATGGATGTGTCTGTATGTGTTTCTACACACATGGACTTGTAACTGCTGGCAACTTTTTCATATCATGTGTCTTCTAGTCTCCTCTCATCAATCATAATTGACCCTGTGATGGGGAAGGATGGCTAGGGCATCTGTGTGTTAAAGATGCTTTCTCTAATTTTTTTGGTAAATCATTTGCCCAGTTTTCCTTTAAAAGTAATGGTCAAGGCTGGCAGGTGCTCAGCAGTAAGAGCATTGGCTGCCTTTCCAGAGACCCAGGTCCCAGCTCCCACATGGTGGCTCACATCCACCTGTCACCTCAGTTCCAAGCAATCCGGTGCTCTCTTACAGTCTCCACAGAAACCATACCTAGTGCACAGACGTACACGCAGCAGAACACCCACCATACACATAAAATAGAAAATAAAATAAAGGTCAGAATGCTGACAAGGTAGCTCATGAGGTAAAGGTGCTTGCCACCATGCCTTCCCTCCCCAAGACCTACTTGTTGGAGAGCGCTTACTCCCGCAACGTGTCCTCTGAGGCCACATCACGCATGTGCCATGGCAGGTGTGTCTTCCCAACTCTGAATAAATAAACGTAATAGAAAGACTTCAGAAGAAATGACCAGTCGTCCACTTGCAATCTGCTGTTTGGAGGTGACTGGCGATCGTGCCTCTAACCTCGGGGCTACAGAGGAGCCCCTGGAAGCCAGGAAAGCATTTCCAGGGACTTACCAGAGAGGATGGAGAGCTGGCCTGGTGGCTTAAGGACATTCATTGCTCTTGCAGAGGACCAGGATTTGGTTCCTAGCACCTACATGGTAGCTTATGACTACCTGTAACTCCTGCTCCAGGGGATCTGACGCTGCCTTCTTTTCTCTGTGGTATCAGGCACATACATTCAACATACACATACATGCCGGCTACACATAACATAAGTTAAAAAAAAGTTAAGAGCTCACTAGAAACTATACACTAATTAATTCAGAATAAAGACCGAAAAGTTGCTCAAATCATCAAAATTTTGCCTTTTGGTTTTTCTTAGTTATGTTTGTTTTCTGTTTGTTTGTTTGTTTGTAGATACAGTCCAAGGCAGGCCTTGGCTTCCTGATTCTTCTGTCTCTGTCTTTTGAGCAATCGCAGCAGATAACAGGCGTGCACCACCATGCCTGCTGTATGCAGTACAGGAGATGGACTCCAGGGCCTGCTAGGCAAGCATAGTTGCATGGGAGAGCAACTATGTGTAGTTTCCTGCTGGTTCCAAGTTCTGATTGGCTGCAGATGACATAATAGGAACCTCAGAGGCAGGATTGGCTAGTCTAACTCTAGACTCCAGCTGTTAGACCTGGTAGCTGGGCACACTCCCTCCCTCTGTTAGAATGACGTTGACCTTGAATGTTTATTTCCTTGACTCAAAATCAAGTATCTGATCGATTCCTGCTAACTTAGCTGTGCTTAATCATCACACGTATGACCGTGATTTAATTTTGTAACACTGAGCCTTTTATAAATTGTATTGTTGGTTAAAATTTAGATCTGTATTGAAATGGAAAAGTAATAAACTGAATTAATCAATTACTGTTAAGCATTGTTAGAATCTTACAGAATTTTAGGTCAACAAAGGGAGAGGATAGAGAGAGAGAAAGGTTGGTGTAAGCCAGGTTCGGTGGCCCTGCATGTTGGAACATACAGTGAAAAAGCAGAATCTGGGAAGAGGAAGGTGTGCATACACTGAACACTGGTAAGAAAGACAGTCGCCGGGTGTGCTGGTGCATAGTCCTGGTACTCTTGAGGCAGAAGCAGGTAGATCTTTGTAAGTTTGGGGCCAGCCTGGTCTACATAAGTGAGGTCCAGGCCAGAGCAGGTTCATTCTAGCATTTGGGAACTGAGGCCTCCCACAAGGTCAAGGCCCAGCCTGGACTACAGAGTGAGATTGTAAAACACCAAACAGTAACAGAAGAAGTTAGCATGACTACAGAGCTCATCCAGTATCCCCATGTAAGAAACGATGTTTGAGGCTGGAGCCCTGGCTCAGCAGGTTACGAGCACGTACTGCGCTTGCAGAGGACCAGAGTTTTAGTTCCCAGCACCCAAGTTGGGCAGCTCACAACTGCCTGTAACTCCTGCTCTTGAGAGACCCAGCACCCTCTTCTGCGCGCCAAGGACAACTGCACTCATGGATAAACTCCACCCTGGATGGACACAATTGTAAAATAATAATGCATAAATTTTAAAAACATTAAAGAGAATTTACCGTTTTAACCAGCTTTGCACCAAAAAGCACATAAAGCTCACTTCCAGAGCGAGACTCTGGTTGCTACTACTACTGTTGGGTTTTGTTTTGTTTTAAAAGCTCTCACTAAGTAGCCCTCGCTGGCTTTGAACTCAGAGATCCGCTTGCCTCTGCCTCCCAAGTGCTGGGATTAAAGGTGAGCCACTGCCTGGCACACCTGTCTTAAAATTACAGAAGCTTAATACTACTTGGGGCTAGAGAGCTGGCCCAGAAGAGGGCTGCCTGCTCTTCCAGCAGACCCGGGTTCAATTCCCAGCACCCACATGGCAGCTCACAACTGTCTGTAATCCGGCTACCGGCAATTTACCACCCTCACACAGACATACATGGAGACAAAACACCAGTGCACATTAAACAAATACCGAAGCAAGGTATGGGACACACAGACAAGCAAGTGGCTCAGAGGATGCCAGTCTATAAGAGAGCTGTCAGTTCTCCTTGGGGCAGAGTGGTGCCAGCAGCCAGCCTGTAGCGTTCCCTTTGCTTTCATCTGTAGCCTCTAGGGTGCTCCAACTTGAATATGCCCAATAATGACTGCATAGGACCACCCACGGGGCTCTTTGTAGGAGGGTCAAAAGAGTCTCAGGGATGATGCTGGCTTGTAGGTAGCTTGCTCCCCCCCCCCCCCCTCCCGCCGACCTTTCCCTCCAGCCCCTGCTGAGGAGCAAGCCATGTAGGGCAAGCCATGTAGGGCCATCTGTGCTAATATGAAGCAATCTGTGTGCCCAGATTCAGCTCAGCCCTAACGTGTGCCCATGGTGTCTCCCACGGTGGCATTTAGACTCATGGGCGAATGGCTTGCATGGTATAGTTTAGATCTTTAGCTGCTTCCAGTATGCTTCTGTGATCATGCTGCTGCTTGGTGTGGGCTCCTGTGAAGGGCTGCTTTCTCCCAAGTTTTCCAAGGAGTTGATTCTGTTAAAAGAAAAAAATAAATATTGGACAAGAATCAACGCTGACTCATGGTCTTCAGCTGGACTAGAAATGGAGTTAAGATGCTAGAAGTCCATTAACCAGGTAGAGAGAGAGCTGTCTGGGCTAACTCACAGGGCCTTTGGCTTCCTAGCTAGAGTTATTTTTTTCTGATATACGAACTAAGGCAGTTTTGAGAATGGAGGAAACATTACAGGTACCATTTTGGCAATCCCATCATGGGCAAGAGTAAATAAATTTGGTGTGGGATTGGGAGGGATGGGCAGAATTAGGGAACTGACAGGTCTGTTGGGTTTAGAATTATGTCTAAATTGGGTATGCTTTATGTGGGTGAGGAACAGAGAGGGACAGGTGGAAGAGGTTCCTATAGAGCGATGTGAAGAAGTGGGTGTATGCCCTTGGGTATCTGAGACAAGATAGCCTGGCCTACCTGACCAGTTAGGATGGAGACAGAATGGGAGGCCCTGATGAGAGACACAGTGAGGAATAAGGTCAGTGGATTCTAACTAGAAATCAGTTAAGGTGAATTAGGACATTTCTGAGGAGAGCAGCGTGGGGGACCATGTCTGCAGGGCCCGGGGCAGGGGGTAGATCTGGTATCAGTGATAGAGGCTGGTCTGCCAGTAACTCTTGAAAATTAGCCTAACTCTTCTGTTCCTAAACTTTCTAAAATGTTATTGTGTGAGTGTGTGAGTGATACAAATGTCAGTCCAGTATATGGAGCTCAGGTTGCCAGCTTGGTGAGCCACTTGGTGAGCAAGCATTTTTACCTGCTGAGAGTCATCTTGCTGGCCTTCCTTCACATTTTTCCCCACAAAGGGCCAGAGAAAGGGGGAGGTTCATTTCTTGCCCAGTTTTGTCTCTGGAAAAACGGGATTATCTGTTTCGGGGTCTCGTGAAGGACTCAGTCCTTGGAGAGATGTTCATGTAGAATTGGTGACTGGAACATTGAGGCTGAGAGCCTGGTGGGGTTCGGCTGCTCTCTCCATCAGAGCGGAGAAGGCTGCAGGATGCCGGGTGAGGCCAGATGCCTGCCCTCCTCCACCTCCACTCTGAAACGTTGATTATCTGTTTAGGCTCGGCAACTCTGCCTGGGGCCAGATGTGAGGGATGTTTCTACAGCTAGGCCAAGCAAGACAAGTCTGGAAGGTTTCCCAATATTTGCTGGTGTGAGTTGAGCATGCTCAGACTGTTAGGACAGTTTGGGAACTGTTTTGATTTGATTGTCTTCAGCACATTGGGCATCTGAACTGCACCCTGGTGTCCTTTGCCTGACTTTTAATATTTGCCAGGAATGTCTCTGGTACAAAGTAGAAAATGAGAACTCCTAAGTATGTTCTATTCTAGTAGAACTTAGAGCCTTCTAGAAAGTTCCTTGAAGACAATGGGCAAGAGCCCCCTCATCTTACAGCTCAGGAGTGAAGTGAGTGAAGGGACCTTCACTGCCTGTTCAGGGTCTCAGCTCTCCTTGAAGCACGTGCCTCATGGTTGGTATGTCTCTCAGTGAGTGGTTCCAGCTGACCAGTTGTTGGCATCTTTCTCTTGTGGAGCTCTCGGGCCCTGTCAGTTCATATCTAGGACCCCCTCAGCACAAGTGTCTGTGACAACCACAGCAAGGGTGGAGGGCTGGCTGAGCAATGTTCACACTAGGCAGGTGGTCCTCGGGAGGACCTCTGTGAGTTTGAGGCCAGCCTGGTCTACAAAGCCAGCCCAGGACAGCCAAGGCTACACAGGGCGGCCCTGTGGCTGGGTTGCCTCCGTCAGGAGCATGGCAGCTGCTGACTCTACAGATCTTGAACATGGTCTTGGGTTTCCTGCCTCACTCCCTTGCCTCATGCTTCATCTACTACCTAGAACTTGCTTTCTACTCTGTGTGCCAGTCAGCTTATTAAGGCCATGAAGACCACCCCAGGTGGCTGCTGGGAAGCCTCTTGCCATGCTCTTTCTTCCTTAAACATACGTGCTTAAGCTCTGTCCTGGTTTTTACTTAACTGATTTACAGACATGGTTCTTGCACTAAAACAGTCTGGGCCTTGAACCGGAAGTAAGCGTGTGCCACCATGCCCTGTTACAACCTGGGTTTTTAAAAATATATGTATCTTTCTTGGGCCTCAGACTCCCACTATAAATAGAATCCTGATGTAAGATTATACTTAGCAGATTTTACTGTCCTGTATCAAAGCTAAGTCTGCTGATGTCTGTATAAGGAAGTTTCTCACTGAAAAACAGAGGCTAATACTTCTGCCCTTTGAGTTCTCAAAAAATTTTCTTGACTTAGAAAAAAATAATCTGAATCCGTGCTCTTAGAGAAAACAAGTGACCAGTAGCTACTAATGGAATTCAGATACGTAAACTAGGCTTCCTAGTTAAAATGATTTAGATGGGAAAAAAATCCAGATACATTACTGTTTACTGTAGTTAGAACATAACAAAGATTTGATTGTCTATAGCAGTTTATATAAAAAAAAGTTAAAATTTAAAGAATTAAAAAAAAGATTCGAGCGAAGTGCTGTAGCGCACACCTGTAATCCCAGTGCTGAAGGAGGCAGAGGCAGGCAGACCTCTGCGAGTTCAAGGCCAGCCTGGTCTACAAAGCAAGTCCAGGACAGCCAAGGCTACACAGAGAAACCCTGTTTCAAAAACAAACAAAACAATAAAATAAAAGATAAGTGTTGGATATCTATCTGTATGAGTGTGTGCCTCATGTGCAGGAGCCCAAGGCGGCTGAAGGGGGTTCCTAGCCCCTGGAATTGGAAGTACAGCAAGTTATGAGCTCCCAGTGTGGGTGCTGGGAGCTGAGTCTGTGTCTCTGCAAGCCCTCTTAACTGCTGAGCTGTCACTCCAGTTCACAAGTTTAAAACTTTGGTCTTTGCAGAGAGATCTGCAAACAAAACGTCTGTTAAATTACTGTCAACATTCTGTATGCTCTTAAGGCTGATGCCTTGTGCAGATAAAACGAAGAAAGTTTCCTCCAGAAGTTATAGGAGCCACAGAGCGAAAGTGAAGTGTCTTGGGTAGTGTCTTAGAATAGAAATCTCTGGATGGCCATTTCACAGAAAGAGAAGACTAGGTTGGGGGTGGGGGCACAGAAATAGTAAGTTATTCTATACAGTGACAATGTCAGCAGGAATACAAATTGGTAAATAATTAGCGAACAGTTTGAAAATTTCAAAATAAGCTCCATGGTGGTACTTGCCTGTGATATCAGTACTTGTGATATCATGGGAAGGATTAGGCGTTAAAGGCCACTCTTGCTATATACTACATTTGAGGTCAGCCCAGGCTACATGAGACCCCATTTCAATAAACAGCAGCAGCAGAAAATTTCAATATGAGCCCATCACTTCTGTTCTTGCAGATGCACACTTTCAACAGATTTGCTCCTACACCTATACACATGGCTTTTTTAAAGACTGGGCAAACCTTTTGGTAGCATGGCTGCCTAGCACACCAAGGGCTCTGTATTCAATCCTTAGCATCACAGAGAAGAACAAATGAAAAGAAAGGAAGGATTTGCCTGACCCCTGGTACAGAGCAAGCCTTCCTTAGACATTATCTGTTCTTGGTATGAGGCAGTGGCTCAGTGGGTAAGAGCACTTGCTATGCAAACATGAGGATCTGAGTTCAAATCCCCAGTACCCATGTTAAAAAAAAAAAAAAGAGTCTAGTATGACTGTGCATGCCTGAAACCCCAGATCAGGCATATACTGAGACCAGTCAACCTAGCCGAAAGGGAGAACTTCCCCTTCAGTGAGGGACCCTGACTGACAGCAGTCACAGTGAAAAGTGATACAATAAGGCATCGCCCACTCAACCTCACAAGCCCCACTTTCCTCCCCCGACGTATGCACGCGCTCCTACCTGCCAACCTACCTCTGTCTTTGTAAGCATTTCCTCAAGATGGACTTGAGAAACTTTGGAGGGACTGACTGGGTGTGTGTGGCACTGAAATATAAAGTGGTTATGCACTGTTCACGGGCTGGGAAATATGGAGGGTAGTCTCCTAAACTTGACACTAAAGACATTAAAGTCTTCAGAAGGAGAAGGAAATTTCACTTGCTTTGTTAGCATCCATTTTTCCCTAAGAGATGAGCTAATGGTTTGTGTCTAAAATGGGATTTCCTTTCAACCACTTGGAATTTTTTTTAAGTGATTCACTTTAAAATATGTGTATGAGTAATGTGGCTCTGTGGACTTGAGTGAAAGTGTCCCCAGAGCTCAGAAGAGGGGGTGAGTTCCCCTGGAGCTGAAATGATATGTACGTGTGAGTCACAGCTTGGGAGCTAGGAACTGAGTGCATGTTCTCTGAGGAGCGGCAGAGAGTGGTGAGCAGTATTCCTAACCGCTGAGGCATCTCAAGGCCCCACCACTTGGAGTTTGAAATAACATTTTTTTAATCGTTTTTGTTTTCCAAGACAGGGTTTTTCTGTGTAGCCTTGGCCGTCCTGGACTCACTTTGTAGAGCAGGCTGGCCTCAAACTCACAGAGTTCAGTTTCAGCCCAGCTGAAATTACATTTTTTACCTTGAAAATTTGAAAGATGATTGTGGCTTCCAAGAGCAGCAATAGAATGTGGCTTGGATTTGTGAGAGTGTAATTACTTCAAAGAAAAGCGTAAGGAGCCGTAAGGTGTTGTTGCCTTTCTCTCCTCCCTGCTTGCAACCCTGCTTAGTAATCTTACCTGGTAGAGCCACTGGGAGCCAGAGGGGAGCTGTGACAAACAGCAGCGCCAAAGCACGCTGCTTGTGGCTGTAACAAGCAGCAGTGCTGAACCCTGTGCTTGTGAGCTGTGACAGGCAGTGGCGCCGAGCCCTGTGCTTGTGCCGGAGTATTTGCTGCTTTCTCTTACCATGTGACACAGATTGGCCTGGGGTTTGTTGTGCAGTCCAGGCTGGTGCTCTGCTTCGTCTCCCCACTGCTGGTTTCCTACACTCAGCACCACACCTCAGCTGAGTTCATGCTCTCACATAGCTGCCACCCTTGATGACGGTCACTTGTGTCTTGAGTTCCCCCTGAGAACAGTTTGGCTGACTGGCTGTTGTGGGTTCCGGGGGTCGACTTTGGGTCCCCACATTTGTGTAACAGGCACTTTGCTAGCCACCCCCAGCCCTGTCCTTTGGAAACCTCCACAGGTCTTGTGTGGCAGTGCCGGAGGCAGGCCTGGCTTTGAATGGATTGCTGTAGCTGGGTTTGGTTTCACTGTTGGAGCCATCTAGTGACCGGCAAGAATGTCGAACCACATAGGTGCTGTGAACACCCTGTCCTCTTTCCGCTTTAGGAGGCGGGCCTGCCGGTGAGCTCACAGTGTCAGCTGGGTGTGTGTGCCTGCGTGCGGGAGCATGTGCGCATGCGTGCAGGTGCGGGGTTCTGCCGGATTCCAGGTCTAGGAACCTGATAATTCAACAGAGAGTCCTGGCCCCTAACGGTCAGGGTCCATGGATGTTGGAGGATTGCCAGCACGCAGAGGCCAGCTTTGTCCTCGAGAAGTGGAACTAAGGCTGGGATAGTTCATTACCTACTGAGTCAGTTTTGATTTTTGTTGGCAAGGTGGAATAGTACCAAAGTAGGATGGCTGCTGCCAGTTCTCTGCCTCGCTGACATAAATGAATTTAGGGAAAGCTGTTAAGATGGACTTGAGATTTTGAGGCTAAATCAGGCCTTTCTAGATGGTTGATATGGACCAGAACCACTCTGTTTAAACAGTCTTACTCACCTTTGCCACTTGCTCCCCCTTTTTGGTTTTTTGAGACAGGGTTTCTCTGTGTAGCCCTAGCTGTCTTAGAACTCACTCTTTAGACCAGACTGGCTTCAAACCCAGAGATTCCCCTGCCTCTGCCTCCACCACCTGGCCCTTTGCTCCCCTTTTTATGAAAGCAGCTGACATTTAGAGAATTGTAGGTAAAGTATAAGATGCTGTCTGTGAGGTGGCTGTGGTAGCACACGCCTCTAATTCCAGCTGAAGCTACACAGTGAGACCCTGTCTCAAAACAAAATGAAAGAAAGGAAAACAAATGTCCTCTGTAGTAGGGTGCAGCTTGCTTTTTTCCTCTGCCAAAAGAAGTTTTTGAATTAAAACTGTGGACCAGGTATTCTGTGTGTAATTTTAACAGAGACCTTGACAAATTAGGATTACCTTTGAGAAAGGAGATTGTTGAAACCTGACTGTACCCTAGCATTAGAGCAGAAGGAAGGAACGCTGCTAATAGTAGCCACTGTGTGTCCTGAGAGGACCAGGCAGATGTTGCTGGCAAGGCAGCACCCAGAAGGACTGTGCTCTTTGTATGGCTTTGGTTGCTGGAAGCCAGGATTGACAAAAATACAGCTGGAGGTAGGAAGGTTGTTATCAGCCTAGAAAATTGCAAAAACAAAAGCCAATTTCAGAGTGGTTATTATCTGTTCATACATGCCATGTTGAGTCTTAAAATAACTCATTTCTCATTGTCCAGTCTGATTTACTGTCTATTCTTTTTTTTATGGCTTAAGTAATGAGGCCAGCCCTTTTGGGGTCTCTGGAAACGAGGTAAGCTTCATTGACGTTTGGTATTCCCTCTCAGTCCACTGGACGGCCTGTGGAGCTTGTGATAGGGAAGCAGCTGGCTTCTGCTGGGAGCCTTCAGTGATTTGTCGGTCAAGTTCGGTGGAAGCTATTGACTTGTTTTCTGTTGGTAGCATAATAAAGGCTACTACCTAGGGCCAGGCATGGTGTCGCATGCCTTTAATCCCAGCACTCGGGAGGTAGAGGCAGGCAGATCTCTGTGAGTTTGAGGCCTGCCTGGTCTACAAAGTGAGTCCAGGACAGCCAGGGCTTATTACACGTAGAAGCACTGTCTCAGAAAACAAAACAAAACAAAACAAAACAAAACAAAACAAAACAAAATAAAACAACAAAAAAGAATATTACATAAATTCTGGAGCAAACCCCATATTAGAAGCTTCCTTCATTTTAAATTTTATTTTGCCTTTTATTTTGGAAAAGAGGTCTCTTTAGCCCTGGCTGTCCTCGAACTTGCTAGGATGACGTGGAACTCACAATCATCTGGCTGCCTCTGCCTCCCGAGCTTGGGGTTAAAAGCATGCACCACCACACCCAGCACAGCTTTCTCCATCTTACTGAGAGAGATGGACTTCTTTTCAGGGACAGTGGCTCTAATGGAGAAACACAGCCAGGACCTGGGGAAAGGCCATCAGCAGAGCAGGCAGCATCCTGCTTTCCAGGAACGTGGCTGCCAAGCCCAAGCTCACAGAGAGCATTTGGCCGCAACAAGCTTTTTGTTTTCCCTTAAATGCCTGGGAGCATAAATATGTCTGCATCCCTTATCTTAGAAGCTGGCCTCACCGGAGTTAAGAACAAGCGAAGTTGAGTGCTTTTGGCTTGTTTGCTGGCGGAGTCTCATCTCAGCCTCGGCATCCTGGGCTGCCACAGCTGGCCTGGTGGCTGGGCTCTTCCTGCCTCAGCCTTCACAGCTCACGGGGTCACACGCAGCCACCTCACCTGGCTTTGTGAGGTTTCCCAGCATGTACATAGTGACGCACATGTGGGAGCCAGAGGACAGTGTCTGGGGATTGGTCTTCCCTTCCACCATGCAGGCTTCTGGGATCAGACTCAGCTCATCGGGCTTGCTGGCAAGCGCCTTTGCTCCCTGGCTTGTGCTTGCCCTTGAGAGGAAAACTTTGATTCTGAAAAGCTAGCGACGTGCTCTCTGCTTGTCTCTATCTTCCGTGGACTTTCCTTTTGACCTGTGTCTTCCCTGCATTTCCTGTTCTTGAGTAGATCTTGTAATGATGCCAAAGGGAGTACTAGAGAGCCTGAGTAATGGAGAAGACTGACACATTTCAGGTTCTCAGGACAGTAGCATTTGGATTCTGCCCCAGCGCTGAGTCTCCTGTTTAATAATGTATTTTCATTTCTTAAGGAATACGATGAGCACCTAATGGCAGCAGCCTTGCATGCCTCCCCGCCACAGACATAAAGCTCAAAGGTTCAAATGGCACAGCTCTTACTTTACAGCTGCTCAGCCTGACAGGTGACCTGAGTCCCTCCCCAGGACAAACGTGACAGGAGAGAGGACAGGTTGTCCTCTGACCTCCACATGTGCCCAGTGGCTCATGTGCACAGATGAGCCTGTGCAAAGAGACAGACACACACACACACACACACACACACACACACACACACACACACACAGTATAAGAAGAAAAGTGAGGAAAGTGCCAGTTTGCCAGGATCAGCCCATGCCTTGGGGGTCGAGGTAGCTTCTCTAGGGCCCATTTCTAGGTTTCCTTTTCCTTAGTCTTTCCCACTTGATCCTTGGTCAGTTGCAGAAGTGTCGGCTTCCGAGAGGACTTAGCTATCTGTGGGTATTGTACTCACTGCCAACAGGACGGCGGCCTTGAGAGAGGAGCAGCCTATGCAGAGAGCAGTCCCTGGCCACCCCTCCACCTTGCGTCTGAGCTGCTTCTGAGGCTGGACACAGTCTGCAGCTCACTGTGATCACATCGGACTTGCTTCAGCACATCTGTGGCAGGACACTGTCCCCAAGGGACCCCTGTGACAAGATTAGTTTTCAAGTCTAAAGAGCCACTTCACACTAGACACCGAGGTCAGTGCAAGACTCCAGCAACTCAAGGTCTGCCGGTGGCTTCATGGGGGAGATGAGTGGGGAAGTCAATCTACATTGGCATTTCAGCTCCCGAGGCTGAAGGCTGTCAGCTTGGTGAGCCTGGATGTAATTGAGTTTCAGCAGCAGAGAGCACGAGGCTAGGCATTTTTGGTGGTGGTAGATTGTAGGCTGGATAAGGAGGCCTTTCATTTCTCCGTGCAGCCGGTCACATGCTGCTGGTTCAGAACTGAGCTCTTGGCTCACGGGGAAGCATCGTGATGGGGCACAGAGGGTAGCTGCTGTGGCCAGAACAAAGCGAGACAGAGAGCTGCTTGCTGCTGTGGGAAGGGTGTCAGGAAGGCCACATCTGACCAAGTCTCTCATGGTCGCTTGGTGCTGGGGCAGACCACACCACATTCCCAGTGTCAGTTGGGTGCACTTTCCTGCTGGTCTGTGGAACCACCATAAGGAGTAGGAGAGGAAGTGGCTTGGAAGAGACCTGATTAGATATCTGGAACTCAAACCATGGGCTTGTTCTGGCACACAGAGTTTACCAATGATTTGCTTCCTAGAAGCAGCCTTTGTTTACCTGGTCTCATAATAAGCCTAAGGAAATGGAACCCCTAGCCATGGGCTAGTGAGCATAGGCTGATCCTGGCAAACTGGCACTTTGGTCCTCCTAAGCGGTGAGCACAAGTTCTGTACCCTCAGAACAGCAGTCCAGACGTGTCCTTGTGTTTAAGAGTAGCAGTGGTACCTCAGCCTCCACCAGCTTGCTTTGTGAGACAACAGAGTGGAGCCAGGCTCCGTCAGTGTGGACTCAGCACTTTACAATGGGCCTCTGAAGCTCTGAGCTTGGCCAGACTGCCTCCCTATCTGGTGGCCTGGCATTCAGTTCTCTGTGGGGCCTATCTCAGGCCTTCTTGACTGATAAGGACTTGGGGACGGTTGAGCAGAGATCATCAGAAGTCCCTTTCAGGTGGCAGGTCATGGGCCCCTGACTGTCTGGAAGTTGGTCCCTAGTGGCCTCTGTACAAACACAGCAGTTTTCTGAGCAGGTGCGGTGCCGGCTTTGTTCCTAAGGTCTGGCCTGGTTGGTGAGACCACAGACTCTGCTGTGTGTTAGTTTCCCTGAGGCCTTTCGCTTTGCCTGGCCTGGCCTTCCCCCTCAGCTAATGTCCTGCTTCTTCCTCAACTTGTGGCCATGGTCTCTTTCACTGGGCCGCCACTGGGCAACCTCACAACGGCACAGCCCTGTTTCACCCTGGATGTCATTAGGGCAGCTGCCTGAGAATTAGCCGTGCCAAACTTTCTTCTCAAATTACATCTACAATTTTCCTTCAAAATTACCCCTGTGATGGGCAAGAGAGACGGCTCAGCAGTTAAGAGCACAGATGGAACCTGGGTTCCGTTCTTAGCATCGATATCATCAGGTGGATTACTAATGTCTGTATCTCCAGGATTACTAATGTCTGTATCTGATGCTCTGGCCTTCTTGGGCGCCACATGAACATGCACATACCATGTGTGCACATAACCATGCGCATACATATAAGTAAAGGAAATCTAGAAAAAAATACTCCTATAAAACTAGGTGGCTGCTGAACGAAGACTGAGCTCTTTCCCATTGTTTTTATTGCTGCTTTGTTTTGTTTTCTTTACAACCTCCAGACGTGTTGATAAAAGAGCACAGGGAAGAGCTAGGCCTGCCTCTAATCCCAGTGCTCGGAAGGCAGGTGTGGGCATCCCTAAGAATTCAAGGTCAGTGTGGTCTACATTATGAGTTCCAGGCTTGCCAGGGCTACAAGAGGGAGAGCCTGTCCATCAGCAAACCAGAGAAGAGACCCTGGAGGCTGAAGTTACCAACTGTTGGGCACTGCTGGATGCAGATTGCTGTGTTTGGTTGATGGAATGCACTGTCCCTTCCTTCCTTCAACCCCAGTAGGAGAGCCTGCAGATCACAGAAGAACAGGGGCAAAACTCCATTGCAAAGTCTTTCTAGAAGTGATTTCGCTCAGGGGTTGATAGTGAAATCGAATACGTTCGTGTGAATGTACCAAACATTTGATATGTTCATGTGGTGTCTGGGCCCTGGCTCTGGTACTCTTGCCATCGTTGGCAAATTCCCTCTCTCTGGTGATCTAGGAGTGTGGTCTCATCTGTTCTCTTGTTGGTAGGATCAGTTGCTGGCACTTTGAACAGCAGTGTCTGACATAAGAACTAAACGTTGGAATATCTGAGCAATGCATGATCGCTGGTCTGCGATAGGCTGCTTGTCAACAGTCACCCGTGAGCGTAGACAAGTAAGATTTTACATTTGGAACATTCCCTAGATCCCGTTTGCAGCTAAGACTGAGACCAAGAGGTTTTGGTTTGAGTCGTAGTGCTTTCAAGAGTTGTAGCTTGTTCGAGTTACACAGAGTCACCTGGGAAGGAGTATGAGCAGCCTGTTGCCCTGTCCAAGGCAGATGTCCTTTCCACTTGCCCAGGATGCCTCTCCTGTACCTGGGGTCACCTCCCTCCACTGCCTCTTTGTGACCTGTAGGCAGAGAACAGATCTAGGGAGCCAGTCATACGTTGGTCCTCATGCCCCTATCTTTCTCTCCTCCCTGCCAGGCCTCCCCACCAGTTCAGAGGACAGAACTGGTGTCCTGGCTGGATGGCACTTGCCATGTAAGAACAGTGACAGGCCATGGCAGTTAGAGTCTACATTTCCTCCCTTGGATGTTTTGTCACTTACAGCAGTGGCAAGACAGAGGGGAACAGCCGTGGGAGACTCGAGGCACGTTGTTAGGGCTTCTGTGATGCCACAGTGGAAGCAGTGACCCTCCGGGCTAGCTTTCCACACCTGGGACACCAAGGTGAAATTGTTATCTCAAGAGCCGTATGCTTACCAGGAACCTTCATTTTAGCTTTGTAGTAGACAGTTGCTAATAAAAATGAGCCACTTAAAGGGGAGGGAGTGGCTATTGAGCAGTTGTGAGCGAGACGGATTGTTTGGCATTTACAACGCTGCTGTGTGGTTTGCTCATAAAAGAGAATGCCTAGCTGGAATTTATCTAGTGAAAATTAAACCATTAAACCTTCCAAAGCGAGAAGCCATGGCCATCTGCCATGTAAAAGTGTAATCACCATCTAAGCTGAGCTTCATCCGGGCTAGAGCTGCACGTGGCCCTGTTGCCTGTGGAGAAGCCACTCTCTGACTTCTGCTTTTCTTGCTGTTTTTGACAGAGCCTGAGCCCTTGCAAAGCCGGCAATGACAAGTCTGAATGGTCGCCATGCAGAGAAAACCATTGACATGCCAAAACCATCAGCCCCCAAAGTGCACGTGCAGAGGTCCGTGTCCCGAGATACCATCGCCATTCACTTCTCGGCATCCGGGGAGGAGGAGGAGGAAGAGGAGGAGGAGTTCAGGGGGTACCTGGAGGAGGGGCTAGATGACCAAAGCATTGTAACGGGGCTTGAAGCCAAGGAGGACCTGTATCTTGAAGCCCAGGGTGGCCATGACCCTTCAGGCCCTGCTGCTGCGACTGTCCCGGCAGATGGGCTGTCCAAGACCCCTGCCATTTTGCCTGTCTCTGAGAACACGGTAAAGCTGCTAGAGTGCCCTGCTCCAGCAGTGCAAGTATTAAGTCCCGTGCCACTGGCTCTGTCCCCGGGGTCATCCTCATCCGGCCCTTTAGCTAGTTCTCCCAGTGTGTCATCCCTTTCTGAGCAGAAAACCAGTTCCTCGTCTCCACTGTCTTCCCCTTCCAAGTCTCCGGTCCTTTCATCCAGTGCCTCGTCCTCCGCCCTGTCCAGTGCAAAGCCCTTCATGAGCCTGGTGAAGTCCTTGTCAACCGAGGTGGAGCCAAAAGAATCCTCTCACCCCCCACGGCACAGGCACTTGATGAAGACTCTGGTCAAGTCCCTGTCCACAGACACCTCCAGGCAGGAGTCAGATACCGTGTCCTATAAGCCCCCCGACTCCAAACTCAACCTGCACCTGTTCAAACAGTTCACACAGCCACGGAACACGGGTGGAGACTCCAAGACCGCGCCTTCTTCCCCACTGACTTCTCCCTGTGACACTCGCTCCTTTTTTAAAGTGCCGGAAATGGAGGCGAAAATCGAAGACACTAAGCGACGCCTTTCCGAAGTCATCTATGAGCCATTTCAGCTCCTCAGCAAAATCATGGGGGAGGAGAGCGGCAGCCACAGGCCCAAAGCCTTATCCTCAAGTGCTTCAGAGCTCTCCAACCTGTCCAGCCTGAACGGGCACTTGGAGAGCAATAACAACTACAGCATCAAGGAGGAGGAGGGTGACTCCGAGGGTGACGGTGATGACGGTGACCCCAGCGCCCCCAGGAGCGATCCCCCAAAGCCCACTGAGGACGCCACGAAGGATGGGGAGCCCAAGGGTTCCCAGGCAAGCAGTCTGAAGGATTTAGGCCTGAAGACAAGTTCTCTGGTTCTCGAGAAATGTTCTCTGTCTGCTTTAGTGAGCAAAGAGGACGAAGAGTTCTGTGAGCTGTACACCGAGGACTTTGAGCTGGAGACTCAGAGCGAGGGGAGACTTGACAAGACCCTTGATGTCCCCCTCGAGCCAGAGGTGCTTGCCCACGATGGCATGGCTCTGGACGGCGATGACGAAGTGGACTTGGCCAGCCAGCACCAGGAGTTGCCTGTAAAGACGCTGGGCTTCTTCATACTGTGTGTCTATGCGTACCTCATCCTCCCCCTCCCCTACTACGTGAGCGGGCTCTTCCTGGGCATTGGCCTTGGGTTCATGACCGCAGTTTGCATGATTTGGTTCTTTACACCACCAAGTGCTCATAAGTACCACAAATCTCATAAGGCTCTGCGGCACTGCAACGCCAGATCCCTGGACATCAAAGAGCCGGAAATACTAAAGGTAAGCGCAGCTGGCATCGCATGAACATCTTGAGCTAATGCCTAAAGGTGTTCGCTTTAGGGCTGTCCTTTTTTTTTTTTTTTTTTTTTTTTCCTTTTTTAAAGATTTATTTATTTATGATGTATATGATGTTCTGCTTGCACACTGGAGGAGGGCAGATGGCTATAAGCCACCATGTGGTTGCTGGGAACTGAACTCAGGACCCCGGGAAGCGCAGCCAGTGCTCTTAACCTCTGAATCATCTCTCCAGCCCCTAGCGATGTTTTTAAGACTTTGGAATCTCACTGTTCTTCAGGAATCCAAACAGTTCATCTGGGAACCTTCTGTGTAAATCATGTTTACCTGTTTACCAGATAGGTTTGAAGTTCTCCATGGCTCCAGGAAATACGACACTTCTATTTAGTTCCTCTTAGGTCTGTCCTTCAGTTTGCCAGGTATTTGCTACATTTTGAGGTTCTATAATGGCTGAATGTTAGGGTTCTATATTCTTATTTCTCAAACAGTCTCACTATGTAGCCCTGGCTGTCCTGGATCTCACTGTGTAGACCAGGCTGGCTTTATATCCATAGAGACCTACCTGCCTCTGCCTCCTATAAACTGCTGGAATTAAGTGCTACCATACCTGGCAGGATTATATATTTTTGAGATTCTGGCATCAGGTTCAATGCTTGTGTAATTGCAGGAAAGGGCCAGGAGAAAAGAGGCCAATTAATGTCCATCGGCGGCACTTGCTGCCAGCTTATCTTGTGTACAGTGAGAAAAAAAAGTCACCTTTCTGTGTATGCTGTGTGTCAGGCTTTGGGCCTCCTGGGGAGGGTTCTTTTTTATTATTAATTTATTATTATTTATTATTTAATTTGTTTATTTTACACCCCAATCATATCCCTCCTCCCTTATCTCCTTCCCTCCCTTCTTCTTCCCTCCTGTTCCTGTCCCCTCATTCTCAGAAAGGAAAAGCCCTCCTCCCTTACCAGCTGACCCCAGACTATCAAGTCTTGTTTAGGACTGCCTGAATCCTCTGTGGCTGCATCGCCCTCCTGGGGGTTTCATGGAATGATTGTTAAAGACAAATGTATTAGAATTTCTGTTTTTTTTTTTTTCTCCATATTTACATTTTCTGGCTCTTGTATGTAGTTAATAAGATTTTTTTAGCATAAAACTATAGTTGTTGCCTGGAATACTTGTGACACATATCTGTAATCTCAGCATTTGAAAGGTAGAGGCAGGAGGATCTCTGGGAGCGCAGGGCCAGCCTGGTCCAGCTCCTGAGTTATGGGCCATACATAGCTATATAATGAGACATCTCAAAGCAAAGCAAAACAAGACAACAGCATTTGGGGCTGAAGAGATACTGTCGAGAGCAGGTGCTGCTCCTGCAGAACACCTGAGTTTTCTGTCCCAGCACCCATGTCAGGCCAGCTCACAATGCCTGTAACTTCAGCTCTAGAGGATCCAAGGTGCCTGGCCTTGGAAGACACCCACCCCCACACATGTGTGCACATACCCATCCACATACATGCACATTTAAAATCTAAAGCAAAGTATAATTGTCATTTATATGGTTTCTAAGTTATTTGTACACATACTTAGAGTGTAAAATCAGGAATGTTTAAAGGTCGCTACCATTTAAAAGTTGTCAGGGTCAACCACAGGGTCCCCTGTTGGCATTAGATGCTTCCAGGTTTACCCATGAGGAGCAGGGACTCTCTCCCAAGTGCTTGAGCCCAGTGTGACCCCTCCTCTTCCTATGGCACATCTCTGCAGAAAGTCCACTCCAGACTGTCCGTGAGCACCCTTGCTGCCCTCACAGGTGTTCCAGCAGGTTCTGTTTTCTTGGAGCAGTTTTGAACCTTATGATCATAACCTTTAGCTCTTCAGCTCTAAAGTTAAATTTCTAGATTTCTCCCTTCCTTCTATCTAAATAATATTCTAAAAGTGACAACATGATCTCTCTTATTGGAAACAAACAAACCAAAAACCAAAAACCACAAAAACAAACGAACAACAAAAGCCAAAGCCCCAGGATGGAGGAGAGTCTTTCCAAGACTCCATTTGTTGTTTTCTGGTGTCTTTACATTTCTTCCTTATCCGAAAGAAAGACCCGGGAAACTCAAAGAAAAAAAAAATCTTTATCAAACCCATGCTGGACATGTCATGCTGGCTTTTCTTATAGTTCTGAAGTGTTTGTGTCTGTGTCACGCCTACACAGACTCACTCACTCTTCCTTGACCTAATGCGATCATAGGTTTTGCAGCCTGACCTCTTCTCTTTCTTCCCCACGCAGTTTGTTTCTTTTTTAAGGGGAACTGGCGTTGGCTCTTGAGGATGTAACACCTTAGCTTAGTGTGAATATGTGGCTCAGAGCAAAAATGACTCCTGCAAGCTGGCTCCATTCTTCTGGAAGGGCGATGCTGCAACCGCCTGATTTACATGCTCCAAGTGGCTTAGGGCTAACTTTAATGGGGAAAAAGTGCTTCTGTCGTTCCCAGAGCTACTGACTGACTGACTGACTGACCGACTGACGTAGGCAATTCGGTTTCTACTGTTCGAGCATTCATTTGTCTTGGGCAGATTTTAACTTTAGTACAGTCAACCTCTCGTGTTGATCCAGTCACTGCTGTGGGTTGACAGTTTACCAACTACCCGGAGGGTGACATTGCCCTGGTATTTAAATGTTTCTACAGCTGGCTGGCTGTAATCCATCCAGTGCTAGAAACAGCAAGGGAGGTGTGAAGCGTGGGTATATTGTCTCATTCAAACTGTGTCAGCCCTGTTCAGTTTGGGGATGTGCTCATGATGAAAGGGAGGCCAGAGAGGTTGTTACTTGTCCATAGCCATACAGTCTAGTTGTGTGGTTTAGTCTGTGTTCTGTTGCTAATTACATAATACCCCAGGCTAGGGAAGTTAGAGGAGGGTGCCAGATTTGGTGTTACCCACATGTAATTGCAGCATTTGGGAGGCAGAGGCAGGATACATGTAAGTTTGAGGACAGCCTGGGCTGCATTCCAAGACTGTCTCAAAAAACAAAGGTGCTTTTTGGCTCATGCTTCTATGCCAATGTTGAGGGGCGTATCTGGTAAAGGCTGTCTTTTCGGCAGAGTTCTGAGGCCCATGGGACACCATTGTTGGTGACAGGAGCACGCTGAGTATGAATTCTCTGCCTTCCCTGTCCTCTTTCAGAGCCACCAGATTTCAATTCTAGGCTTCCAGCCTGGTGGATTGAATCCCAGAACCTTCCAAAGGCCCTACCTCTCAAATTCAAGGTCAGACTCAGTCCCCACCCTGCTGAGATCTCACAGTGGTTTAAGTTGAAACAATCTGGATAATTCTTTTTTCACTTTGGCTCATAACTTGCTTGGGATGGCTGTGTTTTAAAAGGCCTGACCTCTTGCTTGGTGTGCACAGCTGCTTTTAGAGACTGGATGAATTATGGTATTTAAAGGAGGGGACACTGGGAGCTAAAGAGACAGCTCAGTACAGGCTACTCTTACAGAGGACCAGGTTCTGTTCCTAGCACCTGCATGGCAGCTCACAGCTATCTATAACTCCAGTCCCAAGGGATCCAGTGCCCTCTTCTGTCCATGAGGGTTCCAGACATGGATGTGGTGCACAGGTATGCATGCAGGCGAAACACCTACACATCTAGTTCCAGGACAGCCAGGGCTAAAGGTCATTCTAGATACATAAAATTTGAGGCCAGGTTAGAATACAGGTGATCCTGTGGTTCATACTGTAACTCCATCACTTGAGAGGCAGAGAGGTAGGACCATCACAAGTTCAAGGCAATCCTGGGCCACATAGAGACTTCGAGGCCAGCCTAGGTAAACAACAGGATCTTGTCTCAGAAGGGGAAAAAAGGCAACTGGATCATGAGCACTCCATTCTCACGATAGGGTGAATGTGGCGTCTGTGAGGGTGGCTTAGTTATCTCAGGAGCAGGTTGCTCCAAAGCCGGATACTGCCCCTTCTTCTTGTGAGCAGGTGTTGTTCTTCATGGCATTCCTCTCTCTTCACACCTGGGAGAGCAGCACACCCTTCCCCACCCCGGAAGCTGAAGAGATGCCACATAATCTTGGCCTTTACCTCAGCAGCTAAATAAACTCTTTTTTAAAAATCACTCTGCTGCAGCCAGGCCCCGTGACACAGTCCTGTGATCCCAGCTGCTTAGGAGGCTAAGGTTAGAGGATCCAAGTTCAAGGCCTACCTAGGATACAAAGTGAATTTGAGGACAACCTTGATAACTTAGTGAGAAAAAGACCTGCATGCCTGAGGGCCCTAGGTTCAACCCCCAAAACCACCAAAGGAATTCAAACAATAGAATGAATGAATAAATCTCGCAGACAATATTTTGTTAATAGCAACCAAAATAGACACAGTGGACCTGTGTCTGGTGAGTAGAAATATCTACTTTTTGAATAGTTTGGGTTGAGCTATTAAATAGCTGCTTTGCATTATTTTCCATATATCTGAACCTGTTAGTTTTTGTAAAGAATGAAGTGATGCAAATCTTGAGAGCAAGTATGGAAACTTTTAAAACATTCCCAAAACTTCATAGTAGGTCACAGAGTCCTCTGACACAGACACCAGTCCCTTGACTGTGATCCTGCATACTCCAGGCCCTAAAATTCCACAATTATTCAACCTTCTGACATTGCAAAGTGACCGTCATCTACAAATGTGTTGGGCCACACTCATAGCTCTCCTAGGGTGCAATGGCTCTTGGGCCATAGGTTAGACACAGCTATAAGCCACCTCCATCTGTGAACCATGAACAAGTTGAACTGGAGCAGGGTTGCTCGAAGACTCTTTTAGCACTCAAGAACCTGGAGGCATGAGGATCACAAGTTCAGAGTCGGCTTGGGCTACCTAGGGAAACTGTGTCAACAAACACTAAACAGACTCTTGTAGTAGAACACATGGTTTAAGCTTTCTACTGACAATAGGAAGTGAGTTAGGAAGACTCTGGCCAGAGTCTGGCTTTGTTATGGGCCCTGTGAACAATTTAAGGAACACGACAACATTCCTTCTCTGTGATCTCATTTTATGAGAAGGGAGAGAAAGCAAAGAAAGGTGTTCCGTGCTTTCTCCGGGTAAATTTTGAGTCCCACCTGCACTGCAGACATTTGTATTTAAGGAAGCGCTGCAGGGCCAGTGAGCTGGGTTAGCAGCTAAGTGCACCTGCTGCCCAGCCTGGCAACCTGGAACCCACATAGTGGAGGGGAGCAACCAGGCCCTACAAGTTGTCTTTTGACTTCCACATGTGAACCTGGTTCTCCACATACATGTATGCGCGCACATACACACACACACACACACACACACACACACACACACACACACACACTAAACAAACATTTAAACACACACAGCATGGTGCTGTAACAGTGATAAGTATGAAGTCACTAATTCAAAACACCAATCTGCAGCAAAGGAGTAGCTATTTTCAAAGACTACGGTGGCTGTCTAGGGCCACAGTGAACCACTGTTTACTCCTAGCCCCAGTGATTATCAGTCACGATGATTGGAGCACAAGCAGGAACGGCCTCTGTGTGATGCGTGATCTGTCACCAAGGCTACAGAAGAACTCCTGGGACTAGAGCATGCTTATTTAAGGTGTGGGAATCAGGCAAATGAGAAGAAGGCTGCCTCGGGCATCCAACCCGGGGAGGCGGAAGCACCAAGGCAAGAGCAGTTACCATACTTGAAACCTGGTGAGCTGAGTAAGGTAGCTCAGGGCGACCTCCTGGGAGCCACTGACTCCAAGAATGTCACAGTGCAGGTCCCTCTCTTGCATATGCTTCTGGAGTGGCCAGCGAGACGCCCTGGACTGAGAGCCCTAGAGATGAGTGTGCCAAGACCTGGCATGCTGAGGTGTTTCAGTTAGCCACTGCCCTTAGGATGGCTACTGAGCATTCCTAAGCAAACTGGATGTCCCTCCTCCTCTGAGCATGTACTGTCACTTGGCCAAGAGTATATTTCATTCAGTGCCACTTTCCCACTTGTTTATAATGAAAAACTTCCCCAAGATCCCCAACAGTTCTTGGATTTATGCTTGAGTGTGACTCAGATGCAGTTCTAAATTATATTTATGAGCAAGTTCTCATCTGACATATAAATTAGCAACATCCAGAGCAGTAGGATGTCAGTTTCCAGGGTGAGAATCTGTCTAGAAGGTTGGCTAAAATTACATTCGTGCCTTAGCAGAGACTAGTAAAGATGAATTTTGGAAAACCTTTCTTTGCCAGAGTTAGATGCAATGAAAGGGACAGGTTGTTTTAATAATTCAATTCCCTAAAATAGAGGCTTGGATTTTGACATATAAAAGGATAATTTTGAGCCATGCATAATGGTTCATGCCTGTAATCCCAACACTCCAGAGGCAGGAACATCAGGAGTTCAGGACCAGCTTTAGCTACATCTCAGGTTCAGTGCCATCCTGGGCTATATTAGACCATATCAAAAACAAAAGTCAAATCACAACAGCAAACAGGAAGATCACCAGACATGGTGATGCCAGCACTTGGGAGACTCAGGGAAAAGGATCTTGAGCTGGAAGCCAAGATGGTCTCAAAAACCCGAAAGCTGAGAATAGAGAGATGGCTCAGTGAGTGGTTAAGAGCTCTCACTGCTCTTCCAAAGGACCTGAGTTCATTTCTTAGCACCCACATCAGACATCCAACAACCACCTGTGACTCCAACTCCAAGAGATAAGACACCCTTTCCTGGCCTCTGTGGGCACCTGCACATGTGTAGCATGCACACAGATGCACACATGCACATGCACACACAGGGTTTAAAAAGAACTTAGGTGAGGTGCTTCTGGGCAGGGGCCTCACATACAAGCAGACACCTTGTGCGTAGAGTATTCTTCCTGAATCCTACAGGAACAGTGTGGTTAATGATTGGTGGGTGATCCCGGAATTTGTTTTCTCTGGGCTTTTCCCCATGTACCCAGTACCCACTTGCAATAACATTTTGCCAAGTTTCTTCCCTCCCTCCTTCCATCCCACCCTCCGTCCCTTCTTCCCTCCCTCCCTCTCCCTTCTTTCCAATAGAGTTCATCTTGGTTGGCCTTGAAATCACTGTGTAAACCAGGCTGGCCTGACTTCAGATCCACATAGGTCTGCCTGCTCCTTCCTCCAGAGTGCTGGGATTAATGGCTTCCATCACCACATCCAGGCTTTTACCAATTTTCAGCTCATTAACTTACCCTTGTGACTGGCTGTTATTCCGGTCCATCACATAGCATCCTAAAAATTCTTGAATTCTGGATGATTATCCTAGGAGAGCCCTCTTTGCTTTTGTTTTGGGTGTCATCTGTGGCATAAAGAAAGAGGCTGTGGGTATTACGGGTCAAAGACTGCTCAAACTGTGTTTTTAGAACAGGGAGGCATTACCTGTGAAAGATACCACTGGTGTTTTTGCCTCCAAGTTTATATTTAATGTGTAAGAAAAGTGCAGGCTGGGCATGGTGTTACAGCTTGAAATTTTAGCACAAGGGAAGCTGAGGCAGGAATACAAGTTCAAGCCAAGCCAGGAATACATAGTGAGTTGCAGGCCAGCCTGTGCTAAGAGTGAGACTTGTCTAAAATGAACCTTGTCTTCTTCCCTTCAGAAGAAAAGTGCAAAATCCTTTGAAGACTGCCCTTACTGTACAGTCATTAGCCTTTCAGTTCGCCATAACTCAGCTGGTTCCAGGGTGTGTGCATGTGCATTGTATGTGTGTGTGTTTGTTTAATGTGTATGTGAATGTCGTATGTGTGTTGAGAGTCTGTGTGAGTGTTGTGTGAATATTGTGTATGTCCAGTGTGTGAGTGTGTGTTGAGTATGTGTTAATTGTATATGTGTGTGTGTGTGCATGGACACCTGCAGGTGTGAGGTGTTGGAAGCCAGGCCACGGTTCTGTTTTGTTTGTTTGGGATTTTTTTTTTTGTTGTTGTTTGTTTGTTTTTTGAGATAGGGTTTTTCTGTGTAGCCCTGACTGTCCTAGAACTCACACTGTAGACCAGGCTGGCCTGGAACTCAGAGATCTGCCTGCCTGCCTCTCAGTGTGCTGGTATTAAAGGCGTGTGCCAGCACAGCCTGGTTCAGGCCACTGTTCTTAACTCACGACTTTGTTTTGTACCTTCTCTCAGTGTTGTCCAGTAGGTTGCTGATGACACTATCAATAAGAAAATGTTAGTTTTTAGTTTTCAATCTGTATTTTTGCTCTCTCTAGATAAAAAAGTGACTACATTGTGTGATAGTTGACATGTAAATGACCATATATTGACCTTTGGCCATAGAGCTCAGAAATTATCTACTTAACCTTGAAGTGCAGACTTATATCTGTTATTATGACTAACAATAAGCTTCACTCTGGAACATACATGTTGCCTTAGGTTGTCAGCTAAAGACATATGAGGAGGGGCCGGGGAATTAGCTCAGTCTATAAAGCGCTTGCCACATAAGCCTGATGACCTCAGATTTGCAGAACCCAAGTAAAGGTACAAGGAGAGAATGGATTCAATAGAGTTGTCCTCTGAATTACACACACACACACACACACACACACACACACACACACACACACACACATACACACACACACTGAAATAGTATGCTCTGATGTTTATTATGTATGACCATAATAAAAGCAAAATTAAAAGCTTAAAAAGATAGCATGACAATATAGTAAAAGTTGGCAAGAAGGCTGTTCTGTCCTGTCTTGCTCTGCCTCTCTTGTTTATTGTGTGACTTATAAGTGAAGGTAAATGTTGTTGGTATGTATTCAGAAACTGCTTGACTGGTAGGAGGGGCAAGCTGGAAAGCTGGAGGCTACTATCTTACTTGTTTGCTGATCTATTATTAACAAGCCAGTGTTGAAATGATGTGATCTGATGTTTATTATGTATGAGAATAAATAGGACCTTGGTTATCTCAGCGGTTCGCCTGAGATCATTTAATTTGTCTGCCTAATTTGAGTGCTGCTTATCTCCTGTTCCATTGCATTCCACCAATGCACCATAATTTAAAACGCGCTACAGCTAAAGCCTGCCCTGAGTTTGGGAGGTGTTCCTGTGAAGGATAGCAAGGCCCAGATAAAGGCTGTGTCCCATAGTTTGTGGCTTAGCCGGGATCCAGTGGTTCCAGTGGTGGGCTGTGAAGGTGACCTTGAAGCAGTCGATTGGAGGATGTGGCCAGTGCTGATGCTGTCGCTTCCCTCCGCTAATGGACTCCCCCTCCTCTCACTCTGCAGTGGCTCTGGCTAGCATGTATTTTAAATACTGGCTGTCTGCTTGAGGCTCTCACTCACAGTATGAATTTTGTGTGTCTACAGCAGGTTGGCTTTGTCTTTCTTGGATAAAATTAAATTTTCACCAAAGTTTTTCCCTATTCTCCCAGCCTAGGATATTTGGTGCTGTTTTAATAGGTGACTCTTTCCCGAGCAGCAGTGTATCAAAAGGGGACTGAACTCAATAAGCACAAATTCCTGCCTATGTGTCATTTGGGGCAAAGGAAGCTCACTCTCCTGTACGTATATTTCAGAGACCAGTGTCAGCAGTGGTGGCCTCAGGTCCTGGCCTCAGCCCCTGTTCTCTGGGACTTCTCTTGATAGGTCAAGGGATGAGCAGGGACCTGAGTGACAGGCAAGTCCACGTGCCGGCACAGACGTAGAGTAAAGGCTTGCTGCAGTGTTACTGGTGTCAGCCCAGGCGCCACACACACCGGACTCTCATTGCTTCCCGGGGAGAGGACCAGCACCTCCCTCTGGTCAGCTGAGCATCCAACTGGGCATGGAGCACTGGCTTTGAACTCCTCCCTGGCACTGTGATTGAGTGAGCTCCTCCAGACTTTATTATTTTGCAAAAGGTTAATTGTAGCTTTTAATCTTTCCCAGGACTAAATGGGCCCCTTTATAGATTGTGGTTTGCTCTTTCAGCCAAATGTAGCTTCTGAGTCCAGCAGAGAACTGAAGAGAAACCCCTGACCTTTCTCTAAACGCCATCGCAGGGCCAGACTGCAGGCCAGACAAGTGCAACCTGCTGACTGGTGGGGGTTCCAGCGGCATGCACTGCCTCCATTTGAACAGTCCCAGGGTCAGGAAGAAACAAGGCGTGCCGACATCTCAGCTGTGTGAGAGATTGCAGCCTTGGAGTGAGATACCAGCTCATTGTCAGAGCTCTTTATGCCCACTCCCCTGCGTCATAACAAAATGAAGCTGGGGAAATACGTGGTAAATTTAGGGTTACGAATGTTGGAACAGGTGAGCAGGGGACGGCGGGGGGCAGGGGCCTTGGCACTCCAGTGCTGTCTCAGGGTTGTGTATCTGACTGCTCAGTCTGGAAATTTCACATGCAGCCTAATCCAGGGAGTCAGTCCAGCTCCGGGAGAACGCGGGCCTGCCAACGGTAGAAAAAGTGATTAGGTTTGTGCTCGGAGATTGCCTTTTGCAAGGGAGCCGAGGTTTGAAGTGTTGGGGTATCTCAGGGCAGACTCAGGGCAGAGCAGAGTTGAGCCTGCTCAGCATCTCAGTCTGAGCCCAAGGCCAGTCCACCCAGCTGCCTGTCTAATACGGGTCCAGCAGCAGTTGCTGTTCCTCCAGGCTCCTTATTTTCTTACTCTATGTAGCTTTATGCATTCCTACCACCATTCCTCTCCTTGAGGGAAGTGGCCTGGTCTTCCCCTTGCAAGTAATTGCTCAGCTTGTTCCTTTGTGTGTGTCCAGGAGTGCAGCCAGCACCGTGCCTATGGGCTGGGGCTGGGGGACAGCCCCAGCTGGGGGACAGCCTGTTTGTGAGTTCTAAGCATTCCATTTCCTCCTCTTAGCTACTTCCTGAATCAGGCTTCATTCATATGCTCAGTCAAGAGACATTTGCTAGTACTAAGATATGCCTTGCTTTCCCTGCCCTGTGCAGTTCGCAGCTCAGTTAATTAAAGCAATCAGTTAACAGGTCCGGTAAGGGCAGAAGGTGGCAGAGAAGGGCAGTCCTAAGCAGTCAGATACACAACCCTGAGGGAGAGCTGTCAGCTTTGCTATGACCTGAAGGGTGACAAGGCACTGCCTAGACTATAGGGCCATGTCATAGGAGGCCACAGCCCAGTCAGTTAGACCTGAGGCCAAGTCCCATCGGTATCAGTCTCCATCAAGAGGCAGATCATTTACTCTGGTATGAGCTTGATTTGGTTGTAGGAATTTGGCAGAGGTAAATGGCACAATGCACGTGAAGTTCCCAGGACATGATATGAGCCTACGTACCAGGTGCTATTGGGAATATTTATTACTATTTTCAAACCTGTACATAAGATTTGTTCCTTTTTATTGTATGAATCATGCTCCTCAAAGTAATGTCACCTAAAGTAATGAAGAAATACTGTGACTTGCATCAAGAATATGAGTTGGGGTGAGGAATCCGAAAGCTAGGGTGGAAAAGTGGGGGTCCTAGGAACTGAGCAGCACACACGTAGCTGGCAGGTGTTGAAGGCAGGGCTGGAACCTGAGCTGCCAGATCCTGCAGAAGTTGTGCTAACAGAATGTGGGCTGCCAGGGTGTGTTATCAGCAGTCTTAATACAAAACCAAACATGAGCACGATAGGGTCTCCGAAAGCTGGCAAATGATTATCCACAGTGTGGGTGCCATCTGAGTCCTGATCATGGGTGGTATATGTTTGCTGTTTGGCAGCTGTGGACATTAGCCTCAACTAGGGTCTGTTGAGCAGAATTAAAGGAACATAGCATTTCAGGAAGGACGAGATCTGAAGATGAAAGAAAAAGAAAAAAGAAACCATAGCTGCTGGACATCTGGGGAGATACGGGTGGGAGGAACCCTGGCCTGGGTCATACTGAAGGAACATTGGAGCAAGCTTGTCCCCAGGGAAGGCATAACCTAGGCTTCTTGCCTCTGCTAGAGTGCACAGCAGCTAAGGTTTGTGGTTTTGATCTGTGTAGTTAGGCCCAAACTCCTTTCCATTACATTTTTCTGAATCAGGTTGTCCTGGTATTTGGTGAGCAGAGGCTGGCCTGTGACTGTCAGCTGTCAGCAGAGGGTAAGTGCTTACTCATCTCTGAACTGCTGAGTGGAGCCAGAGCTCGGGTGGGGCCTGCTCTTCAGGCTGATCCTGATCCGTAGCAAACCAGCTCCCACATGCATTATGGGGAGGGTTGCCTTTGCTGACCAGATACAAGAATTGACCTAGGAACAGAATTGATCTGCAGCTCCTTGGAGGACACAGGGTAATGGCAGCATGCCTGACCTGGGCACAGAGCATTGCAGAGCCAGCTCTCACAGCTTTGATGTGCTGTCTTATTTTCCAAATCTGAAAAGCAAAGAAACAAGCTAAAAACTTGATAGAAATTTCTCTGTAAATAAGTGTGTATGTTTGAAGTACATGTGGAGAAAACCATTCAATGGCAGCAGCGGGATTGTTTTTGAAGTGCACATAGAACTTGTCAATAAGCTGAGCACAACAGTGTGCGTCTATGACCCTGGAACTTGACGGCACAGATCTGAGAATGCTGGGTCATTCCCAGCACTAGAGAGCTAAGGTTGGAAGTCTTGAGTTTGAGGCTAGACTGGTATATGCTGTCTCAAAAGATGGGCTACATCTGGGCAGGGGCTCTAGGTTATATCCAGTCATGGTCCTTGGTTGGTTCCCTAGTTAGGGGAACAGGGACTGTCTCGACATGAACTCAACGGCTCTTTGACACCCCCCCCCCCAGGGAGGGGCAGTCCTGCTAGGCCATAGAGGAGGACATCGAAGCCAGTCCTGAAGAGACCTGATAAGCTAGGGTCAGATGGACGGGGAGGAGGACCTCCCCCACCAGTGGACTTAGAGAAGGGCAGGAAGGAGATGAGGGAAGGAGGGAATGAGATTGGGAGGGAATGAGGGAAGGGGCTACAGCTGGGATACAAAGCGAATAAACTGTAATTAATATAAAAAAACAAAAATTAAAAAAAAGAAACAAAAAAAGGAAAAAAAAAAAAAAAAGAAAGAAAGAAGAAACCTATCACCAAAATAGACATATCCTGGCATGTAATACCTAACGAGTGTTTAAAAAATGTGGCACACGCCTTTATTCTCCATGCTCGGGAGGCAGAAGCAGGAGGATCTCTGGAGTTTGGCCCCAGCCTGACCCCACATAGTGCGAGCTCGAAAAACAAACAACAACAACCACAACAACAAAAGACAGGGTGGGAGGGTGGAGATGGCTCAGGAAGTAGAACACTTGCGGCATAAGCAGGAGGACCCTATCTACTGTGTAAACAACTTTAGACAGAGAGCGCACCTCTGCAGCTCATCCTGAGGGCCAGAGATGGGCAGATCCAGGGTTTCTTGGGGCCATTCTAGCTGAACAGCAGATTCTAGGTTCAGTGAGAGACTCTGTCTCAAAATAGAAGGTGAAGATGTGGCTGAGGTATATAACCCAATCTTATGCACACACAGAAAGAGAGAGAGGCAGTGAGGGAAGGAAAAAACTATGGGGTTTTGTTTTGTTTGGGGTTTATTTTATTTAATTTTATCATTTTACAGCCTGATGCCAGCCCTCTTTCTCTCCTCCCAGTCCCACCCTCAAGCTCCCCTCCCCCATTCTATTCTCTCCTAAGCAGAGGCTCCTAAAGAATACCAACCCACTGTGGCCCCTCAAATCACAGCAGGACTAAGTGCATCTTTTCCCACTGAGGCCTGACAAGGCACCCCAGCTAGGGGAAAGGGAAGGGGACCCACATGATGACCAAGCTGCTCATATGCTACGTATGTGTCTGGTGCCTAGGTCCCGCCCATGCATGCTCTTTGGTTGGTGGTTCAATCTCTGTGAGGCCCCCCCCCCCCCCCCCCCCCGTGGGCCCAGGTTAGTTGGCCCTGTAGGTCTTTTTTGTGGTGTGCTTGACTCCTCCAGCTTTCTCAATCCTTTCTCCCACCTTTCCACAAGACTCCCCGAGCTCTGCCTATTGTTTGGCTGTGGGTATCTGCCTCTCTTTCCATCAGTTGTTGGATGAAGCCTCTCTGAAGGCAGTTAAGTCAGGCTCCTGTCTGCAAGCACAGCAGAGTATCATTAATAGTGTCGAGTTGGCTCTCTCCTATGGGGTGGGTCTCAAGTTGGGCCAGTCATTGATTTGCCATTTCCTCAATCTCTGCTCCATCTTTATCCCTACACTTATTGTAGGCAGGACAAAATTTGGGTTTTATGGGTGGGTTCATGTCCCCCTCCCTCCACTGGTCCCACCTGGCTATAGGAGGTGGCAGGTTAAGGCTCCATGTCCCCTCTGTTAGGGATTTCAGCTAAGGTCACCCCATAGACTTCCAGGGGCCTCCCCTGTCTCAGAGATACTCCCCCACAGATTTTCCTCTCTTGGTCCTCCCCTTCCCACCTCCATCCCCTGGCCCCTCCCAACACCTGATCCTGCACTCCTTACTTTTCCCAGCCCCTCTCCCATACAGCTCCCTTCTTCCATATACTTCAGATGACTATTTTATTTCCTCTTCTGCATGAGATTCAAGCATCTTCCCTTGACTCCCTTGGCTTCTTTGGGTCTATGAATTATAGAATGGTTATCCTGGACTATATGGCTAATATCCACTTATAAGTGAGTATATATCATGTGTGCCTTTCTGGCTCTGGGTTACCTCACTCAGGATGCACTTGCTTGGTGATAATTCAATCTAACAAGGACAAAAACAGTGTTTGGTTTTGGTATGGTTTGCTTTGGTTTTCCAGACAGAATTTCTCTGTGTAGCTCTGGCTGTCCTGGAACTCACTTTGTAGACCACCCTGGCCTCAAACTCACAGACATCTGCCTGCCTCTGCCTCCCAAGTACTGGGATTAAAGGCATGCACTATTACCACGCCTGGCTTGAGAATTTATTTTAATGATAAGTTAATTTTATGATGGTAAAACAATGGGCTATGTAGTCTTCTTTCCCAGAGCCCCCTCCAGCCATCTTTGAAACAGTAAGGTGCACTGCATGCCCACTGCTGCCACAAAAGCCCTTGAAATGCACAGTGAAGGACCTGTTTGAAGATAAAGTCATTTTTTTATTAGCCTAACTGAAAAAGCCGGATCGGGGGTTGGGGATTTAGCTCAGTGGTAGCAAGTGCCGGCAAGTGCAGGCCCTGGGTTCTATCCTCAGCTTGGGGGGCGGGGGGGGGGGGGCTGGACTGGGGCTGGCGAAATGCCTTAAAGGTACTTGGTGCTACGCTTGACAACTTGAGCTCATTCCCCAGTCCCCCGTGGTGGAAGGAGAAGGCCACCTTCCCCTGCAAATTGTCTTCTGGCCTCCACAGATGCACTACAGCACCCATGTAATAAACTAACAGATCAATCAATCTAAAGACAGCACCAGAATGGAAACCAGGCCCACACCCAGTAATCACAGCACCCAGACTGTGCATGTGCAAGATGTCAAGGTCTGGGCTAGCCTAGACTACATAAGAAACCTTGTAACACACAGAAAAAAAATCCAGACTGGCGCAGTGCTCATTCTCAAGGGAGATTAGGCACAGAGCCTTGCTCTGTTGTGTGCATAAGACTTGAATTTCTCCTTTTGCTTGTCAGCTTTAAGAAAAGTATTGTGTTTTTTGGATAGTGGACATTAACCATTCTGCCTCCCCACATTTTTGGTTATCAAACCATACCAAATTATTCCCATTGTTCCCTGGCACTGAGCATTGGGAAGTTAACACTGCATTGTGTGTCAGTCCTGAAAGCCAGGATTCTCACCTCGGCACACTGCTCACTCCTTTTTTTTTTTTTTTTTTTTTTTTTTTTTTTTTAGTTTTTTATTATTTAATAATTTTATTTTTATTAATTACAGTTTATTCACTTTGTATCCTCCCTGTACCTCCCTCTCTCCTCCCCTCCCAATCCTACTCTTCCTCTTCCCCACCCGTGTCCCTCTCCCAGTCCACTGATAAGGAAGGTCCTCCTCCCCTTCCCTCTGATCCTAGTTTATCAGGTCTCATCAGGAGTGGCTGCTTTGTCTTCTTCTGTGGCCTGGTAAGGCTACTCCCCCATTAGGGGGAGGTGATCAAAGAGCCAGCCACTGAGTTCATGTCAGAGACAGCCCTGTCCCCATTACTAGGGAACCTCACTTGGATACTGAACTGCCATGGGCTACCTCTGTGCAGGGGTTCCAAGCCATCTCCATGAGTGGTCCTTGGCTGGAGTATCAGTCTCAGACTTTTTGGATCTGTTGCTCTCCTTATGGAGCTCCTGTCCTCTCCAGATCTTACTATCTTCCACTTCTTTCATAAGATTCCCTGCACTCTGTCCAAAGTTTGGCTATGAGTCTCAGCATCTGCCGATACCCTGAAGGTTAGAGCCTTTCAGAGGCCCTCTGTTGTAGGCTTCTGTCCTGTTCTCTGTTTTCTCTCCTCTGATGTCCATCCTCTTTGCCTTTCTGAATGGGGATTGAGCATCTTAGCCAGAGTCATCCTTCCTGATTATCTTCCTTAGGTGTACAGATTTTAATATGTTTATCTTATGTTATATGTCTAATATCCACTGCTCAACCATGTTTGTAGCAGCTTTGTTTGTAATAGCCAGAATCTGGAAACAGCTCAGATGCCCCTCAGTTGAGGAATGGATAGAGAAATTGTGGTACATTTACACAATGGAATATTACTGAGCAATAAAAAAACAAGGAAATCAGGAAATTTGCAGGTAAATGGTGAGAACTGGAAAAGATCATCCTGAGTGAGCTATCCCAGAAGCAGAAAGACACACAGGGTATATACTCAACTCACTGTTCACTCTTATTAATAAAGGGTTTCTCCATCAGGGATGGATGAACGAGATCTACAACTATGATCCAGAAACTTACCATGCGACCTTGACACACTCAGTCTTCGTCAGGCTGGAGGGCGGAACCCTAAGACTTTCAAAGCCCAACAAAAACATATCCAGGAGGGCGAGCTACAATGAAACAAAGCCAGAGGTCACCTACATCAGCCAGAAAATCTACGACCTCTCAGACAGCAAGGTGAGTCTGGGTGGTTTTGGAAGCAGAGCTTCATGAATGAATGCAAAGCGTCTGGAATCGTGATTGCTGTGCTGCACCCCACGCCATGATGTCGTTTAAGGAGCAGTCTGCTCTCCCGAGGGTTCTCAGACAAACTGGCAATCACTGGACAGCTTTTGAAATGCAGGTTGCGGTGCAACAACGTGGAGTGGGACCTGAGAAGCTGGGTTTCTTTTTTTCATTTTTCTTTTTTCCAAGACAGGGTTTCTCTGTGTAGCCTTGGCTGTCCTGGAACTCGGAGATCTTCCTGCCTTTGCCTCCTGAGTGCTGAGATTGAAGGCGTGTGATACTACTGCCTGGCTGAGCCTAGATTTCTATGAACTTTCAGGGTGGAGCTCTTGCTGCATCCCCACGGACCACATTCCAGGAGCAAGGGTTCTCTGCACTTACAGTTCTGACATTAAAAGCTAGATATGGAGGTAGGGATGCAGGGCTTCTCTGTGTAGCCTTGGCTGTCCTGAACTCACTTGTAGACCAGGCTGGCCTGCAGTTCACAGAGATCTTCCTGCCTCTGCTTCCCCAAGTGCTGGGTTTACAGGCGTGCTCCATCGCACCCTGCTTGGATGGCTGTGATTTCAAGGCTAGCCTGGGGTACGTAGTTTGAGGCCAGGCTACACTGGACTGCATAAGTAGATCCTGCCTCAACCTGTCCTCTTCACATACACCCTAAGCAAACAACAACAACAACAACAACAAAAAACAACACTCAATATTTAGTCTAAACACTATGTGTAAATTTTTACTCTACGTGGCATCGGTTCTCTGTTCTTGCAGCTCGTCTGTAAAGTAGTTGCTATATCGATTCATCGTTGAGTAGATCCCCAGCATTGACCTGCACTCCCTGTCTAGACTGAGAGATTCTTTCCTCCCATTTTGAGCGTCACCTATGGTCACTAACTCAGTTAGTCTTCAAGCCTGTTTGATGATAATTAGTTAAATGTTACTATTCTGTAATTGCTGCCTGAGAATGAAAGATATTCATAGCTCTTATGTAGGTCTTCAATGTGCACAGTTCGGAATTTTGAGGAATAAGAAGTCATTTCTAAGAATGTGTTCCGGGTTCCCCAGTCAGGTTATAGGCAGGTAGTAAGAGTTATTTAACTTCCATCATTTAGTCAAAGGTTTCTGATGTGTGATATTGAAGCACAAGGTAGACACTCTCTGGTATGTAAATCGTCAATTGCCTTTCTCTGTAGATTTATCTTGTTCCTAAAAGCTTGGCTCGCAAACGCATCTGGAATAAAAAGTACCCCATTTGTATTGAGCTTGGTCGGCAAGATGACTTTATGTCTAAGGCACAGTCGGATAAGGAAACCAGTGAGGAGAAGCCACCTGCTGAGAAAGAGACGGCAAGCGAAGACCCTAAGAAGACGCCCCAGCTTCCAGAGGGAACAAAATCTAACCAGCGAGACCCGATACTCTATCTGTTTGGGAGAACTGGCCGAGAAAAAGAGGAGTGGTTTAGGAGGTTTATCCTGGCATCCAAGCTGAAGTCAGACCTCAAGAAGCCGTCTGGCGTCTCTGGGAGTAAATCAGGTAATAGCATTTGCGCTAAGTGTGTATGTGTTTAAAGGGCTTGTGGGAAGATTGAGAGAGAGTGGCGGCAGGCAGGCAGGAAGCCCGCCCTTAGTTCGTTACTCCCTGCCACATCGTGTGCTACCATGGCATGTGTCCCTTTTACAGTAACCACTTGCACCCCTGGTACCAGGGTGTGTGCCAGCAACGGTCTGTTCGCAGGGATGCGTGGCTCGCCTGTGGCGGCGCCCTGGGACGCTCTCATAAAAGCAGCTCCAGGAGGCCCTAGTCTGAAGAAAGTGGCAAGAGTAGAGTGTGGTGGTACATACCTTTAACCTCAGGATTGGGGGATTAGTGGCAGGCGGATCTCTGTGAGTTTGAAGCTAGCCTGGTCTATGTAGTGAATTCCAGACCAGGCTACATGGTGAGAGCCCTGCCTGTGCTACCTGAGTATTGCCATTAAAGGCATGTGCCACCATGCTCAGCTGATTTGTTTTTTCTTCCTATTTATTTATCTATTTATTTAGTCACTTTACAGCCTGAATGCAGCCTTCTCCTTCCAGTCCCACTCTTAGACATCCCCCCTTCTTAGGGAACAGGAGGACCCGAGCCACCCTGGGATATCTACTTGCAGCAGGATTAAGTGCATCCTCTCCCACTGAGGCCAGACAAGGCAACCCAGCTAAGGGAAAGGGAGGTAAAGGGAAGCAACGGGGTCAGAGACAACCCCTACTCCCATTGTTAGGGGACCCACATGATGACCAAGCTACACATCTGCTCCATATGTGTCGGAGACCTAGAGCTAGCCCACACATGTTCTTTGGTTGGTGGTCCAGTCTCTGTGAGGCCCGATGGGCCCAGGTTAGTTGCCTCTGTAGGTTTTCTTGTGGTGTCCTTGACCCCTCTGGCTCCCTCAGTCCTCCCTCCCATCTTCCACAAAACTCTCTGAGCTCGGCCTTTAGGGGTCTTCCAGGTGGCTCAGTGGCTTAGTTGGCTAAGGCTCCTGTCTCGTATTTGTTTTTAATGACTTCCACTTATGGCACAACAAAGTCAGTGGTAATAGCCAGGAATATGGGAGGCCTTAGTACCTACTTTACACTGAAATCAAGCGAGCCTGCACTCTGACACTGCTAGCAATACCTGGTTAGCCGGGGCTACCTTAAAACCCTGTAAATGGAGATGGAACTTAGAGCAGTAGGTGACAAATGTACTGTATTTCAAAGCTGCCTGAACAGTGGCTGCTGTTATCAGCTGTGAAGGTGACCCTGGTGATGCATCTCCAAGACCAGGAACCTCTGTAAATGCCACATGAGAGAAGTCTTGCGGTTGACTCCGGTCTGTCCTCTCTCTCAGGGGTGCTATCGCTTAGAGACATAACATAGGTTTCTCTGGCAACTCACGGTGCAGGTTCTGGTTCTGGAGGCCAAAATAAGGATGGAGATTCCAGATCGCTAGCACTCAGTTTCTGTCTACAGTCAGAAGTGGTTGCCGGAGGAACGGAACCTGGAGAGATCAGAGAAGCCATGAGGTCCCCTGGCACAATTCCAGCATTTCAAGGGCCAGCCATGAAATTTACAGAGTGGTAACAGCTCTTATGCTCTGTCCCACCCCAAGCAAAGAAGCTGCTCCTTTGGGCAGGGAACAATAGCCATGCCATAGTCAGGTTCTTATCACCTCTTTGGACTGGGGGGAGGGGTGCTCTTGGTTCTGTCTTTTTAAAAAACTGTTGATTATTTATTAACTAAACACTAGAGTTTATTTAGACTGCACTGCATTTTCTACTAAGTCCTTTTATTTAAAAAAAAAAAAGGAGAGGGAAATATAGCATTGTACTGACATTTAAAAATAATATTAAACCTTAAAGTGGTTTGAAAATGATAAAGGATTATAAAAAGTTTGAATTCTAGGTAAAAACCTCAGGTGCTCAGTCCTGGGAATAATTTAGCTAAAAAAACTAAGTTAATGTAGCTTTCCCAAGTCTTTGTGTGACCAGAGAGAGAGCTGCAGTTCAGAGAGCTGGAACCTGGCAATGTCAGTGATTGGTTGCATTTTGACCTCTCTGTTCTTACTTTGCTCTCACAGTAAACCTGAGTGAACGGTCAGTTGGTGTCAGGCACTCCCCATGCTAAAAAACTGTCTATTGCAACAGGTTAAACTGAACCTCGGGTCACCGTTGGAGCACTTGACAGGCTCCTACCATTCCCTCCACCCACGCTTCCTGTCCCCTGTGTGTCTTCCTCATGGAACTTCCCTGAATCTTGCTTCTTGATATGTTGTTCTCAGTCTGGATGACTCTTCTGCCAGGGCAAGGAAAATGGCTTCTCTTTCCTTGAAAGACAGTTGAGGTGTCCCTGGTGGGGTGTCCGTGAGATGCTGGGTCAGCAGCTCTTGGCAATGCTTGCCACAGGTGCTTGTGACTTATCTTCTCATGTGTCTGACTTCAAGGGCAGGGATTCAGCTTGTTCCCTGGTTAGCATGGAACAGGTCCAGAGGCGGTTTCTGATGAGTAGTCTGCTGAATGAAAGATGGCATCTTTGGAGTGCCTGAGCTGTGGGTGAACAATTCATTAGCTTCCTGTCCACCCACCCTTTACCCTGTTAGCATTCACAGGTCCGCCCTGACTGGAGGCCACACTGGCACTGTGCTTTGTGTTTTGCATTTTCCTAAAAGATCACTGGAAGCAAAGAAAAAGGTAGCCACCTGGCATACTGCACTGCCTGCATTCCAAAATTACCTTGGAGAAGAATAAAAACGATTCTAAAAATCATCTGTTGTTAGAGCAGAAGGTATTTTTCAGGGTAACGCTTTTTTTAATCATTTGTTGGCATTTTAGCTGCTTTTCCATTTAGCTCGCGGACATTTAGTTTATTCCTGCCTTCTTTTTTTCATTGGTATTAATAGCCATCGCTTCTTACCCCAGGGCCATTGCCCACCCACAGCAGACACAGCAGTCCCTCGGGCCACCTGACCCATAGCCGCAGCAGCAGCAAAGGCAGCGTGGAGGAGATGATGTCCCAGCCAAAGCAGAAGGAGCTGGTGGGCAGTGTGCGACAGAAGATGCTTCTAGACTACAGTGTGTACATGGGCAGGTGTGTGCCTCAGGATGACCGAAGCCCCCACAGGAGCCCTGTGCAGAGTGCGGAGAGCAGCCCCACAGCGGGGAAGAAGGTAAGGCTGCTGGGCCTGGGGCCTTTCTGCTTTTCTTAAACTTACCTTCTGTGTGTTTAAGAACAGTATTTGGAGACATGGTGATGAACTGGACAGGCATGGAAAGGCATGTGTTCTCAGAGCTCATGTTCCGGGGGATGGCACAAAGGATGCATTGGGTGGCAGGAAGAGTGGAAGCTGGGTAAAGGCAATGAAGGAAGAAGGTTCCACTACTGTTTGTGTTGTCTGGGTCTCCTTGAGGGGCGGTCAGTGAGCCAAATGAACACGCTAGGAGAACATTACAGAAGGGGCCCCACCGTCTGCAAGCTTCCACAGCAGGAATGCAGTTGGGATACTCAAGAGTTAGTGTGGGCAACAAACAAGGACAAGGGAGGGAGGTGGCAGATGTAGCGGGGTGAGCAGAGCCTCTTCGGATCTGCTCTGTAAGAGATGGGAGGTCCTGGGAGAGCTGGAACAGAGTGCCACTGTTCTACAGCTGGAGTGTAAGTGACTCTCCATGGAGAAAGGCTGTGGAAAGGAGAAGCCGGTGAGAAGCAGTGGAGGGTGGGTCATAGTGGGTAGTTGGGAGAGGAATTAGCTGGATCTGTAGATGGACACCTGTGGGCTATGAGAGAAGAGGAAGCAGGGGTGATGCCTAGTTTTTGCACCTGAGCAACAGGCTCTAGGTAGGAAGGTCACAGTCGTTGGTAACAGAGGTCCAATGCTGAGCAGTCATAGGTGGTCCTCTGTTTTGTCATTGCTTTTGAAGATTTGTCAATGAGAACGAGTCCAGAGGCAGGAGGCCTCTAGTACAGGCCTCTGCTGTACTCCGCCGTTTTCAGGCCCCTACCAGCAGAGCACCCAGCCTCTTGTCATGGAGAGTCAGTAGTGTTGAACCTCTTGTCATGTGGTATCTTCCTCTGATGCCTTTGGCTGCCCCTTGGTTTAGCTGCTTTGTTGATTCTCTTCTGTGTGACCCTGTTAGCTTGAAGCCCATGTGCCTCTGCTGGCCTCCAGCTCACTGCCTCCACACACTCTGAATCACCAGCTCTGGTGGAAGCAGACTTCCCTCGAGGCTGGAACAGATGATGTCAGCTCTTCTAGAAGTGTCCGGTTTGCCTGTGCCATCTCCCTCCTCCCCACATTCCATTTATCTGGGGACATCAGTTGTCTGGTTTTCATCAAACCCAAGATCAGAGAACTGTGTGTTGCAGGTGCTAGTTTTTAAACTCTGTTTGGGTTTCCTTAATGCCTGTACCTCCCTTCCAGTCTCCCAAGCCCTAACCCTAGGTAGGAGAGAAGGGACTGGGGACATAGACCTCTTTAGACTTACCTTCAGCTGGTTAGGGTCATTGAGTTCTTTAAGAAAATGCCAATCTCAGTTGTCAGCTGCAGACAACTGACAGCAGCCTTCTTTCTCTGTCTGTCTTCTTGACTTCTCTCTTTCTCCCTCAGCATCCCTCAAAGCATCTCTCAACGTGTTTTCTCTCTCTCCTGTCTGTGCTCTGGTATTTATTCCCCCTCAGAGACCTCAGAATCAAACTAATTGTAGTTGGCAAAGACCACACCCCTCTCTGAGGCACAGGAGGCAGTTATCAACTTTGGATAAGCTTGAAAGCAGCTCCATTTCTCACACTTGTTATTAAAACAAAACCTGTTTACATAAATGAGTTTTTAAGAAACCAAACTTCTACTACATGTCCCCCATTTTTTATTTAAAAATGGCTTTTTTTTTCTAACATTAATAAACTATATACAATAAGAATAATTATGAGAATTATCAGGTAAGAATTACACCTACTCTGTCCAGTCCATTTGTATTTGGAATCCTTTGAAAAAGTATTCCACTCTCTATCCTATCCTGGTGAGTTCAAAGTTCTATACCTAAATCATTTTCTTGTAACTTGCGTTTGTTAATCTAGAAACATCTTTTTAGACCCAAAACATCATCTTAGTTCCTAAAAACTAAGGGTTTTATGTCTTTAATCTTAATAAGGAAAACTGTAAGGCTCTGACTGTGTTGTCTTCAACCCCATCAGAGACTTGAGAAGGAAATAATATTACCTAAGTATGTAGAAAGTGTAGAGCAAGCAGCTTCCAGAACTATAGAAATGACAGAGACAGCTGACTGCCTAGGCAGGCACCACAGGTTTCTCTGTGTCATTGGGGCATCTAATCTTCAGCCTACCGCCCCACAATATCTGACAGACTTTTCTGTCAAGCAGGAATTTTGAAGGACTGACCACTTAGTCTCTGCAAAGTTGGGCAATTTCCCAGTGTCCTGCTTGTCAACAGTTTGGACAGCCTGCTGTTGGCAGCTGAAGTAGGTAGGGTGCATGATTTTTCTACTAGTCTCAAACTCCTGGAATAATGTGACTCATAATATTCTTACAAATACCTAGGCCATATAGCTAGGCTCTTTTCTAACTAGATCATAACTTAAGATAGCTCATTTATACTAGTCTAGGTTCTGCGACATGGCCAGTTACCTCTGCTCAGGGTACCATGTGTCCATTTTTCTCACATCTTCCCAGGCAAATCTCCCATGCTTGGCTCTCTCCCAGAATTCTTTCTGCCTACTGGATGTCCCACCTTCTATTCTACTACTACCTATAGACTATAAGTTTTTTTTTTTTTAATTGAAAGGTAATTTCATCTATACAATACACAAGACATTCTTTACAATTGTTTCTTTAAAAAAACAAAAGCAGCCTGGTGGTGGTGACACAGACCTTTAATCCCACCACTCAGGATGCAGAGGCAGGAGAATCTCTGAGTTCAGGGCCAACCTGGTCTACAGAGATAGTTCCAGGGTAGCCAAGGCTACACAGAGAAACCCTGTCTCAAAGAAAACAAAAAACAACCAACCAATCAAACAAACACTAAAAAACCATAGTGCTCAGAGATGGCTCAGTGGCTATAGCACTTGCTGTACAATCTTGATGACCCAAGCCAGATACCCAGAACCCACTTCAAAAGCTTTAGCTCAAGAGTGGGACACACACCCCCCCTTGTTAATTTAATAACTGCTATGCTTCCTACTACCAAACCACGTAAGAGTTCGGGAATAAGGTCCAGGTGTTAGTCCTCGCTGTGAAACAAACAGCTCCCAAGGTAGTCGCTTCAAACAGTAGTCACTATTTATTTTCTGAACAAATTTGTAATTTCATTGGAGGCAGCAGGTAAGGACTTCTGGCTGCTCTGTGCAGGGTCCCTTGGGGGAGCTGTATGGGAGGCTGGGGATAGTTTGAATAGGAATGGCCCCCTAAACTCATGCTTTTGAATGCTCAGCCTGTAGGAAATGGCACTTTTAAGAGGTGTGGCCTGTTGAAGGAAGTGTGTCACTGTTGGGGTGGGCTTTGAGGTCTCCTATGCTCAAGCTACACTCTGTGGCACACAGTCTCCTGCTAAACTTCCAAATTGTGAAAAGGAATTAAGGAACAGTTTAGGTCTAGGTATGGTGGTACATATCTTTAATCCCAGCTCTCAGGAGACTGAGGCATGCAGATCTCTGAGTTGAAGTTCAACTGGTCAGGACAGCCAAGCTTAGGCAACGAAGGAAACCATGGAAAACAGAAAGCTGGTTAAGATGTAATTGAACAAGCAGCAGACCTTGACAGCTTTGGCCAAGTGATTCTGGCTTTAGAATCATGGATAGAAGAAAGGACTTATGGACCCTTTCTCCATGATTAAGGAAAGCTACAGAGGCCAGGCATGTGGGTAGGGGCAGGTCCCTGCATGGAAGGCCAGAGAGAGTCCATTGTATGAAGCTGTGAAGGTGACACCTGAATTGCCTTAGAGCCCCCAAGAGATTAGAGATGCCAGAGCCATGGGATACCTGCCAAAGAAAGCTGATACCAGAGACTGGAGCCAACCCAAGAGAAAGAAGTGTGTTGCAATCAACAAAACTAAAAGGAGTTGGAGATCTGAAGACCATTTTGACATCAGATATGGAGATGCAGAGTTTGGAGTTTGTGCAGCTGGTTTTCAGTCTTGCTTTGTTCCAATATTTCCTCACTATGCTGCCTTCCCCACATTTTGGAATGGCAATATATACCCTGTGTCGTTATATTTTAGAAGTATGTAATGGGGAATTACAGCTAAGAGATTGCGTGAATCTCAGAACAGACCTTGAGCTTTGGATTTGTGGGCAGTGGGACTAAATTGGACTAACTGCACTTTGCACTGTGTTATGGTTGCAAGCCTGTGGGGACCAGGGGTGGATGTGGTGGTGTGAACAGGAACGGCCCCCACAAACTCATGTGTTTGAATGCTTGGCCCATAGGGAGTAGAATTATTAGGGGGTGTGACCTTTTGGAATGGCTGTGGCCTCGTTGGAGGAGCTGTGTCACTGTGGAGTGGACTTTGGTTTCCTATGCACAAGCTACGCTCAGTGTGGCACACAGTCTCCTGCTGCCTGCAGATACGATGCACAACTCTGAGCTCCTCCTAGCACCGTGTCTGCCTGCATGCCGCCATGCTTCTCACCATGACGATAATGGACTAAACCTCTGAAACTGTGAGCCAGCCCCCGTTAAATGTTTTCCTTTGTAAGAGTTGCCATGGTCATGCTGTCTCTTCACAGCAATGAAACCCCAATTAAGACAACTGCCAGGGGAATGTGTCCTCTCTTGGAGGGCAGGTAGATGCTGGTTGTTGAATAGAGTGCAGCCAGGATGAAGGCTGGAGGCCTCAGTTCTCATGTGGCTTAGGCTTCAGGCAAGCATTCCTAGGGATGGATGAAGGCAGCAGGTGTCCTGGTGCTGTTCATCAGGGCAGTCATGGACGCTCCCATGTCTGGTCAGGGAGAAGGGCATGGGCTTTGCCCTTCCCAGGGGAAAGCTTGTTAGGTGGAAAATGAGCTCTGCCGTGGTGCTCCTGTATTGTTCTACAAGTCAGCAGAGCTGACACTGTGCCAGTTTTATGTTAATTTTGTGATTTGAGCAAATGATGCCAACCCTATGAAATATTAACCTGGTTCCAAGAATCAGAAAACATTTGTCCCCCCCCCCCATTTCTTTGCTGTCGCCATTCACTCCCAGACTAAGTGCCCGTAGTCTCTTAGCTGCTGCCTATGTGTATCATTTCCTCTTCTGTGTTACTCGAGGCTTAGCACACTATGGATATTCTTTGAGCTCTGCTGGTCCATTCACAAATACATTCTGGAAATTCCCCTCTGTCTATTCATTGACTTCATGCTCATCTCTTTAAACAGATGTAGAGACCTTGATGTGCAGATATTCCATAGTTTAAGGTTCCCCAATATTTTCCAATTTCGGGTGGTACCAGGATGAATCAGTGTGAGTGTGCTTTCATGTACTTGGGCTCAGTCCTCAGGGCTGCAATTTTGGAAGCAAGGTTATCAGGCCAGAGAGTGAATGCACATGTTCCATTCCTAGCAGCTGCCCCCGTGTTCATACCTACTATGAAGGTATGGCAATGCCCATTTCTCCCACCTCCACAGTGACGGGCCAAGGATGGCTATTGTCAGGGTTCATCCCTCCTGCCAAAGACCATAACTCCTAACACTGTGAGTCCAAAAAGAGGGCCTTAAAGAGGTCAGAGACACGAAAGAGCCTTTGACGTTTCCTCAAGTTGCTCCATTGTGTTTGCAGACTTAGCTAGCACCCAGATGTTCACCCAGGGTCACGTGTCACCTTGTTCATAGAAGGGGGCTTGGGATAATGTTCTGTTTACCACCTTCCTTTTCTCCTTCCTTCTCCCTCCTACAGACCATAGTCAATCATTTCTGTCCCTGACGGTAGGACCCAGAGTGTCCTGAGCACAGCCGCACGTTCACCTCCCTTTCATTTGTATTGCCGAATGCTAAGTGTCTTAGACTGCTGGTCAGGGGTTCAGTGGGCCAGTGTTAGGTCTCTGGTGCTCAGGATCTGAACCAACATTAAAAACACCCAGAAGTCTAATTAATGAACACAGACTAGCCTCCTATGTGAAACAGCTGTAAACATTACTAGCAGTTACCCTCACCCATAATAATTAAAAACAAGATCAAAAGACTCTTACATATAGCAACAACTTGGAAACTATTAAACTGCATTTGAGTTATAAAATGCCACTGGTTTCTAGATGCTCAATGTCTGGTTTTAGGTGACTTAAGTCATAACTCAGAAAATTTTTTAAAATGTCTCCAGGTAGGATAATAGTGCTTCTGGTTTGTGTGTCGGGAGGGGATACCTGCAGGTTAGCTGGACCAGACCTGAGGCCAGGAGGTTATGGGTTCCGTGTGCCCTGGAGTTGGCTACTGGGAGAAAAGACTGCCAGGGCAGCAATGTGTGCACACCCTCCAGGCGTGAGGTGCAGTACTCAGGGCGTGGGAGGCCTTTTTTTCATGGAGGACTGAGGGAATCTGAGAGACACTGCAGGCTGCTCCAGGGTGGAGAGCCCTGCTGTCACTGTCACTCAAGGTTGTGGATTCTATTCTTGACCTAGTATCTGTGAGCTGGGTTACAGGACAGTAGCACCTGTGTTTCAGGGGATAAGAATTATATGAATAAGAATCAGTTAGAGCGGCTGGAGAGATGGCTCAGAGGTTAAGAGCACTGGCTGCTCTTCCAGAGGACCCAGGTTGAAGTCCCAGCACCCACATGTCTGTAGCTTCTGTTCCAGGGGATCTGACACCCTCACACTGACATACGTGCAGGCAAAACATCAATGTACGTAAAATAAATTATTTTTTTTTAAAAAGAGAATGGGGTTGAAACCAGGAAACCTAGAGCTGGCAGAGCTTTCCAAGGCTGCCCTTTTTTCCTCTTCAAAGTGGGTTTTTCAAACATAGAAAACTGGAAGTGGAAAATGCTTATTATAAATTTTAAAATGTGAAGCAATATGTCCAATTTAAAAATAAAAATTTAAAGGAGACAGAAATGTCAAGAAAAATCAACAAGAAAAAGAATAGTCTTTATTTTTTTTAACCTTTTTACATGTATTTAGTGTGTCTACATGTATGTGCATGCCCCTGTGCCATGCCATGGAAACAGGGGGATGACTTTCAGTAGTCAGTTCTCTTTTTGTACCATGAGAGTCCCAGGGATAAACTTAGGCCATAGTGAGGGATGGTGGCATATACCTTTAATGCCAGCACTTGGGAGGCAGATCTCTGTGAGTTTGAGGCCAGTCTGGTCTACATAGTGCATTTCAGCACAACCAGAGCTGCATAGTGAGACCCCATCTCAAACAAACAAACAAATGAACAAACAAACAAAAACTCAGGTCACTGGCAGGCTGAGTCATCTCACTGGCCCAAGAATAGTCTTTTTAATAAATGATGTGGGAACAACCTAATATCCAGGCAAAAGAATGAAGCCTCACACTCCATGCAGAATTAGCTCACATGATTGCAGACCTCAAGGTAAACTCTATAAACTGTAAAGCACATAACAAAAGTAAATCTTAGATGGGGTTAGGGGAAACCTCCTTAGCAGTTCATGGGGTTACAAATCAGTGACTCTAGCACACAGAAGACTGAGAAGAACATGAGTTTAAGACTGCCTAAAGCATAAGGATGCAAAAGAAAAAAAAAAAAAAAACAGCCCCTATTAAGACAACATAAGCAAACAACCAAGGAAAAGTAAGCTGGGCTCCACCCAAATTCCAGCCTTTGGTGCCATAAACAGTACCATCAAGAACATTGAAAGAGGGCTAACCAGATGGCTGGTGGGCACAGGTGCCTGCTACCAAACCTGATGACCTGAGTTTAATCCCAGAACTCCCATGGTGGAGAAGAGCCACTCCCATACACTAAATAAAAATAGACAAAATGTAATAAAAACAAAATTTCAAGCTAAAAAAAATTAGGGGCTGGAGAAATGGCTCAGTGGTTAAGAGCACACACTGCTCTTCCAGAGCTCCTGACTTCGCTTCTCAGCACCCATATCTAGGTGACTCACGACTGCCTGTAACTCCAACTCCAAGGGACCTGACACCCTCTTCTGGCCTTCGTAGGTATCCGCACATGTGTGCCACACACTTATACAGACACACATAGATGCACAAAAATAAAAATAAATCTTTAAAAGATAGTTTACAGAGTGGGGGAAAAACATCTGCAAATTGTTTCTCTAAAATGGGACTAATACCCAAAATATATAAAAGAGTTTAATCCCAGTACTCAGGGAGGCAGAGGCAGGCTGATCACTGTGCTTTCAAGGCCAGCCTCGTCTACAAAGCAAGTCCAGGACAGCCAAAGCCACACAGAGAAACCCTGTCTTGAAAACTAAACAAACAAACAAAGTATGAAAAAAAAAAAAAAAAAAAAAAAAAAAAAAAAAAAAAAGAACTGCATAAAGGGGTATAGGGAAATGGCCCACTCAGTAAGTGTCTGCTTTATGAGGATCTGAGTTTGGATCCCCGGCGCCACCAGCAAGCCCTGAGCTGGGCAGGCAGAGGCAAGGAGACCCCTGAAGCTCAGTGGCCAGCCAGCTTTAGTTGGTAGGCTCCAGGTTCTGTGAGACCTGTCTCAAAAGAATAGTCTGAGGACCAGCGAGAGCTTGGCGGTCAAAAGTGCACACTGCTTTTACAGGGGACCGATTCGGTTCCCAGCACCCACGTCAGGTGGATCACAGAGTCTTAATTCCAGCTCCTGGGGATCTTGTGCACTCTCTTGGCTTCAGTCAGTAGCTCACTCATGTGTATCTAACCCAGCCCCGCCCCCACTCAGAAATAAGTCTTTATAAACCAACAAAGTGGAAAAGAGCTCAAGACCCCCATTCCTGACCCCAGGGCTCGACATGCGCACGTATGTGCACACATCTGCACACACACGCATGTCCCACATACACGCTCACACAAAGGACAAAGGCAAGTGCAAAGAGGACTGGAACGAAAGCTCAGTTGCTAACATGATGACGTGAATTTAACCGTCTGAACCCACAGAAAACCAGATGTGGTGGCACATGCTTGGATCCCAGAAGGGAGGAGATAGAGACAGGTGGAGTCTGAGCTCACTGACCACCCTGGCCTACTCAGTGTGTCTCAGGTCCCAAAGAGAGACCCTATTTCAAAAAACAAGGAGGGCAGCCTAAGGGGAAACATCCAAAGTAGACCTCTGGTCTTCACACACATACACATGGACAGACGGATGGATGGATAGATGGACGGACGTGAACACCCAGACAAAATGGGTCAGGGGACTGGAGCAATGGCTCAGCAGCTAAGAACAATATCTGCTCTTCCAGAGGACCTAGGTTCAAGTCACAGCAGCATCCACATGGTGGCTCACAACTATCTGTAGCTCCAATCCCAGAGCATCCAACACCCTCTCTGGCCTCTACAGGTAGCAGATGTGCACATGGTGCACAGACATGCATGTAGGCAGAACACTCATATACACACAAATATATTTTTTTAAAAATGGGTCAAGGGTCTGGATAGACATTTTAAAGGAAAACATGTGGCTGGGAGATATCTCCATACAGAGTGCATACTGCTCTTGCAGAGGACCCAAGGGAATCCAATACCTTTGGCTTTCCAGGGCTCTGGCTTCTTTGGCCACCTACACTCACTCACTCACACACACACACACTCTTTTTAAAATAGTCAGGGTTGTTATACAAAGAACCCCTGTCGTGGGGGTTGGTAGGGAGTCTTAAAAGTATTGATACATTGGTCAGGCATGGTACCATGGCCCTATAATCCTGACACTTAGAAGATGGAGACAAGAGAATCAGAAGTCAAGGTCCATACTCAGCAAAATGAGTACAAGGCTAGCCTGGACTACATGACACTGTCTCATAAAACTGGGTTGTTTTTTTTTGGGGGGGGGGGTGAGATGGAGGAGAGCCAGACATGGTCTCACTATGTGGCTCTGGCTGGCCTGGGACTTGCTATAAAGACCAGGCTGTCCTCTAACTCACAGAGATCTGCCCCCCCTGCCTCCCGAGTGCTGAGTTTAAAGGCACATGCTTTTTTTTTTTTTTTTTTTTTTTCAAGTATTGTTACACTGGAAAAGGACTAAAACTGGGCTTGGTGGTGTGGCTCTGTAATCCTAGTGCTCAGGAGACTGAAGTGAGGGGATTGAAGTCGTCTTGGGCGATAAAGTGAGGCCATATCTTTAAAAATATGAGTGGGGCTTAAAGAAAATATAGTGAAAATGTTTCTGTTCTATCTGGGAAGAGACATCACACATCACGTGTGTGTTCTTCAGTGAATATGCATTGCCTTAAAATCAGGAGACACAAGCACACAAGTGTGAAGAGAGTGTCCCGCCGTGTCTGCTTCTGAACCAGGTGGCAACGTGTGCCACTGTGAGACAGCAGCCACGCGTGACCCCACACAGGAGCAGTCACTTTGCTCTCTCTTTTGGCAGAGAGGCATCCCCGGCCTCCCACAAAACTTAGTACATCTGTGCCACATTGAGTATAAGTTGATTTAAATACAATACTCCCCAAGAGGCATCTAGACAGTCTTGGTGGCCTTGCTCCTGCTTCGGAACACTGGCCTTCCCAAACATTGTCTTTGGAAGCCGTGCTGGGGAGGTTACCCTTCCTAACCGCGTGGAGGGAGGAGGCTGCGCAATGAATATTCGCCTCACATCTCTCCCTGCAGCCACAGAGCGATAGCGGGAAGTGTGCACATTTATTCTTTCGGCTTTAAATTTTTATGACAGTCATTGGGAATGCATTCTAGCAGCCCGTGGGGGCCAGGTGTCATTCGTAAAGCCCTTTTGATGCATAGTCGGTGTTCTGAGGCTCTCGTGTTTGTCTTTGTTCCCTGTGCCTCTGCGCCGAGCCTGCTTTAGACGCAGGAGCTGGTAAAGAGGAAAAGCAACCTGCCTGTCAGTTCTTTCAGACGTTTTGCCACGTCGTGTGCCACTGGCTTGGACGTCACTGTGCAATAGCCTTTGTTTCTTGCTGCCTTTTTGTGGAACTTGTTTCCTGTGAGAATGAGCATTGTAAAGAAGAGTGATATAGGGCACGTGCTCCCTCCTGAGGAAGGAAGAACAGCCTCCTCTTCTGTGTCGCCGGCGAGACTGGAAGTGATGTGGGTCTGGCGTGGGTAGTGGTTTGTCATTGCCTGAGTGGCCGGGGGATCCTGTATCTGTTACCGTTGGCCTGAAGATGATAGCACAAGGCGTGGGGGTGGGGGGTGAGCACACACCCGCACACACGCACGCACAAACGCCTGTGGCATGGTTAAGAAATTGCAGGTGCCAGCTTCCATCCTCTGTCCAGATCTTGGAGGTGGAAGATGTCTTGATTAATGTCCAAGGACATGCCCCCAGGGAGGTACACATAGAATTTTCTAGAGTGAGGTAGAGCCACGTCTTCTAAAGTGGAAGAATCAGCATGTGGCAATTTTAAACAAGGGTGTTTTAAAAAAAACCTTAATGAATGTGTATGTATGTGTCTGTGTAAGTGAATGTCACATGTGTGGGGTGCCTGTGGAGGCCAGAAGAGGGTGTCAGGTGGTGTTGGCAGTGTTTATGAGCCACCGCTGGGAGATGAGAAAGGTCATCCTCTGGAGAGCCGCAAGTGCTCTAACCACTGAGCTGTCCCTCCAGCCCCTGTTTGCATTTAATGAGTCACTGACACCCATAAGGAAGACCTTGGAAATCATCTAGATTTAAAGAAATCTAGAACATGTCCTAGACACTGATGTGTTAAATGGAAAATGAGAGTGAGCCCCTACTCTCTAGTTCCCAAAGCTGGCACAGCTGAGACATGGCATGGGAGCTGAGCAGTCTGTTGGCTTCACACCAGACTCTGTGTATGACTCACACGATCAGACCCTCATCCAGGCTTCACAACTGTTACATGACATAAGCCGAGGGGGTTCTCAAAACCAGTCAGACCTTTCCTTCAAGGTTGATCCTTGGCACCTAGTGACTTGTGTGCCATACCAGTGGCGTAGGCCCATAGGCGGACCAGTTGGCTACACAGAGCAGGTCATGGTGGCACATCCGAACAAGCACAAGGCATGAAGGAGAAGAGCATGGACGCTGTGTGATCATTATGTGTGGAGCCCAGATGTGTTTGTATTAATCACATAGAAAGTGTGTCCTTAGGCAGTCCTTAGGCTTCTGCACGTCTAGATACTGTGATCTTTCCTTTCAAGAGCGTGCTTCTCTGCATGAGGCTGTAGTCTAGTTCAGATAGCTCCACAAATGTCCCTGTCATCGGCAGGACACTCGTGCCCTCCCTCCTCATGACAGAGCAAGCAGAGAGCTAGAGTCAGGCTTCAGTCATGAAGTGGAGATCTTCGATGCCTCAGATGGAAACAGGGTTCCCGTCTTTCTGGGGTATTGCGACGCGCAAACTTGGTCTCTGAGGGAGTCTGTCATCAGCCTGTGTGCACCCGTGGTCAGCAGTGCTAGTGCTGCCGCCTTTGCAAGTGCTCAGCCCACCAGAACATGCTCGCATCAAACCTCACAGCCCCCTCCTAGTTGCTGCTGCTGCTTCCCCTCCTCCCTCCCCACCCCTGACCCACAATAGGCCAGATTCTGTAGTCTAGCAACTAGCCCAGGAAGTTGGAGACAGATTTGCTCAACCACTGGTTTCAGACAGATTGTATGTGGGTAGAAGGGTGGGCATGAGGGTGTTTGTTGGGTTGGGGCAAACATCTGTACTGAGAGCCACCCTCTCATCTAGCCTATGTATGTGGTTCCTACCCTCCTCTTCATCACATGCTGAGAGGGGAGGGCTTTGCAAACTCCTGACTCTGCTAAGTTCAGTGTCTCAGCAGTACGGCAATGCAAATATCTGTATTTTTAAGTACCTCAAGAATATCTTAACCTTGCAGGGATCGGGCTGAACTTGAGTTCTGGCCATTGGGAAACTCATTTCCTCCTGGATGAGGATGGGCTTGACAATTGCAGGCCCAAGCCTCAGCTGGGAGAAAGATAGGCAGGCTTTGATGACAGCTCGTGGACATCAAGTTAGTTGGGTGGGGAGTGTGGGCAGAGCAGGTTTTCTGAGCTAGTGCCTTAGAGTTAGCTGGATCATGGACTGGCAGAAACAGAACATAGACAAAGAGGAGGTTGCAGCTGTGACAGCCGATTTCGTTTCTCCTTTTCTCGCTCACCAGCATGATGTGGGACTTGTAATTTATAGGGAAGATGCACAAGTCACATGTTCTGTTTCTACAGGAGGGGCCCTCAGAGGCTTTATGAAAATAAGCACCTGTCTGAGTCTCCAGTTTTCTGACAGCTAATTTCCTTTTCTTCTGCTAGTTGCCAGAGGCCCCACCCTGTGAGGAGGAAGAGCAGGAAGCCTGGGTGAATGCCTTGCTTGGAAGAATATTTTGGGACTTCTTAGGCGAGAAATACTGGTCTGATGCGGTGTCGAAGAAAATCCAGATGAAACTGAGCAAAATTAAGGTATGGCTTTTTATAAGAGAGTCCTCTGATTCCCCACCTCTTCATTTCTGGATGTTCTGTCCCCTTAGGCCTGAAGCAGAAACACACCTTGATTTAAGCACAGCACTCACCCAGAACACATCTGACCTGGATTACACACTGACGGTGATCTGTGACTAAGTATCTGGGGCCTGAGTCAACTGATGGGCCACTTCTGCTGCTGCTGCTGCTGTCCTCTCTAGGTGGTCCTCTGGAGCTTGTTTCAGAAACTAGGAACTCCCGCAGCTGACCTGTCTCTGAGTTAGAGACAGCTTAAACTGTCCATCTATTTTCACAGTAGGCCAAGCCACATGGAAATTTTGAACGACATAGGACCCTTCCCTAGCTGCTCTCCTTCCTCAGCTAGGACAGTTAGTGCTCACTCTAATTGTGTCTGCTGCTGACCTTTGGTTTAGACCAGATGTCTCTTTGTGATGGGCTCTCTTTTTGCTAAAGCAACACGCCTGGTGCTAGGCCAGGCCCGCTTGGGAGTAAGTTTAAACTACCTAAAGATTCCTCATGACTGTCTAAAGGACATACTTGCCTTGGGAAGTTCCTGAGATGCAAGTCTTTGGCCTGCTGAAGGCCCAGCCAGGGAAGAGCGCTTTGGTCTTTTAAGTCCTGTGATCAGTAGCTTATATCTAGGCTCTTTTGGGCCCTAGATTGCTTTGAGAAGCAGAAACTGTGGATCATTTTCCTAGAAGAATGCTCACTGGCATAGGACTTGGCACGTGCTCTCAGGGAGTTCAAGGCCTCCTGGTCAAGAAAACTTCAGACTAAGATAAACTTAGGGTTGAAGAAAGATGTGGGACACAAAGCAGCTACAGTCTGATTTTGGTGCTTGCTCTGGACAAAGAACAGAATGGTTTTCGGCTTAGCTGAGCCATGACGAACTCTGTGTGCTTTCTACAGATCAGTCTCTGCCCTTCCTCAGCTCTCCGGTAAAGAGAGGTTGCCTTCTGACCTGTAGAAACTTTTAGAGCGAGGCTTTGGGAGGACTTTTGACAAGTGTCAGCCAGTTAGTGTCCTCAGGGTAAGTTGAGGGTTGACCTGTCCTGCTGGCCAGAGGCAGTGGGAACTGTACTCATCAGTGTCCCTCCTTGTTGGGGGATGAGATGTCAGCAGCCACCTCCAATGCACTTGACCCTTTGACACCTTGGAAACGACAGAGGCTGGAGTCTCAGGTCAAGGCACATAGAGGGGCTGTCCCTGCTCCTTTCTCTGAGACTGGGAGGCGCTGCTTCCCTGCAGCAAGAAGAGAACAGGGCATGCCTTAGTTCCGGACAGCTGCTCACCAGTCGCAGAAGTGCGAAGAAGCTGTCTCGGCATCCTCCTAACCAGGAGTGAGAGGTCATGGTGCCTCTTCCCCTGGTGGAATGATGAAGGCTCCCCCATTTTGGAGGAAGTCTAGGGAAGTCTTCTGCTCCTGTTACTCCCAAAAGTACTTAAGAGTCCACCAGCTTAAGCTTCTTTTTATGGTCAGAAGTTAGGCCGGGAGGACGTGGTTAAGATCCAGCAGTGCCCCAGGTCAGGCTTGGAGGGCTTTGTCCCTTCTCTTACTGCTCCTCCCCTCATCCCCACCCCGTTCTGATCTGCTGCTGCAGACCAGAGGGGACCCAGACAGAGGAGCAAATGGGCAGAAGGATAATGCCAAGTTCTACAATCTCGGATTGCCGCTGTTGGCATGTTGTTGACTCATGTCAGCCAGAGTTGCATTTGGTACCTAGATGTGAGTTTAAAGCCAGTAGAGTTTTGGGGCTGGAGAAGTGGCTCAGCAGTTAAGAGGACTGGCTGCTCTTCCAAAGGTCCTGTGTTCATCACCCACATTGCAGCTCACAACTGTCTGTAACTTCAGGTCAAGGTTATCTGACACCTTCACATAGACATATGTGTAAGCAAAACAACAATGCGCATAAAATTAAAAATAAAAAAGCAAAAGAGTTTCTCCCCCAACAGCAAGTGAACTCTTTGTCTTGGCCCTTACTGCTCACATACATCTTTGGGAAGCTCGTGCCCACCAGCAGATGCTGTCATGGCACACAGCCTGATGCTCATCCACAAACAAGAGCATATCCCACACACCTGACTGTTTGGTCCCCAGTTGAGTTTACACAGAAGGGTAAGAAACGTGACCCCTGGGTTCTTGTCTCATGTGGGACCCTGCAGGTTTACTGTTGAGTGGCTCAGAGAAGAGACCCTCTTTCTTCAGCATTTGAAAGAGGCTGATCTAGGAAAGAGCTGCTTGAGGAGAGGTTAGTTGTAGATGTGCTAGCTTTTGGGGGTTAGGTGGACCCAGAGGGCCTTGTTGGCCATCCCCAACCCTGATAATGAGAAGGCACTCACTGGGTCACCTTCTTGGCAGGGTTACTTCGAGCCCTGCCTTTGTTTCAGGACCTGTCATAGGTCCTTCCTTTGCCTTTTCAGCAGCTGAAGGATGTAGGATAGGGTTGGAGAGGATGCTGTGACACCAAAGAATAGAGACAGTTAAGTTCCTGCTGTGGCGTGGTGTCCGACAGCTAATCCCATAGAAACACTGCTGGAGGAGACCTATGCTTTCACTAGCCTGTGAAATCTCTCTGGCAGGCTCCTGAAGTGCTAGTCCTGGAATGACAGTCACAGACAAAAAGCACTGTGGCACGTGTGTGAGGTGTGGAATACTTGCCTGGCCGAGTGACATTTTGTGGATTGATAGTGATGTCACCCACATTTACACTTACGCTTTTAGGAGTGGAAATGTCTTAAGACAGGGAGCACCAATTCAGACAGTTGTGACTGAGGGCTGGACATACATAGCTCAGATGAGACCATGTTTGCATACCATGGAGGAAGCCCTGGGCGAATACCTGTCACCCCAGTACTGGGAAGGTAGAGGCAAGAGACTCGGAAACTCAAGGCCATCCTCAGAGTCTGAGGCTAGCCTGTCTCAAACAATGCAATTAGATGCCATATTCATCACAAATACCACCTCCTCCTGTGACCCACACTCCTATTTAAAAAAAAAAAAAAAAAAAAAAAAAAAAAAGCAGAGGTGAAGGTGAAGCCTGAAAGATCCCACTTTGTGCTGAGCCAGCCGCAGAGATCCACCGTGCAGACCCCCGATTCACACCTGCTGCAAACTCACTGTATGGGAAATGTTGGTTTGTGTTTAATTAAAAAAAAATCAGTGTTTACCAATTAGTCTAACACTCAGCTAAGATAGTTGTAGGAGAAAAGTAAAGAAGAACTGGTGAACTATAAAGTTACATCAGAGTCAGGTGTCACAGGGCTTGGCTGTCATCTCAGCACCCTGGAGGCCGAAGGAGGAGGAGCCGGCCTGGGCTACACAGTGAGACCCTGTCTGGAGGACAGACAGACATGAGAATTATAAAGCTACAGTGATAAGGGAAGCTTGATACTGGCTGCTCAGTGACTAGGGGGAGATTCCTAACTAGCCATTTGGGAAAAATACTGAACCCTACTTCAGATCTTAGGCTAAGCTGGGTGAGGTGGCATATACCTTTAGAACCAGCACTGGGTGGCAGAGACAGGCAGATCTCTGTGAGTGCAAGTCAATGAGGGATACATTGAGAGAGAGAGAGAGAGAGAGAGAGAGAGAGAGAGAGAAAGAGAGAGAGAAAGAGAGAGAGAGAACCCTTAAACTAAAATAACAAATGACCTGAAGATTAAAAAAGAAAGAAAGAAATCCACCTGGCAGTGGTGGCATGCCTAACACTCAGGAGGCAGAGGCAGGCAGATCTGTGAGTTCAAGGCCAGCTGTTCTACAGAGCCAGTTCCAGGAGAGCCAAGGTTACAAAGAGAAACGCTGTCTCAAAAAGAAGAAAGAGAGAAAGAAAGGGGAAGGAAAAAGAAAATACAAAGGAAATATAGATAAGTTTATGGGGTGACTTGGGGATTCTGAGGATAGCAGGATTCTTACATTATTTCCTTTATGATAAGTTCCTGCTGATAGAGTCGGGACTATTAGACCAGGAGGAAGCAGATGGCACACTCAGATGAGTAGCCAGAGGAGATGCAGAGGCTTAAGGAGACTGCATTATGCCTAGGCCACCAGACCAGTGGACATGGGAGCTGTGGCCCTCCCTGAAGGTGAAGTGGCGAGCAGCTTACCAGTTCTTCGGCAGGAGAGCTGTGAGCAGGGAGCTGTCTGTCTAGAAGGGGCTCTGACCTTCACTGGAGCGTGAGGACAGAGGCTAACATTCCCCTGCGCTTCCCCTCCCACGGCCACTGGTGTACATGATGACCATATACAGCCTGAAGCTAGAGAGACCTTGGACGCAGACTCCATGGGCACAGTCCGCACAGACCTGCACTTGTGGAGGAGGTGAAGCATGGATACATGGGAAGAAGATGGAAATAGCCAATCCAGGGTCAAGAAGATGTGGGGCCGGGTTTGGGGCTTTAGTTTTGGTTTTCCAAGTCATTTTCATTCCTGTGGTAGGTAATTTGCCTGTCAGAAATGTAACCGTTTATTACTCTCCGTTCCTCGTTCTTACTACCTGTGTCCTGCACTTGCAGGTCTCAGGTCAAATGCCATCCTTGTGGATGCCTCCTCACCTCTTCAGCCAAGACAGCCATCCCTGACCAAGCCCACACCTCTGTCCCAGTTCCTGCTTAGGAGATCATAGCATTTATCTGCTTATTTGTTTCTTCCTCTCTGGTTTGTACAGAGATATGTGACCCAACACTTTACACTTTTCCTCAGACAGATGTGGAACTCTAGCTGACCTTAGTGTGGCTGCCAGCTTACTGACATGTCTCATTCACTGTTTGTTTCTTTTCTCTAGCTCCCCTACTTTATGAATGAGCTAACACTGACAGAACTTGACATGGGTGTGGCTGTGCCAAAAATCCTTCAGGCCTTCAAGCCTTATGTTGATCACCAAGGTAACTCTTAGTTGAATAGAGAGGACTTGAGCATTTATACAGTGTGCTAAAATGTTTCTCTTGCTATAGTTTTGACACTAAGGCTTGTGCTTAGAAGAAGCCAAGTCCTATCCTCCCTATTCATGTGGAGTGTGGGTTTTGTTCTTATTTTTTGTTTAGCTTTTAAAAATTCGTGTGTGTGTGTGTGTGTGTGTGTAAGTAATGGAGAGTGAAGAGGGGGGGAGAGAGAGAGAGAGAGAGATTGCGGGGTTGGAGAGGGACGTGCATGCTGAGGGGAGGGGACAGCTCTATGGAGTCCGTGCTCTCTCTTACCTTTAAATGAGTTCTAGGGCTTGAACTTAGATCATGCCTTGAATAGCAAGAACATTTAACCTCTGAACCGTCTCACCAGCCATTTTTGGTTCGTTTGATTTTGTTTTTGAGAGTCTTGCTGTATAACTCAGGCTGCTCTTGGACCTTACTCTGTAGCCCAGTCTGTCTTTGAACTCATGATCTTCCTGCCTCAGCCTCCCAGCACAGACACATGCAGCTGCATCCTACAAGTGACTTCTGTTTGTCACAGTCACAGTAGGAAACTGATTGGCAATGGGTGTAGACACCTTCTCCTAGCTCTAGTCTCCCAGTTTGTTCCTGGGTCTTTTCTAGGCCCACACCCTCAAACCAGTGGCTGGGGCACGCGCTTTTGTGGGAGAAGTAGCCCTTGCCAGGTTGTGAGACAGTGAGTTAGGTTTTAGCTGCACTTTCCTCTCATGGGCCTTTGCTCACACCCAGCCTCACCTGCTTCATGTTGTGAGTTGTAAAATCTTTACCCTCATGTAGTGCTTACACTCCTATGGGGTTTGAAAGATGAAGAAGGCACATTTTCAAAGGCATTATTTTATGAGCAAGTCTATCTGCTGCAGCATAGCTCTTGGACTTGAGGTTTTAGGCGTGCCATGGATAGAATATTTATGCCTAATCTTGTGGATGGAGAGGAAAAAAATTGATCGGAATGTGGAGGAAATATAAATGATGAGGATGATCACAGATTTCTATGCTTTTATAACATGTGGCCTCAAAGGGATGAGTTAACTCACAGGGATGAGTTAATATGAAGGAATTTAATAAAACACAAAGACACATGAGCCACATGGGCAGAAAAAGCCTTTGGCACACAGGAAAACCTCACCAGTTCCCTCCCTTCTCCTGCTTTCCCTTCCTTTCTTCCTTTTTTTTCCTCCCTCTCTCCCTTCCTTCCTCCCTCCCTCCCTTTCTCAGTTTTGAGGCAGGGTCTAGCTAGGTAGCCCAGGTGAACAAACTCTTTCCTCCTGCCTCCATCTTCCAAGTGCTGAGACTGCAGGCATGTGCCAATATGCCTGCTGAACTCAAAGTTTTCGTACCCCTTGTCAAGGAACCTCTCTCCCTTGAGCCATGTTTAGCATTATTCCCAAGGTGGCCCAGGAGCAGAGTAGGGAAAGTAAACACAGCATTGCTGGAGAATGATAAGTGTTTTTGTAGAATTTGTAAGGTATAGGAGAACTCTCTGTTTGTTGGCTGTTGAATCACATTTAGTGGTTTTTCTACTGTTACACAATATGAAGAGAGTGTTCTGTGATTACGCTTAGTAGCTAAGTACATCTCTCTAGCAGGGTTTGAGCTGATGGGGACGCACACTGACCTTTGAGAAGGTCCTGCATGCTGAGCTCACCTGTGAGCACCGTGATCAGCCTGAGCACTGCAGGTGCACAGAGTCGGCTCTGCAGGTCGGGTTCGTTAGTGTACTTCCGCCCTGGCACCAGGGGGGCTGTTCTGCCTGCTCCTCACTGCTGCCCTCCCCCGGCACAGCAGAGTGACAGTACTAGGAGGTGTGCTGCTTGTGCCCCAGCACAGCACACGTGCAGGGGCCAGCTCTGACCCATGGCCTCTCCGCTGCCCTTTGCTCCTGGCTCCTCAGGAACTGATTAGTAACAAGCTGTAAATTATCAGCTAACTCAAGCCTTCTGATCACTGGGCTTTTAAAAGTAAATACGGAAAATGCCTGCTAGGGTTTCTCACATGCCTGCAGCTTCTCTAGCCCCAGCAATGCCCTTTCCTGGGTTAGTAGGAATGTCTGAGGGCACTGGGCAGGGCACAGCAGGCTCTGCTGCGTTCAGGAGTGTCCCTGTGGCTTTGAACTGTACTGCAGACACAGGCCTGTGCTGGGCAGCCTTTGAGGATAGAGACAGCATTTTAGAGCTGGGGGGAGACATTTCAATTCTGCAGATCAAAGTCTTGGTGGTTTTAATCCACTTGAAGCTTACTTAACTCCTTTCAGGGCAAAGTGTGGAGATCTTCCTGCTTATATAACAGGCAGAGAGCATTACCAAAGAAAGGGACAAAAACTCCCATAAATCCTGTGGGTTATTTGAATTTAATCAAATTAGGCTTTTCCAAGCTTTTGAAGGATGCCTGTATGATGCTAAAGCAGAAAGAGACGTGAAGGAATGCACTTGGGTGTTTTCAATAACAGTGACATGTTCCTGCAACTGTCCCACATTGTATAAACAAGAGAGTACGCTTAACCCACACTTAGGTGGCAGCCACCTTACCAAGTGACAGACTGTCACAGGACTGCTGTCCTATAGATGGTCCACTGGTGACAGAAGTCATCATGCGGTGTGTGACTGTGAGTTTGAGGTTTTGGATTCCCTCGCTCTCAGGCAAGGGAAATTAAAAGCTGGGGTGACTTGCTAAAGCTGACCACAGATGAAAATGGACCTCACTTGCAACTGGGTCACGGTTTTTAAATAGCTCCGCCTCCTGTGAGGCACCTGTGCCCCTCCGAAAAGTCCCTTCAGGAGGCTGGAAAGATGGCTGTGCACTTAGGGGCACTTGCTGTTCCTCCAGAGGACCCAGTCTCTACCTCCAGGTCCAGGAGATCAGCGCCCTCTTCTGATCTCAAAGAGCCCTGAGTGCATGCGGTCACACAGACGTAAGTGCAGGCAAAATACCCATACGTATAACATAATAAAAATAATTTAAGAAAGAAAACATATATCTCCTGGTTCACGTGGGCTGTTCAGCCTGACTTAGCCATGCTCTTTTTAAATTCTAACACATGTTCTCCCTGTGTAGCCCTGGCTGGTCTAGAACTTGCCACGTAGACCGAGCTAACCTCAAACATGCGGCAGTCCTCCACGCCCTGCCTCCCAAGTTCTGGGATTACTAGCACTGTGTCACACCCAGCATGTCCCTCAGTTTTGAAGCAGTGCAGAAAGTGGTTCTCAGTGGCATCCAGAGAGTGAGAACGGAGCTCTTAAACCCATAGCCTCAGGCAGGTTCTAGAACCTCTGCTTTCTCACCTGCCAGGTGGGGACTCTAATAGCACCTGCCTACCTGCCATGAGGAATTCATGAGTTAACACACCAAAGGCAATTTAACCTGCAAGAGCACAATAGTGTTATTTCACTATTACCATTTTGCCCTTTCACTATTACCATTTCACAATTACCATTTGCTTTCATGTTGCTCCTGGAAAGCTTAGGGTGTAGGTCTAGGTGGCTGTGTTGGGGAAAGAAAAAGTAGTTTGCAGCTAGATACCATGTCATAGGCGATCTCAGCACTTGGAGACTGCCAGGAGACAAGAGGATCACCAGGAGTCAAAAGATAGTTTGGGCTACATGGTGAGTCCCAGGCCAGGCTGCGCTGCACAGTGAGACTCTTCCCCAGAACAGAGAATAAAGGCTGGAGTGGTGGCTGGGTTAAGAGCACGCCTTTACTCCCAGCACTCAGGGAGGCAGAAGCAGGAGCATCCGTGTGAGTTTGAGAACAGCCAGGTCTACAAAGCGAGTCCAGGACAGTGAAGGCTACACAGAGAAACCCTTGTCTTGAAAAAACAAAAAAGGGGGGGGGGTCCAATAACAACTTCTTCGTCCACAGACAGCATGCGCACGCATAGCGCACAGACACGTGCAGTCAAAGTTCTCACTGAGGTGCTCTTCTGTAACCCCAACATGTGACCTTGATGCTCCTCTTCAAACTTTGTTCTCTGGATGCCGGATACTCACTTGGAGAGGGAAAACCAGCCTGCCATGGTTAAAAGGAGTGGGAAGTCAGAGCAGGGGGCCTGAGGCCAGCTCCATGAACAGGGGTCTTGGGACCTTTACTACCTTCTGGTTGTAATCATCTTGCCACAACCTAGGGTCAACGTGGAAGAGCCTTCATGAGGAATTGTGTAGCTCAGGTTTGCCCCACATCTATGGGGGCTTATCTTGATTATTTACTGAGGTCGGAAGCCCCTCCCCCATTGTATTGTGGGTGGCACTACCTTCTTGGGCTGAGCTCTGAACTGTGTGAGAAGCTAGCTCAGTACCAAGCAAGCCAGCGAGGACACAGGCTTGTGTTCTTGTTCTCCTGACTGGGTGTGATGCTTTGAGTTACCACCTTGCTTTCCTCAAAGTGTTGGGCTGGAGCCTGGAACTGTAAGCCAGATGAACCTTTTCTTCCCAGAGTTGCTTTTTGTCAGGGTATTTGTAACAGCAGCAGAAATGAAGCTAGAACATCTTCCAAACAGAAGTGGCCCTGTTAACCCAGCCCCAGAGTAAAGACCAGTGCCTTTAACGGTGCAAGACGGAGATGCTATGTGGGACCACATGCTCTCTGTGGCCATGGTGAGGAAGTTACTGAAGCCATGGGATTTGTGAAGGAGAAATGGGGTGAAGCAAACACCCCCCTCCATTCTGGTTGTTGCCCCCCCCCCCCCCCCCGCCCCTGAGGACATTACAGTCATGGCTACTTAATACCACTTTACATTGTGGTCTGAGTTGAGGTCTGTGAGCTGATTAAGGCCATCTTTATTCTGTTGTTTGTTTGTTTTTTGAGACAAGGTCTCATGTAGTCCAGGCTCATGTAGCCCTAAACTCTCTGTGTAAACAAGGATGCTTCTCCTGCCACTGCCTCCCTAGTGCGGTGATTACAGATGTGTCAACATACCTAGCAGGCATCTTTATCCTGTGTGTGTACACATGTGTTCATACATGGATGTGGCCTCCAGAGGCTGATGCCATGTGTCTTCCTCAGATCCTTCCTCTCCATCTTCTTTTTTAAAGCCCGGTCTGTCATTGAATCTGTAGCTCACCAGCAAGCCCGGGGAAGTCCCTGCTCCAAGCACTGGAATTACAGGCATATTATGCAGCTTCTGCCTGTGTGCTTGAGAGTCAGTCAGGTCCTCCTTCACACATGCACAGCACGCACTTTACTGAGCAAATGGGGTCATCTTCCCAGCTCCCTCGTTAGTAACCATGTACTTCCTGAAGATGGGTTCCTTACTGTCCCTGTCAGTTGATATGGCTCCTATCACTAAGGGCCCAGGAGCACCTTTGGGGAGTGAGCTGTCTGTTCTCTCTAGCACCCTGAGCTCCTGATGGGGCCTTGACAAAGACTCTTTAAAGTTTACCATGTCCATTGTCATTTGGTTGGTGTTGTTTCGTCCATGAGCGCTACTACTGTAACAGCTTATAGCTGTCTGTGCTCAGGTGAAGGCCTCCCTTGTGGGAGAGGCTGGAGAAGTGGCTCAGAGGCTGAGAGCACTGGCTGCTCTCCCAAAGGTCCTGAGTTCAATGCCTAGCAACCACACTGTGGTTCACAACCCTCATATAATGATATCCGGTGCTCTCTTCTGGGTACAGATGTACATGCAGTACAGAACACTATACAGAATAAATAAGTCTTAAAAAAAGTCCCACACATGGAACAGTGTCTTGTCCCCATCTCTACATTGTCACCATAGCCATTCATTCTCCCAAGGGGAAGACAGGCCTTGCCAGCCAGGGTCTGGGGCATAACAGTAGGCTTAGGTCTTTGCTCTGAACTGTACAAGCTCTCAGGTATGCAGGGTGCTTCTTGCCTGCCTAGTCACTATCATAAAAGCAGTTTTTGGTGTTTGGTTTCTTTTTTTTTTTTTTTTTAATATAAAATGGTGAGTAGTCTCCTTTTCCACATTTATTTCAGATAAGTGTTTGCGGTTCATATGTTTTTCAGTTCTCAGCTCATTCTTGATTCTATCTTAGGTTGTGAGTGGGCCTTATAAAATGTACCAAGTAGTATGAAACCAGACACTGGACCAGAGATACAGTTCAGAAGGTAGAATGCTTACCTAGTACGCATGACACCCTGGGCTTGACCCCAGCTCTCCGTGAACTGAGAGTGGAAGGGCTGCTTACAATTCCAGTGCTTGGGAAGTGGCGGCAAGTGAGTCACAAGTTCAGGTTCATTCGTAACTTCATAGCAAGTTTGAGGCCATCCTGGTAAGCATCACATCCTGTCTCAGACAACAATAACAACAACAAAATAGAAACAAAACACAGCAAACTCAGCAGGAACATCTGATTGTATCTAGGTCTCATCCTGACATAGGTCTCTGGTTATCTTGTGCAGCCTTTCCTCCAGAACAAGAACAAGGATGGCCAGGGTGCACTAGCTACTGGCTGCATACAGACCTCCCTAAAAAGATGGGGTAGTGTCCTTTGTAGAGGTAAGACCTCTGTTCAGAGAAGTGCAAGGCCTCGCTCATGTAATGGGACTCCAAGCTTTTCACTTGGCTTTCCTGGCACTGGGGGGTAGGTCATGTGACCAGGGCCTGAACCAGCCTGTGTCCATAGTACTTGTTTTTGTTCTTTTGCTTTTAAAAACAAAATAAAAACAAACAGCAAGGGACTCATTAGTTAGGAGCATTTCAGTTCCCAGTATCCACATTGGGTGGCTTACAAATGGCTATTGCTCCAGTTCCCAGAAATCTGATGCCCTTATGTACTGGTCTCTTCCAGAGGAAGAGCTTGAATCCCAAGGATCCATGTTGGGTGGCTCACAACTCCATCTCCAGGGGGATCCAGATGCCCTCTTCTGGCCTTTGCGTGTATCTGCATATACCTCCCCATATATATAAAATTTATAAAATTTATAAATAATAAATTTGGGGGAATGAAAGACAACAAAACCTCCCATATTGGAAGGAGTAAAGTTTTATTACCTTTAATATGACAGCTTTCAAAGACAATTCATGCATCAGTATTATTTGGAAACCTTGCTAGGATTTCCAGAAGAAATTATTGTGTCTTTTTTTCTATTGAGTTAAAATTCATATGTAGCCTTTTGCACTAATCCCTTCCTCCTGGAAAGGATTAAGGACCAAATGTCTTTACTGAAACAGATGTGCCTTTTATTTCCACAGTAACAGTATTTTGAAGAGTAAGCTAACAATTTTTTAAATGCTTACTGTAAGCTAGAAATGAAGCATTTTTTTCCCCCACAAAGAAGATAATCACACTTGACCTGTATGCCACTTAATTAAACCAACTCATCCATGAAAAATAATTGCATTCAGTAACAGGAAGAATTTGTTGAAAACAAAATAGGAATTGTTCTGCCTTCAGTGAATAATTGCACCATTAGTACTTCGTAAGGTTGGACAGTGCTTTCATCTTGGGGGCTAGCCTCATGGGGAGGGGCTGTTTACTGTAATCGACTGAATGGTTTGAGATTAATTTCCTGCTTCCTGTTGCATATTGTCACTTGTCTTTTGATGATCTATAAGGGTTTATTAGCATTTAAGTAGCCACTTGAAGGATCACATTTTGATTTAAAACCATGAGGTTTCATGGAGCTGTAAGAGTGAAAGCATCTCATGTAGCTTTCCTGGCCAGGCCAACCTCTCCTGTGATGACAGAGGGTTGTGAGGCAATCTGTGTACACTGGAGACACTGGTCCAGTGGCTGGCCAGCCTGGTAAAATGTGATGAGCTCATTGGCTGCCGCAGTAACCCTCTGTGACTAAATTCAAGTAGTTCTCCAGATTTACCTAGATATTCCTGGAAATCCTTTTGTTTCTATCATTAGGTAATTTCCAGAAACAAACATACTAAAAATAGAGAAATTTGGGGGCTGGAGACATGACTCAGTGGTTAAGATCACTTGTTGGGGGCACTGAAGAGATGGCTTAGAAGTTTAGAGGATTGGTTGCTCCTCCAGAGGTCCTGAGTACAAGTTCAGTTCCTATCAACCACATGGTGGCTCACAACCATCTATAGTGAGATCTGTTGCCCTCTTCTAGCGTGCATGTGTACATGCAGGCAGAACACTGTGTACATAATAAACATTTCTTTAAAAAAATATTTAATTAAATTTAAAAAAAAAGTTCTTGTTGGTCTTGCAGAGGACCTGGATGCAGTTCCCAGCACCTACACAGTTCCAAGGGCTCCAATGTCCTCTTCCCTGGCACCAGAAGTGCTCATGGTACACACACACACACACACACACACACACATATGCAAAGCACTTATACAAATGAAATAAATCTTTAAAAATACCTAAATGTTTTATCAGGGGTGTGTATGAGAGAGAGACTAATGAGTTTATTGGGTCCTTTTTTTTTTTTTTTACTGTTTTTAAACTATTCTTTAAAAAAAAGAATATTGCTTGCAGGGAGGGGGGGTAAGATGGAGTAGGGCTTGTGCATGTGGAAGTCAGAGGATGGAAGTCAGTTCTCTTCCTTTACCATGTGGATCCAAGGCATCAAACTCAGGTCGTTAGGCTTGGTGATAGGGGACCTTTACTGGCTGAGCTGTCTCACCTCATTGGGCGTAGGTGAGGAAGCCCAGCCCGTTGTGACTCCATCACAGACTGTCTTATGGAGTTGCTCAGCCCCCAGTGAAGTCTCCTCATACTGCAAACAGCTGCACACTGGCCACCCTTCCTGGCAGTGCTGTGGGTCAAGCCGGGATTCCTTCTGGGCATGTGTTTTCTTACTGTGAGGAGGAGAGGCCAGAGAAAGAGAGAGAGCATGGGGGCCTTGCAGTGCTGACACAGACACTATGTTCACTGTGGCTCCCCAAGTGTGCTGTCGTGCTGGCCACTGCACAGCAAGCAAACCAGTAAGGTCTTTCCTCCCACATCCTGATGGCAGAGCATCCTCGCCGTCTTCACACCTGTTGTCAGTACAAGTCACGTGTGGGCTTCAGCTGCATGCCGACGTAATAACATTGGGAGACTTATTTTATGTGCGTGAGTGTTTGGCCGACATATTCGTGCTGTGTGCCACATGCATGCCTGGTGTCCTCAGAGGTCAGAAGGTGTGAGATCCCTTGAAACTGGAGTTACATACTGACTGTGCTCTATCACTGGGTGCTGGGGACTGAACTCCATTCTTCTGCAAAGCACCAAGTGCTCTTTACTATTGAACTATCTTTCTAGTCCTGAAGATGCAGGTTTTGCTACTGTACTTTACATTCATATTTCTTGGGAGTCAAAAATAAACAAGCATACATAAATGCAAAAAAAACAAAAAACAAAAACAAAAAAAAACAAAAAACCCACCAAACCCCACCCCTTTGTTTTTTTAACTGTCTCTCCAGGACTCTGGATCGATTTGGAAATGTCTTACAACGGGTCCTTTCTGATGACTCTTGAGACCAAAATGAACCTGACCAAACTAGGTAAAGAGCCTCTTGTTGAAGCCCTGAAGGTTGGAGAAATTGGCAAAGAAGGGTAAGGGGCTATATATGAATTTACTAACCAACCCTGGGGGCCCACCCAGCCTCTCCCTGCAGCCTGTGAGGAGCAGGTCGGGGTGTGGGAGCCCGCATGGCCAGCAGGTTCACCGTCGGCACTTCTGATCACAGACTGAACTTCACACACAGGGACCGCTGTAGCAGCACACAGTGCCTGTTGCTGTCAGCACTGGCAGTGGTGACACTCTCCACTACCCGGAAAGCTTCCCTGGCGCAGGCCAGCAAGACAGATGCCTCTGGGCATAAACTGCTTTGTGAATCGAATCCTGCTTCGGCTCCCAGCCACAGACAGCAATGTGTGGAGCAGATTAAGGTCCCCTGGCATCTACCACTTTAATCACCCGGTCAGAATTATTTATGATGAGACAGTTGATTTTGTAGCTGAGAGGATGCTCCGCTAGTGTTCTAAGAAGCATTTTCCCGAAATAATACAATATTGATTTGCTTAGTAAATTCTTCTCTTTGTAGATAGTACATCTGTTACCCAAAGCTTAATCAGATTTAGGAGTATTTCAGAATTATCAGGTAATTATGGAGCCTGATTTTTTTTTTCCCCCTTCTATTTAGATGCCCAGATTCTCAAACACCTTTAAAGTCGCTGTTCTGGCCACACAGCTACATGATAATATTGTTTTAGCTGTGTTAAAAAATATGGCCTGTCCCATCCCTAGTCCCTCTGCAGGGACTAAACTCCAGTGGCCGGGACTGCTATAGTGAACTGCCTCTGCAGACCTTCAGTGCAATCTTTCTGTGTGTAGGCCAGGCTGGCCTCGAACTCGAAGACATCTGCCTGCCCTTACCTCCTGAGTGCTGAGGTCAAAAGGGTGTACCACCACTCCTGGTTTAAGTGTAAAAGAGTGGCTCTTGGGCTTTTTCCTTAGTTGCACGCTAATTTACAACCCTGTTCAGTTTGTAAGTACAGGGTTTAGGCTTGTAATACTGGTGGACCAAGGAAGTTGAGTTGTGTCCTCAAGAGCATTCTTTTGCTTAGATTATCTTGATTTATTCAGATTGTGTGTTAAAATGTTCCTGTTTTAATAATTGGAGAATTGCACCTGCTGTATGCAATCTAACTTGTATCTGCTATTTTCCTTTCATTTTTCTGCTATTTGTTAAAATGTATTTGGATTCGGCAATCTGTGGATTTATATTTTCTGGTGAGTGGCATTCATCAACTTCCTGTGTAGCATTCCATACCCTGTGAGTGCTGAGCCTGATTTGGTCCCGTTTAAAGCCACAAGAAAATGTCTTTTCATCATGTTCCCAGACACAAAGGCACAGTCCAAGGGCTCAGGAAGGCTGAGAGCAGAGCAGGGGTGAGGCTGTCCTGACAGAGAGTTTCCCAGATTTTCCCGTTAGAAATGTGGGGTCCTGATCTAGTCTGTCGTCAGACCCAACTTCTGACACTGCTGCCCCACTCCACTCTGACCCTGTAGCTGAGCAGTGCCAGTCTGGCCTTGGGACAGCAGAGTTGCAAAAACTTTAAAGCCATGAAAAATGAGGTCTCCAGGGCTGGGGCCATAGCTCAGTGGGTGGCAGTTGCCTAAACTGTGCCAGGCCCTGGGTTTGACAACCAGCACTATTTGTTTTTTATATATATATATCTGCTAAATGGGAGTGGGACAGAGCAATTGTTGGTCATGAACATTTGAGTAAGGACCTTTCTGGAAACAGCTGTACTCCAGCATGGGGCTTCAAGCTCTCTTGGAAAGGCAAGTCATATGCATCAGCTGGGCAGCAGATCGCTTTTGGTCTCTGAGTCTTGTCATTCAGGCAATCCACAGTGACTATTGTTCCTCTGGCTGTCTGGGCACCACTTTCCATCCAGACACTTCATGGTCGTAGGATGCCATGTTTCTTTAGACTGACTGAACTTATTTTGCTTTTCACAATAGAGAGTACTTCAAAAACCATCTTTTCATAGAAGACTCCTGCATGAAATGTCTGTCTTCTTCCCGTAAAGATATTAAGGTCTATATTAATATGTAATTGGCTGTCTGTTATTTTTCAATGCAAAGAAGAAATGCAAACTCAGAGCCTTTCTTTTTGAGGAAAAAGGCCTGAGAAATTGACCCTTGGAGAGGCTGAGGACTCCAGACCCTTCCCAGGCATTGTTTCCTCAGAGCTTCTAAAGCATTGAACCCTCTGAAAGCCCAGGCAGAGTCCAGAACTTAGTTTTAGAAGCAGCTCTAACATCTGCTTCCCCCGTTCCTCAGCCGTGAACGTAGGTATTAGCCACTGAGGCTCAGGAGAGGAGAGACAGAAGTCAGTCCATGTGGCTGTTGAGTATCAACATCTTTCTAATACTGCATACCCTGAGGCAGACTGTGCTGCGCCTGCAGCCGCCTCTTCCTCCAGGCCTTCTCTTTAGGCACCTCCACCTGTCCCTGCCTCATGCCATGGATGGCTTTGCTCCCAGTGCCCAGCTTTGGTCCTGGCCTTGGCTGCATTCACTGCTCTGTTCATTGCTCACTCACACTCACAAATGATTGTGCTCTTGGGGAACTTTTTTTTCTGGCTTTTTGAGACAGGGTTCTCTGTGTGGCCCTGGTTGTCCTGAAACTTACTCTATAGACTAGGTTTTGGCCTAGCGCTCACAGAGATTAGGCTGCCTCTGCCTCCCAGAGTGCTGAGATTAAAGGTATGCACTACCATGCCTGATGTTCTTGTAGTACTTCTACAGTGATGCTATTTAGCCTATGAGAAGTTTCCTCTTCTAGTGGTACCCACAGGGCAGAATGGAGAAGTTGAAATCCAGGTTGCTATAGTCTGAAGTCCTTTCTGTTTGAAAGGCATGTCCACTGTCTATTTGTGGGCATTTGTCTTTTAAGCTTTACATACTCAAACAGCATATCTTCTTGTCACATACTGTAGTTAAGTCACTTTGAGGCAATAAGGCAGTCAAAATGGATTTCAGGGGCTAGGAGCTCAGTGGGAGAGCTCTTGCTGAGCATGTATGAGACCCTAGGCTCAATCCCTAGCACTGTCGGGGTGGGGGATGAGGAGGTAGGTTCTGAGCAGTCTATAATTTAGGAAAGAACCTAAAAAGAGCCTTTAAATATAAAGTCAGAAAGGGATGCATCCTACATAACAGGTCCTTTAAATGGATTGTGGGGTGCTTTTGCAATGCAGTTGGTACAGCTTGGGCCCCACCCCTAGGGCCCTGATATTCCTGGGAGCCTAGTATACTATGACTCAGCCTTGTCCTGGGTGTGTATGTCTGTGTGCACACACAACTAATGCATGGGCCTGGCTTCTTATAAATAAAAGAAAGGTAATACATCTAAGGATTATGCCCTCTCAGGGCTATTGAAACTGCTTGCTTACTCTTTGCTGAAAGCATTTCGTACAGTCACTTTTTACAATTGCCCCTGGAGTGTGTGTCATTCCTTTAACTATTCCAAAATGACAGCAAATCAGCCTGCTTTGCAGGTGGTTTGAGAGACTGCTGGAACGAGGCTGGAGGGATGGCTCAGGCTCTAAGAGCACTGACTGTTCTTCCAAAGGACCAGAGTTAAAATCCCAGCACCCACACAGAGGCTTACAACCATCTAGAACTCCAATTCCAAGGCCATCTGTTGCCGTCTTCTGGCCTCTGTAGGTACTGCACATTCATAGTACACAGACATATGTGCAGGCAGAGACAGACAGACAGACTGACTTCTGGAAGTTGCCAGAAGTGATAGTGATTATTAGAACAAGAAATAAAATATTTGGGTCAGGCCTGGTGGTTTGTGCTGGCAATCCTAACACTTAAGAGGCTGAGGCATGAGATTTAGCCTGAGTTTGAAGTCAACCTGGGCTACATAAGTGAGTTACAGGTCAGCCTGGACTACAAAGTGAGACGCCATCTCAAAAGAGAGAAAAAATGGTTCAAGACAGACCATGATAAGGAATTTGCTTTCTCTTGTGCCTGGCTCCAGGCACACTTCTCAAGTGGCTTCAGCAGAGGCAGCGTGACAGGAGTGAGCTGCTCAGTGGCTCTCTGAACGGGTAGAACACTCTTCTGGAATCCTGAGTTGTATTTAAAGCCAGTAGTTTCTCACATCCTGCACATCTTTTCTGAGGATGTGTAATGTCTCTCTCTCTCTCTCAAAATCTTGCTGACATGATAAGGTTGAGAGCATAAAATGACAGTTGTAAAAACTCCGTCTGAGCCAAACATCGCTCACACACTGGTCCTGGGTTCCACATGATACAGCTCCCACTTTGGGTGATAGAAGTGCCACTTAGTCAAAACCAAACTCCACAGAGTCTGACACACTGTAGCGTAAGCAGCGGTATCTGAATTACTCACTTGAAGCCACAGAGTGCAACCTGCCCTCTGTCCTCCTGAGAATTCATTCTGGAACCTCAGGGCCCACTACAGCGCTTCCCCTTTGACATCTCCTACCCAGGGGGTGGAGGTGCCAGGTGGCACACATCGGTGGAGACACAAGGGGCCATGGCTCAACAGAGCTCTCTCTGACCCCAGACACTGCAGGCAGCTCCTCTGAGGCCCTGCCTTGTGCTGTTGGGCCAGCGTCCATACCTGTCAGCACGAGGCTTGAGAGTTAGGCGCACAGCTGACTGTGAGACATGGGACAGTTGTGTAGTCTCCAGCGATTTGCATTTCTGACTCTTATCCAAAAAGCCAGTTCAGAGTTGAGACTCGCATTTGCTTTGTCGTTTGGAACCCAAGAGCACACTCTGTGAAGGTAGTCTTCCCACAGGACCGAGGCAGCTCTGGGAGCAGGGAGGGCTGGCCTAGTCAGGCTTATTGCGTGAACTGGGGAGCAGGTGCTTAAGATGAGGGAAGACTTCTCAGAGAGACATCCCCTTCAACACGGAAGTCCAGTGGGGGCGAAGCTCTGGCTCCATTTCAGGGCCAGGATAGCAGGATCCGTGTGTCATGCCTGGGAGGACACCAGTGGGATCCTCTTACAGCCAGCTCCGGTTTCAGGGTGAGAGGCTCAGCCTGGCCCTCTCAGACCTGCGGCTGTGTGCTCTGCCCTTGACCCCCATTAATCAGACAATTACCCCAGTGGATTTCTAGTGGCTCAGGGAGGGCAGCAGCAGCAGCAGCAGCAGCAGCAGGGAGACTGGACCCAAGCTGTACTGCCTTTCCCTGCCTGAATAGTTGCCCTGGGCAGCAATATAAGGCTTACCAGTATTCAGAAACTGCTCTTTTCCTTTTTTCTTTTTCTTTTCATGCCCAGCTATGTCCCTGAGCTGTAGAGACAGCCCAGGCTGCACTCCCCTAAGGGGGGCAGCCACCTGTGGTAGGTAGGTCAGGAAGCCTCCCGTGTACCCCAGCAGGGAGCCTTGATCCTGTAGCTCTGCTCATGACCCAGAAAGTTCCACCCCTCTAGAACTCTAAAGAGTTTGGTGAAGGGCGTGCTCTAGAAGGGGGCTGGAAAGCCCGGCCTTAAATCTGTGCTGTTCTAGAAAAGCTCCTGAGTTCTCATGTCCGGTGAGCCTCTTGAGACTTGGCACCTGTGACTCTGGGCTTTCGTGTGACCCTCTAAGGAGATGGAGAAGGTGTGCGGTGACACATGTAAGCTCACTAGGAAGGAGTCCAGTCAAAACTAATTTGAGGGGTAATTAAGCCGTAGACAAGGGACTTGCCTGTGCACCTCATTCTTGGTAAGGGGTGGTCACGCCACCGTCATAGCCCCTGCCAACTGTCCATCTTTTCCACTTACCACCCACATGGCTCCTACGCTTTATGTGGCACCATCCCACTCCACCACCTGTCCACCCGGTGCATGCTCAAGAGTAAACTGTTCTGGGCTCAAGTCCTCTGCAGTCGTGTCAGGGGACTTGGTGCTGCAATTTCCTAAGCAAGCTGCCAGTCCAAGAACTCTTGGAGTCTTTCTTAGGGACATTGACAACATTGACATGACAGAGGTTTTCTCTTGACCCTTTGTGGTTGACTGTGCATGTGCGCACACGTGTGCGCGTTCACGTACATGTGGGAATGTGTGTGTGCACACTGCCAGTGACATTGTCTCTGTTCAGTTGCAGGCCCAGGGCATACTGTCTGGCCGACAGTGATGAAGAATCCTCCAGTGCCGGTTCCTCTGAGGAAGACGATGCGCCGGAGCCTAGTGCTGGAGACAAACAGCTGCTCCCCGGAGCTGAAGGGTGAGTGGATGGGGTTTCTGGGGGTCAAGGGAGCAGCCAGGAGTCACCCCGTCTCCTCCTTCCCCTCCAAGATTCTTCCTGCACACCGAGTGAAACACCCCAAGAGAAAAGACTGGCTTTGCCTTGCAGTGTGAGTAAACATCAGAGACTCTGAAGGACAGGCTTGTCGCTAAATTGCGCACCGGTCTTCAGAGGACATAAACTGCACACCATCTCCCCCTGGTGGCCGCAGAGAGGAGGGATCCGTGTGCGCCACAGCTGCTGCCTTCTGCAGAGCTCAGATGCTTGGGGCTATTTCTTTGGTGAATTTTGAGACTGATGACCTAGCTGCTCTTCTGGATATTGAACTTCATCCGGGGGCTCCCTATGCTTGCTCCTTTGGCAGTGCGCTGATCAGAGTCCCGGCATCACGTGCCTTTCTGTAAGGACCTTTGCATTACTTAAAAAGAGTAATTCAACATTAAGATCGCAGCACCAGGTGATTGAGAAACTTGTAAGCAAATAGCAGGCTGCTCTCTTTGAAGCTGCAGCTGGTGAGCACGCAGGTGTTTGCATAGCACAGTTGGTACCTCTTAGAGCTATTGTTCAGGGCTACAAGTGCAACTGGTTGTAGGTGCTCATCTGCCACGTGCAAGGACTTGGATCCAACCCCACCACACACACATACACACACACACACACACACACACCTGCACATACGCTTTCTACGATGTCTGAAACTGCAGAGGATGTGGAAAAGCCAGTTGCCATTCTTCCTGTGTCAGAGGTAGTGGGCAGGACCCCAGGCAAACGCTGCTTTTCTTGGCTTACTAGCATATCCACTTGATGCAGCTTTGTGCCTTAAATTCTGAACCTTAAAAGGAAGAGACACGAGTTCCAAGCCCTTTGAAAAGCACCTGGCCCTCAGAGTGGGTGTTATGGTCCGTTAGTTGCTGCTGTGCTGTCTGTCGGCACAGCACGGGTTTCTGTGTGCTGTCTAGAGTCTGAGGCTCCCCCGTTAGGACAAGGACTCACGTTGAGTCCCGGAGTGGTACAAAAGAGCCTCCTTCTCAGTGGGATGCGTCTGTTCAGATGTCCGCTGTCCAGTCAGAATGTTCTCTGAAACAGTTCTCAACCAAGGGGGATTCGGCCCCACGGGGGCGGGGGAGCGGGACAGGACGACAGGCGCGTGTTGGAGTATCTCGGCAGGGAGAAGGTTCTTGCCTTCTAATCTGGAAGGCCAAGGAGACTGCTAAAAACTCTTATGTGCACAGAACAGTCCTCCTCACACAGAGTGAGCTTTCCACAGTGCATAGTGTCGCAGCAGAAAGGAGAGTGGTGCAGTCACAAGGCTTGAGTTCCTGAAAGATGTTTAGGGCCAGTGACATGGCCCGACAGATGAGGGCGCTTGCTGCCAATCCTGCAGCCTGAATGTGGCCCCTGGAACCCTACTCCAGTGACTTGTCCACTTAGGACTTGACACACACACACTAACACTCCTCTGTGTTCTTTATTTGAAGGTATGTTGGAGGTCATCGAACAAGTAAGATTATGAGGTTTGTTGATAAAATCACCAAGTCAAAATATTTCCAAAAAGCGACAGAGACGGAGTTCATTAAGAAGAAAATTGAAGAAGTCTCGAACACGCCACTACTGCTAAGTGTGGAGGTGCAGGAGTGTCGCGGGACCTTGGCGGTCAACATCCCCCCGCCCCCAACTGACCGGATATGGTGCGTGCATGCCCTGAGTGATCCCTCCTCCACATGACCGCCAAAGTCCTACCCTACCTAACCTTGGGACAAGAGCACTTCCACGCAGTTTTCATTAGTCACTGCATTTTCTTCCATGGCTGTCTCTTGCACGCTTTTAAGGATGGTCTTCATGTGTCAGGAAAAGTTAGGGTGAGTGTGAGGCTTGTGGGAGGGGCTGTCTCTGCCCTTGGGCCTCCTTTCTCTAGAGCTGACTCACCCACCTGCCCTTTGTAGCCAGCCCGGTCTCTGCCTTCCCTGGGCTGGAAGCACACCGCTGGCTTAGGCTCACGGCCTCCACAGATGAGGATCACACATGCAGGCAGTCAGGAGCACCCCCCAGTGAGGCCTTGGTGTTGGGAGGCTGCCGCAGATACTCCGCTCTTGTGATAGAAGGCTCTCTGAGGAGGAGGCTCTGAGTGGTGGTGTCACCTGGGGATGCTGAAAATGCAGACATAGCTGGCATAGTCAGCAGACTTTCAGCATTTGAGAGGTGTGGGGGAGGGGTGTTATAGTGCCCAAGCAACAGTTCAGAATTGATGGATAAATTATTCACAGGCCCAGCCTCTCTGTCTGTGAATCTCTGTTTAAACTTGGTATTCTAAGTCCTGTAAAATAGTCACCAGTGTGCGCAGTGAGGGAAGAGTGCTCAGAGCTCTTACTGTATTGTAAATGGCCTTCATAGTGAAAATACAGCTCTGCCGTCCATCAGAGAAAGGCCATGTGCTACGCCATAGTGTGCATCACGATTTGTAGGGATCTTTGGAAGAGGGGCTTTGCCAGGCAGCTGATCAGGCAGTGGCAGTGCCAGTGTTTCCCAGCAAAACTTAAAAGTAGCAGCCAGCTGTAGGGGCAGAGGCAGGTGGACCTCTGTGAGTTCAAGGCCAGCCTGGCCTACACAGTGAGTCCAGGACAGCCAAGGCTACACAGAGAAACCCTGTCTCAAAAAACGACAACAATGGAAAAACCTTAAAAGTAACTTTTGTAGGTAAATTTTTTTTTTTAGTATTAATTTCTTTTTTTTTTTTTAAGACATGTTTATTTTGTTATGTATATATGTAAGTACCTGAATGTATGTATGTTGTCCAGGGAGAAGAGAGAAGGTGTTGGACCCCTTGGAACTGGAGTTACAGACAGTTGTGAGCTGCCGTGTGGGCGCTGGGAATTGAGCCCAGGTCCTCTACCACTGCAGCGGTGCTCCTAAGTGGGGCCCTCTCTCCAGTCCCTGTGCTGTTTTTTTGTTTTGGTTTGGTTTAGCTTTGCTTCTTTTAAGTGGAGGGCCAACAAGATGACAGCTTGCGCTCCATCCCTGGGAGGATGAGGAGGAGAGAAAACCGACCCCTGCAGGTTGTCTTCTGACCTCCACATACACGTGCCTCGGCATTCACATAGCGTTGAGTACACACACACACACACACACACACACACACACACACACCTGCACATGTGTGTGCACACACACTGTTAAATTTTTTAATAAGAGGAAAAGAAGTCCACAGTCTGTACAGTCTTCCAAACACCAAAAAGGTTGATACAACACTTCATAACTGCTGGGTTTTAGGTACAGCAGATAATTCACTGGTTGGAAACTTGCTTAGAATGTTCAAGGCCCTTGGTTCCATTCTTCATATCATAAAGACATAACAATAACAGCACAAACTATAATAGAAACATTTATAGCAACTTGACATTTTTAATGTGTTTCTATAACATTGTCAATGACAGATCAAAGTTTTAGGTAGTTTGATAACAGTTTCTTTTCTAGACTTTTTAAAAAAAACTTTATTAAAATACTGAGTTTACCAGCCTAGTCTACAGAGTGAGTTCCAGAACAGCCAAGGCTGTATAGAGAAACCCTGTCTCCAACAAAACAAAAAACAACAAAAAAAAAAAAACCCTGAGTTTATTTCACAAATATATTTCTGTCTCCCCACCATCCCCCTGTCTGGCCACCACCATGACTATGTTCTGTCGTAACATTCCATTCATCCTTACCACCAAGTAAAGGATGGAGTTCCATCCTTGCAAACTGAACAGGAATTTTAGATAACATTCCTGGCAATGGAACAGGACAGCATTTGTTGAACACAGTAGGAAAAGCGCTTACTTTACATTATAAAAGGACAGGTGGCCTCTACAGAAGTAAAGTGAGACGGAATGTTGCAAGCTGTTTAAACCATTTTCTTAAAGAGGCCTTCTCCACTTGCTAGAGGTCCTGGGTGGCCTCCTGGTCAGTCATCTGGAGGCCATTCTTCACATGACTGCTCCACTTTGGGAACAGACCCACACCCCGCAGCCCTCATACCCCACCCCCTTTCCTCTTCTTTTGTTTTGGTTTTCGAGACAGGGTTTCTCTGTGTAGCCCTGGCTGTCCTGGACTCGCTTTATAGACCAGGCTGGCCTCAAGCTGATAGTGATCCTCCTGCTTCTGCCTCCTGAGTGCTGGGATTTCAGGCGTGTGCCACCATGCCCAGTCCACCCCCTTTTCTATCCTTGCTTGCATTTTTGCCTTAATGTCTTCTACAGAGCTAGGTCCTTTTGGTGGTTCAGTATTTTTTTGTTTGTTTGTTTCAGTGATTCTTAATTCTTGGTCTTGGTGAGATGGTTTTAAGTTTTTCCAATCTGGTTTGATTTTTGTGAATTTTTGGCCAGAGTGTCTCATGTCTCGTGTAGATTTCTTCCCTGGAGTTTTTTGTTCAGTTTCGTCACCGTGATCTTCATCATTGTCATCATCTTCATCAAGTTTTACTTTTTTACACCTCCAGGGGTAGATCATTTTGTAGGCTTGCTCAAGGGCTTTATGTCCATCTTCTGCCCTGCATCTTCCTCTATAGTAGGAGTTGTCCACTGATGTCCACAGGCCCTGAGCCACACTTCAACCTTAAGACCACAGCTGCCATAACTTCAAAGCCCCCAAGGGAAATTTGGATCTACAGACAGTTTCACGGTTGCCAGCGTTACATTGAGTGGACTGCCTTCATAACTCATTGCTTCTGCATGATTCGTCTTTTGCCCTGGCCCCTAGTGGATAGTTTGTAATGATAACGTTTTATCTTAGTTAGGGTTTCATTGCTGTGAAGAGACACCATGGCTATGGCAGCTCTTATAAAGGAAAACATTTAATTGGGGCTGGCTTACAGTTTAGTCCATTATTGTCGTGGTGAGAAACATGGCAGAGACTACAGGTTGGCATGGTGCTGGAGGAGCACTGAGTTCTACGTCTTGATCTGCAGGTAGCAGAAGGAGACGATGAGCCACACTGGGTGTAGCTTGAACACAGGAGACCTTAAAGCCCACACCACAGTGACACACTTCCTCCAGCAAGACCACACCTCCACATAGTGCCATTCCATAAGGGTGAAGCATTCACACACGAAAGTGGGAGAGGGCACACCTGTCCAAACCATCACGCTGGCGTTCACTTTCATCAGTGTCCACCCTAAAGTAATGAGCCTTACTGTTGGCCTTTAGTTCACAACTGAAAAGATAGTTCTGGGGTCTCAGGTCCACCTCCATTGAGCCTTCCTGAGGTAGAGGCACACAGTGTGAGGGAAGCAGGACAGAGATAGCTGCCACTCTTCCTCAGGACAGAATCACGGCATGGTCTAGGCTTCTCTAGTCACCTCTTTCAACTCAGGGTCTTTGATCTTCAAACTAGATTCTTTCTGCCTTGCCTCCCGAGTACTGAGATTACAAGTGTTTTCCACTCCACTCGGCTCCTCTGGATACCTGGCCAATAGCTCTGAGTGCCAGACTGCCCTAGAAGTCATAAAAAGCCTGGTGTGGCAGGGTGGGCAGCACGTTACTGTAACGGTAGCACTCAAGAGGCAGGGACAAGGATTCTGAGACTTCTAAGCCAGCCTGGCCTTCATAGCAAGGCTGTCAGGAAAGCACGGTGCAGCTCACAGTGGGAAAAGCGGTCTGTGGAGCATGCCCTGCCTGAGTCTGCTCAGGAGTGTGCCCTCCCTTGGGGATGGCATTCAGAAGAGACCGTGTCTTTGAAAATTTCTGGCTTATGGCGCAGCCTCTTCAAAAGTTCTGGCTAATACATTTGGTTTTTGTAATGAACACATTTTTTTTTTTTCAGATTTCTTTATTTTCAGATTCTTTATTTTCTACTTTTTGTTACAAATGCATGATAAGAGTTACAATAATTACTGCTTACAAATTAGTGTTAGCATCTGGATACACCAACTAAGCCTATCTTTTATTTTTGTTAATGTTGTCTGTTTCCAGTTTGTTAAAGTACATTACAAACATATTAAGATATTATGTGAACACTAAAATTAACATATCTTAACACATGCACCTATCTTTGTCTTCTAACCCAGATTGAAATCCATTAAGATTGATGTTTTATTCCTCTTGTGCTTGTAATTGAATTTGTAATAAGCACATCTTATTGCTATTAAAAATACAAAGAAAAAAAGGCCATTGCCATTTTAGGGAAATCAAAACCCAAAAGGCAATGCCCAGTTCCTGGCCTCCTGTTATACCTCTAGGCTCTCCTCTGTTATCGGTGCTGGTCTGAATCATCGGAACCAGACACTAGCTAGCAAGCCAAGGCGTTCAGAGCTCAAGCGCCGTGTGCTGACTTAGGAATGTGGCGGTTCAGATCTGGAGATCGTTTTAGTGATAAACCCAGGCCAGTGAGGAGTCTGTGTTGCCCACTTCCTTTCCCGCCTTCTTAAATGTGGTTACTGTCTTCTTCAAAAAAGGTATGGTTTCCGGAAGCCACCATATGTGGAGCTGAAAGCTCGGCCAAAACTTGGAGAGAGAGAGGTGACTTTAGTTCACGTGACAGAGTGGATAGAGAAGAAACTGGAGCAGGAGCTTCAGGTAAAGCTGCCCTTATCTCATGTTTCCCACGAGCATAAGAACACTGGGTGGAATGGGGAAGGGATGAGGGAGGCTGAACTTCATCTGGGTCCAGATCCTCTTTGAGAACTGTGTGGAAGCCGTGACCTTCATCCCAGGAGAAAACACCTATGTTCAGACTCAGGCTCAGAGTTTTAGATTATGGTTTCAAAGGCCCTGAGACATGTCCACAAAATAGACTCAGAAGAAAGCCAGCAGATGCGTTCAGAGGCAGGATGATAGTGCCCTGTACCAGTAAGCCTGCAGAGACACTCCTGGCTTTGGCTTTGTCCCACATGAAGTCAGGAACTGGCCACCCAGCTGCTGGGCAGGAAAGGTGCTCCCTGACTCTCTGTTGTATTTGCCGTACTTAGTTTCCTCAGTGGCGCACACCTGTAATCCCAGCACTCAGGAGGCAGAGGCAGGCAGATCTCTGTGTGTTAAGAGGCCAGCCTGGTATACAGAGTGAGTCCAGGACAGCCAAGGCTACACAGAGAAACCCTGTCTAGGAGAAAAACCAAAACAAGAACCTTCATAATAACTTTATGTGCTGCTGAGAACTCCTAAGTCAGAGCTCACCCTTAAGCCTGATTACTATGTTCTGCACCAACAATATTAGCAGCATAGCCAAGGCCTGACTGAGCTATTTCTATCAGATTTTTGTTTTACTTTGTTGTGGTGCTGGGGAGGGAGGTGTCAAAATATGCTAAGCAAGCATTCTACTACTGAACCATCCCACCCTACCCCAGCTGCTTGATCAAATATTTTTATTTATGTATGTGAGCACTCTATCTGCATGTACACCGCATGCCAGAAGAGGGCACCAGATCTCATTGTAGATGGTTGTGAGCCACCATGTGGTTGCTGGGAATTGAACTCAGGACCTCTGGAAGAGCAGCCAGTGCTCTTAACCTCTGAGCCATCTCTCCAGCCCTTTAATCAAATATTTGGAGCATGGCTGTCATGAAGTTTTATGAAAGCCAGACATGGTAGTGAATGCCTTTAATCCTAGCACTTGAGACAAAGGCAAGGCAGATCTCTATGAGTAAGTCTGGTGTGTGTGTGTGTGTGTGTGTGTGTGTGTGCGCAAGTGCGCGTTCACTCACTCACCCGCTCATGGATAGAGGTCACCCTCTGGTATCGTTCCTCAGGCACCGTCCACCTTGTATTTTGAAAAAGTCTTTTCTTGGCTTAGAACTGGACAAGCAGTCTAGACTAGCTGGCTGTGGAGCCCCAGGGCTCTGACTTTTCCCAGCACTGGGATTGCCCAACCTCTTCTGCTTGGGTTCCGGTGATCAGGCTCAAGTCGTGCTTGCAAGGAAAGCAAGCTTAGCTTTACTGAATGAGGTGTCTTCCCAAGTCCCAGTTTAAGTTTTGTGTGTGGGGGCAAAGGACAACCTACAGTCGGTTCTCTTTCCACCATGTGGGTGCCTGTGGTTAAGTCAGGTTACCAGACTTGGCATCAAGTACCCTGCACCTACTTAACCATCCTGCTGGCCCTTACATTTTTGTCTTTTTTTTTAAACTGTTGTTTAAAAGCTAGAAATTAATAACCAGGGTTATAATAACCAGGGTTTTTTAAAGATTTATTTATTATGTATACAATGTTCTGTCTGGATATACACCTGCACGCCAGAAGAGAGCATCAGATCTCATTGTAGACGGTTGTGAGCCACCATGTGGTTGCTGGGAATTGAACTCAGGACCTCTGGAAGAGCAGCCAGTGCTCTTAACCTCTGAGTGATTTTTCTAGCCCTAATAACTAGGTTTTGATAAAAGCCTACTGTTTTCACCAAATGAAAAAATCCTTTAAACCCAGTTAGGGGAAAAACCTCGTAACTGCTTTGTTAGGGCATCTTGGGTGAGAAGACAGAGATCTCGGTGCCTGGTACTGGAGACAGGTTGGGAAGCTGGAGGCCATCTGCTGCCCCTGCCGTGGTGCCTGCATGCCTTGTTTCTCTAAGAGTATTGCCGAAGATCAAGTCATTATCAGAATCCACACAGACATAGTATGCAAATAATAGCACTGTGTAACACTGAGTATCCCTTAAGCAGTCACCATATTAGCAGCAGCAGCTTCTTCTTCCATTCCACAGGCTTTTTCTGTGTTGCCTTTGCTTTGTAGACTAGGCTGGCCTTGAACTCATAGAGGTCCTCTTGCTTCTACATCCTGAATGCTGGGATTACAGGTGTGAGGAGCTGTTTAGTAAATTAGCATATGCTAATTTAGTAAATAAGTATATGCAGCACAAACTTGAGGATCTGAGTTGAAAACTCTAGCAGCCACATAAAATCCCAGCACTGGGAGACTCGGTGGCCAGGCTGTCTAATCACACTAATTATCTCTAAATTTAGTGAAAAGACTTGTCTCAAAAAATAAAGTGGGAAGCAATTAAGAAGACACACACATACAGACACAGCATGATAGAATGTGTTTGAAATGTATAGAAAAATATTTCATATGTGAAAAGAGGGCAATTGCCTGACATACAGCTATCCTTTTATCTCCCTACAGAAAGTTTTTGTCATGCCAAACATGGATGATGTTTATATCCCTATAATGCACTCAGCCATGGACCCTCGCTCCACTTCCTGCCTCCTGAAAGAGCCACCTGTGGAGGCCTCTGACCAGCTGTGATGGGTGAAGATGGGACATTCCCGGTATTACGAGACCCATCTCAAGGCATGGGATTTGTGGCTGCCATCTGTGCTGTGGGGCTAGCCTTTACTGGTGCCACAGCCACGTCTCTTAAAGGACTGCTTCTGCCCTCTGCCTGCCGGTGCCCATTCCACTGTGAGGTGTCATTCCCCGCCCGCATCCAGCGACAAGTGTCTAGTTTGTCTGTTGAAAAGCTTTGACTGGCAAAGGAGACTGGAAGAACCATTGTGGTAGAGCCAGAATTTAACAACTGACTCACACCATGCCTTTTTTTTTTTTTTTTTTTTTAAGTCTACCAGGTTTTGTGACAGCAAATGAGCACATTCAGAGCAAAGCTGTACAACTGGAAGGCTTCCCCTGGCCTGACTCCTCCAAAGCTTTTCCTCAGGCAGCTGGTGCACACAGAACACTTTCCACTTTTTACGCATGACTGCAGCCCTCACGCCGGGAGAACGCCACTGTGCTCACCTGTGTGGAGCGCGGTTTTGTGAGCCATTTCATCGGTGGTAAAATAGGCAGAGCAACTTTCTTCATATTCAGTTGTGCATTTGGGAAGCAAGCAGCCATAGAACACACACACCCACACTTTCACATGGGGTGGGGACAGTGGGTTTCATGTGAACATCAGGCAAAGCCATGAGATCAAACCATCCCAAATGAAGTACAATCACCTTGCTTCTAACCAATCCTGATTATTTCTCAGAGACATGAGCATATGTGACAATGTCAAACACCGCACACAATGACCGATTGCTCCTCCCTGGTACTGATGGGATTGGCCCAGAGAGCCAGAGTCCAGGTGTTCTCTCGTTTTTCTGTGTGCTCTGGGAAGCTTCGCCGTGGGGTGGGAGGGCCTTCTAACTGGCTTGGGAGTTTTGCGGGCAGCCCCCTTCTCTGATGGCCAAATGAAGGACTGCTCTTTACTTTCTAAGGGTCAAGCACTACGTCTCCACATGCACTTGTGACCTTTCTTTAATGTTGCCAACTTAAGTTGATGCATTTGTGTCAGAATGTTTAGTTTACAAATTTGGGGGCTATAATTGTGTAATTTGCTTTAAGACCTAATACAAATTTGTCTAAAGCTGCACTCAATGTCAAAATTACCTTGGGTAACTTCTGATAATTTAGTTTATGTGGACAAAGCTAATAGTTTTTTTTAACAGCACCTTGCCTGAAGATGACGTTAAAGAAATTAATATATTGAAAAGTTATATTTGAGCCTTTATTTTTAATCATCCCATTAAAACATGACAAATTATTTGACCATTCCAGTCAGTGTACTGCTCTAATTTCTCATGGGTAGGCCCATTTGCCTGGCAGTTACATGTATCTTGTTCACTGGTCTTTCTCTGTGCAGTTAACTAAGTTGAAGACTAGGTAAGACACAAAAGGATCTCAAGATTCCACCACTGTACCCTATTGAGCATAGAATATTGTGTGGGGACTTTACAATCGCTTGCATTGTTTCACAAAATAAATTATCTCCTGTCAAACACCAGACAAGCATATTATTTTCTTAAGAGAAGCCCATAGAATAGTGAATGCAGAGCAGACTCTTGTACTTTCCTAGCCTCCAGCAATGTTGAGGTAGGTTACCTTGTGGAAAGATTATATGGACTATTTTCCAGATGAAAGATCCCCGGAGGGTATCTTCCGTCAGAGAGACCCCCTCCCAAAGATCAACGAGGCCATTCGGATGCAAACAGCAAGAGGCTTTTATTTTGATTCACGAGTACTCGGGGCGAAAAGTCATTCGGAAGACTTCCGCGCCCCCTAGATGGAAAGCTGGGGTTTTTATAGGGTTTTAGAGCAGTAGCAATAATACAGAAGCGAGAGAGCATGGTTACAGGGGGCTGATTGGTACATTTTCATGAGACCATGATTTGCGTCAAAGTTTGGCAGGGGCACCAAGATTCCAGGAGCTGGGTGGGTCAAGGGGGTCTGATGACCCCCTGACGTGACCCGCCACCTGTTATTTTGTCTTTCCCTATCTCAGTTGGAGCATTCTCTGACAGATATCTCATGAGGGTGGTCATAACAAGTTGTTTTTAGCTCAATTGGGGCGGCCTGACCACAAATATCCCAAGCGGGTGACACAGCTGAGTGTTTTCAGTAATTTTCCAGTTTCTCATCTGGCCTTCAGATTTTTACAAAACAGTGGTGTCTCACAAAATGGCGTTAGCTATGTTTAACTCAGGGTGAAGCTGGATCTTTCACAGAAAAACTGGTCTTTGGGACCTGCAAACTTAGTTTTTCCCTGTTGACCTCTGTTTACTCCAAAGGCCTCGAATCTTCCTAACTATTCTAATTGCTTCTGCTATTAAGCTGACAATAGTTTGCCTGAAGCTTCAAGCTTGTCAGAATACCCAACAAAGCAGCTTCACTCCAGTGCCATTTCCTTCGGGAAAGGAAAGAAATCTTACTAGGTGAGGGTCCTCAGTTATTCACTGTTTTACTTGATGGACTTTATGGTGCATACTGGAGGCTCAACCTGTCATGTCTGCTAGTCAGGCACCAAGCCTGTGACTTGCGACTCCTGTAGGAGGCCTCACCTAATTACGCACCCCGCCCTTAAGGCTTCTGCCCCCCTCAACACCCTTGTGCCACGGTGGCATTCCTACACCTCCAGGGCCGCCCCATTTCACCGCAGAGCCATGCACCTCAGTTACACCCGCCCCTGGGATCAGGACAAAGAACAGGACCTACTTAGCAAGGCACACGCGGGCCGTGTAGCTGGCGGTTAAAAGGGCCGCCCGCGACGGGCAGACGGCCCCAGTTATGCGCCAGCAATTGCTATGGCGCTGCAGCTTAACCCCCGGGACAACAGAGGTGCGCCGGGGGCTCAAAGGCAGCGCGTCGGGCAGTGACACACACGGACTCCAGCGCTACCGTCAGAACAACTTTATTCAGAGGTGTGGGGAAAGGCTGGAGAAGTCCACGCTGTCTGCGGTCCTCCGCAGGAAAGATCTGAAAGAGAAACGAAGGATGAGGGGCAGGAAGGTGGCCGGGCCCGCCACCCCCCGCTGCCGCCGCGGTCGGCTCAGACTCCGATTCGCATCACCCGGATCAGCAGTCTAACGCGTGCTTTGTATGGAGTGTCATCACCGCCGGCCGCCCACCCGCAAACTGTGCGGCCGCTCGGCCCACGGAAACGGCACACTACCTCGCAGGGGTCCCCGGCGCCAAGAGGACAAGACGCGCCTGCGGCCTTCACTTAAAGCAGGCCTCCGGAAGTTGCTGGGCGGGCTTTTGTGATGTTGACCAATTGGAAGCCAGATCTCTTGTCACGTGCACACGAGCAGCCGGATCATTGGCTATGCTTTCTGGGTCGTCTAGCGTGTGGACAGGTCCTCCAACCATAGAGATGGGAAGAAACTAAACCGCGTGTTGCGGGATGCTAGCTATTTCCGGTCCCCCCCCCCGCCCCCCGCTACTGGAAAGGCGTGGGTCTCACAACGAGACAAGTGGAAACGTGACGGTTGTGAGGTAGAAGGCGCTTAGACTGTGAACGAATCCTGATTTTGTGTGAATTTGTCGTTCGGCCTTTCTGTTCCTCAGTTCGGGATTATCCTCCCACATCCCGGCGTGATGACTCACTTGTCCGTAATTCCAGCCCTTGAGAGGCTTAAACGCCCAGTTAACATTTTTTATTTTGTATACTGTGACTTGGCTGGGAGAGTGTGTATTGTCGTTGATGCCGAAGCCGGTGAGGATGCGGTGCTTTGTTCCCATTACTTCTGTTGGCGAGTACAGAATGGGCCAACCGTTTTGGAAAAGGAGTTGGACACTTTGCTGTCAACAACCACTTGCCATCCCTGGGAATTTAAGAGAAATTTAAACTGGTGCGCACATAAAATCTCATGCATAGTTGTAAGTAGCAAAGTTACGCAAAAGCTTAAACCCCTAAATGGAAACATGCAAAGGCGCTTTAATAGGTAAATATAAACAAATAATGTTATCTATACAATCAAATGCTTGGCAAAATACAACAGTCTCTTGATAGACGTGATCCTTCAGAGTTTATAGTGGTCATCTTGCCTTTTCTTCAGAAAATGTCTTGGCTAGCCCAGGCTGGGCTTGAATTCATAATTCGTGCCCCAGCCTCCCAGGAGACTGGGAGTCAAGAGTGTGCTCCACCCCATTCAAAGAGCTTTATCATATTTAGCTTTATTGATATTCTCAGCTTTTTATCGTCTTTGTTTTTTTAACTCACCTTGAGTCCCTGGCTCTTCTGGTTTCTTTTTATTGATTGATTGATTGATTGATTTAATTCCCTGTGCATTGGTCTGAAGGAAGGGTCAGAATCCCTGGAACTGGAGTCATAGACAGTGTGAGCTGCCATGTCGGTGCTGGGAATTGAACCCAGTTCCTTGGGAAGGGCAGATAGTGCTCTTCACCACTGAACCATCTCTCCAACTGAATTTCTCTATATACTCTTGGCAGTCCTGGAACTCTGTATACCAGGCTGGCCTCGAACTCAATGATCCACCTGCCTCTGCCTCCTGAGTGCAGGTGTCACTACACCTGCCTAGTTTCAAAAAATAGATTTTTAGGAGCCTGGCACGGTGGCACATGCCTGTAATCTCAGCACTCAGGAAGGCAGAAGCAGATCTTTGAGAGTTCAAGGTCAGCTTGGTCTACAAAGTGAGTCCAGGACAGCTAAGTCAAGGCTACACAGAGAAACCCTGTCTCAAAAAACAAAAAAAAAACAAAAAAAAAAAAAAATAGATTCTTAGATTATTAATGTAGACCTTTTCTAGCAACCCATTAAAGGCTATACTTTTCACATTAAGGCTTGCTTTAAAGGCATCCCATGGATTATATTTTGTTTTCATTAATATTCGGCTCAGAGTGTTTTCTAATGTCCCTTTGGTCTTTCTCTTTTTACTGATGGGTTATTTTGAAAAGTGATGTTAGCTGGGTGCGGTGGTACACATTTGCAAAACCAGCACTGGAAGATGGAGGCGGGAGAATCAGAAATTCAACATCAGCCTTGGCTACTTATGGAGTTCACGGCCAGGCTGGACAGTGTGAGACCTTGCCCAGAAAACAGGAGCTGGAGAGATATTACCTGACCCCCGTGGCTTAGGATGTAAACTTCTCAGCTACTGCTCCAGCACCATGCCTGTCTGCTTCCTGCCATGATGGTCATGGACTGATAACTGTAAAACTCTAAAACTGTAAGCAAGCCCCAGTTAAATGATTTATCAGAGTTGCCTTGGTCATGGTGTCTCTTCATAGCAAACTGAGGTCACCAGGCTTGTGTGGCAAGCACCTCAACCCATGGAGGCATCTGGCTGTCACTGTGAAGCATCTGGTTTTGAACACTTCCTCGTAGCATCCCTATGGAATGGTTACAGGTAGAGAGCAGAGGAGCCACTGAACAGCCACGATGCACAGGACGACCTCTGTAGCCTGAGACTATCTGACCAGATTTTAAAAACAAACCTGGCCCCAACCTGTTGACAGTACAGAGACTGAAAAAGCCTGTCTTCCAACTCTGGTTTCTCTTCTATCAGCAAATGAGAAAATGTTGAAATCTGATGTGCATTTGGTTTTGTTGTCGCCAATTGTGCTGAGCTTGGCTTTGATTTCAAGTTCAACTTTAAGGTTATCTACACATTGAGGATTGCTGAGTTTCATTCATAAGTGGACGCTTTCATCATTGTGAAATATCCCTCTATTTCTGGTAATATTCCTTACTTCAGAGCTAGCTTTTCTGACAATGAGCACAACCTTCCAAGTCTCCCCACCCCCAGATAAGCCCTTGTTTTATGGCGCAGGCCAGTCTCCAGTTCTCTGTGTAGCCCATGCCGACCTCCTGCGTTAGCTTCTCTAGGGCTCGGATTATAGCTGTGTGCTGCCACGCCTGAACAACGGTCTTTAGGGTAATTTTGATAAGGTCCTTCTTTGTCTTTCTCTGTCTTCTGACTTTTAGCTCCTCCGTATTTATTTTTGGATTTATTTCTTATAAAATCTCATAGTTGAGTCTTGAGATTTCGAGGTTGGTTGTCTACGTTTTTAAAAATGATGTATTTTATTTTATGTGTGTGGTTGTTTTGCCAGTGCATATGTCTGTGCACCACCTGTGTGCGGTGCCCACAGAGGCCAGAAGAAAGTGTCGGATCCCCTGGACTGGAGTGTCAGGCAGTTGTGAGCTGCCATGTGGGTGCTGAGAATTGAACCCAGGTTCTCTGGAAGAGCAGCCCATGCTCTTACCCAGTGAGCCACCTCTCCAGCCCCCAGGGCTGCCTTTTAACTAGTATATGTAGACCATTTATATCTCTTTAATACTTTTACTGAAAAATAACTTACCTGCCCATTTAGAATATATGGCTTTGCTATATTAACAGAGTTGGGTGTCATTACCACTATTAACTTTAGAATGTTTTCATTGGCCCAGAAAGAACCCCTATGCCCTGGTCATTACTTCCCACTTTCCTCATCCCCTCCTCCAGCACTAAGCAGCCACTCCTTTACTTTCTGGCTCTTCCCCTTGAGCACTTTATGTGAATGGGATGGTAACAATGTGAACCTTTACAGCTTTTACTTAACATTTCAAGATTAAGATCTTGCACTATTCTTCATCCATTTTGATTGCTAAATAGTATTCATTAAGTGGATATACCACTTTTTTGTTTGTTTTTATTTGTGTGTGTAAGGGGGTTGTATAGGGAAGAAGGTAAGGTGTGCAAGCTCATGCCATGGCACACAGATGAGAGAACAACTTCAGATGTCATTCCTCATCTTCCATCTTGTTTGAGACAAGGTCTCTCTCTCTCTCTCTCTCTCTCTCTTGTTTTTTCAAGATAAGGTTTCTCTGTGTAGCCTTGGCTGTCCTAGAACTCACTCTGTAGACCAGGCTAGCCTCGAACTCAGAAATCTGCCTGTTTCTGACTCCCGAGAGCTGGAATTAAAGGCATGCACTACAACCAGTGGGCAAGACACGGTCTCTTGTTTGCTGCTTTGTATTGTGGGCTAGCTAGCCCATGAGCAGGATTCTCTTGCATCAGCCTCCCATCTTGACATAGGAGGATTGGATTACAGGTGTAATGACATCATAGCCGGCTTTACATGGGTCTGGGGATCTGAACTCAGGTCTTCAAGTGTGAGCAGCAACTGCTTTACCCACTGAACTCTCTCCTCAGCCCCATGGGTGGTGCGCACTGGGACTGCTTCCACGTTGGAGAAATTATAAATGACACGGAGTCCTGGGTTCCATCCCCAACGCTGCACAAACCTGCTGAGGTAGCGCAAAATCACCTAAGGTTTAATTACTTTTTAAAAGTTTTATTATGTTTTCTATGTGATGTGCGTGTGCCCACAATATCACAGGAAGGAAAAGAGCAGAGAGTCTGGAGGAAAGCCAGGAAATGATCATATCCCAGGAGGATGTGTTCAAGAGCTCTTGAGCAGCCCAGAATGAAACAGTGGTCCAGGGAAAACAGGATGAAGCCAGACCTCCTCGGAGATTTACTAGAGGAAGGGAGCTTATGAGCCGCCTAAGAGAGGTTTCCAAAGAGTTCTATGGAATTAGGCCGAATAAGGGATGAGGAGGGCTAGGTGGTGCGGAGATGGAGGTGTTTTGTGAGGATGGTCATATCCATACTGGACCTGAGATTACTAATACATGATAACACTCTGCCGTGGCATCATAGCCTTGGCACAGTGTGTGTGGAACACAAGAGCTCAGAAGCGAGAGAGCACATAACCAGTGAGGGTTAGTCTGAGGTACCCTAGAGGAAGTAGGCCTACACCCTGAGCCAGCTGGCTGGTGCTTTTTCACATTCTTTTGCACAACTTCATATGGTTTCAAACAAGGCTCATAGTCAGCACGTTTGTGCCAACTTGAGGCTCTTCTTAGTGTAGTTTGCCTTCAATATCAGTGGGTTTCATATCTGGATTCAACCAACCACAGGTCAGAATTATTTGGGTTTTTAAAAATTGCAGCTATGTTGAACGCATACAGGCTGTTTTTTTTTTTTTTCCCCTCATGGTTCTTCCCAAATAATACTGTGCAGTAGGTATCACAGATTATCCAGGGATAACTTAGATTTTTAAAGTATACAGGAGGATATCAGGAAGCTATATATAGACATATGCAAATGTGATGCCATTTTATTAATATAGAAGGGATGTGAATGGGATTTTGGTATCTGTAGATTTTGAGGCTTCTGAAGCCCATCCTCTAAAATATAGAGGGAATATGGTTGATACTCCAGGAACTGCTACTGTCTTCTACCTACAGTTACGGCACACATAACAGGACAGTGTCATAATATTATGGGCATGGGGCAAGAGTGACAACCAGGGACCGGTGAGATGGCTCAGCAGGCGAAGGTGCTTGTTGCCTGATGGCCTGAGAACCCAGAACCCACTAGGTCGAAGGAGGGAACTGACTGATCTCCACAAGAGGCATGCATACACACACACACACACACACACACACACACACACACACAAATAAATATGATTAAAAAAAAGAAGAGCAATCAGGTGAGGGTGGAACTCGTCGTAGCTTCCATCAGAGCTAAATAAAGCTGAGAAACTAACCTCTGGGCTCTTGTTTGATTTTAGGTTTTGTTTGTTTGTTTGGTTAATCTTGTTTTCTTTTGATTTTTTTTTTCTTTTTAAAGCTGGTTTCATGATGTAGCTCTGGCTGTTCTGGAACTCACTATGTAGACCACACTGGCCTTGAACTCACAGAGACCCTCTTGCCTCTGTCTCTTGAATGATGGTGTTAAAGGCCTGGGCAACTGTTCCCAGTTAGTTTGGTTTGTTTTTGATGTAGGGTTTCATACAGCCCAAACTGGCCTCTACCTTGCGGTATAGTTGAGGAGAGCCTAGGCTCCTCCCCGTCTCTGACTCCCTAAGTGCTGTGCTTATAGATATGAGGCCCCACACCTTGTTGATCTGTGGGCTCTAACTGGGTTTTGCCTCTTCCTGGTTGTCTTCTTTACTGGGCTGTTTGCCTCTCTTGATTTTAGTGTATCAGGTATTTGCATGTCTTTTGACAAGGTTTTGCCCAGTAGCCTAGGCTGACCTTGAATTTATCTAGTTTGGCCTCAGATTCTCAGCAGTACTCCTGCCTTGGCCACTCAAATGATGGGATTACAGGCATGGGCCACTATGCTCAGGTTTAATGTATTCTCTATAAAATGTGTCTAATTAGTAGCTAACTGATAGAACTATTGCACAAGATGACCCTACAGGCAAATGTTTGCACATTTCCAAATAACAGCAAACGAAAAGTAGTAGCAGCATTGATGAGCCCTAAGCACTTTTGTGCCTGGAGGTAGCCCAGTGGTAGAGTACTTGCCTAGCATCCCCAAGGCTTAGGGATTGATCTCCAACACAGAAGAAACGGAGTGAGGAGGGAAAGTGGGAAGGAATGGACAGGAGCAAGAGCAAGCTTTTGCAATCTAAGAAAGTACATACAGTAGTGACAAGACTGGATCCTGGTTGTCGTCTTGTGTTAAGTAGAAGTGCTTGGAACAAGATGCACAACCGTTTTCAATCCTGTTGTCTTACAGTAAGAGCCAACAGACCGAACTACACCCAGTAATAGCAGCCTTCACGTTTTCGTTAAACCTTACATTAGGAAGGCGTTACATCTTTTTCTAACTTCACTTTACTTAACCCATAACTACCCCACAAGTATTGTTAATTCAAGTCTGTCCAGACAGCAGCTTGGAGGTCACTTTAAAAAATGATTTGGCACTGGGCATGGTGGCTCATGCCTGTAATCTGTAATCCCAGCACTTGGGAGGCAGAAACAGGCGGATTTCTGTGAGTTTGAGGCCAGCCTGGTCTACAAAGCAAGTCCAGGACAGCCAAGGTTACACAGAGAAACCCTGTCTTGAAAAAAAACAAAACCCAAAACAACAACAACAAAAATTGAGGCTGGAAAGATCTCAGTGGTTACAACACTGGCTTCTCTTTGCAGAGGTCCCGAGTTCAATTCCCAGCACCCACATGGTGACTCAGAACCATCTATAAAGCTGGGGATGGTGGCGCATGCCTGTGATCCTAGCACTCAGGAGGCAGAGGCAAGCGGAATTCTGAGGAAAGTCTCTATAGAGTGAGTCCAGGACAGCTGGGGCTCTGTTACACAGAGAAACCCTGTTACCAAAACCAAATAAACAAGCAAACAACAACAAAGATTTGGCTTTTTCTGGTGAAAAGATGTGCGGTTTCAAAAATGACCTCCCTTTTAGAAGCTTTTTCTAAATGGTACCCTTACAAGATGGTTGAGCAGGTAAAGGCAGTGGCAGCCACACCTGCTGACTTGAGGGTGGAGAGAACCACCTCATGAAAGCTGTCCTCCGACCTCCAAACACGAGTGCTTCCACACACAGTAAATAAGTGTAACGTTAAAAAAAAAAACGTACATAGCTACTATCTCGCTTATCAGCCATGTGCAGTCAACTTAACAATCATAAAATGAAAGTTTTAGGTTGTCAATGAGATTAAAGACCTCCAAGTCTAGGTCACAACTTCTTCCGCTAGAGGGCAGCATTTCCTAAAACAAACACTAAGAATTCCCTGCCAGTGGGTTTTAACACTGGCTATCCACAGTGAGCTGGACTGGCCTCTGCTGCCTCCAGGCACCTGCGGGAAGTGTAAAATACACAGATTTCTAGACTCTGCCCTGCATATACTGAATCAGTCAGGAAGGAAGCACGAAAGATATTGGAAATAGGTTTCTTAGAAGCTCTTCAAGAAAAACAAGATTTGGCTAACTCACTTTCTCTCACCTCCCCAGACATACTTTAGTCTTCTTGCAGTCTTTGCTGAATCTAACGTGTGTATGTGTGTGGGGGGGGCTACTTTGCATTAACACTATAACCTTGACCTTTACTTTTTTATGTTTACTTGTGTGTGCATGTATTTGTGTGGGCATTCCTGTCACAGTGTGCCTGTGGAGGTCAGAGGACAACTTTTGGGAGTCCGTTTTTTCTTCACACCATGCAGATGCTGGGAATTGAGCTCAGGCGACAAGGCTTGACAGCAAGCAAGGCCAGTTCATCCTGGCCTTTTAAAACGGGTTATTTAATACGACTTCATGAAGATGGTTTCCTGTCTATTTTCAGGACTTTATATGGGCAGGTCTATTTCAGAAAAGCCCTAAAATATTTCAGTTTTTGTATTTAAGCAGTGATGCCAGCTTTTGCTTTTTTTTTTTCTTTTCTTTTCTTTTCTTTTTGAGACAGGGTTTCTCTGTCACAGGCATGCACCACCATGCCCAGCTAACTAGCTTTTGCTTTACCATAAGTAAAACATTGTTTCAGGGGAGCTGGAGAGATGGCTCAGAGGTTAAGAGCGCCATCTGCTCTTCCAGAGGACCCAGTTATGATTTCCAGCACCCACATGGCAGCTAACAACTGTCTATAACTCCAGTTCCAGGAGATCTGGCATCCTCACATAGACACACATGCAGCAAAACACCAATGCACATAAAAATAAGTAAATCTCTTTTTAGTTTTTATTTTTTGGTGTTTCGAGATAGCGTTTCTCTGTGTAGCCTTGGCTGTCCTGGAACTCACTCTGTAGGCTGGCCTGGAACTCATGAGATCCACCTGCCTCTGCCTCCCAAGTGCTGGAATTAAAGGTCTGTGTCACAACTGCCCAGCTTAAATAAATCTTTTTAAAAGCCTTATTTGAAGAAGAAGAAGACGAGGAAGAAGAGGAGAAGGAAGAAAAGGAAAAGGAAGAAGAGGAAGAAGATGATAATGAAGAAGAAGAAAGTTGTTTCGGGCTACATGTGACTGTGGAGCAAGATTATGGCAACTCAACCATGAATAAAAAGCACCAGCATTTGTCAGCTGAATTGCCAATCAAGGGGAAAAGTGCATAAGCTTGAAGGCTGATCAAGCCTGAAACAACCTGGTGGTAGAGAGGAAATTTCAAGAACTTATAGCAGGGCAATTAAAGCCAAAGGATTTCATCAACTTACTACAAGATAAATATTCCTACCTGGCTCATGGTCCTTGGATGGTTTCTGTTTGTTTTGGAATCTTAAAAAAACTGATTTATGAGTCAGATTGAGGTTGCCCTTCCTTTTGTGCTCCATCTGTTACCTTTACAGGGTCACTGTGACATTTTGAATTGTCAAAGAGTTCCAGCACAGCAAGTTCCCCTCTTAGATCTTTTCCCCTTTGTATTTTCATGTAGCCCAGGCTGGCCTCAGACTCTCTATGTAGTTGAAGTTGGCCTTGAACTACTAGGCCTCTTGCCTCTCCCTCCTAAATGGTGGTCTGACAGTTCTGTTCCATCCTCAGCTCCTCCCCTAGATTTATATGTTGGAGGAAATACACAGGAATATGAAAGCAAGTTTTTATTTTTTAATGTATGTGTGTGTGTGTGTGTGTAAGAACACAGATGCCCACAGAGACTAGGCATGCTAGATGCCCCTGGCACCCTCAATGTGAGTGATGGGAACTGAACTTGGATCCTCTGGGAAAGCAGAAGTGAGCATGACTGCTAAACCATCTCTCCAGCCCCAAGGCAGTTTTTTTAAATCAAACTTTCAAAAAAACTTCAAAGTTTCTTACTGTGTGATATGTGAGTATGTGCATGTAGAGGTCAGAGGACAACTTCCAGGAGGTTCTTCTCCCCTTTCACTAATAGTGGGGACCGAACTCAGGTCATCGAGCTTGTGCCCCAAGCCTTTCCCTCTGCTGAGTGTCACCTTGCTGTCTCCAAGGGCCTTTATTTGAAAACCCAAGCATATGGTCTTACAGGTCCTGTTGTCTGATCAATCGCTGGAGTGTTTTGTTTTGTTTTACTTTTTCCTGGTTCAGGGCTCTAGGCGCTGCGTGGCCATGTGGGCCGCCATGCTCAGGAGTGCTGTAGTCCTCCACATTCTGCCAATCCCAAACTTATTTGCATTGAGACATGTGAATGATGCTTCAAATTGTGTCTGCTGTTTTCAGCATTTCTGAATTTCCCCCTTCCCAGGCTGGTGCTGGATTCCAGTGCATGATGGGAGTTGCCCCGGATTGGGGATGGAGGTGGGAATAGGAACTCTTGATACGGGATTTGGTCTTCCTAGGCACAGTTCTGTTATGGTCAAATAGAGTTGACTCAAAGCGCACACAGACTGGACACTTAGGGCACCCGCGCCCACACCTCTATACACTATACTATGCTATTTTTTCTCCGTAGGGTTACTTTTTCATTTCAAAACACCTGAAAGTTACTGCAGGCTGTCAAAGGATTAAGCCAGAATGAACATCAGAGAATTTGCCCCCCCCCCCCCCATTTCCCTCGCTCCATGGCCTCATGTAACCTAGGCTGGCCTCAAACTCACTAGGTGGCCAAGGATTATTTTGAAATGCTGCTCCTTCTGCCTCCATCTCCAGGGATTACAGGTGTGGGCCAACACAGCCAGTTTTTGGAGTGCTGGAGATGCAGCCCGGTGCCTCTTGTAATGGCTCTGTCAACAGAGCTACAAGCCGCAGCAACTCCTGCTAGAATTAGAACTCAGCTACTTTGTCCTTGTCCACCGAATGCTAGTGTAGTCTTTCCTGTGTAAACAAGTTTCCCTCCCTCTTCCAGCATCAGTGGAGGGCAGCTTGGGACCCAGCGACCAATAACCCACAACCTTGCCTCAGCCCACCCTCTCCCTCCAAGGAGGTGTGACACATGTCATGTCAAGCTTCACCAGGCCGCATCCACAAAGGTCACGTAAACACGTATGACACAAGGAGCCCACATGATTTCCTTCTTAGAATTTTTGGTGAATGACTTGGCTGCGGTTCATCCCGAGGGGAAGGATGGCTGTTGGACACGATTTGTGGGGAATTCCTGAGGGCAAGGGAAGAAAGGGGCCTTCAGGGCTGGGATGAGGCACAGCTGGAAGACCCTCCGTAATGAACTCAGAGGCAGCGGCTCAGGCCCGAATTCCCGCCAGCTGCTGAAACCCTTGCTCCGGAGGTCGCCTAGGCAACCCTAGTAAGTGGTTGCTGGCAGCCGGGAGACTGGAGAGCTTTTGGGCATCCCCTTTTTTCCAGACCAAGCCTGGCGCCACGGGTCCTTCGTCGGGCGAGTGGGGCTTCTTGTGGGGTGGCAGATGTCATTTTTCCTTGGCCTGCGGACAAGTTTCTCCATTCAAAAGCACAGCTCCCACAAACACCGAGAGCTTCTAATGCCCAAGGACAGTAGGCTGCTAGAAGCCAGCCCCTCCTCCGCCTCGCCCTAACCCCGCCCTCCAGCGTTGGCCACGCCCCGTAACCAGCGTAGGCCCCTCCCCACCAGACGGTGACTCCGCCTTCCACAGCCCCCCGCCTCCGGGACCGCCCTTTGGCCCGCCCCGACCGGAAGAAGCCGGGGCACAAGGCACTTATAGGGCTGGGAATGGGGGTGTTGCCGCCGCCCAGCCAGCTCCGTGTCCACCGGTCCCCTGTCGGTGCCGCGCTGTCGTCGCGGCGCCCCCGTCCAGCCCTCCGTCCGCGCCGCCCCCAGACCCGGCCGGCGGGGCCCGGAGCCAGGGCCACGTCCCCGCCATGCCGGCCCAGTGGCTGTTGCTCCTGCTGACGCTGCTGCTATCGCCGCCCGGCCCCGGGGTGAGTAACCGGGGAGTGCGGCGCGGGGACAGGCCGGCTCGCGGCGCCGGGGCTGGCGTCCGAGCCGGGCCGCGGCGGCGGGAGGCCGGGCGCCGCAGCCGAGGCAGC
>NW_026596131.1:2584107-2609352 GCF_907164565.1 Psammomys obesus | reverse complement strand
CCAGGGCCCGGGACGCGCGCCTCGGAGCCGGCTCCCGGAGGCCCGGGCCCCGGGCGTGCTGCCCACCTGCCCCGCCGTCCCCACAGGTGGGCGCCCGCGGTGGCCGCCGAGGGACACCCGAAGCCGGGCGAGGCGGCCGGTGACTGCAGTTTGGAATCTTTGCTCCAAAGTTCTTAAAAATGAGACTTCGGGAAGCGATCGCAGCCGGGAATGGGCACCGCGGTTTTTGTTTGTTTTTTACCCAGCCGCTGGGTTCTGCTCACCTGCCCCGAAGGTTGCTTTATATTCGGAGGCAGGGGCCTCCCATGAGTGTAACTGGGTTTGCTAGAGAGTGAAGGCGTCATTAAACAAGTTAAGCCTTGGACCCTTTTAAAGACCCGGTGTGTGGGCCAGAGTTAAGTCACTCCATAACTTAAAGCTGTCTCACGTGTGCGGCCGTCAGAAATGTCTGTCTTTTTTTTTTTTTTTTTTTTCCCTCTGGAGAAGAATTATGGATCGGGTTTATGTTTATCTAACTCTTTATCCACTCAGGATTTGGACACTGACTAAAGAGGACATTTTGTGGGCGGACATGGCTGTTTTCATTTTTTTGGGGGTGGGGGTTGGAAGAACTGAGGGCTTAAAATATTATTTTTTTGTTTTTTATAAAACGCAGTGTTCAGGATGTGGGCATGACATAGTTGTTCTGGTTCTGTTTAATGACCTCTTTGAAGGTACCGTGTTCCCCTTAATATGGCATATCGTGTACCAGGTGTCCTGGTGGAAGGCTGACAGTGTTTGGAGACCTGCCGGCCAGCCGTGTTGTTAGCTCAGGCGAACTCTTTGAACTCTTAGGCCTTGTAGGTAAATAATTGTGCACTCGGAGTAACGAGAACTTAGAATTTAGAAACTACTGAAGTATTACAGACGGTCAACTTTTCAAATTCAAGGTGTTTGTTTTGTTTTGTTTTGTTTCCAAAGATAATTTTATATGTATTTTCTTCATGGCAAACCCAAGGTTTTGTGTGTGTGTGTGTGTGTGTGTGTGTGTGTGTGTGTTTCCCTCCTCCTAATTAAAAAGAAAAGATCTACTTTTCACAACCCAAGACCAGGTTTTGAACTTGAACACTTCACCTTGGGTTGATTGATTGCTGCATGGTATCTGCTCACAAATAAGAGTATAAATGGAATGTTTGATGTGGAAATCGATCGTTTCATATTTTCACAGCCAAGGTATACATGGTTTTCTCACAGCTTTGCAATTACTCTTCTTTTACTGGATTCTAGTGTCATCCAGCAACACAGGATAAGGAACCAAAAATAACTATTTAGCTTTAGTTTATATGTAAGTATTTTCAGGTTGTGCTTAGAAACCCAAACTTGTCACAGTTCATGTAAAAGATTCCAGACCCTGCCTTGGGTAGTGGGCAGGCGGATCCCTTAGTTCAGGACAGCCAGGGCTACCCAGAGAAATCCTGTCTTAGGAAAACAAAAAAGATTCAAGGTTGTTTTGCTGTAACTCTTTTAGATGAAAGGTCAGGACTTCACTTTCAGATTTTTCTTCTAATAAAAGATTCTAACTCCAAACATAGTAAGATTTGGTATTTTAACTTTGAAGTGGAAGGTGGAGTGGGATTCATACTTACTGTAGGCAGCAGTGACAGAGTACGGCAGCTGGTAAGTCACACAGACCCGAGTTCTAACTCGGGTAGCTTGCTAGCTGTCTCCCCAGGCAAGTTCTTTTACTTGGTAGGGACTGTGTTTCCTGATGTGTGAAATGGGGACAGCTAAAGCTTAGGAGGGAGGGTACCTTGCACATATTGGTCAGTGTATGTTCATTTCATCTCCTTATCAGGGTGCCTTTTACTCTTTTATCATTTTAAGTTGTGCTGTGCAGCCTCAGGGAGTGTGTTTTTTTTGTTTTGTTTTGTTTTTTGTTGTTTTTTCAAGACAGGGTTTCTCTGTGTAGCCTTGGCTGCCCTGGACTTGATTTGTAGACCAGACTGGCCTTGAACTCACAGAGATCCTCCTGCCTCTCTCTCTCTCCAAAGTGCTGGGATTAAAGGCATGCACCACTACCATCTGGCTTTTAATAATTTTTTTAATGGTTATTTTGTTTTGAATGATGAAGTAGCTATTACATTGGAAGCAATTCTGTGATTTTCTTTCAGAGGGTGTTTTTTCATTGAGCCAGACACTGACTCATTATTGGTTAAGACACTAGGCTACAAGATCCAAAATGCAGTGACATTCTTATTTGTTAAGTACTGAGGCTGCTTTTGCCAATCCAAAATGTGCTTTAGCTAGTCACATTTTATAGTTTTCCCTTTCTTCCAAGATCCTCATACCTAAGGTTGGGTAATTTTACACGGTTACCACTTCAAGATTGGCAGCATGTGAGACCAAGTGCTTTTGTTAAAAAAAAAAAAAAAAGGAACACTCAGCTAAGATATATCAAGTTTATTTAGTCAGTATTTGGTTTGATGGGGGTTAAGAAGAAGCCACTGAGAACCAAGAACCATATGTATAAGAAACACGTTGTACTTAAAAGAGATAAATCTCAACCGGAAATGGCCTTGTTTATAATTTTCTTTGAGTATCACCTGAATGAATTATCCTTGTAGGAAACATGGAGTTGTGTGGCTGTGAGTGAGATGTTTCATTGCTGATGTTATCAGGATGGTTGATCATGAAATCAAATTGTAGTTGTGCACACATGTATGTTTCATTAATTTAGTTGCCCACTCAGCTTTCTTCAGGATAGTGTTTCAGAACTGTATGTGAGACTTGCTCTAAAGAAAGAGCATTTATAGAGGACCTGGGTTCGATTCCCAGCACCCACACAGAGGCAGTCTGTAATACCAGTTTCACGGGATCCAACACCCTCGTCTAACCTCTGCAGGTACCAGACATGCGTGTGGTGCATATAAATATATATATATATATATATATATATATATATATATATATATATATAGTGTGTGTGTGTATGTGTGTGTATATATGTTGGCAAACATATACATAATAAAAAATATTTTTTTCAAAGTTCGAAGGCAGAGCAATGGTCATGAGTAGGAATCCATAAGCCAACATTTCTTCATGTTGTCTGGTAGCATAGTTCCACCTCCATGGATCTAGGGAGATAGTTATTTGCTTGCTTTAGGCTTCCCATGCCATTTTTAGGTTGAAGAATCCTTGGATGACTTTATTTTTATTGAGTTTCTCCTTGCCTTTGAGATCTAAAGTCACCTGTAATTTTAGTCTTTTGTGTGTTTTATAATGATCGACTATCTCCTCCACAGAAAAGATGGAGAAGAGAAATACCTAATGTCATTTTAATGGATTCATTTGGGGGCTATCACCTAGCAAGATTAGAGTGTGGCGCTGACTTAAAAAGCAGGGCTGTTGAGTCATACTCTGAATAATAAGGGTGTTGGTTGGCTGTGTCTTCCGGATGCTGAAGATTGTGCTGTGGCTTTAGCTTTACCATATTCCGACTTGTCTACCTAAGAGTGACATATTGTAGACATATTTGGACGACTACAACGCACCCTACTGGGAAAAGTGGAAATTAAAAGCAAATTACCATAATGTCATTATTTGTATTTCTTTTTAAAAATTTAACCTTCATTCACGTAAAAAGCATTTGAGCTTTTGTGTCTCCCCACAGTTTAGGGAATGAGGTCCTGATTGGGCTGAAAAGCATTGAGCCATGGTTTGCCTAACAGTTGCCTTGCTGGAGTCCTGGGGTTGTTTCCAATTCCCAGACTTATAAGAAAAGGTGTACTGCCTTTTATTCAGGGGCACAAAGGGACACACACACACACACACACGGCACATGCATGTGCTCTTTTCTGTATGATAACATGGCGAATTTCAAAAACTTTCAAAGCCAGGCAGTGGTGATAAACACCTTTAATCCCATCACCTGGGAAGCAGAAGCAGGCGGATTTCTATGACTTTGAATCTAGCCTGGTTTACAAAATGAGTTCCAGGACAGCTAAGGCTACACAGAAAAATCTGGTCTCAAAAACCAACCAACCAGACAAACAAAAAACCAAACAACAAAAATATTGAAAACAATCCTTACTGAGGAAAAAGATGGAAAGGATAGATAAGCCTGAATTAAACAGAACGAGGTGAAACTAAACCCTTCTATAATCATTGCAAACCAAACCTCACCTCCATTAACCTTTTCAACAGCTTTGTGAGACTAGTTGACTCATTAAAAAGTTTAATCCCATAGTTTTTAGTTTAGTGATAGAATTGTACAACCATCTCCACAAGTTATTTTACAACATTTTCATTGTCACTAAAAGAAGCTCCATGCTTGTTACTCCCTTTTCTCACCTCAGCCTCAGAGCAACACTCACCTACTTTTCCATATGGATGAAATCATGTATACTAGTGTCTTATAACTGGTTCTTTGATATAGCGTTGTGTATCAAAGGTTTTTTTCAAGGTTCATATAGAATACAACAGTAACTTTTTCTTTTAGTTACAGAGTAATGTATATATGTGTGGCTACATATATCCGAGCAGTTGATGGTCATGTGGATTATTTCTACTTTGGGGCTACTATGGCTGCTGCTAAAAACACTTAGGTGTTAGTTTCTGAACAAATCCATGGTTTTTATTTTTGGGTTTTTTGTTGTTGTTGTTTTTGGTGTAGAATTGCTGGATCATATGATAACTATATATTTAACCTTTTGATGAATGGCCAGACTTCTCTAAAATCAGCCTCTCTAATTTACATTCTCACCTGCAATGTACATGAGGGCACTTACTGTCTTTTCTTACAGTTTTCTAATGGGTATGAGTGGTAATTCATATCACTAATGGGTGGTTCAGTGTGGTTTTGATCTGCATTTCCTTGGTGATTAATCTACTATTATCTTGATATTCTTTCAGACATTTTTTTCTGTGCATGAATTTACACAGATGACATTTTTCTTCCCCAGAAAACAGAAATAGAGATTTCTCTATCAGTAAATTCAATTCTGTAACATCTTACTGTCTACATAGTACTTCAGAATGGAGATTCCATAATTTGGCCGTTTAGATAATGCAGGTGTTTTAAATTTTTTTTTTTCCCCCAGAGCTGAAGACTGAACCCAGGGTCTTGTGTTTGCTAGCCAAGCACTCTACTACTGAGCTAAATCCCCAACCCCCAAAATTTTGATTACTATAAATAATGTGAACCACCTTGTTGCTAAACTCTTGTATGTATGTTAACTGCTTAATTTCCTGGGAATAAGTTTCTGGAACTGAGATTTCTGATCATATATGTAGGTTTATAGTTCTCTTCTGAACCCTCAAGCACCACTGTATGTTTGTTTCTTAATTTTATTACTTTTACTTTATATGTACAGGTGTATGTGTACCCCATGCATGCCTGGCACCCACAGAGACCATATCAGATTCTCCGGGAACTGGAGTCAGGGTTGTGAGGCACCGTGTGGGTGCTGGGAATCGAACCCAGGTCCTCCGGAAGAACAGCCAGTGCTCTCAGTCACTGAGCCAGCTCTCCAATTATCGGATGTTTTAAAGCATAACTCCAACTTCACAGTTGTTTTATGACAACGATTTTAGAGTAAGCTGTTTTCTTGTAGAAGTGTGGATTCTTAAGTTGGGTGAAAATGTTTGGTTTGTGTTTTCAGGAAGAAAATAACATCGGCAGTGTCCCTGACCCCTGTGTCACTAAGCGTTGCTGAGAAGATGCTTTATTCTGGCTTTTTAACTAGCACTGTCACAGCTTCCTTTGCTCTGTAGTGGTTTCAGATTAGCTTTCTAACACATGCAGCACCACGAACACTCTGAAATACCTCAGGGTAACCCCATGACCTTAGTTTTGATGATAGCCCGTCTCTTGCAGATAAAATTCTTAGTATGCTGGGTTAGGAGGCCATTTAAAGTTTCGCCTGAAGACTTTTCATAAATGAAGAGCTAATGTCCTTTTGGAGGCTCCTGCTCTTTCCACGGCTTGTCCTCGCAGCTGTTGTTCTTTCGAAGATTAAAGTACCAATTGATAAAAAGGTTATCACTTTAGTATGGCTTTTTGTTTTTTGCTTTGTTTTGTTTTTTTTGCGTTATCTTTCTCTACAAACATACCTGAACCTATTCATCCCCTCCCCCACAAAAAAAGGTGTCACACTCAAAATAATCACTCCTTCAGGGTCAATTTACATATTATACAAATCTATCCACTTTTTTTCTTTAACATTGTGGTTGTGTCATTTATAACTTTCTAATCATGTAGTTATTAATTGTGAGACAGGGTCTCTCTCTGTAGAGCCCTGGTTGTCCTGGATATCACTGGTGTAGTCCAGGCTGGCTTTGAACTCACAGAGATTGCCCTGCCTCTGCCTCATGAGTGCTGGGATCAAAGGTGTGTGCTACTATGTCCAACACCAAAATAACTTTAAAATCTGTTGTTGTTATTTAGGTTTTTTGTTTGGTTTTGGTTTTGGTTTTTCAAGACAAGGTTTCTCTGTGTATCCTTGGCTAACCTGGACTTTCTTTGTAGACCAGGCTGGCTTAGTAACTCACAGAAATCTACCTGCCTCTGTCTCCCTGAGTGCTGGGATTACAGGTGTGCACCACCACGCCTGACTTTGTATTGTTTTTGAGACATAACTTTCCTCTGTAACCCTGGCAGGTCTGGGGTTTGAAGTGTAGACTAGGCTGACCTAATCAAACTTGTGATTTTTGACTCTACTTCCCTAGCTGGGATAACAGATGTGTGCCCCTGTGTCCTGCCAAGATAACTTTAATAACCCTAAAACGAAAAGGAATCTTTTCATTTTAAAATACATATATGTACTTTTTTTTTTTTTTTTTTTTTTAAGATTCATTTTATGTATATGAACACTGTTCTCATGCACAGGAGAAAAGGGAATCAGATTTCATTACAGAAGGTTGAAAGCACCCTGTGGTTGCTGGGAATTAAACTCGGACCTCTGGAAGCAGACCCAGTGTTCTTCACTGGAGCCATCTGTCCAGCCCCATCTATGTCCCCTTAAGCCAGTATTCTTGCATAACTTCAGTAGTTCCAGTTCCTTCTGGGGGTCACTGAGTGCCGCTCTGCGTGAGTCACACTGCAGAGTGACTGCAACTGTTACGACTGAGTTTAATTTCAGTCTATTGCAAACACTTGGATTAGATTTTTACTTGTTTATTGAAATGAAACCCACCCTCAGATCATCAGGACTTTTTACCACTTAGGGGATTTAAAAGTACAGTCTTTGAAAGGAGTTTCCAAAATATTCTAGAAATATTTGGAGCTGCAGTAACGTGTATGAATACATGTGAGGGCTCCTGGGGCGCTGGGATCAGTGTGGTAGGGAGCTCCGTTCAGTTTCAGTCACCTGATCCAGCTCCCTCAGGGACAGTGGGAATGCAGTAGAGCATGCCACTTAGGTGTATGCCATCCCCACACTCCCCCAGGTGTGACCCTTCCCTTCCAGGCTGAAACCCTTACCCTCTGGAAAGCCAGGTTAGGAAAACAGGGCCAGAGAGGTCTGGTGACCTCTCATGGGTTATATGTGAGTGACAGGAGGAACTTTGGACCTGATCCTCTTGCTTCTCTCTGGAGAGTTGTCCCCCAGCCCTTTTGCAGTTCTCTGGTCCTGGGACTTACGTTAGAGCCCATCAGTACAGCTCTCCTGGTTAACTTGAAGAGTGGACTGAGGAGGGCTGAGTGAGGTCTGGGTTTGAAGGACCGTCTGGTAGGCTGGAAAGTGCTTACGTAGATGGTGCATATTCCTTCCACATGAGCTGCGACCTCCTACCTCATGTTGTAGTGTAGAGTTTCGGCTTGAGCTAGACACGCTGCCTGCCGTCATCAGGGAAGCTCTGTCAGGAGATGGGCCATCTTCAGTGGCCGGACCCAGCTCCAGAGAGTGAAGCTCAAGAGGCCACTAAGCCAGATTTTCAGGTTAAGCTCATTTTCTTTGAGGTCTAATAATATCTAAGCAGGTGCGTGTTTTTCAGTAACTGCTCACTAGTAATATGTCTGAAATAGCAAAACTGAAAGAAAACTCTTGTCTTAGAAGTCCTTGACAAAGCCTTATTAACAACCTTGCCAAAGCCTTCACCAGGAAACCCTGAAGAAATGGAGAGTCTCTGCAGAGCCCCCACCTCCCAGGCAGTTCTGGCACCAGAAATGGGCCTGTGATGACAGAAAAAAGAGTGAGGATATGGCTCTGACAGTGACTCTTGGGACCTTTGGACCACAGAGGAGGAGCTCAAATTAGTTTAGGTGAACCTAGAAGAGTAATGCGGGGCACAGGAGGGTGCCCTGGGTTTGTGCATGTGAGACTTCTTGCTGATTTGTGCTAGAGCCAGAGAAACAACCTGCCTTGCTTTATTATTATTATTATTATTATTATTATTATTATTATTATTATTATTATTTGCCTCCTTTATGGAGTTTAGCATGCTGTATTAGCCATACCCACTGTAGTGCAGGCACTCAGCAAATACAGATTGAATTTCCTTTTGAGGTTCATTCAGAATGATAAAGCAAGAGGCTATTTTATTTAGCTAGGTTTTTTGTTTGTTTGCTTTTAAGACAGGGTTTCTCTGTGTAGCCCTGGCTCCCTGGAACTCCCTCTTAGACCAGAGGGAACTCAGATCCGCCGGCCTCTCCCTCCTGAGTGCTCCCACCCCTTCCTGGAGCAATGGACTGCTATTTTAACAAAAAGCAAATAACTGGTAGATGTTAAGGGTTGAGATGGGAAAGATGTCATTTTGGCCGTCTCTATTCTATGATCTTAAAAAAGATTTCAGTGACTGTATATTTTTATTCCGTTAAAGGGCCTTTCAGAACATTTGCTTTGGTAGACACAACCTGAGTGGGGGCACCTGCATGAGTTCTTGTTAGCACTAAGATTCATTTTCTTTCCATTGCCAGATCCCATCAGGTGAATGGTGGGGATCAGTCCAGGTCCCTTTCATTCTTCTCTCAGCATGAGGTGTCACTGTTAAAACCTGACCCTTGATGCAGGATTGTCTTCATGTATTAAACAGGATTTCTTTGGTTAGTGGACTGATTTATAATTCTCATTCAAAACTGTCTTGTTCCCCAGTGGATCAAATCCCCTCCCCCATCAGATGAGGGGGCAGTTGTTTGTCTAGGTCTTGGGAGTGTTTGTCATGGAAACTGAGTTTCTTCCTACACTTTGGAACACACAGTGCTACCAGATCCCCAGATCCTAATATTGTCATTGACCTCCGGCCAAGCCAGAGGAGCTTGTTGACTGAGGTAAATCATATCTTTTAAAACTAATGGCCCGTGACTCCTGAGGGGCCTTGCAGGTGTGAGAGAAACATCTGCATAGAAGGTCACAGCTGCACCAAGGAGGTATGACAGCCTGGACTCAAATTAGTCATCTGGAGTCACCAGGGAAGTGTTTAAAGCTCTATACCCGCCACTACCCCAAATGAAGGAAATAAAAATTTCTGGCCACACAGCCTGGCATCTTTAAAGAAAGGTCTTAAGCCCCAGTACTAACACATAGCCAGGTAACCCCTATGCCTCCCCGGCCTCGATCCTTACAGAGTAAGTGCAGCCACACGTCCCGGGGATGGCACAGAGCACCCAGACCAGAGAGGCTGCCAGCTCACTTCCTGGAGAGGTCGGGATTGGTAGCTTCTGCTAGGGAGTGGCAGAACTAGAAACAGAACCGAGTACTATTTTTTTTTTTCTGCCATGCTCAACTTTGTATGTGTTGTGTGTGAGTTTGTGTGGGATGTCCAAGTGTGTGGGTGTTGTTCCTCAAGGTAGTTTTTTGTTTTGTTTGTTAACTTGATTTTTTGTAATTCATGAATTTTATTTGTATGTGTGTGCGCCTGAATGTAGGTATGCTCACCACATATGTGCAGGAGCCCACAGAGGTCAGAAGAGGTGCATGACCTTCTCCTGGAGCTGGAGTAACAGACAGTTAGGAGCTGCCATGTGCGTGCTGGGAACGAAAATAGGGTATTCTGCAAGAGCAGTAAGAGATCTTATTCACTGAGCCATGTCTCTGGCCCCTAATTTAATTTTTGAGACAGGGTCTTTTACTCAGACTTGGGACTTATTAATTATGTAAGGCTAGCTGGCTACTGGGCCCCAGGGATCTGCCTGCTCTGTCTCCCCCAAATTGGGATTTCAAGTGCACACCACAATACTAGGGGTTTTACGTGGTGCTGGGGATCAAATTCAGGTCCTCATCCTTGCCAGGCAAGTACGTTACTGACAGAGCTGGCTTCCCGGCACTTTCTATTCAACATTTTCTTTTGTTTTGTTACTTTAAAAAAGCAGAGCCTAGGTTCCTATCATTCTTTGAGCACTATTGAAACTGCTCTTTATTAGCATCACCTGATAGCTGGCCTTATATTCAAATGCACTTAATAACCGAATTGCCAGAGGTTTAGACAGATGTTTATTAAAAGGTACCCAACAGTTACTTTTGCTTGGGAATCAAAACAACACAGATTTCCAGGTTCCCTTCCCAAATGCTGACAAATAAAACATCCTTGTGATTTTAAAGGATGAAAGCAGGAACTTCATAGCAAGAATGAAGTAGCTAAGGGAAGTGGATGAAAGGCGTTTATGTGGGAAGTAAGTTGGATCTTTAAAGTACAAGCAAGAGTGAAGCATGTGCTTTTGTAGAAGTTAGTATGTGAAGGTCATAGCTGTGTCCTATGTTTTGGTGTTCATCTGTAGATGAACAGATAAAGAAGATGTGGTTATATACACAGAATGTTTCCCAGTCATGAAAAAAAAAAAAAAAAAGAAATCTTGTCACTTGTGACAATATGACTAGAACTACAGTATATACTGTTAAGTGAAATAAGCCAGACATAGAAAGATACATGTTCTTTTTTTTTTCCCCCTCCCTTGAGACTAGGTTTCTCTCTGTAGCCTTGGCTGTATTGGAGTCACTCGGTAGACTAGGTTGGCCTCAAATACACAGAGATTTGCCTGCCTCTGCCTCCCTGAGTGCTGGTATTACAGGCGTGTGTCACTACGCCCAGCTAGGTACATGTTCTTATTCACATGTACAAGGAATTGATCTCCTAGAAACAGATAATGGAATACTGGCCACCAAACCAGGCGTGGTGGTACATGCCTGTAATCCTAGAACTTGGGAGGCCTGAGACAGCATGGGCTACATAGTTTAAGACCCTATCTCAGGGGGAAAAAAAAAGAAGGGATGTACCAGAGGCTGGCAGGGGATAGGGTAAGGAAGATAGAGAGGGCAGGTAATTAAAATACAGTTAGTTACTGGTGAGATGGCTCACTAGGTAAAGGCACTGGGTATCCAGTCTCGTGATCTGAATTCTGTTCCCAGAACCCACATGATAGAAGGACAGAACTGACTCCTCCACATTGTCCTCTGACCTCCACACATGTGCGCTAGCACTTGCCCCTCCTCCAAGGTAGGTAGGTAGGTAGGTAGATAGATGTAATTTAAAAATATATAGTCAGGGAATTGGAAGGAGTTTGGTGGCACAATAGAATGTAGTTAGTGGTAATTTATTATAGATTTCAAAACATTTGGAAAGGGTTTTGAATGTTTCTTTTTGTTTGTTTTTGAGATAAGGTTTCTGTGTGTAGCCTTGGCTTTCCTGGAACTAGTTCTGTAGACCAGGCTGGCCTCAAACTGATAAAGATTTACCTGCCCCTGCCTCTCTGCCCCTCTTCTCTTCCTTCTGCCCTTCCTCTGTGTACAGGGATTAGAGGTATGTGCCACCACCCCCGGCTAAATGTTTCTTTTAAAAAATTATTTATTTTTATTGTATGAATGTTTTGTTTGTTTGCCATGTGTCAAACAGACCTCCACGGGGACCGTGGAGGTCAGAAGAAGGCATCAGATCCCTGGAACAGGAGTTACAGACAGCTCTGAGCCACTTATGGGTGGGAATCCAGTAGGGTCCTCTGCAATAGCAGCCAGTGCTCTTAGCCCCTGGGCCACCTCTCTAGCCCCGGATTGGGAGTATTTCTAATACAAAGAAATGATGTATGAAATGATGAATATGCCAGTTACTCTGGCTTGATTGTTGCATAGTATATAGGCCTAAAAATATATATTGGTTATACATAAATACATACAACTATTCTATTTGTTGAAGACATTGTGTAGGGGTCAACAAGATGTCTCAGTGAATAAAGGAGCTTGCTATCAATTCTGTTGGCTCCTTAGAACCAACATGATAGAATGAGAAAGTGGACTCCTGAAAGCTGACCTTTCCTCAAAAACTGACCTGTGTGTATACATGCATAGGTACATACTTATACACAATAAATACATGTTAATCTTTTTTAATAAGAGGAGCATGTAGAGCAGAGCAGGGGAGTAGGGCCCTGTGAGCCAGTGGGTGTGTGTTTATCAAGTGAGGACTCTGGAAGCATGGGACCTTTCCTCATCAAGGCTCCTAGCATAGTGCTCTGAGAAGCATCACATCACTTATTGTAGGGTCAACATGCAGGTCTGTATTGCAGTTCGTTTCTCATCTTCTGGAGAAGTGGGGCAACAGATTTCAGATATGTTTGAAAATCCTGAGCAAATCCAGGTGCTTCTGTTGTTTACTTGTTTTGTTTTATTGAGGTAGGTTTCTCTGTGTAGCCTTGGCTGTCCTGGAACTGTAAACCAGGCTGGCCTCCAATTCCTTGTAGATGTCTGCCTTCCTGCTGGGAATAAGAGTGTGTGTCAACACCTCCTGCCCTGTTGTTGATTTTTAATGGTAACGAGAAAAAAAGTTTAAAATTAAGGAAATTCCCCAGAAGTTTCTTGATTTTTGTGAAGTTTCTTGATTTTCTGTTTCCAAATGTGCATTATGTGTGTGTTTTACATTAACCAAAATTAAAATTTCTTCCCATTATAGAAGCATCTGTAACATCAATCACCAAAGAAATTAAAATAGTGTAAACTGTAAAGCCATATTTGAAGAATATCTCACTTTATCTCTTTGCTCTGCTTAATCCTGCAGTCTTTCCCCATAATTCTGTTGGGGTTCATTTTCTAGTTGTCACGGTCTGGTTTGCAAAGAAGAAAACAGTTTCCTTACACAGTGTGATTAAGATGTTTATCTGTAGTTTTGCTGCTTAACTAACAGAGACTCAAACCACGGTTTCTCTAAGACCAACCCTATTCCTGTTTTGAGGGCTGAATGCTTGGAAATCTCTAGAATTCTTACTGCTGGTAATGCTCAGTCCCTTATCTGATCTGTGGTTGGAGAGAAGGAGGGCTCTCCCTGTAGGTTTAGATGCTGGATGCTTTAAGAGTCTATAGCCTATGCATATTGCTAGAAACCAGCCTTCTGGGTCCTACAACATTTTCTTTTAATTTTATTATTTGTTTTAGCTTTTAATTTCTTTCTCTACCCTAAACCTTACAGTGAATCAGATAATTACTAATACTCAGTGTTGCAATATTTTGAGATAAATGAGTACACCAGGGTGTGGCAGGTCAGGATTAGAAATGACTGTGTTTAAAGGCATAAAGACTTCCACAGCTTCTATGTGGATTTTGGACATGGTTTGATGGGCCTAGAAGAACATATACCAAGCCTGCGGGAGATGAAGTCCTGCTAAGTTATGGATACTCACACAGCAGAACTAAAAGGCTCCATCGGCCCACTTTTCTTCCCCAAAAGAGCTGAAAGGTGAAACCTGGAGAATGGGAATGTCCTGCCCAGAGTCCGAAGTGGACCACACAAATGCATCTCATGTCATCTTCTTGTGCTTCATTCACTTACTAACCCCCACCCCCAATTTACTAAGCATATGCCAGGTTCATGGGGTTATCCCCAACCTTGTTTGTTTGTTGTTTGTAAGACAGGTCCCAGTAAACCGGGTGGTGGTGGTGTATGCTTTTAATCTGAGCACTTGGGAGGCAGAGGCAGGTGGATCTCTGTGAGTTCCAGGACAGCCAGGGCTACACAGAGAAACTCTGTCTTGAAAAACCAAAAAGAGAGAGAGAAAGAGAGAGAGAGAGAGAGAGAGAAAGAAAGAAAGAAAGAAAGAAAGAAAGAAAGAAAGAAAGAAAGAAAGGAAAATAAAAAACCAACAAACAACAAAAAAGACAGGTCTTGCCTGGCCTAGAACTACTGTGTAAACCAAGCTGCCCTCAAACTCACTGAGATTAAAGATGTGCTCCACCACACCCAACAACTTTGGCTTTTTTGAACTTTGATTTTGAGAGGATTAGTCACAAGTTTTGGAGTCAAATGGACACCAATTAGGCACAGGAGTGTGAGGACTTGGCCCAGGAAGATAGAGAGGCTCTGAAGATAGGAATTGTCTGGGCAGGGATTGGGGGTGTTGCCAAGTCAGTTGTCAGGAGGCACTATGTAAAGCAAACTTTTCCATTGTCTTACGTGATTCCTCTTCTAGTCAGCTCCTTGAAGACAGGAGCTTTGTAAGCTTTCGGGCTTCTGCATTACAGGCCTCTTTCTGTACATGTGTAGGATAAAAAAACAAGAGTCCAGTTTGAGAGTGGGGTTCAAATAAGTGAACTAGCAAGTAAAAGAAACTGAAGAGTCAGCCAACAGGAAGCTGAGTGAGGCAGGGAGTGTTTGGAAGAGACTGATAAATCGTACAAGTCCTTACCAGCCTTCTTGAGTAATGGAGGCCATGATTCAGTGCTTATCTTGGACTATGGGGTTCTGGATTTTCCTCTATTGTAGTAAAAGTCAATCTAAGTGCAGGTACCGTAGAGCAGATAGGGCGAGTCAGAAGAAAGGAGCAGGGTTAATGGTCATTCTGATCAAATGTAAGCAGACCTTGAGTTGGGGTCCACTGGAAGGCCCCTTTAAGCTTTCCCGTGAAGTTTTGCTGTGTTACCTTCATAGTCTATAACCCAGCTAAGCACCGTTAATGTAGAGCTAGTATAGATGAAAACATGAGGGAGCACGTCCACTATATGGCCACAGATCATCTTCGTTTAGTGTGTGGAGTGCTCCACCCTTCAGGAGTGGGGTTTTCCTTCCAGTCTGTTTTGCAGTGTTACAGCAGCGTATGGTCCCACTGCTTCTGTGGGGTATACGTAGATTAAATAGTGAACTAGACATGTAAAGTTGATTTTGGCCTTTGTGGCCTGCTCTGTAAGCTCTAGCTTCTGCTTTCTTCCCTAGCCCTACCTGTTCCCATTCCCTGTCTGCTTCCTCTCTCCAGCCACACTGGTCCTGGAGGTCCTTAAATTATCTTCAGTCTCCTGGCCTGTACTTTGTCCACTGCCTAGGTAGTTCTTCCTTTCCTTCCTGTGGGTATTAACTCAAGAAAACCTTTGACACAAAATCTCCACCCTCAAAGCCCACCCCAACCCATCAAAAGACCAGATTCTCTTCTGTTGCACTTCTCTGGCTCCTTCTGTCTCTTTCCTAGTGCTTAAAGCAGCTTGTCATTTTGTTTGTGAAGTTGACTGCTCTGGCTCCTTAGTGGATATTAAACTCTGTGAGGGCAGGACAGATCTTGTTTGTAATGACATTTTTGTGTTTAGTAGGTTTTTTTAAATCACACACACACATATACATATACGCACACGTGTATTTGTGGCGGTCAAAGGATGACTGTGGGTTGGCTCTCTCCTAATACTACATAGGTTCCAGGATGGAACTAGGTCACCAGGCTTAGTTGGGAGCATCCCTACTCCCTGAGCCATTTGCCAGCCCTCTCCACCTTTTTTATTTTTATTTTTATTTTTTGAGGCAGACTCTCATATAGCCTAGGCTAGACTTGAACTATCTATGTAGCTGAGTATAACTTTGAGCTTCTAATTTTTACCTCTTTGCTCCTGAGTTATGGTATTACAGATGACAGATATACTACTGTGTTCAGCTTATTATTATTATTGTTGTTGTTGTTGTTGTTGTCGTCTTGTGGCTCAAACAGTTCTTCGTCAATAAGTGACACTAATTGTTGCTTACACTAGACATTCTTCTAAGATGCATACATACATATACATTTATTCACTCACTTAAAATTTTTAAGTCACACACACATATATATTCACTAATTTAAATTTATTCTAAGTGCTTCAGAGTTTTACTATTTATCCCCATTTTATGGGGTGACAAAGGCACAAGTTTACCCATTGGTGGTCTGGCTCTATAATCTGGCCTTTTAACAGCTATAGTATAGTGATCAGAAACTAGTTACATTGTGTGACTAGGTATTTTTTTAATTGTTCAGTATCATCAGAAAATGGTATGATCAGGTGATGGTGGTGCATGCTTTTAATCCCAGCATTCGGGAGAAGCAGGTAGATCCTGGCTTTGAGGCCAGCCTGGTCTACAAAGTGAGTTTCAGAACAGCCAGGACTACACAGAGAAACTCTGTCTTGAAAAAACAACAAAACCAAAAAAGAAAAAAAAAAAAAATGGTATGTTGCATAGATGTTTCTAGACAGTTGAAATACAATCCCAGGAAGTAAAATGGAGTGGTGTCTGGTGAGAATCTTTTCATTGCTTAAACTCTTCCTTACACATACCACAAAGCAAAACACATTTTTCTTCCTAGATTCTCTTTGGCAGCACCATCTCTTGGACTGTGCTGTCCGTAAGAGATGGGAGTAACTACCTTTTGAGACAGAGTGGATAAGCAGGTTTTGAGTTTTATTTGCTTTCAGATGATATCCTTGGCTGCTACCAGTATCCTTTGTTAAGTGTTCTTCATTACCTTTATATAACTCTTGCTTTGAAATTTTTTACTATTTAGTTAATTAAATTAAAATTTGAGACAAAAACCTCAGGTATATCTCTCTGGCTGTCCTCAAACTCCATATATAGTTAAGGATGACCTTGAACCCCTGAATTTCCTGCATCCACGTCCCAAGTGCTAGGACTATACGAGTGTGGTGCTGATCCAGCCCGGGGCCTCAGACACACCAGGCACTGTACCATCCTCACCACCTTGACATACTTAGTGTTTGTTTGCCTTCTCAGCATTTAGAGAGAGGGTGATATTTCTCACTTTTCAAGAAGGGAAAATAAAACAAAACCTAGAAGCTTTGTGTCCTTGCCTCACTGTGCAGATGCCCATGGACCCAGTGGAGTTGGCAGTAAGGTTGGTTGACCTCCAGAGTACACAGAGCCTGACCAGGATGGTGACATTAGGAAGAGAGATTCCTGGGAGAATTGGGCCTGTGCACAGGAGAATGTAGACTGTGAAAAGTATGTTCTCTCTTCCATCCATGCACTGGACAGCCATTTTCCTTTTTCAGGGCAGATTCTGCTCCTTAGTGTCTGGAATGGCTTCTTTTTGAACCTAGAGGCTTGCTGTCTCCCTGTGGGTACTCCTTCCTGCTCCTGTTTCCTGCCCATCCCTTGATAAGCTAGAGAAGGCAGTGGTGCTCCAGGCCAGCTGGTTCCTCTGGCTTTTTCTTTCATTTCTCCATTTAAAAGCCACAGGTTTGGCCAGGTGCGGGCGTGCATGCCTGTAATCTCAGCACCTGAGGCAGAGTTCGAGGCCAGCCTAATCAAAAATCGAGTCTACACAGAGAAACACTAGTCTACAAATCACATCCGGCTACACAGAGAAACCCTGCCTCAAAAAAAAAAAAAAAGAAAGAAAGAAAAAGAAAGCCACAGGTCTGTAGCTTTTTCCCACACAGTCTTCCCGGCAGATTTTGTCCAAATATGTGAGAAACCTATGTTGAAATGAGGGAATCTGATGGCATAATTTGTAAGCATGAAGTGCGTGCATGTGTGTTCACGTGTGTGTGGGCCCACCTGTGTGTGCACACTTGCCTGTGTATGCACGTGTGGAAGCCGCCGGAGACCGACATCAAGTGCCTTCCTTTATTGTTCGCAGCATACTTTTGAAGCGGGGTCCCTCACTGAACCTGGACTTCGCTGTTTGGGCTACACTGGCTGGACAGTGAGCCCTTGGGATCCGCGTGTCTCTGCTGCTGCTGTGGTTACAGGAGTGGACTGCTGCACCCGCTTTCACATTGTGCTAGGAATCTGAACTCAGATCCTCAGGCTTGTGCAGCAAGCACTTTACCTACTGAACTGTCTCCACAGTGCCCCCACTACCCGAGACTAGTGTAGCTCAGGCTGGCTCACACTCTCTGTGTTGTTAGCACCCTTTACCAAGCACTTCAGCCTCTACCTGCAAAGTCTCTACTTTTGCACTGCCAACTGAAGACAAAACCAACGAATCTCCCTTGGAAGTAAAGTGGGAGAGAAACCGGCCGTAGCAGCTGAAGTAAACCTTTTGCTGGTATCCTGAAACATATATTCATTCCTTCGTACCCTGCTGTTTCCTCTACAGCATTAGAAACCCAGTTTCCCATTACTCCAAGTTCCACGTCTGGGCACCACTTGTTAGCTTTACTTTTTATACTATTTATTTTGGTTTCTTATGCCTCTTCCTCCCTTCTCCACTCCAATTCCTTCCAACACCCCAATACTAGGTAGAAGAGAAAGGTTAGTGGGGAAAAGGGGCAAGTTTTCTTTAGCTGCTTCCTGCTGGTTAGGGTCATCAGGTTCCTTGGGGCAAATCAATCTTCGTTTCAGATCTCCAACCTTTCATCCAACTGTATCAACAGCAACCAGGAAGAGCAGAGAAGTACCTTATTTCTGGGAGCCCCTTCCCTCTCCCTGGGTTTTGGCCTTTATTCCCTCTCAAAGTCCTCAGAATTAAACTATCTGCAGCTGGGAAAGAGCCCCTCTCGGAGCTCACACGAGGCAAAGTTTGCTGCCGTGGACAATATGAATCAGTCCCACACCCCACACCTGCGATGAAAACAAAAGCATGTTCACATGTCATAACCAAAACTTCCACACACTGTGTTGCCAAATCTGGATTTGAACTCCCATTCCTCCTCCTTAGCTTCCAAGTGCTGATATTACAGGCATGTGCCATCACAGCCGACTAGTAATAAAACTCTTCCACGAGAAATGTCAGTGTTTGATAACTTCCCTTTGTGTAAGCATCTTACCCCTTCTAGTGAATAGTCAAAATTTTCTAAAGTCCATCAATTTATGGTTGGTTAAAATGATTACTGCTGTTTAAGTAAGTTGTCTCATACTAATCAATAATGTGTGTTTCCTTATGTGCAGCGACGTTAGAAGAGTGACTGGCTTATCAAAGCAGTGAGCAGTGCCTGCAGCCTCATCTCACGACAGACTTTTGTAGACCATAGAACGAGGCTATTCAGGGGCTTATATTACAACATGGTGGCTATATTTAGTAACAGGATTTTGTGTTCTTGGGTGTTTTTAATTAATTGTGTGTGTGTGTGTGTGTGTGTGTGCATATACATGTGCCTATGCATGCATTTGGAAGTCAGCGGGCAATTGTGGAATCTCTCCTTCCACCTATGGGACTGGTCTCAGGTTTTCGGGCTTGGTGGCAAGGGCCTTTACATGTTCTGAAGCCATCTAGCCAGCCCTTGAAAAATTTTGAGACTAGATACTAAGGGCTTTTTTAAGTTTATTTATTTTTATTTCATGTACATTGGTGTTTGAGTGCATGTATGTCTATGTGAAAGTGCCGGATCCCTGGGAATAGGAGTTACAGACAGTTGTAAGTTGCTGTGTGGGTGCTGGGAATTGAACGCGGGTCCTGGAAGAGCACTCAGTGCTCTTAACCACTGAGCCATCTCTCCAGACTGATATTAAATGTTTTTTAACACGTACACACGCTCATGCACACACAGTGAGAAGTGGGGTAATGGATTTGTTAATTATAAGTATTTTGATAAACAATGTTTATCAAAACATGTTGTACACTTTAAGCATATAAATCTTGATATCATTTAAAACAATTTTTTTAGTTAGGAAAAGGGCTAGATTGGATTGTTGTGTGCTATAGGAAACTTGATGGTTAAGGATATGCCTTTTTGTAGTATTATTTTTACCCACTTACATGGATAATAGTTTCTCAGGAATTTTCATCTAGAACATATTTTTAAAAGACCTCACCCTGGGGACTGCAGAGATGGCTGTTCTTTCAGAGGACCCAAGTTCAATTCCCAGTACCTACATGATAGCTAACAATCATCCATTACTACAGTTTCAGGGGATTCAGTGCCGTTTTCTGACCTCCTCAGACACCAGCCATAGACATCCATGCAGGCAAAACCCCACACACATTAAAAAAAAAAAAAAAAAGACCATGCCCCATCTAATTTGCTGTGCTGTATGATATAGTATGTATCTGTAGAGAATCTATAAATTACATTATAGTCTCCTTTGAAATATCTAACCCTTACTTCAAAGCAGAATGCTGATCTTCATCTATCCCAGCAGGGTTCTAAGGGGGCATTTTTAGGCCTGAAATCATTAAGGCTTATGGCACTCAGAGAACTATGATTTTAAGTAGTAAAATTATAGTTTAGGGCAATGGGCAAAAGACCAGGTTAGGAGTTGGAGCCTCAAGCCCACCCTGTCTGTGGTTAACTGTCTGTGGTGCCTTGGGCAAGTCTCTTCACCCCTGTGGGCCTGGATTTCTTTTCCTGTGCAGTAAGAGGGTTGGGGAGGTGATCTTTTGGTCCTTTCATCTCAAAAATTATATGTCTCAGGAGCATAAGCAGCTCTGCTGTTTGATCTCTTGTGTGGATGATTAAGCCAATCCAGTTAACTAAAGAGAGGAAAATGTTGCTGTGGACTTAGTTGCTAGTGTATTTCAGACCTGCAGATTCTGCTGGGGTCTGGTCAGGTGTTGAAACCAGAGTGTTTCATGCTGTTTAACTTTTATCATTATGCTTGGCAACATCTGGCAAGTGTAGGTGGCAATTATGTCATAAATACAGTTGTTTGTAGATAATTTAGATTTAACTGGAGTGCCTTCTCTTTGACCTCTTCCCTTTCCACTCCCTCTGCCCCAAGGAATCTCTAAGGAAGTGTAAAGATCGAAATTGACAGTTTCAGATTATTATCAGGACTGAAAATTTTGCTGTGTAATTGAGACTTATTTTCCCTTTAGGGTTGCCACATGAGAATTAATAATAGGTTAAACTGTACATGAGTATCCATATTCAAGAGGAGTTTGGCTTTTTAGAAGTATGGCTCGGTGCATCCTACAAATTTGTAGTCTAATCAGCAGTTGTTAGTCTAGATTGAGGTGGTTCTCTATCAGGATAAATAAACCTGGCAGGTTTCTTAATTGTTACAAGATCTAAATTGCAGTTATTTCTCTTTAGCAAAGACAACGAAAAACAATGGCCACACCTGCATGCCAAGGCTCAGCTGCTAAGTGATTCTGCTAGGTTACCTTGAGTTTTTGTTGTTGTATCTATAAAATGAGTGATTTGGCCTAGCTCTCCAATACTTCTCACGGCACCTTGGGGATTTGATAAAACCCTAAGATCAAGGCTATGTTTTCTGGTCCATGATGTGGTAGAGGGTTTCCTGAAGCACTTTTCTTACAGAGTGTATTTTCTTCTCCAGCATGGCAAAAGGACCACAAAGACTAGCAAAACTGCAAGTAACTGAATGTGGACTGAGCCTTCGGCCCTGCAACAAACTCGTGGGATACAGTCACATGTTGTGAAAGCAGCCACCTTTGTGCTCAGGAATAAAGTGGACTTAGGAAGCACCATTTATCAGGTCTCTCTGGTTAGCAGAGGGATAGCCTGAGTTGAAAGTTGTAACTGTCTTGGGTAGTGGTTAATTACACCACACCCTAAAGTTGCCACAAATGCTAATTTAACTCTCTCAGCTGCTTCTTTGGAAACCACACAATATGTTCAGTTAGGCCTTGCCCCTACCTCCCAGCTAAGACACCTGACTCCCATCCAAAGCAAATGTCATTGTTACATTTACTGACACTTTATCAGGAAATGTAACAGTCAATGGGCTGGCTAGAAGGAACTGAATGGTTGATGGGTTATTGCTGACAACACAGGTAAACTCAGCGTGACAGAATTTGAAACAATTGTTCCAAATCCTTGAAACTGGACATGAGGAAACTAGAGTCTCTTGCCATCACCAGTGGCACTGTTTCTGCACTGTTTTTGCTATCAGATCAGATATGTGAATGAGATGAGTTAAAGAACAGCGCTTGATTCAAACAAGTGTTTTAGTGTCCAGTTCAGCAGGCCTTTACTTAAGACAGACCTTTTACTTGAGAACTTAGCCCATGCTCCTGGGCTGTGCAGGAGGCTCTCTGTGGGTCATGAGGGCTTTCTTTGGCTTGTACTGTTACCATACACTGATTTCTGTCTCAACCTGCTGTTATGAATTCTTTTTTTTAAAGACAGGGTCTTTCTGTGTAGCCTTGACTGACTATAATTCTGTAGACCAGGCTAACCTCAAACTGACAGAGAGCCTCTTGTCTCTGCCTCCCAGGGCTGGGATTAGAGGTATATGCCACCTCACCTGGCATTTTTTTTAAAGTATTTTACTTATTGTTACTGGTATGTGTATGAATGATGTTTGGGCGAGTGTATGGAGGTCAGAGGACAACTTGTAGGAATTGGTTCTTTTCTTCTACAGTGTGAGTCCTAGAGATCAAACTCGGGCCATCCGGCTCCAGTGTCAGGCGCTTGTACTTGTTGAGCCATCTCCCTTCCCTATGATTGTGAATTCTTGATGGCTTTTTGGCCTTTGTTGGACACAGTCTCTTACCATGTGATTAAATGACAAAATGATTGAATTCTGCCGAGTACTTTTATAAAGTAAGCAGAATCTCCAAATCCAGGCATTGTTTGCATTTATAGGAGGTAATATTGGGCAAACAGAATTGTGGATACAAATGTTCTTCAAAATTAATGCCTATCAAGGTCCTCTGTTATAAGATATTACTCTGAGGAACTTCCTGCTGGATTGACATGCTGTACAGGCGTTTTGTTTGTTTGTTCATTTGTTTGTTTATTTAGAGCACACAGGACTGGAGTCTGTGGTGGCACACCAGAAAAATTTCTGATAATCTCTAAAATTAGTGAATCTGGGCCAGACAGTGGTGAAACATGCGTTTAATCCCAGTACTTGGGAGGAAAAGGCAGGCAGATCTCTGAGTTCAAGGCCAGCCTGGTCTACAAAATGAGTTCCAGGACAGCCAGGGCTACACAGAGAAACCCTGTCTAAAGAAGAAAAAAAAATGAGTGAGTCCATGCTGTAATTTTCTTTTTCTAATGGAGAATATTTACTTTACGTGCATGTGTGAATGCTTGCACGTGCATATGTGTACCTCGTGTGCCTGCTGCCTGAAGAGGCCAGGAGAGGGCGTGGGCCCCTGGAGCTGGGGTCAGGGGCGGCGGTAAGTCACCATGCGGGCGCTGGGACCGTAGCCTGAGCCCTCTACAAGAGCATCTCTCCAGCATCGCAGCCTGTAATTTTTAACCAGTTAGATCCAGGAGAATAATCGGTCTGAAGTTGGGCAAGGCGGCGTGCACCTATCAACCCAGCTAGTCTGGAGCTGAGTTGAAGAATTACTTGAATCTACAAGTTCAAGAACAACCTTGAGGTGGTGAAATGGCTCAGTTGTTAGCTGTCTGAATGTTAGTCCCAGGGAATCTAACACCCTCTTCTAGCCTCTGCATGTACATGGTGTACAGACATACATGCAGACAAAATGCCCAGACACATAAAAGAAGTATAAATATATTTGTTTGTTTTTTTGAGATAAGGTCTCTCTGTGTAGCCCTGGCTGTCCTGGAACTTACTCAGTAGACCAGGCTGACTTCGAGACAGAGAGCCCCCTGCCTCTGCACTGAGAGTGCTAGGGTTAAAGATGTGCTCCAAATAAAGTGTAATTAATAAAAATTAAAAAGATGTGCTCCAAATAAAGTGTAATTAATAAAAAATTAAAAAAGATGTGCTCCGTCACTGCCTGGCTATAAAGCTTAAAAACATTTTTAATTAATTTATATTTTACTTATTTTTTGTTTTGTTTTGTTTGAGACAGGGTTTCTCTGTGTAGCCCTGGCTGTCTTGGAACTTGCTTTATAGATCAGACTGACCTAGAACTCAGAGATCTGCCTGCCTCTGCCTCCCCAGTGCTGCGAAAAAAGGCCTGTACCGTTTTGCCCAGCTTAAATTTATTTATCTTTATTTTATGTAAATAAAGCACATTAGTGTGTCTGTATGACAGTGTCAGATCCTTTGGAACAGGTGTTAATAGACAGTTGTGAGCTGTTCTGTGGGTGCTGGAGATTGAACCTGGTCCTTTGGAAGAGCAGACAGTGCTTCAACTGCTGAACCATCTCTCTAGCAACTAAAAACTTTTTTTTTAAAAGACAAGTTGTGATACTATAACAAGACTTCGTGTAAGAAAGCCCATTTGTTCTTCGTGTTCTTGACCTCGGCTTTGTCGTCGTCGTCCACAGCACGTCTCTCCGTGCTGCATCAGCATGCAAGGTCGTGTCTTGCTCCCCTTTGGAAAATACCTTCCTACTTCGAAGCATTATTGCTAGAGCTAATAATTATAAGCTCTCATTCTTTAGCACATTCTAATTCACTTGAAATTAATTCTTTTTCATTTAGAGACATGTAGATCTAAATTGCTGTCAAGAGTTTATATGCTCAAATTGGGTAGTAAAGTAAAACACTTTGGAAGCCTTGCCTCACTGGCCTACCCATTTCATGTCTTTCCTGTAACACTGTACTATGCATTCATTAGTGAACCAAAATGGGCTCTTTGTTTTTTTCCATTTGTTTAGATGCTATAGAGTCTCATGTACCTTGTTTGGCCTTGAACTTCCTTAGTAATCAAGGATAACCTTGAATTCCTGATCCTTTGGCTTCTATTGCCCAGGTACTGGGATTATAGGCATTCATTACTGTCTGGTTTATGTGGTACTATGGATCTAACACAGGGTTTCACATATGCTGGAGAAGCACTTTACCAACGGGACTATATTCCAGCTCACCAAAATGAACTCATTTTTAAAAGAAAATTATTTATGTGTATAAGTGTTTGGCTGCATGTATATCTGTATACCACTTGTCTGCCTGGTGCCCTTAGAGGCCAGAAGAGAGAGTCAGATCCCCTGGATGTTGTGGATGTTTGTTAGCTATCATGTAGGTGCTGGGAATTCGACCTATATTCTCTGGAAGAGTAGCCTGTGCTCTTTCTTAACCACTGAGCCATCTCTCCAGCCCCACAAATGAGCTCTAAGTCCTTTGCATTCACTTCACCTCTGGAACAAGCCAACTAGTAGATGTAAGCCCTGGAAAGGAGTCTTTTCACTGCAGAAGGCAGCTTGATTGTTTGTGGCTGGTTGTAGGTTTCAGGAGAGGGGAGAGACGGAGGAAGGGAGATTGACTCTGTGGTGTGTGTGTGTGTGTGTGTGTGTGTGTGTGTGTGTGTGTGTGTGTGTGTGTGTGTGT